>NC_066313.1:80462116-81117011 GCF_022539315.1 Serinus canaria | reverse complement strand
ACTGGATGTGTATCCTGTGATATGAAGAGCTCCTTTAGACAACCATTGCCTGACCCTAAAATTCACTCCTAGAGCCTGATCCAGCCACTTTTGTGAAAAATCAGTTTAAAAACACAGAGGAGCAATATAATCATATGAGTGTCTCTTAAGAGAGATATCACACCACAGAGCTGTGGATTTTCCTGATAGATCAGTGTGCCAAACCCAGGTTTTCCACATCATTTTAACCTTGTTATGATGTGAGAGAAAGCTGTATAACTGAAATAAAGTGATGTCTATCCACTTGTAATAAATTTGGTCAGCAGTCTGGAAATTCTGTTGCTTGTGATAAACAATCCTCAAAGTAGCATATTCTCATAAATATGCAGCCCTTGCTGAACAACTTTAAAGAAAACTTTTTATTTCTTTTGATCACAGACTTAGAGACATACTTATTCTTCTTAGTAGGAATCAGTAGATTTATGGCAGGAACAAATGTGAATCACAGAGTTTCCCAAAAGTGCAGTAAAGAGCTTAGATACAATAATATCAGGAGTGGCCTTTAAAACAAGCTATAAGAGCGAGTTAAGATAAAAGATTCACACAAGATGATGCTCTCTCTCATTAATCCTTATTGTATTTACAGATTGTTGCTATAGAGACCAGAGAAGCAAGGTATTTTCTTTCTCTGGGAAAACAAAAACATCTTCATATTTTCTTATCAAATCTCTCTTGCATTTTGGGGCTTTGAAGCAGCTGTGATGGAAGTGTTTTCAGAGGGAATAAGTGCAGAAGGCAGTCTCCCCATGATGAAAGTACCTGTTGGCCACCTCGCAACCTAGGCATCTGGGAAAGTTTAAACTGAAGGAAAAGAGGCAGCAAGTATTTTTTATTTCTGTTCACTTACTCGTTGCTCCTTAATACATTAAGTTCACATTGAAATTTTCATATATAATCCTAGAATGAGAGTCTAGTTCTTTCTTTGCCCTCAAGAGTTTTTACTCTTAATACAGCCTTTATTAAAACATTTTATTAATGCTCAAGATGAGACTTTGGGATGGATCACTGGTCCTTTAACTTTTGAAGAATCACAGAAGAATTCAGGTTGGACATTGAAAGCATCTGCTCCAGACCTTTGCCCAAAACAAAGCCAACTCTGGGACCACTCCAGGCTGCTCAAAGCTTTGTCTGCTTGGATTTTGAAAACCTCTGGGGATGGAATAGCCTTTATGGAAATTTGGTCTGCTGCCTGATTGTTATCATGGGGAAAAACTCCTGGGATACATCCTGGATAAATCAATTTTGTTACTATTTTGCCCATGGTTTTTATCTTCTCCCCATGTGTCACTGTGAACAATTCAGTGCCATATTCTTTATGACCCTCTGTAGGCAGTTATTAGGTATCTCAGCCCAACTCCTCACAGGACAAGTGCTCCTGTCCCCAGCATGCCTCCCATTGAGGCCACTCCAGTTTTTCCATGCCTATTCTCTGCTGGGAGGACCAAAACTGGATATAGTGTGTAGATGTGGTCCAATGTCACTGTTCATAGAACTCAGAGTGCTGTCAACCTTGTGTCTGCCAAGAAGCACTCTGGCTCTGAGTTTGCTCTCCACCAGGGTCATTCAGTTCTTTTCAGCAGAGATGCTCCTCAGCAGTCATTCTTGACGTATTTGTCAATGTATGACTAGTCCTCCCACATTTTTTCTTTCCATTTTATGCTGAGCTATCCTTCATCACATCATGCAATAAAGAGTCTTTTTCAAACCTCAAGCCAACTGCCCACATTAATCCTTGTTTCTTCTTTCCCTTGAAGGTGAGCTACACATTTTTTTGTGTTGTAGGCCACAGTGATTTGAAACAAAAGCCTTCATATGAAATACCTTATGACAAGGCTTCTACTACTTGAGGTTTGCACTTGATATAGTGTCACCAACTGACCCATCCACTGAATTTACTTCCAACAGTACAGGCATTTTTTAAAAGTTCTTTTTATTTAAGTCCTTTATTTATGTGCCTGGCTTGAGTTATTCATTCTCTGTAGGCATATCACTGACCAAATCTCACTGGGATCTCCTCACAGACCACCTGTTAGGGCAGAGTTATGCTCCCCCAAAAACGGAAAGACTGTGAGCTCACCAGCACAGTGGAGTTTGCACAAGAGACAAAGTAATCTCTTAGAGCAGCTCTGTCTTCCCATTTCTTCACTCCTTGAAGTACAGCATCAAAGATGGGAAAGAGGAAAGGTCACTCACCTGCCTCAGGCTTGCACCGTCAGCACAACACCTGCCTGGAAATGCAGGGCAGGCAAACCACACTGCCTTTCTGGTACTGGAGCCACTGGCACCTGCAGCCTCCTGCACCAACATGAAGGGAGCCAGTGGTAACAATGCTTTGTGCTACTCTGTGGTGGGAACTGTGTGTCACCCAAAAGACTGCCAGATAAGTGCTTGTCATTGTGAGTGTGTCTGGCATAACGAGTCAATTGCATTTAGTATTTCTGAACAGAGAACTGCTATGGGTAAAAAGCCAATGGACTTCTCATGCTGAGAGTCCAGCAGGCTGCTGTGAATCAGGTTTCAGCTTTTCTTTCTTTATTAATTAACATCCTAAATGCTAGAGGAAAAGAATGTTTAACAGAAAATATTAATATGTCCCTTAGTCACATATTTCTTCTTTTTACTGCTGGTAATCTTTACTACTCTCATGGCAGTTTTGCTTGTCTGGAGATTTTTTAACTGTTGAGTTTTCCTTCCTATTAGCCAGAAACCCTCTCTTCTTTTGTTAAAATCTCATCCCTGGGAAACTGCTGTTTGCCAAGTAGACCTACTTTGGAAAGAGGGTTCAATTTTGCCATTGCTCTGCATCTTGGATAAGGTCTAATTCTTTCTGCTCTTCCTACACTTCCAGAGTCAAAGTTTTGATTGGCTCACAAAAGACTGTTAGGATTATGGACACAGAATGACTTCCGTTTCATCCATACATCAGAACATTTGCAACTTCTGACAATCAGGCCCCTGCAGAAAAATGTCTGGGATAAGAAGAGCTAAAGGAAACATAGAGGGCTTGGTGGTTCAGTCTTCAACAAAAGAAAAGCTATGAGGTGAAACAATAATCAAATCTCTGCAATGTTTTACAAGAGAACAAGGCTCTCTCTCTCATACTCATGAATGTCAGTTGAAATGACCTTTTAAAAGTGTGATAGTTCAGAGAAAAAAAGAAAAATGTATTCTTTTGGATTGAGAATGTCTTCAAAATGTTAGTTAGAATCTTTGGATTTGAAAAAAAAGTTGTTATCTTTGCCAGTTTGCTTCAAATTTTGAAGATGGGAAAGTACTGCATTCTACAAGGTTTTGATATTTGAAACAGAAGAAGAAAATAGAGTTGAAGAGTTTGCAATGTTCTGGGGTTTGATTGATCACTTTTTCTCTATAACATGCATTAATGACTGTAGTATTCCCATAAATTCTTTCTTTGACCTTTCTGTTAAAGTATGATGACAAAATGACAAGTGCATTTCTTACAGCTTTTGGACCAAGAACAGATTGTGTATTATCCCTTGGGAGCCTGGGCTAGCATTGTTCCAAATGTTTTTCTTTCATGTGGTAGCCTAAATCCTTTATTCTCCATTTTGTCAGGATACATATTAAATATTGGTCCAAAGGGTGGGGTTTTGGATGAATTTTATATTGCATGTATTTCCATTTTTGATTACATTGTCTCTAGGTTCATGAATCTTTCTGAGTTAAATCTCAGTTTCATTAAGAAATCACCTTGGTAGAGGGAGGAAAGGTTCGTCTTGGATTCTGTGTGCAAAAGAAGAAAAAGAAATTTGAAATTAAAAAAAATGGTTGATCTTATGTTCTTATGCTAAAAGTTAGCTTAAAATCAATTTTATTCATGTTCTTTCAAGTCCTGTGATCTTACAGCTTCCACAAATCATGGTATGCCTGATGGAAGTATGCGTGATGGAAATGAAGACGTGCTAATAAACGATGGTGCTGTTGCAGTTGTAAATTGTTTTTGCAAACATGAGTTCTTATGCAAATGGAACTGTTGGTGTTTTTCATGCTTGCTGAGTGATGTCTTAGGGCAATCTGTGTTATGAGCACTGTGGGCTTGTCTAGGCGGCCCTAGCCATGACTGTGCATTCACAGGTACATGGTACTCCATGCACCCTGATTTGCATAGCCAATGCTTTGGAGCAGGGAGACTTGGAGCCTGGGAGAGCAGGGCCTAGGCAGACCATGCCAGAAGGTGAGTCAGTGCTTGCCAGCCCAAGGGGAAGATGTTTATTCAGCCTAGGTCTGCTTGCTGGATGTTGCATTTGTTGCCTTGGCAGACTGATCCCCACATCCTTTCCTTCTGCTAGGAAAAAAGTAAACAAAAAAGTCTGGAAAGTTTACAATGAGTCTTTGATTTACTTATCATTAAAAAGCAGCTAATTCAGATTGAGATTTGAAGATACAATGACCACATTAAAAGGTTACAGGTGGTGACTAATGTCGGGTAATGGGATGATTTTGGGAATTGTTTGGTATCTTTTATTGATGCTATGAACAATACTGTTTAAAGTAGGCAATGATATACAGACTGGACTTCTTATGAGGAACTTCAAATAAAAGATCTTCAGATGGATCTGTGGTCAGATGTGACAATGGTGCTCTTAGTTTACGTGAGCTGAAAGATTCACTCATTTTTGTTGAGGAGAAACATCAGTGCCAAGAGCATTAAACATTAGAAAAGACTTCAGAAAAGTGATGTGTTGCCAGATGATGCCTTAATAGGTCTGTCAAGGCAACACTATATCTAGCATAAGAACTGATCTTTTTAGGGTCCTAGTAACAATGCCACTACTTTGATGTTCAGCCCTTCAGTGGTGAAAATGGTATTTTCAAGGTGATTCAGTAAAAACAACAAAGTAATGTACAAATGCTGGAGACTTTCTATTGGAATAAAAACAGAACTGCAGAACTTTCAGCTGGAAATTAAGCATACAATGGTAGAGGTTTCTGAAGTCACCACATTAGTTCTGGTTTAGCTGGTACCTATTCCAAGGACACAAACACAGGCAAGAAGTATAGGCAGGAAGTCACAGCAATTTTTCTCGTCCAGTGAACTCAGCTTTGTCCAGAACATGCACAATATGTTGCTGTAAAGTGGCAGAAAATCATTCATTGCTATCTACCTCTAAGTAGCTTTCAGATTTATGTGGTAAATTATGCACAAGATAGACAAAACCTGTAAATTACTCCAAAGATACCTCATGGGTGCAGTGCCTACAACAGGAAGTTTGCATTGGTGGCTCCAAGAATAATAAAGGCAAGACTGTTGTGGAACAAAATGTGGTAGACTTAACTTCTGGTTTTGCTTACTAAACACTGTAGGACATTGATAAAAATTTTACAAATACAAAAAATAGGTGAGTGCATTATTCATAGCAACCCTTTTATTAGCAGACACAGAGGGAGAAGGTAACAAACAGCTTCCAGGAAAAATGTCCTTCCAGATGTCACCTATCAAGACCACTAAAATCAAGAGACCAACTTAAACATAATGTGATTTTTTAAAGTAACCATTCATGGACATTTTAATTTGCCTTGTGAAATATAAGCTATTGCTTTTGTTTTTATTGCCAGCTTTTCCGTTCCATCCTCAGTGCTGGAACCTTCCTTTCTTTGAATTAAAGTTCAAATTTCTGTCTAAGTCATTGATTTCTTGAACTGAAACTTTAAATAAAGTGCTTTAAGCAATGCTTGGACCGAGATATCAACAGCTGATAAGACTGATATTTATAAGAGCAAGTGCTATTCATTTCTTGGGGATTCACTTAGTGATGGAAAGATGCTCCTTAGAAGTCAATTTCAGTCTGGAAGAGTTCGGAGGGGACAGGCTAACAACAACAACAATAACAATAATAATAATAATGGTAATGACATAAATATGAAGTAAAAAAGAAATGCCAGTGATGCTGAGGATAATTAGTTCACAGCTTGAATTAATTTTCTGTTTTGGCTGTGTCAATAATTACTTGCAACAACCTACTAATTTTTGTTGCTTTGTTTGGGTTTTTTAATTTAGTCTCCTAGTAGGGTGGTTCCACTACAAAAAAAATTCTTGCAAGTTTTAAGAGGATTTAAGAGTGAGGTGCCAGAGAGAGGTATTTTCTATGATTGCTGTTGTTATTAAATGTTCTCTTGAACATGTCATTTTTAACGGACATTTCTGTTAATAACTGCATTCAGGTTTTCCTTGAAACAACCCCCTGAAAATTCTGAAATTCCTACTGTCAGGGAAACATTCAGAACCATTAATAAATATATTTTCATTCCTTTTCGGGTGAAATAAGATTGTGAAAAATAAAACCACAGGGTCTCCTTTAGGACAAACTCAGCCTTAAAGAATTTTCTTTGTCTCCTCAAATGTGGTGCATCAAAAACTAGTCCAAGTCAGATTTCTGACATCAGATTTCTGGCCTTGCTTCAAATACTATAAAGCTACAGGCTACATTGTTATTCTGGTTATGCATTGATTCCAGGGGAGCTTCTCCACTCGCGATATCTAATTGAACTTGCTCCACAGATCTCGCTGTAATTGGTTCCTTTGGATGCTGTCTCTGCTGAGAGTCCTGGACACCTCTGAGCTCCATCCTGGGCAAGTACCACCCTGGCTTGGGCCAGCAGCAGCTGATCCCGGCCATGGTGACCTTGTGGAGGACAGTCAGGGATGTGAGCCAGGAGAGAGCCAAGTGTCACAGCCTGGACCATTGAGGGACCATGATGTCAGTTTTTGTGGTGGATTCTGGGGTCTGCCCTATAACTCTGGAGGTGTAAGCCAAAACCTTCCCGACCAGCAAGGACAGTGTCATGTGGGATGTGCTTGTCAGAGAAACTGTGGTAGATGTGCTTCTTAGCCCAGACATGTCTCTAAACAGCAAAGGTGATGGAAGCACTAAGGGAAAAGATGAAAACTGTGTCAGGGATCAGTGTGATTCCTCTCAGGCTGTGAATGTCAAGGTGACCAGCTGAGGTACTGTGTCAAGGCCACTGAAATATTTCACAGTTAGGAGGAAAAACATTAACTTAGCCAGCAAGTCTTGAATCTCAAAATTATCAACTTATTGTTTAGGTTTAGACCTGGCCTTTGAGATCTTAGACTTGATAGCTCATGCTTTCTACCTATCATTTCTATCCTTCAAGAGGAAAGCAAGGTTTTCTGATGTTTAACTTGCCAACATTTCTCAAGTTTACTTGAGCCAGTTATTTGGAATTGACATTGAAGGAAGCTGAGCTGAAGAAACTCTCCTCCTGGCACATGTAGAAAAGTCCTGCCAGGAGTTGGTGTACTGCTTCAACAATGGCTGAGTTTAGATGCTGAGACAGTGACTTCCTTAATTTCACCCACTTGACTTTAAAACAGCACCAAGGCACTATTTTAATCACAATTAATTGTTTACATGTATTCTATTTAAGACTAAATATAAAGTGATATTTTCAGTCTTGTAAACCGGTTGACTGAAAGGAGGAAAATGCTGAGTCTTAAATGGAGTAGAAACAGAAGTGGGGCATTTCTTACATGTTTTTAAATCAAGCTTGATACCAAGAAGGAGATGAGTAGTGTGTAAAAGATGTGGTACTTTTACAGTGGGCCAGACAGTAAATTTACCCCCAGTCAGCTGAACTTCAGAGGCAAAGAGTTATTTCCCCTCTGACGACAGAGGTGGACTTCAAGTAAACAAGGCCTGTATTTGAACATCAGGGAATAAATGGCTGGCTGACTGCATACCTGGAGAGGTGCAAGGCTCCCAGGAATGCTTCTCTAGCTCTGAAAAAAGCTAAAAACTCATTTTCTCTCCTTTTTTATCTCTTTTAAGGATGCCAACATAGAATCATGGAATTGTTCAGGCTGGAAAAGACCTCTAAGATCTTTTGAGTCTAGCTGTTAATCCAGCACTGCCAAGTCCACCACTAAACCACATCCCCTAGTGTCACATCTGCATGGCTTTTGAATGCCTCCAGGGATGGTGACTCAACCACCTCTCTTGGCAGGTTGTTCCAGTGCCAGAAAACCCTGCCATTAGAGTTCATTTGTAAAAATGGAAATTTCTGAACATTCTCTCCTGCCACAGAACTGACTATGTATAGTTTTAAATGTTTTGCCAAAGTTAACTTTGGGTCAGATGCTTTTATGGTGATGGAAGATGACTAGTTTTTATAAGGCAAACGCTCTGGGTGATCCTGAGATTGGCCCAGCACAGCAAGATTCCATGGGGCAAAGCACTTGCCTGGTACAAGGAGGATTTGCTGTAGACCAGCACAGGGAAGATTAACAGTGCTGGAGGCAGATAAGAAAACAGCAGGCTAAACCAGCAGTTTTCTTTGGCTACAGGAAGAAACATTAAGGAGCAGCCCTGGTCATGGAAGCTGCTGGTTACAAGCCTAAGGAGAGGACCCATAGCAACATTCCCACCTTCTGTTGGTTGTGGGTGATGTCAGGTAACAACACTGGACTGCAGAAGCACAACCAAACACAAGTGAATGGTGGTGAAAACCAGGCAGTGTCCCAGAAATTTCAGAGGGCTGGTGTAGTTTTGGAGATATGAGCACGTGCCCATGACCAGCACTAAAACAGGAGCAACACAAAGTCCAGGGGTAGCCTCCCTACCCTCCAAGGATTTATTTGGCAGAAGGGCAGATGAATTTGCCAGCTTGTCATTTTCAGCTGAAGCTCAGTAAAGCCAGGGAAAGAGCTAAGGGACAGCATGTCTGAAGTGCTGTGCCCTCATCTGTTATTGCATCTGGGGATGCTTGAATTTCCAGGGAAAGAAAGAGAACCTGTGGCAGCTCCATAGCATGTGCTATGAGGCTCACAGGTCTGCCAGGGCCACCATGCCAGGCATTATGGACACACCACTCTGGCTGTGGTAAGTCAGTAGGTGGTGGCACACAAACCAAGCCAATAAAAGTTGTTAGGAGAAAATATTCAGCAATTTGCATCAAGCTGGGAGAGGTCTGCAGGGAGGAAGTATTTAGAGGAGGTGTGGTGCAATCAGTCTGTAGGTGCCTGGGCATGGTGCTAGCTGCAGCTGAAGTGCTGTTTTCTTATTAGGAAACTGGCTCAGCTTTACAAGCTCAGAGCCTTTTCTGTAATTTCCCCAGTGTGCAGTACAGGACATAGCAATCACCTCAGTCCCTTCTTCGTGTGAGTTGCTGCAAATGTCCCATTACGTTTCTCATGTACTTTTCAGGGTAGTGCCAGTAATTTCTTCAGTCAGAACAGACCTTCCCTCTATTACAGTGAGATGAGGAGATTTCCTTTATGCATATTTTCGTTAGTCCAGTTTTGGGGGGCACCCAGGCTTGAAATGAGGTAAAAGCTTTAATGAGTGCTAGAGCTGTCTGGCTGATTTTAAGAGGTTTGTAAAGCTTTAATCCTTCGGCTAGAGACTTAAGGCATACTTCTGTCATACTCTATAAGCTGTGAACTGAGGGAGCTTTGTTGAGTGGGGTAGCAGAAAAGACAACTGAAGCTCACATCACTCTGATCTTGCTTCACAAAACCAAGAAATCTAGAGCTGTTATGGCTGTGTGCCTGCTGATTAATGGCTTACCTTTTCCAGGTGCTGGGGATTTGGGGAATAGGAAACCTCTCTCAGACCATTTACTCCAGTGATTCCACTGCTAACTTGCATGTATAATGTTGATGGTGCTGAGAGCTATTGTAGTATTCATTAAAAGAAGTGTGCCGACTAGACTGCAGTGAATTTTGGATCAACCAGTTGTCTAACACCTTTTCCTTTCAGATCTGTTTATCTGCAGAGTAGCATTACATCTGTTTTTCCAGAAGCCTTGACCATACTGGTGCAGGTTTTCCTCTCCTGTGTGTTTCTTTACACGTGCTGAGTACTGCCCATGGCCTGTTTTCTTTCTGGTTTACCTCTGCTGCTGCCATTTCATTTCAAACCCTTTTTGGTGAACCTAAGGAAAGGAAGCTTGATGCCAAGAGTGCCATAAAGCTGAGAGCAACAATTGTGAATGCACAGAATAAGCAGGTTGGGAAAGTGACAGGGGAAAAAAAAGAACTATTTCTTTTGGTTTTTCACTGCAATCTTTTAGGACAGTCAAGTTAATAATAAGCTCCACATTAGAACTTGGCAGGATTCTTTTAATTACAAAGAATATACTTGAATTTGTACAATATTAAAGCAAATATTCAAAACATTACAAATTTTCACTGTCCAGCCACCAAAATGATGCACAGATTAATGGCAAAGGGCAACTCAGTAAATTGCATGGGAGAGCAAACTCAGAAGGGCTGTTAAAAGAAAGAAACAGTTACAGAAGGAGCAAATAAGAAGTTTTTACATTCTTCTTCAAGAATGTAAAAACTTCTGTTCCTGAAGTTTTAATTAGTTCACTCAGAAACATTGTGAAGAAGCAAAGGAGGAACGTAGAGTAATTTATCAGTGAGGGTCTCTATTCCACACCCAAGGGATTGCACTAAAAAAAGCCGTTGAAAAGGTAATGAAAGCATAAAACAAACAGGGATTAAAGTTAACATCACTGAGAGGTGAAGGAAGGTAAGGCAGCTCATTAAGTGAGGTAAACAAGCCCATCTAAGTTTTGACCTAATGCTGTTAAAATGCTTTTGAAGAGATCCCTCATTCTTGTTGATCTTTCTGTACAACATAGGGTCTGGCTTCTCCTCCAAGGAACTGGGGTGGAGGCTGGATTTCCAACTCTCAGAAGTTTTGAGTCAAGGAAAATAGTTTAAACTAGGTGCATGTGAAGAAAGTTTCAAAATCAGTCTGAAAAGATGGCAGAAACTATACTGAAGAAAAAGAAGGTTTGATTGCCTTCTTAAATGAAGTGAGGTGTTCAGTGTTTCCCTCAGCTGATCAATACTTAACACATTTAAGTCTTGTTTTTTCTATTATTCCACAATCAATAAAATGGAGGGGGGAAAAGAGAAGAAAAGAGAAAGGGAAACAGGGTGAGAAGAAGAATAAAGTTACAAGTTACCTGTCCAAGCTTAATCTTGAGTACTTTGCAAATTGTAAAAATGTAATATGTTTCATCTAAAAATATTTTTCAAAATATTTTTTATTTTACATTTTTTTTGGGAAAATTATTAGCTTTCATACAATGTTGATTACCTGTCTGAGGAAGTGCATCTTTTCTGTCATCATTACCTTTGCAAAAATTGTAGAAACAATTAAATAACTTGTGGGAGTCTTTCTGAATACTTCTGCTTTATGAGTCACTGCTAATTATTTCTTTCCAATAGAGAATGTAATCTGCTTTGCCCTCAGTTCCTGCAGAACTGTGACTTGTGTAATCTGCTTTCTGGAAGTGACAAATTAATAATTAGCTTTCCAGAAAACAAAAGAACAAACCACAATGAGCCAAAAAAACAATCTATGGCCTTCAAAAAGATCCCAAGTCTATTTTTAAGCAGCAGATCATCTGCTTAGGTTTTATGAGGCACATATCCATACTATTGGGATATTGTGGTAGGTTTAGAAGTGACTGTGAAGATGGAGCACTTCCAATCCATTTGCCCTGCCTCCCCACCAGCTAACAGCCTGATGGCTGTAGAGTCATGACTGTGGATGATCTGAGGCCTGAGTAACACGAAGTTCTGTTGCTGGGCACGTACCTGCAGAGCACTCTGTGCTCCAAAAGGCACATTTCAGACATGGCTCAGCTCATGCTTCTGAACTGGCTGGCTGTGTTCCCCTCATGGTGTGATGTACAGGCAGCCCCTGGGCTGAGGACACAGACAAACCAGGAGTGGGAATGGCGCACATCTCAGACTGGGTCTGGGTGTTCATCCATGCTCTTCAATCCATGGCAATGGCTGGCTGAGGACGTGCAAAAGGAAGCGCTGCTCTGTGGAATTGGGGAAGTCCATGGACTGCAGAGACAATCAAATCTGAAGTGTAGTCTTTTCCTCATTTCTCAGGAATAAAGCATAGATGTAGAAGGGTGACTTATGTCCCAAGATCTACCGCTTTGCACTTTTTCATCTCCAGCCCTTGGTGTCACTGGATTTGCTGTGTTAGCCTACTGCTTTATTAGCACTGTAAATGTTCTTTCCATTGCTTCTGTTACATTCTCACCCTTCTTCAGTGAAATCATTTCTTAATGTAAAGATTTGATGACTGAAAAGCCATCTTTCTTTTTTCTTCTTTTTTCTTTCCCTGGGATTGTTTCCTAAGTCCTAAGACTTGGTATTTTAAAGGTCTCTGGAGGATCACACTTAGGATTTAATTGTAGAATCATAGAGATGTGAAATTGGACATGACTTCACTTCCTACATTAGTCCCTTCAGTGCCAGTGATAGTATTAATTGAGTTACACATCCGTGATGTCCATCCTGAAGTCTGATTGCAGTACCAGTAATTCAGACAAGGATCAAATCATATTTTTTCTTCCAAGGAAGTATCATATAGATTTCCTACATATACTTTTGGAAAGATTGAAAATATATTAAACATGGAGCACATATTTTTATATTTTTTCATCCGTCAATTTTATTCTTATTCAGTGTGAAAACTGTCAGGCTGATACTTAGATTAATCTTCCAGACTGCACACATCACCCGTAAATCACTCCGCTTCAATAGGGAAACCAGTGGCTTGTGGAGCACTGGAGAGTATTTTTTATGGGCCACCTTTTCCCTGGATGCAATAATCTGCCTGTCTCATCAGAGGCACACTGGCCTGCCCTGATCAGGACAGGGCAGCTGTGAGGCTGGGTGTGGATGGGAGCACTCCCTGTCCCTGCCGACTGACGAGGGACAAGGAGGTCGCACTTCCTCTTGCAATGTCTGATTATGTAAAAAAGATCTAACAAAGAGAAATGATAATTCATGGACCCCATGTAGCTGGGAGAACCACAAGCTGATGACAAGCACAGCATATTTGCAACTCTTTACTTTCAAAGAATATTACAGAATGAATTAATTGATCTACATATTTTGAAAAGATACAACTGTAACCCATACAACTTTGATCCCCAAAGATGCATCAGTTTGTACAGGGAAAACATCAGCCTGTTTAACTCATCCATCACAAAAGAAGAGTTGTTCCCATGATTTAACTTAATGTGTTTTCTTTTAATTAACTTGAGAAGGTATTCCACAGTGTCAGTGCTTTCAACTAGGGCTCACTGAGAGTCTGTTTCTACATTATTAGAAAACATGTCACTCAAGTAGCCCATCTATAATTTTATTCTCAGTGTTTACAGCCTGTGGAGATTTGTATACCCTTTATATTCATGCTCCTGCAACTGCTTTCCAGTAAAATTCTCCAATTTCCATATCTGGCTCTGTCAACCCTCATCGAGGCCACTGATTTCCATGATGTTTGACCTATTTTTTTTTTTTTGCAGGGCAAAATGCTTTCTGTTGTCATCTTATGTGCTTACTGTAGGATGTATTTGAGTAGTAGATTTCCTTTTTTTAAAAAAAGCGTCACTAATATAAACCAGTTGTTATTTAGGTCCTTTCATTTAATTATGGAGATCGGTAGAGGGACCGTCCCCAGAAAAAAATGAAGCAATTTTCCAATCTAATTATTCAAGCTGCATAGCAAAGTCAGGACCTCAGTGTATTATTGGAAGTGGGGACCATCTTAATGTCTAGGCATATTCTAGTACTTCAGTGATGTATTTGACCCATCTGCTTTTATTCTACTGGTTTTAGATAAAGGGTTTGTGAGCAATTGTTGAAAACCCTGAGAAATTTAGATTTATATATTAGTAGTATCTGAAGCCAAAAGTAACAAGACAGAATAAAAAAATAGCACAGAATGTGAGGAAAGAGATGTTGCATGAGCATGACAAGAAGAGTAGGTATTTGTTTCTATGCTGGCATTTAGAAGAAATGAATGGCATTCATGAAGAAAACCTGGGAAGGATGTCATCAGAGGTGGGCTTGCCCACTGCTGTTAAGCCAGATATTTGCCCTGGTGAGCACCCCACTGAAAGAACATCTCCATTTTGTTTGTTCCTGAGCTCCATCAGATGCTTTGAGCCCCCAGCTGGTTCCCCCACGTATGGCAGGAATATCCAGTAATGGCAAAAGCATTCTCCAGCTACACAGCTCTCTTCCTTTGGACGGTTTTGGTTTTACCCAGAAAGATAAGAAGACTTTTCTGCTTATATTTTCAGTAGGTAATTACCTCAGTTCGCATATTGTTGAAAAAGTTAAATAACCAGAGCCCTGTCTCCCTGTCTGTGACATGAAAACAAAGAACCCTTAAAGTTAAAAGCTGTTAAAAGCAGTGAAAAGGTCAGAACAGAAACTAGTGCGGATACTGATAGGGTGGTGGGGTTTTTTTTTTTTTTGTTGTTGTTTTTTTTTTTTTTTCTTGATTAGATAGAAAAAAAAATCAAGAGGCCTTTAAATAAATATTAGACTTTATTTGCATATCCCCCTGACATGGGAATGAATGAATGAATGAATGAATGAATGAATGAATGAATGAATGAATGAATGAATGAATGAATGAATGAATGAATGAGAGGTGAAAGGAGAAGATGGAGAAGGGCTTCAGTGTCAGGAAGGGGACAAAAAGAAGAGGATGAGTATGAACTCAGAGATGGGAAAAGGGAGCAGAAAAGCAGAAGGAAAATAGAGGGATTTTGCCACAGTACACCCGTCCTTGTAGTATAGGTGAGAGAATTTTGCAGGGAAGAGTCCCCTCCATGGGCCAATTTGCCAACACAGGGGTAGGCAAAGGCAGGTGTCTCTAAATGCATGGTGCTCCCCCACAAGAGGAAACCATGTTTTTCCTCAGGTCTGTGTACAAGCTGTGATAATTCTTTGTGAGTTATCCTAACATCTACAACAAATTGTCATGGAGACTCTGGAGTCTGAAGAAGCATGTGGCTGTCATAAGAGTGGATGGGATTTACATGGAGTTGTAGAAACACCTTGAGGACTCATGTGAAGAAAATGCTTAACGGAAGCAAGAGATGGTCCTCTGAACTTCATGTTGTTTGAGAAGGGAAACAAGGTTTTCATGAAACACATACTCAGCAAAAGAGAAATGGATTTGGATCACTCCTGATCTAAGTATGAAGAATTTTGTGCTCAGTGAGATAGTTTTGGATGGTCATGATGAGCTGGAGAACTCTCAACTGAGTTTATTGCTAAGCACTGGGAGGACCTCTAATGAGACAAGAGTAGGAGAAGTAAGCCAGGTTTGGTCTGCAGGGGCTGGGCTCATACATCTGCACATTCACACACATGCACACACCCACACAAGCACAAAAACCAGTGGGACTCAGCTGAAGGTCCCACTGCAAGAGCATGCAGAGGCTCCAGGGCTGGGGGTGAAGTTCAGCTGAGATGGATTTGCTGGGGCAGGGAGTGTGCTTAGAGCATATGCGCTGCCATCATGAATATTTATTGAATCAGCCCCCTCATACCTAGGCGTGCTGGCAATCATCCTCTCCAGATCCACAATTTACACCCTCCTGCCATTGACTGCACGTGAGCTGAGACCCCATTTTGCAAATTTCTTTTGAAATTTTGATTTATATGCTCCTAAAAAATCTTTATTACACTTCTCCCTTCCAGACAATTTACTTTGTTCAATATGTTTGGTTGTTGGGTTGAGTTTTTTTTAAGTTTAATTCCTACTTTCCATTTTTCAGTATTTATTATTCCACATTCCCATGGGGCTGTGACTGGCAGGTGGGTCACAATATACATAACTGATAGGCCCATCTGTCTTCTTTTACTGCATGCTACCCCCCTTCTTTGTCTTTCTTCTTCTTTCTTTCTTTCTTTCTTTCTTTCTTTCTTTCTTTCTTCTTTCGTTCTTTCTTTCTTCTTTCTTTCTTTCTTTCTTTCTTTCTTTCTTTCTTCTTTCTTTCTTTCTTTCTTTCTTTCTTCTTCTTTCTTTCTTTCTTCTTTCTTTCTTTCTTTCTTTCTTCTTTCTTTCTTTCTTTTCTTTCTCCTTTTTTTCCTTTTTATTTGTCCCTCTGTCTTTCTTTCTGTTCATGTGTCATAAACAGCCAATGGTAGGCACAGTCCAGTGTGAGGACAAACAGACAGGTAGCACTTGCCTGAGAGAAGTCTATCAGTAAATGAAGGGGTTTAGTTACTTCATGGTAGGTTATGAAAGCATATCCTTTTACAATGGCTTGCGTGATTTCTCCTCAATATTTGCAATTTTTATCTTCTATGATGCCCAGATTAAAACTGAAATAGAACCGTGCTTTTGAGAAAAATGAAATATCTTCATTGTCAGTTCCTTTTGTTGTGCTTTATCTTGGCTCTTTATCCTCCAGCAAAACAGCTCCTGCTTTCCTTAGGCTCCCTAGTACCTAAGGATTCCAGTGCTGGGGAAAAAAACATAGATGTTAATACCCTCTGAAAAAGCAATCAGCCTCTGAAAAACAGTCCACCTGGCCTCTGTTCTCAGTAATGCTTCCCACCTGAGACTTTGGGAACTCTCAGCTTGGTTTTGTGCCTGGTTTTTAATTTTGGTAAAGTGAAAGTTTAAAGCACTGCAGGAGCTGCTGTTGTGGTGGAATGCAAGTGGGAGCTCGCAGGGAGAGGGGCCAGCCGGGTACTGAGGGACCTGATCCCACCGCCCACCAGGCATGGGGTGTCCTGTGTGACACCACAGCCCAGGTGTGTGACAGGGAAACACTGCAAACTGCTCCGACCCTGCCAGGCCAGGTGCTTGTGAGGTGTGCAATGGCAAGGTGACATGGAAACCTCTGGTTCCCTGCACAGGTACAGGAAACCAAAGGATGGCAGGCACCACAGTTGGGTGGGTGGGAATCTGGCCTCAGACACTCTGAACCTCTACCCAGCACTCTGTGAAGGTGCTGAATCAATGGGATGATGCTCAAATCCCACTAGGAGCAACACTTACCAACTGTATCTGAATGGCGGAACCCCATTTCTCACACTCTTCTTTTTTTTTCTGTATATTTTGCTTTGTGGCACTTTCCATGCATTTTTTTCTTACCTTGCTGTTCATTTTAACTTGCACTGTTTATTGCTGTTTCCCTCAGCAGCACCCAAAAACTGAAAATGGAGTCATCCCACATTTTTTCAGCTCAAGCTTTAAAAAAAAAAAAAATAGGCAACAAAAAATCCAGCGGCCTGTCTTTAACCTTTGGTAACCCTGACATTCTTTGCACTAAAGTGTCTGATATTAAAGCAGATTGCTTTCATGCCTACATAAGTAATATCATATGCTTCACATCAGCCGATGCTCAGGCTAGCTGAATTCCCACTGTATTATTGCCTGTGAATGTACACTCCGTGCATACTAAGAATGGTCTATCTGAACCAGCTTGCCTTTCAACTTTTTGAAAAGGAGTTTTATTGGTTTGTTGGATAACTATGGCAGAGGAATATAGTTTAATGAATGATGGTAATGCTTGTGTCTATCAGTGCTTGGCAAGTTGCACAGAGAGGCAGAGCTGAGAAGAGAAACAGCCTTAAAAGCCTGCTAGAATTACTGAAGAAATGGTGTCCTCCCTCCCCCCACAGCTGTTAACCAAGATCATGCCTGATCTTGGTATAGTTAAAAAAGCACTTAAGAAGACTTCCTTTTTCTTTTTTTATTTTGTAAGCAATGTGTTTGGACCTTTATATTTTTTCTGTTGGGTTTTTTCTTTTCCTTTTAGATGGTAGGTGTTAAAAGGAGATCCATCAGAAAGAACTCTAAGCCAGTATGATTTACTGGTATTGTCAGGTGGTCCATATCTGTGAGAGAATTCTTTTCAGGCCTGCCAGTGTTGCCCCTCAGCTCCAAACACTCCTCCTTGAGATCTATCTCTGTTTCTGACTTGCTTTGATACACAATTTCCAGTGTTAAGAGTATTTTTATTAAGAGTATCTGTTTAATGGGAGACATAGCCCAGGTTTCTATAATGTGAGGCAGTAGTCTTGCACATAAACACAGAACTTGGCCCTGTGCTGTTGTGGGATCCTTTGTCTTCTAAAACCCTGGGCATGCTCATTATCTTGCAACTCACCTTCTGGGGAGCTTGAAGATGTTTTTTTTTGTCCCAGTATCCAAACGCACTTGATTTTTTCACATTAGAGGTTCACTGGCAAGTAAAATGAGTCCCTCTCTCCCACTGAGCATATCACACCACATGTGTGTAAGATATTGTGTGAAAAATGCCTCACTTTTAACATTCTTTCTGTATGCAGGCCTTGTCTTAAATTCCATAGTTCACTACTAATTTGGCAGGCTTCATCTAGGCTATCTGCGCATATATATATATATATATATATATATGTATATGTATATATATATATGTGTGTGTGTGTGTGTGTACGATATACATAAATCTTGACATAATTTTTTGCTGCCACAGATACAAGTTCCCTTGTTAGAGCAAGGGAGGTGTAAGGTTGGACCAAATGTTCACCTAGGTCCTCTCTTGGGCAGCAGGCAGTAACAGCATTTTTGGAAAAAGATGAAAAAGTAGGACAACCACAGAACAACAATTTTCCTCACATTTTTCTGAGGTTCCAGCAATATGTGGCTCTTGGGCTTCTTTGACAATGGTCATCTCAGTCTGTTGCTACCAGTGGATTTATTGTCCATAAATTATCAAATTTTTTTAACCCTTTCGTAATGTTGAGCCTACTTTGTTATCGCAGCCACTAAGCAGGGGAAAAAACAACCACTGAAGAATCACACATTACTGCAGAACCCCAGAGTTTAGCCTGGGGTCACTCAGCATATGGATGTACTGACCACAAAAGAATACATCCAACTCTTGATTCTGAGTGTGAACCACAAGCAAAAGGCCTGTATTATCAGCTCAAGTATGTGTCTTATGCATTTCCTTGCCTTCTTTTCCCTGGAGTGTCACAGATGCAGTACTAGAGGTAGAATATTAGCTTTTTTGATAAATTTCAGGTCCAATGTTGCTTGTTGTGGTGGCCTTTTAAGAACTGATAGGCATTGGTGAGGGAGGGGGAAGAGATGGTAGATGAATGGGCCACGAGACTGCTTTCTGATGTTGAAAAAGAAGCAAGTGCAAATTTTTTTTGTTTCCTTTACATAAGTCAAATCCTAGCTGCTCTTCATTCTGCGCTGAAGTTTCTATTGTGTAAGTAATCATATGGGCATATTTAAGTACTGGGCTTTTTGAGTTAAATCCCATTCAGACTGTTATAACTGTGTTTAATCTTTGAAAGATGGGTGGGGGGGGGAAATCTGTTCTTCAAAAAAGAATCCTTTTTATATTGAAAACTATAGGATTCTTATCTTTGATCTAAGTAAGCACAACTGTACCATGTCAGCAGCATATTAGTGCCAACGCATGTGTGTTGTACTTTTTAAATGCTGTTTCAACATGTGTCATTGGATCTATGTTCCTACAGGCTCACAACAACCTGCACCCTGGTAACTACATGTTGATTGAAGCACCCTTATGAAAAAAAGATATAAATGTTTGTGGTTAAGGTGATAACCCTTTTGTTTTCTCTGTAATCCATCACAGGGCTTGTCAGCACTGACAGCTCGAGTGGATTTTTTTGAACACCTCTTTATCTGACAGCTTCATGCATCATAAAGCAGCAAATAGAATTAGATCAAAGTCTAAGAGTCACTGTAGGCTTCGTAAGGTATGCAATCCTGTTTGTATCTTTATCCAGGCTCTGGCAGTTCATTTTAACTGGCAACAGGGGGAAGGAGGGAGAAGGAGGAAAGTTTCTTTTTCTTTTAAGAAGGTACAGTAGTGCTGCATTTTTAAACGTACACGGCTTTCACATATCATTTCCCCTTGACATCTGCGATTCCCTGTGTACTGTAACATACTACATATATTTTTCAGAATGCTCAACAACAGCAGTCACATTCTCAAAGCAAAGGCTTAGCCAGTGTAGGAGGCCATGTACCCATATGCTTTAATAATCCTGACTTTTGTTTAATATCAATAGCAAAGATTGACAGAGCTCACTTTAAACAATGGAATATTGTCCATCTAGCTCGTGCCAGATTCTGTGAATTACTGTGATGAATAACAGGTTCACCAAGTGTCCCCTCTAAACTCCCAGGATATAACCAGCATTTGCTTATTAAATAAACAACAAAGGGAGAGAGGAGAGGAGAGGAGAGGAGAGGAGAGGAGAGGAGAGGAGAGGAGAGGAGAGGAGAGGAGAGGAGAGGAGAGGAGAGGGAGAGGAGAGGAGAGGAGAGGAGAGGAGAGGAGAGGAGAGGAGAGGAGAGGAGAGGAGAGGAGAGGAGAGGAGAGGAGAGGAGAGGAGAGGAGAGGAGAGGAGAGGAGAGGAGAGGAGAGGAGAGGAGAGGAGAGGAGAGGAGAGGAGAGGAGAGGAGAGGAGAGGAGAGGAGAGGAGAGATATAAAAGCAAAACCTGCTTTGGTAAAAAATCTCAAGGGAACAAACTAAAATTGTGATTTGAGAAAACATGTGTCTAAGGGTATGTTATTTGGTCTTTGTTGGTATCTTGTTTTTTAAAAACTGTTGATAAATAGTGACTCTTTATGAATAATATAGGCAAAACCAAGAATTTATAGCAAAGTTTTTAGAGATGCCACAGTACTTGGAAGTCTGTGATGGAAAAGAGTGGATCAGTTTTCGGTGTTTTTAGTCAAAAGCATGTGATGCATAAATAAGAAATTAGGTAGCCTCCTTTTCTTCCATCTGAGATGCTGACCTGAATGCATGTTTTCTGCTTTCCTTCTTTTTCTTTCTTTCTTTCTTCTTTCTCTTTCTTTCTTTCTTCTTTCTTTTTCTTCTTTCTTTCTTCTTTCGTTCTTCTTTCTTCTTTCTTTCTTTCTTGTTCTTTCTTTCTTTCTTCTTGCTTCTTTCTTTCTTCTTCTTTCTTCTTTTCTTTCTTTCTTTCTTCTTTCTTCTTCTTTCTTTCTTTCTTTCTTTCTTTCTTTCTTCTTTCTTTCTTCTTCTTTCTTTCTTTCTTCTTCTTTTCTTTTCTTCTTCTTTCTTTCTTTCTTCTTCTTTCTTCTTTCTTTCTTCTTTCTTTCTTTCTTTCTTCTTTCTTCTTCTTTCTTCTTCTTTCTTCTTTCTTCTTCTTTCTTTCTTTCTTTCTTTCTTTCTTCTTTCTTTCTTTCTTTCTTTCTTTCTTTCTTTCTTTCTTCTTTCTTTCTTTCTTTCTTTCTTTCTCATACCATTTCCTGAAATGCCACATTAACATGGATATTGTGGACTGTATTTTTTGATGGAACATGGAAACAATCTCCAAACACAATGGTCCCATGAAGGGGAGAAGCCAGACCAGGCAGATGCTGCCTTTGCTGCAGCATAGAAAGACATGCCAAGAAGATCCTGTGCAGAAGCTGCTCTGAGCGTGCTTTTTAGGGAGGAAAGGGTCAGAGGGGAAGATGCTGCTCCCCCTGCCTCTTTCCTCTTTGAAGACAATAACTTTCAGAGAGAGTGTTCATGCTGTCCCAGAAGGTGCCATCCTCCTGCCTCTGCTCCTCCATGTCATCCATGTGCAGGAGGTGCTACAGAGGTTCAGGGAAATTCTTTGTGGGAGCTCCTTCCTCTGACTTTGCAGCAGCCATGTAGTAGAGCAGGGCTGTAGGAAGTGAGGACAAGCACACCACTAGAGAACCATGTTTCCTCCTCTCCCACAGTGCAGCAGCACAGCTGGTTACAAAGGTAGACCAATCTTCTGGGTCCCTTCCTACTCAGAATATTCTATGATCATATGATCAGCCCACACTCCCTCCTCCCAGCAAGCTGCACCCTCTCAGTGTATTTCAGTGCAGCCCAGCAAGCTCTATCAGATGTCTCACTGCTCTTTCCCTTGTGCATCCAAGTCCTTGTTCCTGGCAAGACCTGAAAGAAAACTTGGGGTCACCACCTGGCCTTACTGAAACAAGTACTGCCATATGGTTTCACCGAGGAGGACTGACCTTTCGTCAGTCTGTTTGTCTGTCAGCTGCTCCTTCCTAAAATTGTTTTAACAACTCTAAAAGTCAAAATCTGGAAAAATAGGGAAGACTCTTTCAAAGAAGGGCAGGAGGTTGCTGACTTCCCTGAACTAAAAAGAGTCCATGCATTGAACAAAATGTTCTCAGGGCTCCTGCACTTCCACATTTGTCTGCTATTGGAGCAGCAGTTTCTGCTGGTGGCTAGAGGCCAACAAGGCTTCACTCATGACCAGCCCCAGACTGGTGTAAGCAGGAAATTTTTCTTTTGATAACCCATAATTGGTTTTGCCATATCACAGGAGACTATGGGAAACTACATGCACAAAGGGCACCTCGCAGCTTTTCTGTGTAAAGAAAAGCTTAGACCTCAGATAGGAGAGACCATTCAATTAAATGAGCCTTGTGGAGGTGCCTGAGTCCTCCTGGTGCTGTCCTGTGGCACAGGGGACGCGGCACAGGATGGGCATTGGATGGCACCAGGAACTTCTGAGGTGGTTCCTGACCAGGTGGCATAGAACCTAACTCTCTACAATGCCTAATTGAACAGCAAGAACCTCAAAACATTGGCTAGAATTTCTTCTGCTGGTCCAGCAGAGCTTCACCTAATCTTCATTTTAAATTGCTCTACATTAATTTCAAGCAGTTGAGGACATTACAGCTACTGCCACAGTGGAAAGGCACAGATATCATCTCCTTGAGGATTTTTCACTACTATCCCTATTGCGGAGCAACCATTTCAGATAACTTCAGCAAGATGATGAGGCCAGCAGGAATGAGTGGCCATTTAGATCCACTGGACCTAGCATCAGCCCCCAGTGTCTCTCCTGCTTCAAGGACCACTAGCAAATTGTCTGAAAACTCTTGTCACTGGTGCGTTGTACTTCCCTGCCTCGACCCAACCAAGCCAGCTGATATTCACCCACAAGCCTAGGAGCAAGGTGGATTTGCTTTTGTTGACCATAGTGAACAGTCATGAATAAACTGTGGCTTTAATCATAAGCAACGACTGCTAATGGACTTTGTCTGATTTTTCCAAAAGTTCATCATTCCCTGAGTGTACACAGAAAAATTTTAAGCCTGTGTGTAGGCTGGGAAACTTGAAGCTCTTCACATCTTACTTTAAAAGGCCCTTAGAAATATGAGAAATGCTAAGGGGGTGTTCTTAACTGTTTCTGACTCTTTTAATTAATATTAACCCAGGTTAATTAACAGATTTGCCTTTGCCTTAAAAAAAGGAATTTAAACACATAGAGTAGGCACTGTGGCCATGGGAAAGATGTCCTCAGTGTAAACGAGACATGACCAATAGCACCTCCAGCCTGTGCATATAAAAGTCCTTCAAAAATCAATATTTCCAGTCCTATGGAATACTGAGACTTTCATCTTAGTAAGTAGGTCCCAGTGGAAATATTTGGGAATAGTGGGGGAAAAATGAAGATAAATACTCTTTCTATACAGTTTCAAACATTACTTTTCTTGTGCTCAGAGTGTGTTAAAATATAAGCCTTTCCATGGGTCTTCTACCTCCTGAAAAATCTCTTTTAACTTTTATTTGTTATTTAAAAAGCCACAGGGTATATTCTCTTCTTAATACGTAGGGATTTACGTGTGAAACTCCCTGTGCATCGAGGTGATAATATACCCCTTAATTGGAAGCTGTTTAATGCTCTCGATTTAACATTTTAATAGGAAAGTTACAAGCAGTCTGGCTGTGAGTGCAGCACTATTAAAATTCCCAGCCAGGACAGTAGTGTTTTTTTCTTTAAGTGGCTTTTTATTTGCTGAAATTCGTTGCAGCTTTCATTGCAAGTTGGGGCCACTTTTAAGCTTCACTCTACACTATGAAAAAGAAAATGGAGACCTTTAAAGCAATCCTAAGCTTCAAATAAAAGTGGAACTTAAAAATATCTTTGCCGCATGTCCCTCTATAGGCTGTGTTTGCTTGGTTCACTCAGCACTGAGGAAACTTTATTGAGTGTCTTATTGAGCAGACACAGTGAGAGGAACGTTACCCTCTGAGATCTCCAGGACCACTTATGGGGCTGGAGTTTATTTACTTCCATGTTTTCACATGAGACAACATGGGATCTCTGGAGCTGGGATCTTGCAGCCAGTATGTTGCGCAAAGAAAGTGATGCAGAAATGGGGTCTGACGCTCAGCCCTGTGACTAGTGTGTGGTTTTTTTGGTTTGTTTTTTTTTAAACACCAATGGGAGGCAGGAAAATACCTTCAGTGTCATGTTAAAAGCCATAACAAAGATGTAGGGCCATATTCATAAAAGGATTAAAAGATTCAGGTATAACTCGTAGCATCTGAATTCTGCCCTAAAGCCACAGTGCAATTCTGAGCTCTCCTTTCTCTTCCAGTCTCTAGAAGTGTCCCATGACCTCAGGTATCCATGTTTTTACAACAAACTTCATGTGTTGCTAAACTTTTCTTCTGCCAATGCCCTCAATCCTCTGAGCAGCTATGCACAGGGCTCACATCTAAGTCCAATTTGCTTTGTTACAAGGATATTTTTGTAGCTGTAAATCTTATGATATGTTCTGTGGAAACCCTACGGGTATTCTGGCATCAAAACATCAGTCTACTCAAGCAGGTTAGTGATACAGACAAGCAGGAGTAAATTTTCAGTGGCTAAATAAAGGCTGAGTGTATTCCCTATGGGTAAATGATGTCTGAGTTTGTTGCTTTATCTGTTTTAATTTGATATATGTGAAACTTTCAGCAAACAAGTCTGTGTGTATGCATGAAAATGTAGTTTTTTACTCATATATTCCTGAATCAGACTTCTTCTCCATGCCTTTTCCCTTCTCACATGTTTTGCACTACAGAGGGATGTGTGGGTAAAACAGAATTTACTCTGCTGAATATGTACTCCTTTAAGGAAAAATCCTGCCTATTTTTCTGTCAGCCCATAAATCCTCAGGTGCAGGAGGGAAGCATGCTGATGTTGGGGAGGAGAGTTTCTGTACAGGAGCAGAGTATCTTTAGTGCAGGAGGGTGGAGGTGAACTGGGAGAAAGGGCTGGCCTAGGTCATGTACCTGTCCTGGGCACAGCTCTTTCCCTCCTGGGGCCAACACAGGTTTCTGCAGAGTAGCTCTGCCAGGATGTGGTACTGCTCACAGTGTATAGGTGGCATCTGCATGGATAGACTGGGCTACACACCTACTGTAAATCTAGATATCCATTCTCTCTCTCATGGGGTTGGGAATGAGTTCAGACTGGCTTTCTAAAGGTGTATTTTAATGGATTTACACTTACTAGCCCATCAGAGAGGGCTCATGAGAAATGACTTATATCAATATATTATATATCATCACATCATGTCCGTGATAGAATTTCTGGGCAGACTTCAGCTTGGTGCACAAAGTTCCAGGAGTGTTGATAACCTGCTTGAAAAGATGACTTCTCCCCACGACCATTCACTCCTTGTCTGCTTGCTGAGAAACCGACAAGAAAGAAGCTGAAGTCAGACTTATTTGTCAGTGTGCTTTTGTGATGTGGCCACTGGGAATAACACTTAGGCAGCTACTCACTTTACAAAGGCTTTAATAGCCTTTAGATGGTATCAACTTTTTAGTTGTTCCTCATCTGTGCTGGAACTGAACCAGCATCCTGTTGGCTGAAATATTTTGTATCCCCATTAAAAAATATTTTACTGGCCTTCTCTACTTAAAATACATCAAACAATTTCCGTTTCTGTTTGGTTTTCTGCTCCAATGTGGGAGCTAAAAGTGGTCCTGTTAGAGTGTAGCTTAAACTGAGAAACACAGAGAGACAAAGCCGTGGGTTGTTGAAGGCCTTCCAGAGGCAGGATGGAGAGAGCAATGCACAGCAAGAGCTCAAAGCCTGGAAAACAGAAACACCTAGAGAGGCTTAAGTCCCTCCACTCTACTGCATAGCTGAAAAGTCTCATTATCGTTTGTGGAGAAAGAAAACCTTTCTCTTTTCTTCCCTCCCTTGACTCTACACTTATAACAAGAGTCACAGAGCTATTATCTAAATGAGGGGATCACAGAAATGTGCATTTTTGGTGAGAATTTAATGCTGAGTGTGGCATTCCTAAAAAGGTCACTGCTGGCCATTTAGTTAGGAAATTTGAACAATGAAAAGCTGTGCAAAACATAGGTTTTCACATATATTAACTCCACGCTATTTCTCCCAATTCTTTTTTAAAAGAAAGATATGGTCTCAGAGGAAATAGATTTTTCTACAACATACAGTATATATTGTCTTTCAGTACAGCTTCCGACTAAAATTTATCTCTTGCTAAATGCAGACTAAATGAATAGTGTAGAACTAATACATTTTGTGCCAAGAAAATAAATGGACACAGTGCTAGACGCTTAAGAGTGTCACTAATTATTCACGTGATTTGTGGCATCCCTTCTTAACAAAGGTATGGGGACTATAACTGGGAAAATCTTTCACATTTCTCTCTTGGAAAACATGCAGTGAGGAACTCAGCGGGCTCACAAACAAGCCCAACCCTCTTAATTTCAGTATGCCCAGAACATTATTCCAGCTCCCAAAAATACTCTAGTACTTCCAGTGTTTGTGCGCTGAGGACAGACCGGAAGGCTTGGGCGTTCCTCTATGGGAACCACTATTTTTTTTTTTGTGTGTGTGTGTGTACTTTGCAAGCCAGAATTGTGTAAGGCCTATCCCACTTTTAGCTTCCATACCATGAATGCGAAGGCGTATCCAGAAGAGTTTTTTTAGCGGGCAGAAAATGTTTTCCAACCACACAGCTCAGAGTCTGGCGCGGTAAGTCTGCAGGACCCAAGAAGCGCAAACGGACATTCAGGGCTTTCCATGGTTTTGCAAAGAAATGAGGCCTTTCTCCTGCTCCTCTCCTGCTCTTTCTCTTCTTTTTGCTTCTTCTTGGCCAGCATTTACATGAACAAAGGAGAGGGAACAAGCGAAAGGAGGGATAGATGGTGTGGAAAAGTGTCATGTTGGTGGCAAGAAGTATTTTTTTTTTTAAACTTTCAGAAGTTACCTGAGAGTGTGAGATTACCACATGAGGTTCACTGATGTAAAAATGGAAAACTTTGTGCCTATGTAGCCCCTCTTAAAGGAGAAGCAGCTTTTCATATGCACAGACGCCCTTGGGGACAGAGTCACTGGAGACGACCACAGAAACAAAAAATTTAAGTAAGACATTATAAATAAAATGTCACCTTGTTTAGGCCTGAGACAACACTTTCATTTTCTGGGCAGATTACAATTTTAGTTTAGTTGTATGAGAGGCCTTGATGAACATACCAAGTTTTGCCATTGTTATTATTCCACCTTTTTAAAAAGAAAAAAACCTGTCCTGGATAGTCTATATTTTAGAATTGTTTTTCTTTTGAGGCAGTTATTTTATTTTTGTGATAGTTTGTAGATTTCTTCCATGTACTGTTACCAGCATCATCTCCAAAATTAAAGTCTAAGTGGCCAAAACTAGCTGAGTGATATCAGCCTAGGATATTTTTGCTCTTTCTCATAAGTGTGTCTGGGCAGCATGAATCCATATTTTTTTAAGGAGGGAGCAGTGTTCTTCACTTTTTCTGTATTCCCACTGCAAGTACTGGAAGTCAGCAGCTACTGTCAAAAGAAACTAGAATTAGTAGGAATACAGTTATGCTTTGTCTTTTATTAGACAAAAAAATATGTTTGGCACCAGCATAATCAAACGGAGTGTGTTCATTTCTGTAAAACATTTAAAATGTATTACCAGAAAAATAACTGATGTCTGTGGAAATGCAACACACATTTAGATATTTGAGTGAAAACATACTGAAAGACAAAGAAGAAACTCCACCTTTAAAGCCAGCCTACTCAGCAAAGACCTTCAGAGGGCTCCTAAACTGGAGCCAGAGAAAAGTGGCTCAAGTGTTGAGGGGGATCCAAATTGAGTCCCAAAGGGGTATGAGCACAGGAGTAAGTAGGCTGAATACTGTTATGTCAAAGATCCTGAAAATTATTCACATTTTGCAAACTCTTGGGGAAAAGTCCAAGTTAGATTGAAAATGCTTAAATGAGCGGTGGTAAGATTAATTTGGACTCAGAGTCACCAATTAGAAAACCTCTCTCTTGTTAAACACCAACCTCTTAATTAGACAATCTTGCCTTTTTGTTTTCTAGCATCAACAAAATGGATACATTACTGCCATAAGAAGCTGCCTTAGGAGAATTAGCTATAGGAAACTACATATTAAACTTCACCTTTTAATTAACTTTTAATGAATTGCTCTCACAACAGAAAGCAGCCACAGAGGGACTCCAAAACTCAGGATTTACCTAAGGTCTATAACGGATTTTGGGGAAAAAAGCCTATCCCACCAGTTTCTTTGCTACACATCTATTTCAGCTTCACTCATAGCTTGGGCAGTGGAGTCGTTGTTGGATATTTAAAAGGAAGAAAAGCTTAAAGAAATTAGATGTGTAACTAATTATATAAACATGCCATCTTTGTTTTTGTCAGTTTCGGTTGCTGGGAAGCATATTTTCCTTATTTAGCATTGCCTTTGTGCAGTTAATAATAAGCCAAAGGGAAAAAACAAAAAAGAAGGACAAGCAGTGAGGGAGGGAGGGAGCAAAGAGATCACGGACACTGGCGAGATGCTCTAGCTGCTGGCAGCCTGGCTGGGCCATCCCCACAGGGATGGCATTCCCTGATCATGGCCATCAGGTGGTGGTGAGGATCTCTGGCTGGGTGTTCCTGACAGCAAACACTTGGTGTTTGCTGTCAGGAAAACAACTTTGGTCCTGAGGCTAGAGATCATTAGGAATGAAACATCAAATGCTGGAAAACAAATGGACGCTTAATCTCCAATGAAAGAAAACATCAGGAAAACATGGCTTTCATGGTTTTGGGTACCTGATGTGCTTGGAACTGGCAGAATTTTTCCTGAGTTGCATTCCCTGTTCCTCGGACCCATGGTGGTCTGTAGCTGCTGTAAAAGGCAGCAAATCTCTCCTGCTGTGTAAGGAGCAAGCAGGCGGCAAGGCTGAATTTGTCACAATTCCATGTGCATCCAGCTTTTCTTGAAATCAGAGGCAGACCTAGACACACACTGGATTTGGCCCGCTGCTTTTAATTTAAGGCGTCTTGGCAGTAGGACTCAGGATGGGAATAAATCCCCCTCCATCCCATGGACTGCACATGTGACACCACATCCTGGGGCTCCAGGGGCTCAGGGCCATCCTCTTGTCACCTACACCCCGCATCTCTGGAAAGAGGGAGTTTGCAGCTGGGCAGCGAGGAGCCACACCCCCACAATGAGAACTGGTTCAGTGCAGTCAGATCAGAAACAAACAAACTCAGAGGAAACGGTGGTGTTCCTCAAAACCCACCCAGTTCCAGGGGACCCTGCCCTTGCTGTTTGCCTGCCCTCCTCTAGTTGCTTTCTGTAAACATTTGCTCGCACACATTTTTGTCAGCACAATAGCCTTTCTTACAGTGAACTTCCGCATGAGCAGCCAAGACAAAGGCATCTGCGAGCAAACCGAAATATTAATTGTTGCCTTTTGCTTGGCTGAGTGTTCGCCTTCCAACATTTGTCTTTGTGACACTCAGGGACTGCCCAGAGCAGTGGGATGTCCTTTTGCAGCCCGCCCCAGGCTGGGCAATGCCCACCAGTGGGACCTCCTTCCCAGCCACTCGGCCGCCGCCTTGGCAGCAGCTCCCAAGCTGACGAATTTTGGGGTCCCTTGGCAAGTCCGCATGCATGGCTTCGGGCTGGCTGTTGTGCTTGGCAGCTGTGGCTTCTCTCTCTTCACCCACCACAGCCAGACCACCTGAGAGCTGGGCAAACAGGACCCTAGAAAAAGATTGCCCTGCAGCTTGCAGGGACTCCCCAGGGGTTGCCCCTACAGCAGGACCCAGCATAGGGGTTCTCCTAAGGTCCATCAGTGCTAGTGGTTATTACATCCTAGCAGGGATGGCTGGAGGCATGCTGGGTCCACACAAGCCCTGCACCTCTCTTATGTCTGAACTTCTGTTTCTTGCTCCTCCCCATCCTGATATACTATTTATTAGGTTAGGACTTTAGGAGGTCACTTTATTGGGACACTTTGGTATTTATGGGCTCTGGCTAAATACCCAAAAAGCTTTGACCTTTCTAAACACCTGTTTCAACTCTACAAGGGACTCAGCACACAGTCTGCTGCCAGGCTGTTTTCCTTTCACCTCAAATCCACTTGCTGTGCAGCATCCTCATCCCATCTTAATAGTTCATTTCATCCCTCTCATCCCCAGGTGGGGCTCCTCATTCACTCATTGAAGGTTTTAAAAGCCATTAATTATACATTGATTCTGTTAAGCTCCTGATCCCTGTCACATTACCAGCTTTCAAGGGAGACAGTACACGACATGCTGTGAACGCCAATGACAAGCTGGGTGAGAAGACTTGGAGGTGCAGCTCCAAGAGGGGTCTGTGCTTTTGCAATGACCACCCTCACCCACAGATCCTTGGGACTCTCTTCCAGCCACTGAACCAGAACCACACTCATGTGACCAGCATGTTCATGTCTCACGTATAATTCACACGTAATCAAATCCTGAGCAATCTAAGTGTGCAGTTTGCAGTCCTAGGCTGAATAACCTTCATTATTCAAAAACACATGCAAAAAGGAATATTTTCAGAGAATAAACAAGTCACAAGCAGGAAAAAAGTGTCTGTATTTGTCAGATAATTTATCCTCAATTAATAATTCAACCATTTCTAATAATAATAATTTATTATTTATAATATACACACTGACATAGGTGTACATGGTGCTTCAATAAAGATAATTACAACAATTTTGCTTATAATTTATTGGATTAATGAGATAAGCACAAAATGTAGTTTTTCTGCTCATGGCATTACAGAAATCATTTTTGCAACACACAGCAGGCTCAGAGGTGTCTATCCAAAATTTTACATAGGTTCTCTACAGATCTCAGTGGTATAATATATCTTTAAATAATTTTTCAAAATGCCTCCCTTGACACATCTTAGATATCAATTCTGATATTTGCCTCCTTTAAGTGCTTTCTGACAGAATCATTCAAATTGATAGCCTATCTTTCTGTAGGTTGCATACTTAATCACAATGTAGTAACAGCTCATGATAAAGACCCAAATTAGACCTGATTTTCCAAATTTTTCTTGTAGGATCCAGTGTTCATTTTGCTTGAACCAGAGAACAAATAGTATGCTTTCAAAATGGAGGCTTACTAGAAACTAATATATGAAGAATTCTATTTAAAAAAATCATATCTGAATAGAAGCTTGGAACACCCAGATCACAATTGCTTAAAAAATATGCAAACCCTGAGATTTACCTGTATCTTCAAGTGATTTTCACCCCTTTATTAAAACAAAACAAACCAAAACAAAACAACAAACCACTTGGATTTTTTTTCTACCTGATACAGTCTAAGTATTACACAGGATTTTGCAGAGTAGCAAAATAAGACATGAACAGAAAAGATCCTTGGAATTTGTTTCCACGGCACAACTCAAGCCATGCTCCAAGAGATGCTCTGGATGTTTCAGAGAAAGAATGCCTATTATCTCTTTTCAGGACTCAATGCATTTCACCTAAAAAATGTGCTGGCAATATGCTGTCAAACAGATCAGTTGCATATTGTTTCTCCTATTTCACCAAGCACTTACACGGTCACAGAATTTCCACAGAACCGTTCTCATAAAAATCATGGTTTATTTGTAAGGACAGTATCCCATGTAATGACCTCTGCAAAATGTACAATCCTCAGCAACATGCCTAGCAGGAGGATTCCTAACTTAGCCTCTCACTCTGTGGAGCTCTGAAGCCTGTGCTCGCTTTCAGAATGAAAACAGACGCACCGAAGTCGGTGAGATAACTCATGTGCTTACACATTTAATGCATGCTTACATACTGCAGTGAATCAGCCTCAGCAATGTTAAATAATTCCTTGAACAAACTTGCTAAAAAAGGGATTTTTTTTTTTCAATTGCAAAATTACACAGCATCGGGGTTTTTTTAAAAACTCTTTTAGAAAAAAAAAAGATATTTACTTTTTATTTGAAAATGCTCGTATTTTTTTGATTTGGCTTCAGTGCTTTAAAAAGCGACAACAAACTCGCATATATTTAGCTCTTATTAATTATGGGAAGGGAAAATTTAATTTCCTGACTGTGCTTCCCATGTACACACGAGCCCCATGAGTTAGTGGCAACCTCAGTAGCTGCTTGGGGAAAGCTTTTAGCTGCACACGCAGCACCAGCACACATCTGCTGGCCCGGGAAGCTGAGAGCCTCGTTAGAGGCTGGCTGAGGCAAAGTACCACAAGGCAGCTTTTGTAGCTAAAAACCTTACAGTCACAAATATGGGCATTTGTTTAATTGGTGACTGAAGAAATAGGCTGGGACAAAGTTCCAGAAATCAAGGAGGCATGAGGCTGTGAAACTTGCGGTCACTACGGGGAAGGGGGAAGACATCATCTGTGTTTCAAAGATTCCAAGTCCTCTATTGAACTGCTCGATGCTTGCAAGGAACACAGTAGCTGGGATCTACTAGGAAGGGTGGGAGGTGATGACATGTTCAGTGTGCATTTTCTTCCTTCTTTTGTTCTGGAGGCAATTTCAGTACTTTTCAAAGTGGACTTAAAAAAAAAAATATTAATTAAAAAATAGTTGGTTACATGTATTCTTTTTTTATCTCTTTTTTTTTTTCCCTAGTGATGTATAGATTACAGTGAAGATTTTTTGTGAAATTAATAATTAACCTTCATTTAACTCATTCATGTTCACATTGCTTTTTGACAAACACACTCACTGACATAAGAAAATATGCAGTGCTGTCAACTAAAATTATTTTAAATCCAGCTGGTGATACTGATGCATATCCGACAAGTATATATATAAACTGGTTTAAATCTTGCTTTCATTATTTTTTTTTAATTTGGTAAATTACCAGTTCCAAATAAATCTATGTAAATTCCACCTTGAGGTCTCAAATCCTTGGACAGCTCTTCACCCACAGTGATTGGGACTTAATCTCATACTTCACAAACTCCACAGAACCCCTGGATGAAATTACTTCACTTTATATTTCCCTTCTTTGTTACGCATATCATGTATGGTACTTGGCTTCCCAAACATGCAGGGTTCAAAACATGTTTTTGTCCCTACAATACTGATTCCTCATGAGAACTTTTAACAACTACACTAAAAAAGCACATCTAGACTTAAAAGATCATGAAGGTGGGCAAATCCTTATGTTTGGTGTAAGGGAAAATTCAAGGGTTGGGTGTACAACTTCAGTATGACAAATCTCTGATTCTGGAAAGAAGGAGGAAAAAGAAAGGAAGGGGAAGAAGAAGGGGAATGGGAAGGGGAAGGAGAAAAGAGAGAGAGAGGGAGGGCGGGAGGGAGGGAGGGAAGAAGGAAAGGAGGTCCATCTGCCTGTTACTGAAATACCAGAGAACCTACCCAAGAGAATAACTGCAGAAGTTATTGTTCTTTTATTGTTTGTTGAAAATGCCACTCAGAATGACAGTTCTTTTTTTAATGGGAGGTCTTCTAAATTTGATCCACTTCTTACGTCATTGTATCTAACCTTTTTTGCAGATTTTGCTGTGCTTATTTCAGTTTGCAAAAAATCATCTATCGTGCTTCTTTGCTTAAAAAGCTGTTTATATCAAGAAAATTAAAATTGCATCTGTATTTTTCCTGGAAATAGGCATGTCGCTGACATGGGAATGTTATTCACACAAGTTTTGTGTTGTTGGGCACTGCAACACAAGGGAAATGAATTGGCTCATTTAAAAGGAAATAAGCTTCTCATCCACTGCAGAGTGCCCATAACATTTTAAGAATTATTCCAAAAAGTGGAAATACATAAAGTTAAGGACATGTTATCTCATCCTGAAGAAAAATAGTCTGTAGAAATGAAGAAATTAGTTGCTTCTGTTACAACCCGTCTTCTATTCCTGCTAAATATAATGTAATCTAGAATGATCCACTGAATAAATGCTTTCTTTTTCTTTTTAAATTTTGCATGCACAGCATTCTCCAGTCAAAATGCAGATTCCCCTAGGACTTGGGCTGCTTTACAGTCTCTGCCTGTGGAGATCCCTCAGAAATGACTTCCATGGTTCCCCAGGAACAGCTAGGCCAAGCTGAAGGGTTATACTATTGATCCCACCATCTTATTCTTGTAATTTCCAGGCAAAATTCTCCCTCGTGTCTGATTTGGACCACACCACTCCTGGAGTAGGTTTCATACCAGTGAGTGAGAAAGAAAGCAGGAGCAAGATTGCAGATGTAACATTCCTTGTTTCTGGGCCACTGCCTCTGCTTTTTCTCTACCTGCAGCCTTAGGAGGAACCGGGCTTGGCTTCTGATGGACACCCTGAAATGGTGAGAAAGCTGACACGGGAAAAGCACTATCTGCTCTCAGCAATATTCATTTTGGGCTCTACTGGCACCCAAGAGCCCTCCAAGCCTACAGGGCATCATAGACCCGCACATCTGCTTCCAAACTTCTTGGCTGATCTTTCATCACTCCTTCAGAGAGGGTGGGACTTCTGCTGGATGTGTCCCAAGTGGGGAGGAGTGCCCTGACAGCAGGTGGAGGAGCCTGGGATCCTTGACACTATGGAGGAATATGCTTGCAAGTAATCAAAGGGCCCCCAAATCCTTGGATTTAAATTGATGCCAACCTCCTTCTGGAACAACTTCCTGTTTTCAACCTCTGCACAGGTGGAGGCACTAGGGAGGTGTCTGGGTGAGAGTGCAGTATTGAAGTCACCAGCTGAATGTGGTACCAGCATTAAATGTGGCTGTGAGGAGACTGTACCCCACACATAGCATGGGATGGGAACACTAGGAATGGCATCTCCATCTCTCCAATGGCTTTCTGGGCACAGGCAGGCCTTCAGAAATCCTCCAAACTGGTTCTTGGGTTTTGGCAATGTGGAGGACAGGGAGCAAGAAGGAGAGGAACCCCAGAAAAAAAAAATGACAGAGATAGTGGTAGTGGGTTGTTAGTCTTGCTGTTTGCTGGCAGCAGCTACCCCTTGCCTCAGCTGAGTGCCCCAGTGCAGATGCCTTGGGGACAGGAGGATGTGTGAGGAAAGGGCGACTGTTCGCCTGTCCATGTAACACATCCTCCAGTGGGATTGCTGCCCTTGGCAAGGATTTACATGAGCCAGCCTCAGGTTTGGTGCTTTTTTTTCCCATGGAGTTGCTGAAGTCCCTTTGGAATATTAAAAGCCACATCACGGTACTATACATATTAATGTGTGAGGATTTTTTTCTATTGTCTGTACCTTTCAGTCTAAGTCTGACTGACAGCCTTATCTGTAATATCCAAGTCTCATTTTCAGATAGGCCACTCTTTCTCTTTGGTAACATACTTTTTTTTGTTTTGTTTTGTTTGGTATGACTGAATTTCCAGTTTTGGTGATTTTTATATTATATGATCCAGAGCTGACAAACTGTACCTGTTTGTTATCTTGATGGTTTAATATTGATTGCATTCCTAGATGCAGAATCCAGAATACATTTGATTGACAGAAATGTTGGTATTTTAAGTAGACTGATTTGTAAAAATGGAAGACATATGGCTTTTAATGTGAGTTTTAGTATATCCATGATTTTAATCTAAAGTCAATGTACTAGTTAACATTTTTAATAAAATATGCCACTGAAATATCCCACAAAAGCGGGATTTTTTCTGTTTTCGTTTTATTTTTATACTACTATATTCTTCAAAGTTTTTTGTTTTGCTACAGAGGGGCTATTGCTGGAATATTTTTCTTATTTGATAGTTAAATCAAATAAATAAGACCAAAATGGTGGATAAGAGGAACAAAAAATAGTGACTTTTTTCCTCTTCCCTAGTAGCCATGTTTGCAGCCATATTTGTTTTAAGTAGCCTTGGGCAAAAAGTTATGTGCCTCATTAATCTAAATCAACCTTGCAGGATTTTATGGCAACTGTTGTTGCTGTTGCCACATTATGTATGCTTTTTCCTTTTGTTCTTCAATATAGTGCTTATGAAGCTAAGGAACAATTGTCACTTCCTATTATGTGAACTAAATGTACAAGAATTGATGGGGCTTTCTACCTAATGTTGTTAGCCTGAACCTGGTTTGTTTATTTAATGAACAAAATGTCACAGTGTATCTGCATCCTCCTGACATCTGAAACAGTGGCAGCTGCTGGTGGCAGATTTCCTGCAACTTGGGTGCAGAATTAACCAATTCAATTTGCATGTTATCCAAAAAAGGAGGGAGGATAGAGAGAGAAAGAGAGAGAGAGGGGTAGAGAGAGAGAGAGAGAGAGAGGGAGAGAGAGAGGGGCAAGATTCTCTTTTGAAAACATTCTTTTAAAAAGCATGTATTTTGTGCACAGATGTCCTGAGGACTATTGTATTGTGGGGGGTGGGGAGGAGCCAGTCTAATCCTGACACATAACCTACTTCAGCACAAGTAGATTTAGGGAATTTCATTGAGATTCAGGGTTTAAATATGATGGTGTTACCAGATAGATGCTGGGTTGGTAAATAAAAACTCTGCAGGAGTGTTTTAAAAACTTGAAATTATTATTGCCTGCCTCCTCTTGTAGCAGGCTCTGTTAAACAGGAGACACTGATTTTGCAGCCATGACACCTAAAGATACATTTTATGCCTTCTCAAAGTTGGAATTTATAGACATAAATAAATGGTGATAACGAATTCTTAGAAAGTGACAAAATCTGTGGGAATCACTGAAGACATTCCTAATTGCTGATCCTAATAATTGCTAAATTGCAGTGCTTTGGCACGGGCACCCTGGAGCTTGGAATCATTGGTGGAGAATAATGTTTACTGGGCACCAGGAATTTTCAAATAAAGGTAAAACCTCATCTAGATTTGTCTAGTTTTAGCTGTTCAGTGGGAAGGTAATGCTGGGTCCACACAGGCTCTAATCCAAGGAACAGAAAAGGCAGCCACCCAGATTCCTTGTTTAGGGTGTTATAGACATCCCTCATTGTGGCCAACACTATCATCACACTGCATATGCAAAGAAAAGAAAACACAATCTTTGGGTATATTACGTGACAGTGCAGGGATCTGAACTACTTGGTAGAAGGCCCAGTTATGAGTATGTCTGGCAATTAAAAATAATTGGGAAGCAGGTTTGCCACTAACTCTTCCAAGAATGCCAGTTATGATATAATGATGTTTCATTAGACATGCTGAAAGCTGTGAGCTCCGTATGGCAATGGCAATTAGGAAGGATCATAAAGAAGGAAAAAAAAGAAGAAGAAGAAGAAACATTAAAAATATCCCAGCTAAGATTAGCATAGCATTTAATGGCCACTTCATTAGCTAATTGATTTCTTATTAGTTACAGGGAATAGCCCAGTTAGGGGCTCTGCACAGCTAATTAACAGCATTTACACAATTAGTCAGTTGCTCATTTTGTAACCAAACATTCTTGGAATCAACTGTGGCTGTGATGCTCTGGGCCATTTGATTAATTTTATTTTATTTTTTGCTAATATTGGCTTAACCTTCAAATAAAAAATTCATTCCCTAGGGCTCCACCATATTTAATCACAACATTATACAAACAGAAAGAAGCTACGTCACACAATCTTAGGACATGAATCGGTTCCTCTTTCTTTTATTTGCAAGTTGTTTTATTGGCCCCACGAAGTCAATAGCATTCAAGAAGCAGAATTGTCTGTTTTTTCTTCTGACAGCTGAGTTTTTGCCCATCAAACACTATTATTATTTTGCAATTGGCAAATGGAACACATACTTTTTTTTTTTTTTTTGGCTTATATATTGAGAGAAGAATGCAGGAGGTCTGGCTGAGATATTTATTTCTTAGGCAGTTGCTTCCTACTGCAAAAGAAATGTATTTAGTAGAAAACTTGCCATTTAATAAAAAGCATGTTTTCACATTAGTTTATACCTCAAATTAAGGGTGTATGAGGAAAATTGCATGATGTTATAAGGGTCAGAAAGGGACAGGCTGGATTTATGTGACACTTTGTTAGCAGCTCTGAGAAAATTGATGACCAAGAACATAATAAATAACAATAATAGCATTTAATAAAACAAACAGAAAGAAACTTGTCTGTTCATTTTCAGTTTATGGTGGTGCTCCATAATCTCATAGCACCCAATTATTATTCTGGCAAACCCAATTTCCCTTTTGCTCCCCAGACTCCCATGCACCAAGAAGAGCCAAACTCTGATCTCGCTGTAGGCAGTAATGATATCCCCCTGATACAGGGGCTCCCCTGTGAGACAGAAGCCTTTTAGCATTGATGCATATAGGCTGTTAGCACTGTAAGAAGATGTTGGATATGTGAGCAGAAGGTCAATGTCTTCACACGCCAGTTTTCATTGGCGCATTGGGATTCTGTATGAAATTACCATACGCTAATTAAATAAAACCAAAACCTCATGATGATCGATCAGGCCAGAGATGATGCCTAATCATCAATATATTAATTATTATGCTTTGGGGTTTTTTTTCATTTCACTTATCTTATTTTTTCCTCTTTAATGTTTTCTCACAATAAGTACAAAATGTGAAATTATTTTCATTTACCATACTATATTAATTGCAGCTAACGGAAAAACACTCTCTCAGACACATAATGGCAATTATTCCACTTCTCCTTGCTTTTTTTTTCTTCTTTTAATGAGAATTTATTTTGTAAATGTGCCTGCAAACAGTGAACTATAATGAATGGTCATTTCAGTGTTGCAGTTTTTTCTCATTTACATAAATAATATGTTCTCTTTCCTCCCACATTGTTTCTTGTTTTGTTGATAATGCACTTCTTGTTTAGTTGCTTCAAAGGATTGTGAGAATCAAGAAAATTTCCAAATTAACTAATTTTAAATTTCTAATGTGAGCAACATGTACAACACTGAACTTCTTTGTGGTCCTATTAAATACAGCAGAAACCCAACCATGGATTTGTGAGGTTTTGCAAGACTCCAGAGTACTGGTGAAAGTGAACATTTAGGTGTCCATGGAGTTCTGCTATTAACCTCCACAAGATCAGACAGTGCATTAGAAGGAGAGGAGGAATTAGGGAGTGGTTGTCTTGTCTCCAGCTTTTATACTCCAGCTTCTGCTGGAGATAGGTTTCTACTGTATTCATTCAGTTCCTGCAGTTTGCTTCTCTTCTTGGATTACCTAGGTGTGCAGACATGTAGCAGCTGCTCATGTATTCCAAAGAATGACAAAAGGTAGTCTGCCATGTCTACAGCTGACAGCCAAAATGCTCTTGCTTTGCCTTTTCAGGTGTAAATGCTACACGCTTCCCTGCTCCTTCCCATTTCAGTCAATGAGTATTTCAAGGTATCTTCTCAAAGTCTCCCATTAGAAATCAAGACAAACCAAAATAAATTTCTGAAATTCTTCTCTATGACCAAGATATTTATCCTGCAGGAAGCTTCGCCTACATGTGTTTGTGAGTGATTCAGCCAACAGAATCTGTATAGCAGCACTTGCATGATCCAAGTAGTTGGTCTGAAATGCAAAGGAAAAGCATTGCTCCTCTCCTACTAGCCCTTTCCTGAAAGGGAAAAATATATTTTCTCTGTCTATGATGACTTAGAAACTAGTTTTTTATATGATGTCTGTAAAGCTGTGCTACCCCAGACAACAGTTCTCCACTTGGGTGCTGTAAGTACAGTAGAAGCAGTTAACTGAACTTCTGTCCCATGGTAATTAAAAAAAAAACCAAAAAAACCTATACCTTTATAGGTATCAGTTCAACCTAATTTGCCCCACCATTTGTTTTCAAAATGCTTGCTCTGTTTCCCAGGAGCTAGAATGCCTGGACTGGTCTTGGCTCTCATGTCAAAGCATCATGACTGTTGGCAAAACGGACATTAGCAGGTAATCTGATCCAGTGCTTCTAAGCTGGCCTGTGCAGCTCTGTCCCATTGCTCCTGGGCAGAGATGACTGTGTTTTGGTATTTCAATAGTACAAATATTAAGGAGTGTAATTTAACCATCCTTTAGGGAACTTGGGAAAGTAAAGGGATATTTTTGGTTCCCTTGCATAAAGTGCAGAAAACTCTGTATCTTCTTATCTCGGTTTCTCCTTCTGTAAAATGATTATGTTAAAACCCTGACTGGACCACCTGGAAAGTGCACATAGGACACAGCATTGCTGTTTATCTCTGTGTGAGGGACTCTAAGCCCTGCTGGCCATCAGCTTGTGCATGCTGGCTCTGTAGGACACAGCGCCAGCAGCTCAGTGTTGGCTCTGACTGCTGGCACAGACTGAGGGTCATGCAGACAATATTTGGCATTGCTAGCAGGGGTCACCAGGATACACTGTGATATTTTTTCCCCCAGTAGGAATTTTGGTTACTCTCCAAAGAACTGAAAGAGGAAAAGCTCTTGTGCTTCCTCTTCCTTCTCCCCACCTCCCAATACCTTTTTGCTGAGGGTTTAACATTACTTGGGGAAAATTCACTTTGCTTCCATGGTTCACTTCCTGAAACCTAACCTTGTCCCAGTCCTTATTCCCTATTTAAAAAGAGACAGTGCAGCAGTTTTTAATGATTAAAGGGATCTGTCTGTGTGTGTGACAAGTAGGGTTTGTCAGCCTTTAGACTGCAAAATCACCTATTCTCTGCTCAAGAGCTGGCTGTGCTGTACAGTTTCTGGAAAGATATTGCTAAACATAATTTTAAAGGTGAAGCAAATTATTATCATCATCTGCACTGGTTTTGACTGGGGCTGGTTTTCTGGCTAATATGGGGCTGTGGGTGTTCCTGGGAACTCCCAGATTTTAAACTTCTTCCAATACCCATGATAACCTGCAGCGTAGTCAGCACTGGCAAATTTTAGGACCTCTTTCAGAGGCTTGTTAGGGGTGAAAGAAGGGGAAGAAGGGGGACATTTGGAACAAAAGGCTTCATGATGCTTGGTTGATAGCTTGGGTGAAATCATGGCATCATCTCATCAAATACTGTAGAAAAGGTCCTGTTGGAAGGAAGAATTACCCATTCCACAGACCCCCTGCAAATGTCAGACCTGGAAACTAGTATCCATCCCAAGAATCAAAGAAAGGGGTCTAAGCTCAATAAAGAGCATTGAACTCTAACATCTCAATTCAGAATAAAACAGAAGATGGACAAGATATGCAAAAACTATTTCTGAACCACATAAAATATACAGAGTCAACAAATGATGCATTAAAACTGACAGCACAAATATATGCTGACTTCCCTTCCGATGCCTCTCTTACCACACTGTCTCTCCCTGTAATACTTTCCTTCACTCTACTGATATAATCAATGTCTGAAAAAAATAAAATAACAAAACAGAGAGGGCAAAAAGAATTTGGGATTTAACTCTACTTGGCAGGGAAGTCAGTGATGAGCAGCAAAGCTCAATGATTCTCAGTGCAGCACACAGAAGGTTGTATGGCATGATGTTGAATGTATATATAGCAGAAAGGAAAAGCATAAAAGTGAAATAATTATCTTGTGGTACAGGCTGAGTGTTGTGTAGGTGAACAAAGAAGGAAGAAATCTTCCTGCACTCTAAGGAAGGTCTCACACGGACCTGCTGTGCTCCATACCTACTTGCCAAGGAATGGCCATTGCTCCAATGTGACCTGTCAGACTGCAAAAGCAGCTTGATTTCAACCTTTAATCCTGCAGAAGCTGAGCCATAAAGCTGCCTGGATACCCATGAAATTTCATCCTTCTGCTGAATCGATCTCTTCTACAACCTGCGAGGAAAGCATGGGAATTGAGCCTATTTCCTAACTATGTTTGTCTGAAATTAGACCATATGTTTAGGGAGGACTTGAGCAGCCTAAATCCCAGAGGGCAACTCAGCACTTCAACATGTGATGTTCCCAAAGACCCCCACTGAGGAACCAGAGATCCTGCTGGCAAACAACCAGAGGGGGAGCACGTTTGGCAAGGAATGAACTTGTGGTCCCTTAGCTGCTCTCTGAGGGCTCTGAGGAGTCTGATGCCCATCTGTATCAGCTGAGCCCTGGTTGCCCCCTGATCCAGTCCAATAAGTGATCTAAGAGGAAACCCAAAATGGCAGAAGTTCTTGACCAAAGCATGAAGTCTTTTACAATTTTATGAAATCAGAAGATGCAAAGTTTCATGCTCCTTTTAAAAAAGCCATTCTAGAATGGGTCAGGGTGGACTTCTTGTCAGCAGAGGAGAATGTGGTGCCAGGGAAGGCTCTAATCCCCGCTGTCCACTTGCTTCTGCCATGCCTAGCATTTGTAACCCAGGACTGCATGGCTCCAGACACCACAGACAGAATGAAGATGAACCCAAATGCTGTCCAGAAGTGAGCTGCTGGTGAGGTAAATGGCACTGGGCAGACTGCTTTTGTGTTTAAGGCAATTTTTGTCTCTCTTGTGGAGAGGAAAGGCTGGTTAACTAGTCTCAGAAGTAATCACAGTGGATGGAAACTAGTTTTTTTTGAGATATGGGCTGCCTAGGCTGGTCTGAAAGGTATTGAACTAAACATCAACAAAAGGACAAGCTGGTGGAAGAAAGAGAAAGCAGAAAAATCAAGATATCCAGAACAAAATTAATCAAGGTGCCAGAGACCTGAAGAAAAGTCTCTAATTGCTTCCAGGATTGCAAGGATCCCAGTAATAAGCAAAAGGAAAGGGACTTGCTCGCTGATTAGTGCACACACACTCCACTTGGTATTATAAGCCACCGGAAGGAAAGCTGACATGACTGGAATGTTAAAATCAGTGGTATGAAACTTTTATTCAAGGACTGATGGAATTTGCATAAAAAGAACAGAGAAAGGCAGTCTACATTGAAAATAGCAACAGCTGCCTCTGAATCACTGCCAAGTACTCTTAAATGCTTATGGGCTGTTGTTCCAAAACATGAAGCAGAAGATGGGGAGCTGCTGGTACCTATTGCTGACTGCCAAATCACACTAGAGAGCAGGATGCCTGGCTGCCTAAACACCCTTCTATCAGGTGTAGGAAAAGAAAAGCCATGCTGTTGTGGAGGATTTCAGTCTGAACAACACATGTTGGAAATCTCATGCTGCCAAATACTAAAATACCCTTGAAACTCTGCAAAATTATAGCTGACAATATTCCAGCTCAGAAAGGGTGAAAACCAACACAGGACAATTTGTTGTCAATTGTTTGTTGAGGCCAATGGGATCTGGCCTCATCTTAACAGAGCTGAGACAGAAGCTGAGCTGAGAAGTCAGCAGCTGTTCAGGCTTGGATTTACTATGTCTATTTATGCAAACACCATAAAGTTCCCATTAGCAATTAGTTTACTTAGAGTTTTTGAGTGTCCCATTCCACAAAAAAACAGTGTAGGCATACACAGACTATGTCATACACAGATGTGAGTCAGCTTAGAAGGTCTAAAAAGCTAAAATATGAAAGACTGAATTATTTTATAATTTTTTATAAACTACCCGAGTGCTAAAGGCATAAAATCAATAAAGGAGGTTTAAAAGCAGCCAAGTACATAAGGGAAGAAAAAGCATTCATAGCAATTAAAAACAGTATATGGAAAAAAAAAAGTGAATAGCAGTAAGGATAATTATGAAATTAGGAAAACTGATGAGGAAAGAAAAAAGATTCAAAGGGAAAGCTATAGCCAGCAGAATGTAAGGCAGTGGAAGGAGTATTTGAGTATCTGAAAAGCAAAAGGAATCTCAATAAAAGTGTTGTTTCACTAATGATTTTGATATGGCAGAGCTATCATTAAGAGACTGAAATATTCAATAAACCTTTCTATATCCTGAATGAAGGAAGAGAGAAGAAAACAGATAGTGTACTTAAGTAATGCAATAATAATAATAAAATAAGTCCCTCTCTCACAGTGTCTATAGATGGTGTTAAATTACAGTTACCAAAATAGTACTTTTCATATTATCATGTCCAAGAGTTTCAGGCTGTGAGCTAAGAAGCATGATGGATCATTAATGCTGAGTTTCAGCAAATTCTGGGAAATAGAAAGATTTCAGAAAAAAGCAGATGCACTCATATTTAGAAAAAGCAGAAGAGGTAGCTCAAGTAATCAAAACTGCTGGATAGCATTCCTTGACAAAGTAATGGAAGAACATATATGGGACCAGATTAATAATCATTTAAAGGAAGAAAATGTCATTAATAATTATTTATAGAAGAATCTTGTCAGACTAGCTCAGAATAAATTTTAATGTGATTACAACTCTAGTTTATACAAGCAATATCATTTGCAGTGTAATAAAATTCCAGCATTATTGCATATCTGACTACACATCTTGAATAACAAATCAGAATGTTATAAATTCAATGTCATACATTAAATAGAAGTAGTTAATTGGTGTGTCCAAATCTGATTGTAAACAGGGAGTTTCCATCAAGAAGGTAAGTTCCCTGTTGTTTTGGGGTTTTTTCTCTTCCTTGGTGTTTCCCATTTTTACCAATAATATGGAGTTCCTAGCAGCTGAGACACTGATTTGGAGAAAGAGCCACTGATAGAGAGAGAAAATCCTGAACCTGGTCAAAGCAGAAGTGTTTTGGGATGCCTGAATGAGGAATGGCCAGTCTGGGAACAGAACACACAATTTGCACTTGCAGGAAAGCTCTGCTTGAGGTAGAAAATTTTGGAAGTGGTATTTGTATTTGTGGCCAGGATCAAAGTCACCTGAGCATGACGTCCCAGCATGGCACTAAGGCCAGAAAGATTAAATCTGTTCCTGTTGGTAAAAAAAAAAAAAAAAAAAAAAAAAAAAAAAAAAAAAAAAAAAAAAAAAAAGAAAAAAGAATTGGGCTATTGGGGTACTGGGGTCCTATGACCAGATCCAGTGCTCAAAATTCAAGAAGGTTGTAAAAAAAATTGGTGGGAGTTCAGAGAGGATCTCTGAGAATAATTACAGGATAGCTAATAGAGAAGCAGCTTCCAAGAGAGAAGGTTAGCAGTGACTTGATCATAGCCTGTAAGTAGCTCCACAAGGAAAAGATGTAGGTAATACAGGGCTTTTCAGTCTGGCAGACAAAGGTACAGTGACTAATAAGACCAGTGGCTGGAAACTGATGTGAGGCAAATTTAGGCCAAAAAAAGAAGGTGAATATTCTTAGCAGCAGGGATAATTAATCATTTGGAATGATTTACAAAGAATTGTACTGGATTCTTCATTAATGGAGATTTTAAAATCAAAATGAAACATTTCTTTTAAAGAGCTACTCTGCTGCAAGCACAGCTTTTAATCTTGAAGCACAAATTAATATAGGAAGGTTCTAGAGGCTCAATTATATGAAAAGTAGTGAGACAATCACAACAATTTCTCTTGGCTCTAAGACTGGTTAGTTTAGGAAAGTACATGGATCATGGGTTTGTATGTTTCTTTATGTAACACTTGGAGAATTTCATTTTGGTTTTGAGATGAAACTTTGTTTCCTACATATGCACAGGATTTTAGGTGTCAGAGCTTTAAAATACACAGTGCAACAAAGGAAACCTAAGTATTTTCAAAAGCAGAAATAGTTGGGATTAGTTACAAGATGAGATTCAGTTTTAAAAACATAGTGATCAAGAGATGAAGCACTTGTTACAGCTTTTCATTTTACGATTTTATTAGTTTAAACCCCTTAGGAATGAATATTCCTCATTGGCCTGATAAAAATTCATAGCAAGAAAGTTAATAAAATGTCTCATCACCTGACAAATGTAGTAGGAAATATTTTTAAAAAACTGTTTTACAAAGTAATCCCCCAAGACCTTAAGGCAGAGTCAAAGAGTTAACTACAAATAGTCAGAGGTAGTGAGCTGTCATCCTCTGTGCCAAAATATGACCCATTAGCCTTCAGAAGAAAGACAGGAAAAAGCTGAGAAAATTATTGTTAAGAAATGAAATGACAACTCTGCCTCCAGTTCTCTGAATGTATGAATTATTATTTCCTAGAAATCTCTCTGCTTTCACCAGTACTTATTAGACAAACTATCTCCTAATTTTCATGTTATCACCAAAGGCCAGATGCCACCATCGAATTCCAATTATCTACACTCGGAATGTGACCTACATGGAATCTGTCCTCTCTTTTGCTATTTACACACAAACACCTCTCCATCAATGGCAAGTGACACCACAATCCAGCTTGAGAATCATCCTCTATCTACTGTGACAGGTGTTTAGTGACTTGCCTGGTTGGGATCCTTATGGAAGAGGCTCAGCCATAAGCTATGGCCCAAAACCCGATGTACAGCACAGCCCAAACCCAGATGGTTGGCTGTCTTTCAGCAAGAAGAGTGGTTCCTTTAAAGTGAATAAGTTGGTGGCTGATCTCTTTGGTCTTTATTCACAGGTGTACTCTTTCCACTGAGGAAGTGAAGATTAATGTCTGTGAAGAAGGAAGGAGGCTGAGGAACCTGAATGCTTTTTTGAAGCCAGCTGTATGCATTTTTAAAGTAACTTTTAATGCATCACTTCTTTAAAAGGGGAGGAACATTTACACTTTCCAAACATTACTGTGAACTTGTGCACACATTTTTATATACTCAAATCCTGGAAATTTGAAGCCATGCAGAGTCACTTGATACACCCTCAGCACCACGCTGGTGGCACAGTTATGCATTTCATGAATGCCAGTGGTACTCAAGTAAATGTGCTTCCCAAAACAATTGGCTCTTAAAAGACACAGCTTCTAACACCTTGCCTTGCACAGTGAGCAGAGGGTTTTTAATGTACTGATCTGCAAGACTATCCTCTAGATGTGTTTGCTTTTAGAGTGCCCCTCACTGGCAAGCATTGCTTTCCAGGTGGGGTTCTGCTGCTCTTCCAGATTGTGCACAGAGGAGGCTCCCAGCAATTTTCAAACTGAGCTAAAAATTTCTTCCTTGCAAAAAAACAGGGTCTGCCTGAAGAATACTGAAGAATTTCAACATTGAAACTATGTAGAAATTGCCTTTTTCTGACAATCATTTTCCTTCATTCTGCGCTGCACTATAATGACTCATATATCCAGTATTATTTATGCTTTTTTTTTTTTTTTTTGTAATACACAAGCGATTGTGTAATTAACTTTACAACATCTGGGAGTTTAAAAAATCCCCACAAAACTGTACCAAGAAAAAAGTTGCAAATGGGAAATAATCATGAGCATGAGATCATTCCTATATCACTGCAGACTTTCATTAATGTTTGACTCAAAGGGATCATTTTCTCTAGATTCCTTGGAATTTGCTTAATTTTCGTTGACATTCTGGCAATATATTAAACATTCTCATGCATTAATTCTGAAGTTTTCCTTTTTTTTTGTTCCCTGCTGATGTGTGACTCTTTCTTAAAGTAAAATAGCAGATTCTTTTTCCTTTCACTTCTGTACAGAACATCTTGGATATGACCCTTGAGTGTGTTAACTGGGGCTTGGCATCATTCTCAGCTGGTGCAGAGAGATACTGCCAGCTGCCTCCCATATCTTCTGTCATTTGGGTAGAAAGAAGGAGAATAGGAAAAGGCATTTTTGGACAGTGTGAGGCACACCTGTGCTTGGCTAGCTCTCTGCTGACATGGAGTTTCTTGCAGTCTGAAGCAATCTGGTATAAATTAGAACTGTCCCTCCTTGGGTACAGGAGGTGATCTGTGTCAAGAGGTTCATATTTTGTGTTATGTTAAATTATATGATCTGATGGTTGATGGAGATCATCACAAGAAGAAGGGGAAGCAGAACATGCCCTAGGGTAGCATAAAATTTTGATTTGTGTCAGTTTGGAATGGCCATTTTACTCTTGTGGGGTGAAATCATGGTAAAGCTATGATGCGCATCTCACCAAGTGTTTATATACCATATGAGGATATGTTTTGCCCATGCCACAAGCCCAGAGAAGACAATAATTTACTTTTCTAATGAGGTGCTGAAATTTCTCCTTGTACATGGTGTATCTCTGTAGATAGAGCTCTGCTCTCCTGATTAACAAGGCTTTGTCAACATCTGAAAATCTGCTTTGCTACATAATCAAACACATTTGTTAGCCATTTGAGAGGATGATACATTCAGAGCTCTTTGATAGAAAGGACTGCATGCCTTGGAGTGTGGAGGAAACAGTGGTTTGATAGTACAGCCTGCTCTGTGCTTCTCCTAACTCCAGCAGACTGGTCAGCTTGGAATTATTCAGTCCCAGACTCTCATCATACAGCAAACAACCTCTCCAACTGCCTCTGAAGGTTCCTGGACCTCTCCAGCTTTACACATCCTGGTGCCAACCGTATCCCCCTTGAGAGGAGCAAAGCCATGGAGGAACTGTGGGGACTCCTGCAGAGTGCCACTGTCCATGAACTAACCCTGCTGCTGCTGCCAGTGCCTGGTGGTCTGTGCTTTCCTCCAGGCAGAGGGCACTTGTTGGCCACAAGGACTGTGCTTGGGACTGGGACTTCCTGTCATAATCAAAGGACACAGGAACTTCTCTTTCCCCTGTCTGCAGGTACAGACCTAAGAATGAACCGAAGGTGATGCAACAAAATTGAAAACTAGAAGAATTCCTCCCCCCCATTTATCTGCAATGTTGTTGGAATAACTGAGAAGTGGTGTGTCAGCCTGCACACCAGGGGTGGCTGCCATGGGCTGGTATTGGCTCTCCAGGAGAGACTGGCAGGAAGATGACAATGGAAGGGGCTTGCTCCCACTGTCAAGGATTAGCCTGGGTATAAGGATCACTTCAGTGGAATGCATGATGGATACTGAAGAACCTGTGGTTTGGGGGAGAGGCCTGAAGAACCCTACTTTTCACAGAGGAGTTTAACCTTCCTGACATCTACTGAAAGGGAATTGTGGAACACCAGCAGTACCGGAGGTTTCTGGAGAGCATCAGGGATAACTTCTTGAAATAAGCATAAAGAGGACCAGCTGGGGATAACTACCTCTGCTATTCAATGATAAAGGAGAAGGGGTTGGGGATGTGTGAACCAGCATCTGGTGGGGTGAGGAAGGAGAGTAACTGAGAGTGGCTGCTGGACTAAAGGAGAGCAGATTTCAGCTTCTTTAGAAAACTAGAAAGTGGGATCCCAGTGAACACAGCTCTGAAAGGCAGAGCTGTTCAGAAAAGCTGACATGCTTTCAAGGACACCAGCTCTGAAGCATTCTCCAAGCAAATGAACATTTCATTCTGGTACCTACTAAGGCATCAAAAGACTCCTTTGAGTAAGCAGGGAGCTTGTGGTGGACCTCCAATGCAAAAAGGCACCATACAGGAGGTGGAAGCAGGGATGCATTAGAGCAGAGGAATATAGAAATAGGTAGAGATGGTGCCAGGGAAACCCAGCCTTGTCCAGTGATAATGCTTCAAAGTGACATCAGGAAAAATAGGGAAGATTTCTCCAGACACACTGGGAGCAAAATGTTGAATAAGGAAAATGTTTGCCCATAGCAGAGTGTGAATTTTTGCCCATTAGTGTGAATGAACCACTACCATTTACGTGGTAAAAGGGTGAATTAGTGACAGTGGACACAGACAAGGCTGACACAGTGACAGTGGACACAGACAAGGGTGACTTTGCCTCTTTGCTGAATCTTACTCTTGTGCTATAATCTGTATGCTAATAAAATAGATTGCTATGAAGTACTCTGTCACACTCATGATTTGTTTTATTATAAAATCTTTCCTCTTTACCACCTTTTATAATGCCTGAAGTACTGATGACTGCAAAATCTGGAAGCAAGAGGATAGGAAGAGGAAAAAATTAAAGAATTGTTAGCTTTATTTTTACTCCAGTTCTCATTCTGTCAACATACTTAATAAGAGGAGTGGATTTAAATTGAAGTTGCATTTCTATATTGGTTGAATAAAAAAGGCACAAACACACAGGGGTCACTGAGAATGTCTCCAGCTCATGGACATGTTTTCAACTGAAAGAGTTTATGAGGGAAGAACTCTTTTGCATGACAGGAATTCATTGTTTCTGGGTGATTCTGTGATTCTGCACTGAGATGCCATAGTGCCCAAAAGCCCACTGAACTCCTCTCACAGAGCTCAGTGGACTCTGGAACAGGGCCTGGAACTCTCAGGAACTGAAGCTGACTTTTCTAAAAAGTTGGGTGCTGCTCTTCCCTTCTCTGAACCTCTGACTTCTACCCGAGTGCTGGAAGATCCTAGTTCGTGTGCTCTGGACTCATCCCAGATTGTTAAACTCTTTTTTTTCCTGGAGAACATGAAACGCTCCTGTCCTGATTGCTGGGAGTCATCTTTCCAAGTCACTGTGCATGTGTGCACATATTCTGAACTTTCAGAGGCGACTGCAGACCACATGCACTGGCTGTCTGTCTTTCTCCCTCTGAGTGAGTGAGCTTCAGTGTGGGAAAATGGGGCCCCAGATCCAAGAAGTCAGAAGGAAGTGAGTTAGTGAGTTAGGGAGGAATTTGAAATGGAGAAGGGAAAATATTTGGCAGATAAAAAGAGGCCAAAATGTTCCAGGTGTAAAGGGCAGCATGAGAGATGATGCAGAAATGAGCAGGAGGGGAAATCTTTAAGTCAGGAAGACTTGTAAGCTACTTACTCTGAAGTCCCAGGGGTGTTCCTTACTTTTAAACCTCCCACTGTTTTTTGAGGAGTGAGGTCACTGTATTAGAAAATTTCTTAGGACTACAGCCCAAAACGGGAAAATTCAGTTAAAATATACAGGCTTGCTGCACTAAAACCATAATTTTAACAGCCTGGTCATTTTAACAAGACTTTTTTCAGACTGCAGACCTGAAATATGTTTTGGATTAGTGCAATGGAAATGCATCGGTTTTATAGGTCAATTCTCTACTGTAAATTGCTTCTCACTTGTAATGGATTTTTATCCCCAAGCAGGTTTAGTCTTTTAGCAGAAATTCAGGGGATGGGACACACAAGTAGTTCAGTCTCAAAATAAAAGCTGCTTTATGATGCTGACAACAGAGTAGTGGACCTTGCTCTAGGGGCTGGATCCTCAGCATCAGAAGGTTGGTCATTCCAGCTGTGCTGTCATCCCACTGCAAGTTCTCAGCCAAGCCAGTGGCCACTGATGGCTGTTCTTAGCTACAGTTGTCTAGAGAAGCTCTCAGAGGAGGTGCTCTGCAGTAGAATACAGCAGAAATACCATTGTCCTATGTCCCTTTTTTCCTAATATAGCCATAATTAAAATGATGTATACACCTGGCAGCTTTCCTTGTGCTGAGGGTCTCCCACCTTGTTGCTCACAGCAGTGCTGGGGTACAGGAACTGGCAGAGGTGAGCTCAGGAGAGCTTCATCCTGGATTTTAACCTCTGTGCCAACGCCATCACTCCTGACTTTCTGGGGTGCAGGTGGGTAGGATTCACCTCAGCTGACTCTAACCACATGCATGCAAGATCCCTGGCCTGGGCACATTGCCTGGACTCCCCCTGCAATGGGCGCAGCAGCAGGGATCCCAACATGGGGGTCACCCTCTCCAGCCCCCTCCAACTCTTGCACTGCCATGTGCCTTGGTCTCAGGTGGAGTTTTATATCTGTCCAATCATAGCTCAATCCAGACAACTAATTAAGAAGCCTAAGATTAGAAAATGAACCTCATAATCTGCTGATGGTCTCTCCCTCCCCTTTCACGGAGAGAGGCAGAGGCATCTGCCTTACAGAGGGTGGATTTTTGTGGCTGTGACAAAATTGCAGCTGGGAATCAGCTGAGGGACAATACTGTATGGCCAAGGGGTCCACAGACTCAGGTTTTACCTCTCAAAAACTCCTGCAACCTGTCTGTTTTGGTATGGGTATATTTTATGCAGATGTCTTTCAATTATGTCTTTAGCCTTTTACATTCTACTTACTACATGCCATTACCATTTTTCTGCAAATAGGGGTATTTGGTGTGGGTGGAAGCTTTTCATGGACTGGTGAAATTGTTTCCTGAGTCAACAAGCAGGAGATTGAAATTATTTACTATATAAAGATAAAGCAAACAACCTCCAAACCCCAAAAGTGCTAGTTTCTCTTGCTTTGGAAGCAAAACATTTCAGTTTCTCATTAGAAAATGATATTTTGAATGTTAGTTAATATATCTTTTTAAATGAAAGAGAAAATATTAACGTAAGAACCAGAAAAAAAAAGGTTTAATATTATGTTAAATTAAGCATTCTGCATTTACACAAATAATCTTTCTCTTCTTGTTAGGAGATTTTTTTTCCCTTATTTTTTTTCATTTGGCCACTGAACCAAAAAAACTCAGCTGTGCTCTGAGCTCCAGTTTATACGTTTTGAATGCTAATGGCCACAAGAAGAATAACTCAATGTAAATAAGTTACATTTCCAAAATTAATGAGGTCTGCTAATTGAGTTTATCCAGGTAATAAAATCCATCTAATAAAATATATCCATCAAATATAATTCTCCCAGTTCTATAAAAAATATATGTTTCTTTGCCTGTATATCATCTGTGTGGAGATAATGAATACCTTGTGACATTGGGGTCAGAGGTCAAATCCCAGACCTTATTACAAATCTAGGGAAAATTACTTTTTCACTGACCTATAGTACGACCTAATAGTCTAGGAGGAGTTAAAGGCCAATTGTTCATTCAGCATCACCAAATAATATATATATAAGTGCATATATATATTTAATAACACTGATGCAATGAAAACTTACTGCTGTAGATATGGATTTACAGCACATCCTCAGGGATTTCTCATGCAGATCTCTAGATGTCAAAAAACAACATAACAGCAACACTCTGAAGTGCATGTTTGAAATGAATGATGACAGACCTTGGTGTGTGGGGTAGGGTTTTATTGTTCCTCCTGTGATTTGCCACAGCCCTGGATAGTGCATCTTTAACAACTCCAGATGAGAAGCCTTTCTCCCGCTTTTAAGGATGAGGGTTAATTGCAGCTACTTTTGCTGCCTGCAAGGAGCCAAAGGTGTTCAAGGACCTTGCTCTATACAGCAAGACCACTGGTGACAAAGCTTTTCCAGGAGATGCCAGCGTTTTGCTGCAGTCTCAGCTGCTGTTTCAGTATGTGGGAGTGGACTGCAAGACTGAGCCAGGGAAATAAACCTGGTCCTAGAAAATCCCTTGGCAAGGGTTATAGGGAGTTTTACTTGCTCAGCTCTATGGGGCAGCATCTCACTTTCACAAGGCAGGAAAGCTGAGTGGCCCATGTGGTGTGCAGGACCAGGACCAGAGAGCAGGGCTCAGGTAGTGGTCCAGCCACTGAGGACTTTGTAACATCTCAAAATTACACCCTCAAAGGTTATACCAGCCAAAGGTGCTGGCACTATTAAAAGAAGAGTTTAGATGTGAAGGAGAGGCTGCTGCCTTTTTGTGGCTGAAGATACTGTCCAGCTCCAGCTATTATCAGGCCTTCCATAAGAGCCTCATGTGGCCAGAGTGGGGGAGCTTAAACAATCACACATGTTTTGCACATTCATTTGCTCCCATCTTTTAAGATCCAGCTGCATTCTCAGCACACAGGTAATTCACAAATGTCTTTCTCAGCAAACTTTTCTCCTGACTTCCTTCCAGCCTGCTGCACAATAACATCTCCCGTGTTTCCTTCCATGGCCACGTTGAACAGGATCCTGTGCATTTGAGCCTGCCCTGATTTGCAGGTCTGCTGCCCCATAATGACTGACAAACAGGCCACAGATTACTTCCATTTTATGACTTGAGTTTAGGGAAATTGAGCATCCTAATTAAGCACAGATGTAAGGTTAAAGTGTAGAACAATCTGGACTGGTTTTCATTTAAATCCCTTTCTGATTAATTTGGTTCCATAAGAGACTCGCAATTAGAAAAAAATATTTTGTCAATGTTGAAAGACATGTGATGTAGAACTGATTGGATTAAATCTGAGTTCATGTGAATTTTGGCAAATTCAATTAGGAGAGGCCCTAGCAAGCACTCTGCGGAAAACCTCCAATGGCTTTGCAGACTGTATTTGGATTTTCCAGTCCATAATACTGCATGTGTTGACAGGGCACCATCCCAGCATAATGTGTGAGCATTACAAACAAGTTCCTTTGCTTTGTGGGAACCATCAGGTCAGGAGTAGAGCAAAACTGCAAACCTGGGCTCATTTGAAGATTCCCAGACCAAGAAAAAGGCCAGGTGAGGGTAAGTTAAGGGGCAACGTGAGGAAAGACCCAGTGAACAGTTTCGAACTGCTTGTGATGGTACAAGAATCAAAGGCTAGGTGGGAGAGCTTTCGGAAGCAGGGGTGGCTTTTTGTGCAATCTCTTTCTTATGACTGGGACAAAAAGATACTAATTTCAGGCTGCAACATCTAAATGCCACCACTGTTGAAAGATTTCTATACTTGATATTAAAATGTTTTATGAAATGTGGTTTTGTGTCTGAAAATGGTAGGTCTGATCTTGCTACTTTTTGACAGATGCCTGGTTTCTCCTGGCTTTAGTTCATAACCTTTTAGTGGGGAAAATATTCACAGAAGTACCTGTGTCAAACTGGATCTGAGTGGATTGTCTGAGTTTTATCCAAACCAAACCCCAAACCTTGCTTCCCCCAACCTCTCCTTTCCAAGTAGACAGAAAGAAATACCTCCCTGGTATAAGACTGAAATGGTTTGCTTTTATTTTCTGACTCTGTTAAAGATAAAATCCAGCTCCTGGCTCCCCCTAAGCTACACAGGAATGTGCATCAATTTTAGTACTGGTAACATATGTCATCAGTTTTTATTATTTTTAATAATCCTTTTTTTCTCTCTGTGCTGGCAAAACACGATCACCAGGACTCCTTTGGCTTGATAACTGTTCTGTATGAACCAACAGATAAACAAGCACAGCCTTGTTTTTAAAAGGCAGTTATTTTTCTTCTTTTAGAAATGTGATGTTTTGTTATGGATGCAAAATGGATTTGCCTTTCTTAAATCTCTCTCTCTTCAGCAGTCAGGCACTGGAGAGCAGTCCAAATAAAAAACCAAAACAAAACAGTAAAACCAGCATGTTAAAAAATGGACCCCTGCAACACAGTGAAAATAGAAAGCAAGGGGAAGGCTTGGTGAAAGAACCATGGAACTTGTTGGTCGTTTCCCATCTCTCCCCATGGTGGGGGACTGTCAAATGTGTCTGATGGGAGTAAAGTCCCCTTTTGCTGTGGCTAAGAAGCCTCCAGCTGTGTTAGCTTTGCCCAAATGCTTCAACTGATTTCAGAAGCTTAACAAATACTCATTGCTTTTTGATTCAATTTACAGAACTCATTCTTCTTTTCTTTTTCTTTTGTAAAATCCGGGGGGGGGGGGGGGGGGGGGAGGAAACACTTCATGTTTTTCCTGAAAACAAAGAAGGCAAAACATCCCCTCCGTGATCCTCCTCCAAACAAGCAGCCAAAGATATTTCTGTTGTGACAGAGCAGTTATTTAGGCTGGAGAGGCTGGAGCTCTGTGTCTGGCTCCTCTGTGTTGAACAAAAGGTTCAGCCATGCCCAGACCAATGGCTGAGGCTCCTGAGCAGGGTGGGTCTCTGAAACATTACCCTGCAGCTCCTGCAGTCCTGTCAGCTTACAGTGAGGACTGAAGTGCATGCCTTGCCTTCACTCAGAATCTCCAAGTTAAAACTATTTCTGTTTTCACATTTGTCAAAATATTTGTATTTGGTGATTCTGCCACCAGCAATAGTTGTTTACATTGACCCTTTTCTCTGCATCTGCCTTCTTCTGTGCATCTACCAGTATCAGCTTGTGGCACTCAAGTTCATATGAAAATGTGGCAAGTCAGCTTGCTGATGTTTCTCAAGCTCCTGATTTTATTGACAGTTCTGCCTTGCAGCACAATTTTTTCTCCTGGAATAGTCAGTGGTAATTTTGCTTTTTCCTTTAATCAGTCCAAGATTTCCTCTGTCATTTTCAGATACCGTCATGAATTTGCTCTCTTTTATCACCTCTGCCTGCTCTGAAACTTGCTTCCTATGCTTCTTAAGTTCTTGGTTTCTGCTTCTTCCAGTGCTTTTCCCCTTAAAAGCTGTACTGTGGTTGAAAGTCCTTGTAGGGAAGCCCAGGGAAATTTTCTCTGGAGAACCTTAAAATAATACATGCAATCTTCTGCAATCTGGTATACCACAAGGCAGAAGAGGAAATTACACTCAGATCTTTTGTACCATTAGAATTGACATGGAGATTAATCCTACAGATTTAGGTGGAATCTGAGCTGACTCTTCCACCTCTCTAAGTTTTGAACACATAAGTATTTCTCAGCGGGGAAAACATGGATAGATTTTGTATGACACAAATATTCTTTCCCTTATCTGGACATCATGAACAATGATACATTTTGATACTTCTTTGGAAGGGTGCATGCAAATCCTATTAACAAATTAAATGCTATGAGGAAAATCTTCTGGAAGCCTTGCTGCAGTTGTTGGGAAGCCAAGATGGTTCATATTGCAAACTTAAAAAGAAAATGACTAAGCTAGTTATTCCTGTTTTGGAAAGAATTTTTTCTTTGGAAGTGCTTTGGAGGCATGTGGGAGTAGATTTTTTTTTTTTTTTGTCTGGTATATGTGAATTGTGGATTATTAAATTATATTTTATTACAGTACTTTTTCAAATCCTCTGTAGCCAAACCAATTTATACTGGTATGATCTGACTATGTTATTGCTAAAATAGTGCACAAAATGTTACAAAATTATTTTTTTTCCTTTTTCTGTAGTGCCATTGTGGGATCTTGTACAACCAGCAAATAAAAATCCACCTCTTGCCTCTTCTTACCATTAATCAATAGAGATTTTGAAGTTACTTGTCTAAAATGGCAGAACTGGTATGGGTTCCACAAGAGCAGCTTTTGCATCATTTACCTGGGGTTTATAAACATGAGTTTTATTGAGCTGGTGGGTTGTCAGACATCACTTCTAGATGGACTGAGAAGGACTGAGTCACTAAGGTGTATGGACAACATCTACTTTAAGCTCTAACTTAAGCCTGTAACTTTTACACTTAGGATCATACGAGAGCACTGGTGGGCAGATGGAGGCCCTGAAACACAGCTCCTTTATTGCAGTATGTGGGATAATATCTAACTTAAGAACCTCTCCTCCTGCTCTGTAAGTTATTACGTCCTATCATCTAAATATCTTTCATCTGGCTCTGTCTTCCTTCACTGTACAGAATGTGGTTTCTGGAAAATATACCTTTCAAAGACATCAAGACAGATCTGTTCAACTTGCCCTGATTTTGCTTGGATATGAAGTCCACAAACAAAATTTGTCCAGAAGGATGTGATTTCAATCCTGTTTGGAACTGACAGAATAAACAAAATAACCACTCATTACATTAAGCACACCAAACCTGTGCCACAGCTGACATGGCAACAGATTTCAACACATTCAGTGCTGAATTCTTGTTTACTGGGCTCGTTCACTTATGCACAAAATCCAGCTCTTAGTCATGCACTTCCCAGCCTGTCATGTGACTTGGTACAATTCTTCTAATTTCAAACTCAGTTAGAAAATATCCAAGGATCACATTACTCTGCACTTTGCATATGCACACAGAAACAGCTAATAGAGTCCATGCTTCTGCCAGGCAGGAAGGGGAAATTTGCAGCCTTGTTGACACTTTTGAAATGAAAAGGACAAAAATCTCAACTCGGTGTGCAGGTCTGTCTGCTTACCACCACAAGATGGATTCTGCCTTGTGCTTTTGCAAACAAGCAAAGAAGCAGAACCAAGAACTCTCTTAAAAGTGGCTTGGATTGACTAGTCTGGAGATGCACCAACCTTGTCATTTCCAGGGGACTGTTTGGAAATTTTCCATCTAAATCAGAAATTACTTGAATGGGAAAGAAGACGTTGCCAAACCTGTTAGCAAATTACTCATGCCCATCCTCTGTTTTCCTACAGCTCTCTTTCAGCCTGACTCATTCCTCCCTGGAATTACTGGACATCTCTCCCCTGGATTTGTTGGATGCTTATTTGGTCCTTTTGTTTTTATCTGAGAATTTTATTTACAATTTTTTTTGAGTTAATGTAAAAGTAAGCATTTATTGTACTGAGAATAAATTCCGAAAAGCAATACTGTTTTATATAAAAATCATTCTTCTGTGGACACTGTCCACACAATCTAATAAAACTCCTAGGAACACATAAAGGAAAGGTAGTGTCTCTCTCTTCAGGGTGAATTTCTCATGTAAGACCTTAGCTACAGTGAGATCACACTATGAAACAGACCATTGTATACATCTTCCACTGAAAACAAAAGGTAGAACTTCATTGAAATAATCATAAAACTGTTTTTCCTATACTAACTACAGCTGTGGGGCATGTTTCTATGGAAACAGTTTTCCTTATGTGCTTGTCTATAGCTAAAGGTCTCAAATGGACCTTCTGTCTACTCATTGCCCGAATAAACTGCAGATTCTGTACAATAATCTCTAACACAGATCAGCTGAATCTCCTGATGTGTGTCAGAAAACATTATCAGGAGGCAAACACCAGTTATTGCAGCTTCCCATAAATTTATAGATAATCAGGTCCTTAGTGGCAAGTTGGCATCCTAAGTGTAGGGACTGTACTGAGGAGTTTTGATTAGAGGTCATTGTCCTATCCTAAGCTGTAACACACCCCAATGAATTCTGAGGCTTCGCCTTTGCTGTACAAAGATTTATTTTGCTTTGATTTGAATAATTTATGCTGCATACTGCATTCTAGATACCAGACGCTAAAAACAATTTGTTTGTTGACATAAGTAAAACACTTGCAAAATTGCTGATTAAATGAGCCACACACCTTAATATTTTCCTTATCATAAACCATAGCTGTAGCAAAAGACAGCATAAGTGAAGCTGCTATCCTTTCAGTGATATCTGACAGTACAATCTAGTCGGTAGATAAAGCCTCACAGACAGTGAAACAGCTGTTGTTTAAAAACACAAGAAAAATTACCCTGCTTTTTTGATATCCTCAAACTATAAACTACTAGTCCATACTGTGCAAGCTGTCTTTATATTTTTCATGTTCTGAGACACTTAAATGCAAAGGTATGCAAATGCAATATTTTTTTTCATATGTCCATGTATAGATAGTAATCTGTGTATGAATAATGCAGGAGCAGTTAGAAGTATAGACACTGATGTGTGCATGAGTAGTCTTATTCAGTGCAGTAGAAGGCAAAGGGTATTTCTACACCTATGATAAGAACTGAAAGGGTTTGTTTCCAAACTGTGGAATGTTACTGTCAGTAGAGCATGGGCCACAGTTATGCTCACCCTTACCAGAATAAAACTGTCTTATAGCTACTTCTAAAAAATTATGGAGATGACAGGCAATAACTCCTGAGTCCATATTAGTGCCTAGGAGGGTAAGACTCATCTTGTTTTAGAGTTAAGCATGACTCTCAGAGATCTGCTTGGGATTCTTCTGGACATGACAAAGAAAGCCCTTCAGAAGGCAAAAAAGAGCTATCCTTCTGGGGCATGCAGCATGGGCTGAGACAGGAGGTACAAATGAAACAGAGCAAATTTCCCCCTGGAGGCAGTAGCCTCTTTATGCAGTATGGGAGAAGAACCGCACACCACCAGCTTTAACTGGACACCTAACTTTTAGATAAGTAAACTTAAGTGATGCAAATGCAGTTCTACATCTCATTACCCAACACCTTCAACATTATGATTTAAAACGTGATTAATTTATACATTTAATTTAAAATCAACTTCACTTTTCATCAGCTACATTCTCAATTTACTCTTTATGTTTCACCCAGTTCAGGCAAAATAAACAGCCTAACGTTTTATGTAATAATTTCCTCTTCCTGGTTCCATTATGTGGCACAGGGCTCCTTGGGTTTTCCCCATGGGAGATTTTGATAGCTTACACTTTACACATAGCACATAGCTGAGAAGTGGACTTGCTGTGTCAGTGGGCTTGGCTCAACCTGCCTGCTGGGCAGGCTGAATGCAGGTGACAGGTGGCAGACAGTAGGAACCCAGGGCTGTGAGCTGAAACACAGCTCTGCCATGCTCAGGGAACAACCAGGGATTGAGGACAACGTCCTGGCTTACTATGGAGTGGGAGCTGTGTGTGCGGTCCGCACTCCCAGGCCCCGCTGCTGCCACTGGGTGTTATCAATCAGCCACGTGTTGGGAGGGAAAGTCCATGCTATAAAAATGGCTACAGATTTCCTGAACTCGCCGTTCTTATGACTTTATACCAGGGTGGCATGTTCCCAGAATAACCAGGGGTTAGTCTAACCATTTGGGGACCAGGTTGTGGCCTCCTGAAGGAGTCTGTCTGTGGAGTAACTCCATTTATTTCTGTGGAATTTCATTACACCTTTTCCTGGGCACTCAAAAGAGGAGTTTTGCTTGTTTATTTGTCACACCTCTCTCACATAAATTTAAGTCTGTGGCTTTTGCTATTGTTCAAATAGCTAGGGCTTTTATTTCCCCCAGATGAGCAGTTGGGAAGGTGTGGAACCCTGGAAGCTTTGTAAAAACACATTCACACGGGGAAATGCTGCAAAGTGAATGACATTGGCTCAAATAACGGGAAACCTGCAGAAAAAGAGGGTACTGAAAAGGTGAGTTTTGTAAGAAGAGGCCTAAATAAATACAGACAGACACACAAAACACCAAAAGCAAACTCTCTTGCCTTGTTTGTGCTTTTGAATCATTATCAGACACTTTCCAACCACATAGTTTATATCAGCCATCTAATGGTTCCTAAGACCAATGAAACATCTCAGAACCATATTTCAGGTGGTCTTTGTTGAAAATTTAAATACCTTTTTAAAAACAAAAAAGAGAATTACTTACTTGTGAATTACAAGAACAAAAAGATTACAGACAAATATTAAAAATGTATGAACTTATTCCATTTCTAAGTCTCATTTGTTTCAGTATCAGGTTCAGTAGTTTAAAACTCTTTTGTCCAGACTGCTTCCACTAACTTGTGCAAAAGAGAGTTGTTAAGGACATATGGTCTAAGACTAAAACATTCACTATATTGCATTTTTTTCAATTTCTTTTTTCCCCCCCTTTTTTAACATACCTAAATATAACCAAGCATATTGAAGCTTCAGTTAATCCCCATGCATCTGCTTGAGCTTACTCCCCATCTCCCAATAGTCAAAAGAAATCTCTATTAAGGTTAAATGTGAAAAAAATGAATACTCAAGGAAAACTGCATTAAAAACAAGGCATTCTGGAGCTGAGCAGAGCAGTGGGAGCCAGAAACACCTCTGGTCCATGGCCTTCTTTGTCCCTGACAGAGGCCAATTGTGCAGAAGCTTCAAAATCTGAATGCTAGCATCTGCAGGTCCCTGAGCACTGAGTGTTCACGCCTGGCCCCGGAGGCTCTGGCTGCCTGAACCCACGCTGATGGTCTAAAGCCTCCTCAGATACTGAGCTAAGTCTCCTCTGGCTCCCATCCCCTTTAACATCAGTGTATTACTGGCTGTCTGTGGGTCTGCATTTTCCCCTCCAGTGGAGAGCTGCTCTGTTGAAATGGTTTGTTTCCATCATTTATAAATGCCTCTTTCCACTATCCCTTCAGCACTCTCCATGTCAGTGTGTGTTGAAGCTATCAACACCTGTACCCCAACATAGCCATTGAATTATGTAGGAGTTGTAAGGGCTGCCTATTGTAATGTCATCTTCATTAATCAGCCTTTTAATTTTGCAGCATGTTGCTTCTAGGAGTGAAGAAATTCCTGATTTGGCTTTGGCTTTGGCTTTCACCACAGCTGTTGCTTCCATCCTTTAGTTGCTACTTTCTGTGGTATGCAGGAACCCTTAAAAACTTCCTCTAAAATCCCTGTGCCAAATTTGGGTCTGTTTGTTCCCTTTTTTGTTAATTTAGGCAGTATTGAAGCCTTGCAGCAACAATGCAGCAGAGCTTAGGGTGATCTCTTACAGGAAGGAAAAGTAATTTTATTTTACAGTAGAAGCAGTCTGTCTGCCCCGTGCTCTCACACCCACACACTCCCATGCCCAGAGCCTGTCCACACAGCCCAGCCATTGTTTCCAGACTTCTGATTCTGTAACATACAAGACAACAAGTACAGCCTGGTGTACCTTCCTCTTTACATCTCTTGGTGTTTTAGAGTTGCAGTAATGTTCTGGTTTTTCATGTACCCACTTCTAGGGGTTTTCAACAATTACTCTCTTTCCTCTTTTTTGCCTTTGTATCCCACCTCTCGCATAAATGAGATTTATTCTCTCATTTAACTCTTCTGACTTCTTTGAGGCTCCAGTCCTATTCTGTTGGCCCTTTTTTTTTTTTCCTCTCCCTTGTTTTTCAAAACTGAGAAGTTGCATGTAGACCTGGCACAATTTTAATGACCTGTTAGTCTGGGTGCCAAAAACACTTGACCCTTCCACATTTTTTTTTATCTGGTGTTCCTACATTAAATTATCTCCATTCTGGCTGATTTTAGTATTTCTATTATAGATTTTTACAAATTCAGGATGACAGAGACCTGTAGGAGGCTGTGGTGGTCCCCAGGAATTATTTCTATAGGAGATCCATTCCTTATTTCAAGTTTTTAACTCTCATATCTCACTGTTGATTGTGCTGGGAGCAGTTATCTGACAATCAGTGAATCTGCTCCAGTCTGTCTGCTTGCTCCTTTGCTCTTGCCTTGACTACTGAAGGCTTTTGAATGAGGGTTTGCAGCCCTATCAATAACAAGGCTGGCTTATTTTCACATGTTTAGAGACAGACTGAATGTCCTTGATGGTCTCTTCTTCTCTTCACAAAAAGGAAACTTAAATATAACAAGTATTTGTCATCAGTGGAAGAGCTCTGAGTGTGTTTGGCCTAGAGGACCTGCTCATGATATCTTTTATTTTCTCTTGTCCATGGAGTCACTACCTTGATACTATCAAAGAAAACAATTATTAGTGCAATTGCCACTTTTGTGTGGATGTTGTATTGGCAAAGAATAAATGTAGGTAATTTATTATCTAAATTCTCAGTTGTTAGATGTTTCTACCTATGATATCTACCCACAAGCATTTAAGGAGTTCAAAGTAACACTGTACTTGACTTTGGGGTAGGAAAGTTTTGCTGTTGTCTGGCATCCTCTGTCTATTTCATATAGTGCAGATTTAGTTCATTTTTATACTATGGACCACTATTGGTTGTCGCCCATTGCCTTTAGCACAAGATGACACTGCTCGTTGGACTCATTGAAAGCCAGGGCAAGTGGGGTTGTAAGGAGCAGAATGTTTGAATGAAAAAATCTATTTCTTCAGTTTTATGAAGGATAACAGATCCAGATTTCAGCACTTCATGCAGAAACTCTGGGGAAGCACTTCATTTTTTTCTGCTTCCAGGGAAATGACAGAGGGAGCTGTACTAGCACAACAGGGAAGTGTATCCTGGGGAGGAGGAGATGTTGGGATAAAACTAAAATAGTGTTGGGAGCAAAATAATGTTGGGAACCCAACACCCACATCATCTGCATTCTGGGGACTTTACTTTGGTCTAGGTGTAATCACACTGTTGTGCACCAAGTCAGACCCTAGTGCGAAATTCCAGTGGTGCCCCATAGTCATCAGATTTATGTGATTAGCACTGGTCTGCACAAAAGTCTGGCAGTCCCTGGATACAGCAGCCTCTTCTTTGGGAGCAGCGAGGAGGAGGAGAGAAGGATTATGACTGGAGTGGGTGCACTGTTTGTAGGGGCTATAGTAGATACCTAATTTAAGTACTGACATTAGTAGGCTGAGAGATGTAGCCTTCTGCATGAAGATACTGTCTGTTAGGGAGAGATTGAGAAAAAACCCTTAATTAGATGCTTTGAATCAACCTTTTGAGGGACCTTCTCCTACCCCTGGGCATGGGAATGAGGCAGTGATACCAGCCCCAAAAATGACAGCTTTACCTGTGCTGGTACATGCAGCAGTGTGGATGTCTGTCCAGACTCTGAGCTTGGACTCCTAAATGCAAACACGGCGATTGGTATGTGAACCCAGGAAATTAACTCCCAAGGTCAGGCCTTTGAAAAAACCTAGTGAAGAAGGCAGGCAATTACTAAGTGTTTCATGTGTGGTGATGCATCTAAATTCATTTCCCACTGACACTAGGAGTGCCTCACTCCAGGCCAGAGTGTAGTCTGCTGCTCTAGTGTGAGGGCACTGGTAACACTAGGCTTTCCAATTTTACACTGGGAATTTACGGCCCACATGTGCATCAGCAGCAGGATTTTGAGCTGTGGTTTCTAGTGTCATAGGATAATTCAGGTAGAAAAGGACCTCTGTATGCCACCCAGTCCTGCTTTAAATGGGGTCAGCTCTGAAACTTATCCACTGGCATTTACAACTATATATGCCATGTAATTCCTCTGAGTGTTGGTTTCTTTCCCCTGTACTATATACTTTAAGAAAAGGGTATTATTTAAGGAAACTATATCATATATCATTTGTAATAGTGTAATGTTAATAAACTGAGAAAACATTGTTGTTGTCCTATAAATAGTTTTCATTGTAAAACAAATTTTGTGATTTTTGATAATAATTTTGAAAAGCCATTGCTTTTGTCTTTCTTTGTGATGAAAACACCTTTCAGTAGCAGACCTGACTCTGATTTCTTCACCTCAGCAAGCAGGCTAATCACACAAAGTCACCAGTTTGTATCACACATCTACTTTGGAGTAAAAACCTGCTACACTTGAGCCTTGTTACTGATCAATTGTCTTAAAAAAAAAAACCCTCAACAACAAAGCAATGTTAGGAAATACCTGTTCAATAACCCCTGCCTAAAACTTTCTTTGACTATGATATAGGATTAGCAAATATACACAATTTTCCCCCATTTGGCCTATTTTATATTATAATCACTTTAGAAGTAATAGGAATTGTTCTCAATTGTATTTGGCATTTCATCCAATCTATTTATTATAAAAGATTGACGCATCTGAGCATGAAGCATCTTGAAGCATAGAAAAATGTTGCCTGGTAATGCACAAATAGACCACAAAGGGATTTTTCTTCTCTGTCATTCACATTATAATTCTCTAAAGGAAAGTATCATTTTTATGTCTCCTCCCTCAAGCAGCATGAAATCTGTGTCTGCAGAGCCTGAGTATTTGCCATGGGAAAACAAAAAACAATGATAAAAAAATACTTTAAAATATTTTAGAAAGTAAGGGACAAAAAACACAACCATGTTTGTTGTTATTACTAGTAAGTTGTAATTACTATAAAGTTGTGTTTAAAATTAATTACATCTGTGGATTTCTGGAAAAACAATAACATGAGCTATTATATCAAAATTTAAGAGGGTAAATTATTCAGAACACTCCAATGAATTTTATTCACCTATTCATAAAAAGTAGGAACTAGTAGTCCCAAACATTTACACATGCATTTATTTGATGGTCCAAATTATGCTTATAGTAGTCCTCAAAACTTATTCCCTGCATACCCTGCTATATAGGCACAAGAAGGGAAAACAAGACTGTTTTAAGGTGCTCACTCCTGCATATCAGTGGCTGAGGCTCCCGCTGCTCTTTCTGCATGCGGGGGATGGAGGTAACCTCTGGCAGAGGAACAGCAATAAGCAGCTGGTGATGGTAACTTTTAAAATGGTTCCAGCTAGGTCTGCCAGATTTAATCTGATCATATCCTGTAATGGAGAAAAAAACCCCAACTAATTACTTAAACCTACCCTCTTGAATGTACTCTCTAATTTGAGGTGACTCACCTTTTGGTGATTTATGAGATATGAGGGACATGACTTTTTGGAGAGCACAGTATTTAACTTATTAGGGTTGAAGACAACAAGAATTGACTACACACACCACAGTTTGAAATCTGAACACGTTGTCTCAAATTAGAGAGGGAATGGAGACACAAAAATGACTAAGCCACTTTTAAAGGGGCTTTGCTCTTCCCAGCCACCCCACTGAAGGATTTGTGCATCTTCATAGTGCAAGTAGGGAGTTTACATCCCATATGGGTCCACAATTTGTGATTCATCCCTTTAAAAATCACAAGAACCCCTCTGCTTTTCAGAGCAGTCTTAAGAAGAGCAGCTATTTTTGGGTCACTGGTGGTCTGGACTCATCTGGCAGGCAGAACAGATGTGATAGATCAGTCTATTGGACAGCTGCAATTACTAAGCATCATTTCCTTGTAATCTGGCAGGACCTTGTTCAGTGAGGAGCAGAGATCCCACAGAGATGCTCTGAAGATACTTTCCTGCATTTGGCTTATGAGAACAAGATACGATGAGAGCTCTTGTGGCCAAAGGCATGAAAAAAAATAAAAAAGAGAGAGAGAAACCTGTTAAACTTATTATCTGTGTTGTGGAAAATGCCTAGAGATCCCAAGGAACATGAAACTGCTGAGCAGTAGACACAACAAAAATAGAAGCAATGCTCTAAACTTTTTAGATTGTGTAGATAATGCAGACAAATTAGGAAAAGACAACATGTTCTATTTAATTCCCCCAGTGCTGGTGGGAAACTGAGGCAGACAAAGATGAAGAAGTGACTTAACTTCATGCAAGAAATCCCTGGCACGGTCACAGTTCACAAACCCCAGATATTCCAGAACATCAGCAGCAGCATCACCAAACTCTCTTTTTGTTCTCAGATTTGTCTCCTAGTTTACGCTGGTGGTTTTTATCTGCACCAACACTTTCCTGTTACTGCCTCCTTATTTCTTTTTTTTTCCCGTACATAAGCTTATAAATATTAACTATATATTGCACTTCATGCCACACCTTAGATCAAAGTGTGCCTTCTATCAAAGGCAAGTGGTGAAACTTCAGGCGGGTTGAGTTGACCCTCCTCCTTCCCGGCATGACCCTGGCGAGCGCTTGGTCGAGTCACGGGAAGGACAGCGATGGCTCGCAGAAAGGCCACGGTGACCTCTGCTAATATTAACAAGTTTCACTCCCCGTGAACGCAGCAAGGATTCATTAGCACAGGGAGGATCCAAAAATACATAGGATGAGGAAAATTAGGCAAATTAGAGATGCACTCAATTTTGCCTCCTCTAAAATGGATTCCCAGAGGAGTGCAGTCAGTTTAACTAGTTTAAAAAGCTGCAGTGTCTAGAGGCAATGTATTTAACTGTTCTCTTCCTCCTTGCACTTTTAGGACCCAGCTCCTTGTCTTTTCCTAGCTGCCAGAAGGGCTTACACAGGCTTTCCCCCCCCACTCCTACAGCCCAACGTGGGCTTGTTGCATGTTTTCCCAAAATCTTTGGCCCCCATACCTGGGCTAGACTCCACCAGCAGCCAGCCAGCTCTCACCAGTCCAGCTTGGTGCAGCTGCAGCAAGCTGCTTTCTGGGTTACCCAAGCCTGGAAAGGCACTCACGGTCTCCAAAACCTTTCATATCCCTCCAGTTGCTCCTTAATGCGTAAAGCAGGAGTGTTCCTCCACAGAAATCAGTCGAAGCTTTCCTCCAGCGTGGTCTGTACGAGTGTTTCCTTGGAACCTCCCTGCAGCAGGCGAGCGAACCACCAAGAGCTGATAATCTTCTAATTAGTAACACGGAGTTAGTGAATAACTCATGCTTTACAAATAAGTCAGCACATGGAGGTCTCAAGACCTGAGTGTATCCAAAGGAAGCCCGAGAGAAACTAATTGACATCTGTGGGGGCTACAAGGTCTGTTGGCTAGCCTTGCAGCTCTCCACAGCTGCTCATGCATACCCAGAGGAACTAAGGGGAGGCTGCAGGCAGCCAATTTTTAAACAAAACCAGAAACCTCCACAGCCTTGTCAATGGGTGAGTATTTGTGTGTGTGGACATGTAGCAAGGGGTGTAAACGGGAGCACACGCTGCAATTTCGCTGTGCAGTAGCCTAAGTCCTACTTATACAGCAATGCCGAGGACAGAATTCCCCTCTTCAAGGAAAAAAATAGAATAAATACTCTTGTGTTTAACAGTGACTCTCACCCCCCTGCCCCAAACAGAGCAGCATTACTATGCCACTAAACCTTTTACTCCCCACTGTTTTTTCTCACTCAGCATTAAATGAGGGCCCAGTGCAGCAGAGGGATCTGCAGATGTCAGCCCTGGGCCTCCGTTTCCTTGGGGCTGATATCAGGAGACCCAACTAGATCAGAAAACCACATCTTTACTGTAGAGCCACTGAGCCCTTGTGAGTGAACCCTGGGCAACCACGGGCAGAGCACTTCCTGCTTCAGGGGTGAAGGGAAAGTTCAGCTGAGAAAAAAAGACTATCATCTGGGAAAATAAGACCCAAGACTGCCCCATTTTGAACAGAGGAAAGAAAATATTTCACTTTTGCTCCACTGGTGCCAGCAGGCCCAGCAGCATCACTCTTTCCACTGGTGCTGGAGGTAGACCCCACCACTTCCCACTTACCTCAGGACCACCATTTCTGGAGGCTCCTTGGAAATGAGCACCATTCCAGGGCCCTTTCCATCACCCAAGTTCTTGTGGTGATGGCTCCTCTAAGCCAGGCCAAGTGCCTGCCTGCACCTTTGCTCTCCTTATAGCACAAGCAGCAGTGGAGCACTTAAATCCTTCATTTCAAAACTTGTAGATTTCACATGGCAAGCGTGGGGAAGCTTTGAAGTGGCCATAAACCACATGGCAGAGTTTCAGCTTTCCCTGTGTTTCTAAGTCTAGTCAAATCTAGTCTTCAAGGATTTCTAAATCCAATTCATCCACAGAAAGCCTGCACGCTTGTGGGTAATTAGCTTGGAAGATCTTGCCATAGCCTGGCTGTGTATGATACTTTCTGGTTAGTGGGAGAATCTAGTTCACTCAGAATGAGGTCATGTTAAGAAACAAGCTTGCAATCCTCAAATTGCTTTTGTCATTGGGAAAAAAAAAAAAAAAAATAAACCTCACTCATTCAAAGCCTGTTTAAAGCAGTACCGTGCAAACCCCCATCAGCATAAATGTCATGAGTGGTAGGTGATCCCAAGGGCTGTCCTGTCCCATTCATAGGCAGCTCCTGGCATTAAGAGATACCAAAGGTGAAGGATAGGGACAGCACCAGAGTGAACACAAGGATGGGATATTCTGGGAGTAATGTAACAGTAGGGAAATTAGGGAAATTAGGAGTGGGACCCATGTACCGGAGAGAGGTTTCGATGTGCAGTTCAAGGGATGAGCATATTAAGTGAGGTTTGTAATATCACTTATCACACTGTTTTTTCTCTGCCAGAGTATGGGTTCTTGGTTACTTCCACTCTTCTTTCCTTGTGCTGGACTGTGTTGTGCTGAATGACCTGAACTCAGGTAAAGATGAAGGTGTCTCATCTGGGTAAACATTCCTCCCACTGGCAGGTTTGCTGACATCATTTTGCTCTGCAGAAAGTTGAGGATATTTGTGGGAAAATGGCAGTCTTGCTGTGGAGCTGCACCCTTCCTTGCTGCCACTCAGAGGGCTCCCTCACCAGAGAGCACAGTAGGAGATTGGGAGCCTATTCCTTCAACGCTCATAAGCCAGAAAGCCAGTAACCCATTCCTCCCCAAAGAGGGGAAGGAAAAGAGGGCAGGAGAAGGAGGGGACATCAGGTAGTTTTCATCACCAACCCCTTAGTACCTCATTCAGAAAGGACCTCAAAAGCACATTGGATTGCTGTCATATAACTTGTTTGCACCACTTGCTCCTACCTAGAGCTACTGTTCCCCGGCTTCCCACCTCCCCAAGTCTCACCTACAATAATCCCTATCATAAGCACCTCTGCAGAACACCCCTCTGCACACTGCTGGGAGAAGCCCTGCCTGCTGCTGGCCATAGAATGTCTCCATTGTGGCCTCGTGCAGGCGCTGTATATAATCTTTCTCTGCCAATATATGTCTTTGTGAGCTGCCCCCTGTCCCCCTCCTCAAAATAAAACGACTATTCTTTTCTGTTTCAAGTAGATTTCGTGCAATAAAAAACATTTTATTGCTTCCAGTAATTGGCATTTAATTTGCAGGCCTTTACAACTTGCAAAGAACAGACTGCTTTAGCCGTAGAGCTGGTATGTGTGTGCACTTTGTGGATTTTATTCCACTGGCACTTGCTTAGTTGACTGGTGTAAAACGATACAGTTATGGTTTTGCAATCAGAAAGGCTGCAGATAAAGACCTGGAGAGATGTTATAAGGTCCTGGGTCCAATTTGAAGCAGCAGGCAGGACAATATAATTTTAGGGGGCGCTGCCAGCCTCAGACATCAAAACTTGACTCCTGTTAAGTGTTTTCCATTTTACTGTCAAAATATCAAAGGCTGCTATTTAAACCCAGAGTCTCTTAAAGTTGATTTTCTTTCTCTCTCCTTCTCCCTCACTTCTTTTATTCCCTTTAACTACCCCGATAAACGCGAGGTGAGGTAACCTGTGAAATGTTAGCCCCCTCACTCCCCACCTCGCCTTGTAGGGGCATTGAAGCTGGACACAGCCCTTAGCTCTTTTTTGGGGGTAAAACCTTGCTCTGACCGGCCCCATTTCTCCCAAGGGCGGCCGGGCAGGGGGGTTCTCTGTCCCTCGAGGGCCGCATCTGCCGGGGGCGGCAGCCGGGGCCGGAACCAGCTCAGCAGGCATGGGGGGGAGACCCAGCTCGACCCTTCCTAGAGGGAGATGCCACGGCAACACCCACCGATTCCTCCCGGGGCTCGAGGGAGAGCTCAGGGGAAGGGACACCCCGGCCAGCCGCAGGCTGTAAAACTGGGGACACGGCATGAGGGCAGCGTCTGCCCTGCGCCTCTCCTGGGCACAGCTGCCAAGCCTCTGCCTCCTGCTCCGCTTGCCCGATGGGCCGAGCCGGGCGGGGCTCGGGGGCAGCACCGGGCCGAGCAGAATCCCCCCTCGCCTGACGCAGGGGCAGCGGGGACCGGCGGAGCCTCGGCCGGAGCGGCGGGCGAGGGAGTGGGAGGGACGTCCCGCTGCTGTCGCCGAGCCCCGCCGGGCAGCGGAGTGGGGCCGCAGGAGTGGCGGCTGTCTGTCTGTCCGGCGGGTGTCTGTCTGTCCGGCCCGCCCGTGCGCGTGTGCGTGAGCCAGGAGCCCGCGCGTGTGCGCGCTGCCCGCCCCGCGGGGCTCACTCGGGCACCCGCCGGGCCGGCCGGGCACGCGTGGCGCTCAGGAACACGCGTGGCCCTCAGAAACACCCGTGGCGCTCAGGAACACGCGTGGCCTCCCTGCCGTCCCTTGCCTGCCCGGCCCCGGCGGAGCTCAGGTCCCCGGCGCAGCCCCGCGACCCCGCGGAGGCTCCGGCCGAGCGCCCACCGAGAGAGAGCGCAGGGCCTCCCACCCTGCCCACGGCGGGGGGCAGCGGAATCGGCAGGCGGGAGCTCTCGGATGTACCTTATTTCTGTATTGAAGCATGGCTAAATTCACGGGATTCTGCTGGCAATAAAGTGGCAAATAAATTATTCCTTCCCTTGAGTATTAAACTGTTATCTGATTGAAGTTCACTCTGATGTTTCAACTATTTAGTTCTGTAAGGGAGGGGTGGGAGGAAAATAGTTGCACCCTTAACAGAATAAGTAAATAAGTAAATAAATAAATAAAGTCCCAAATAATCTTCTGTAGGGAAGAAGTTAATATACTCAATTATTTTCTGAAAAAAGATCATAACATCTGGAAATTGATATCAAATGGTGTACAATCCCTGAGAGACGATAAACTTCCACTGTATAATATTTCCACTAGAAATCTTAATAATCCCATAAATCTTCCTTGTGAATTGGGAAAATGTAACAGTTCATTGAAATACTCATTGGGAAATAATTGAAAAAATGTAATAGTTCACTGAAATATTCGTGGTTTTTTTCTTTCTTTGGTGCTGTTGCTAACTCTGTGCATGTGTGTAAATATTCCTACTTCGTTTTAAAGACATACACGGAATATTCCCTTGAGCGCTGCATACCATAAAAGAAAAATATGCCCTTTTGACTTATTAATCATTATTACAGAGTTCAAAATTGCAGCGTCCCTCGCACATTATTAGAGAAGGCAAACAATTCTCTCTGTGTGTATTTCGTGTTGCTAAAATCAGTACAAACTTTACAGCTCTCAACTTTTTTCCTTTTTTTTTTTTTCCTTCCCCTCACAGACTCTTCCTATTCTGCTCGAGTTATCCAGGGCAACTGAAAGCAAGGGGACTACTCGCCCATTATGCTGGCCCACTGCATCGTAATTAATTACACACAAAGGCAATTGCTTATTGTAATTCACCTCGTGAATGTTTTAATTTTGCAGAAGTAAAAGTAGATGAGGATTTGAACATGTCTAGGCTCCATGTAATGAATATATGAGTAATTAACGTTCCTGGAAAGATACAGCTTTATATATATTAAAAAATAATGTGATATAGAAGAGATGTGCGTATGTGAGCGCATGTGTTTGCTTGTACTTTGGTCCAGGAGAGAGGAGAGCATTTATGTGTTTTTGTATTGAATTAATGTATCCCTTTGGTTGCGTTACTGCAAGTCGGAATAAAGACAATTAAGCCCTTAGCATTTCTGTCACACTCCATTAATTACTGTAGCCGCTGCTGTCCCGACCACTTCGTAACATATTCATCAGGTACGATACGAGTCCAGCAGCGTCAGCCGGTGAAGTAGGCTATTGTTAGTTTAAACTATAGCCTTTCAAATGTTCTTTATTTTACTTTTCATGCAAGATTGTTTTCCTCTCCTTTAAAAATGTTTTTCTAAAAATAAAACTCAACATAAATGTTTTAAGATTAGATTTGCGGGGCAAACAGTTTAATTTTCACCATATGTTGCCACAGCAGTTTGTAAATTAAAAAAAAAAAATCTTTCCACTAAAACCACCACCACCAAAAAAAAAAAAAAAAAAAATCTAATATAAAAAATGTACTCTTCCGAAAGCGTCTCCCTCCTGTGGGCTATTTTACAGCTCCCAAATAAATCTTTAAGGTTTCAAGGAAGGGGAAAAAACAAAAGTACCCTGATGACGGAAAAGCAAATCCTGCCATGATAATGTCCTTTATTAATATTATAGATGTGTAGTGTGCTGGATGGATCAATCATATCCATTCACAATCAGGATTAAGAGAGCCTATTTTAATGAAAATCTATTAGTCTCTCGCTTGAGACACGGATGCTGCTTAAATCAATAAACAGCATAAAAGAGAATACGACGCAGGTTTCTAAATTAAAAAAAAATCCCATCTATGAAATGTGTTAAGACGTCTGTAAAATCCTGAAACCCTCGATCGATACTTATAAATATTTAATTTTTTTTTAACACAAATTGAAAACCATTAACACTGCATCCATTCTTATTATTAAAACAAATTGTCCTTGGAATTATGTGCTGTGGAAATGGAGCCAGATTGAAAGGGCATCCTCTGAAATATGTTTACTCGCTTTCATGTAAACCAATAAAGATCTGCAGGAGTCTGTAGCGTGAGCAGAAAGGTTTGATGTACAATGTCCATGATTACAGTCCCTGAATTAATCACGAGAGAGAGAGGGAAGGAGGGAGCGAGATGGAGAGAGAGAGGACTCAGTTATCTACTCAACAAAATCTTACTCTTCGGGTCAGCGCTTATTAAAACGTGGATTAAACCGATGATTTTTCTGATTGCTTATTTGCCCTATTTCGACCAAAATAAGCTGAAGGGGGGAGGGTGGGAGGAAATCAGTTTCGCCCTACGTCATACCACGAGTAAATGTACAAACGTAAATTCTTCCTATAAATATGAAATTCAATACTTTGCCTCGGAAATGCTTAAAGCTAATGCAACGTTTAAACTCATTCATGATCATTCCTCTCGTTTAACTCGGAGAAAAACCACAACGGTCAAGAGCTTCCTTTGAGAGAGGAATTAAAAAATGACACATGGATGATACCACGCTAAATAAACGCTCCTCTGCAGCCCAAGGTCCGCACTATCCGCTGCCAGGCTGCCTGCCCTGCTCTCAGATGCCCCCTCTCGCTTTGGGGAGGGGGCAGCCGGGGGGCGGGCTCGGCTCCGTGGGGAGGAATCAGCCCCGATGGGGAGGCGGTGGGGAAAGGAAGAGGGGTAGAATAAACGGGCCACCCCTTTTGTCCACTTAGGACCCCCAGACGGGCAGAGGGCTCCTGTCCGTTGCCCCGGGGCAGTAGGGAGGGAAGAGGAGGAGGATTTGGGGGCATGGTGCCCTCAGGTGAGCCGGCAGGCCGAGCAGTCGGGACAGCCCTCAATGTGCTGCTGATGGCCCGTCCTGCAAGGGGGGATCCGGCTGAGCGGGGTGGCTTGTGGCCCCGCAAAGAGGTACCCAGGGTGCCGCCGTGAGCCGGGGGCAGAGGGAAGGTCCGAGGAGCGCTGGTGACTTTTTAGGTTTGCGACAGGGTCTCAGGAGTTCCGTTCCTGCAAGAGAATGGTATTTGGGCGGCAGTTCCTTTATCTCTCTCTCTCTCTCTCTCTCTCTCTCTCTCTCACTCTCTTTCTCTCTCTCTCTCTCTCTCTCTCTCTCTCACTCTCACTCTCTCTCTTTTTCTCCTTCTCTTTATCCCTCCCTGCATCCCTCCCCCCAAGCCCATTTATCGCGAGCAGCAATAAAGGTAATTCCTCTCTGAACCCGACGTCAAAGTTTGTAGTGGGGACAAAATTGCCCCCCAGTTTTGTTCCCACCTGCACCACCTTGTTCTAAGTCCCCCCAAAGCCGCGGGCTGTGCAAGGAGAGGGGCTCGGGGGCGCTCCCCGCCTCCCGTCGGTCCCTGCCGCGCCGCTGGGACGGGACGGGTCCGGCATCCCTCGCAGAGCTCCGCGTCGCGCAGCAGGGCCGTGCGCGCCCTGGGGGATGCCCGCGGTTCTGCGCTCCCCGCCGCCTGCCCCCGCCAGGGTCCGCGGCGCGGGGTGAAGGCCGGATCCCCGGGAGAGTTGAGCTTTGCACTGGTCCTGTTTTGTTTGTTTGTTTTTTTATTTTCTCGGTTTTCTCCCTTTCCCTTTCCGGTGCTTTTGTTTCGCTTTTCTCTTTCGGAGCGAGTCTGAAGCAAGTTCCCCCTGGCTGCAAAGCTCCCCCCGGGGCCCTCCCCGCTGCTGTCGAGGCCGCCCTGGTGACGGTGGCCCGCAGGCTGCCCCGCGCCTCGCTGTCCCCCGCGCCTCGCGGGAAGCGGGGGCAATCAACCTTCCCACCGGGCGCTGCTGGGAAGCAGAGAGGGAGGGATGTGGAGCAGGCAGGAGAACTTGCCCCCCCCCCCCGCTTCTATCTGAGGAGGCTTGGATTTGCCCCTGTCTTCGGGGGCAGGAGCCCGGCAGGGGCAGGAGGCGCCCGGCGGGCTCCGGGAGGAGCATGGCCCGCGCTGGCGGGGGCTGCAGGCGTGGGGCTGGGCGCAGGGGGGAGCTGCGGGGAAGAGAGCGGGACGGGGGCGAGAGGGAGGAAAGAGGGGATCCGGCGGACTTGGTGCGAACTCCGACAGCTCGGGGAAGCCGACGCGCACTGTGCCTCTCCAGCGCTGGGGACGCGGAGTCAGTAAATATTTATCCTTGCTTGTGCGAGGGAGGCAGAGGGAGACTGGGCACGGTGGGGATCTGTGCCGTTGGAGCCGAGGGATGGGGAAAGTTTCCGCGGCGGAGGGCCAGACTCGGTACGGAGCTTCTCCCACGGGAGAGTGAGCGCCGGTGGCCCCGCGTGTCCGTGACACCCTCGCAGCACGCACCAGCCTGCGCAACAATCCTCTACGAGCCATTACAGCGCAGACTGCATGAGAGAGGCACAAGCAGCGTGTCGTGCCGGGCTCTTTCCTCAGCCATACGTTACTTCCCCGTCTATCGTTTGCCTTTATTATTTATGTGGTGCCGTGTGATATACATTAGAGCCTCGGATTTGATTGGCGTTTGCGATGACAAGACCTGTTTGTTAAGTTGTAAGGCTTCCTCCGCTCCCTCGCTTGTTAAACGAACTCTGGAGGAAGGATGCCACCGAGACACGACAATATAATAAATGTCAGGGATATCTGCAGTGCCGAGATCAAATGATCAATCCTTGTCCGCTAGATAATAATTTTAAATTCGCACAGGGGGAGATTGATTTTTTTTTAAGCCCTTTATTAATTGCTTCCTCGATTATTATTTTTCCCCCTCCTCCTGTGGAAGTGTAAACTCTGGTGCTGGGGCCACCTTTAGATTAATTAAACGTATTTTCAGCGTTTTAATGTTCTGTTAATTTTCAGAACAGTCCCACACTCCCCCGGAAAAGAAACAATGGCCCCTTGCTCCAACAAGGAGCCTGCTTTGGTTGCGATTCAGAGCAGAGGGTGGCGTGATGATGAGCTCTGATTATCTCAAACTCGAGGCGGGGGAACGAGAAGGACGTAAAAAGCCAAAGGACCAGAAGACAAAATTCCTCCAAATACCGAATAACCCTTCGCGTTAAAGCCCGAGGAGAAGAGACAGAAATAAATAGTTGGGAAATCGGCTCCGCATGGGGATCAAACGGTGCGGAGAGGCGCTGGAAATGCCGGCGCTGTTATCTGGAGACGAATTTCAGGCAGCTATTCAAGCGCACAGAATAATAATTAATCCGGGAGTACAACAAAAATAACTGCAGCCTACCAAGATCAAGGTGGGGAAATTATTTCGAGATCTATGCTAAATCCAGCAGGATATGTTTCGTTGGGGCAAAAAAAAAAAAAAAAAAAAAAAAAAAAAAAAGGTTTATTGCTCTATTTGTGTTGTACACACTCCCGTGTTAACAAATTATCCCTCTGCTGCATGCAGCAGGATATCTCGATATCCGGAGAAACATTTTAGATTTTAATTTCCCCCACAGTACCTTCAGACAACATAATAACAATAAACAAGGAGACAGATCCTGCAATGTTCACATACATCTGGAGAGACTCCCTACCTATGGATACCCCACAGCCAAACAACCCACTCCACATCCTCCGAACACACCGACACGGACCTCCGAGGCATCTCGCAACTTGTTTAGCTGCAGCACACGTCCCCCTCCGTGCACCCACCCACCCACCGCCAGCCAGAACAGGCAACACTTTTAAAACAGCATTTTTGTTTCGCCGATCATTTTGACCTTTTAATTAAGAGAAATTAGCTAAATAGCAAATCAGGTAGAATTTCCAATGATTACAAAAAGTGAACATCTCTGGCTTTTTATTCATTACCTTTTTATTGAACACTCATTTTCCTTTCCTCTTGACAGCGATACATTTAATTGCAGGAGCTCAGTTATTTGGTTAGCTGTGGGTCCGTTTTTACTCACAGTGTTGCCACGCACAGGATGTCCTTAAAATCAATTAAGTCTTCCTCGACTCTCATTTCTGCAACCATTTACAGAATGTAGATACCTATTTTCATGTTTTCTACTTTCCCCCTCCCTCCCTTTTATTCCTCTCTCTCTCCCTCTTCCTCTCTCTCTCTCCCTCTCTCTCTCTGTCTTCGTCTCCCCCCCTCTTTTTCGCTGTTGCCTCTTTGCCTCCCTAAATCAAGGTGCAAAGATGCCAAAGAGTGATGAAATGAAAAGAAAGCCAATTGCTGGACTGAGGTGGGGGAGATAGCTGCTCGGAGTCCGCCTGCGACTATGGAGCAGTCAGTAATTGCTGGAGACAGGGAGAGCTGGGGGTTGGGCTGAGGTAGCCATGTATAAATAGTGTGATCTCAAATTGAAAGGCATAAATAACAGCAGGAGTGATCTAACCCTATACAGCCCATCTTCTACGTGCAAAAACAGCGTGCGGAGGACGGCCACATCTCCGATTGAAAACAAGTGGATCTCTGTGGATAAGATCACCGGGCAGCCATGGAAGAACTTACGGCTTTTGTATCCAAATCTTTTGACCAGAAAAGCAAAGAGAGCAGCAGCGGCAGTGGCAGCGGCAACAAGAAGGAGACGATCACATACAGGGAAGTTTTGGAGAGTGGGTTGGCTCGCTCTAGGGAGCTTGGAAACTCTGATTCTAACCTGCAGGACATGACCGAGAGCAGCAACCATTGCCCGGTGCATCTTTTCAAAGACCACGTAGAGAGCGACAAGGACAAACTGAAGGAGTTCAACACGGGCAGGACAGCGGAAGGTAAGAGCAGGGCTGGAAGCCCTTCGCCCCGCGCTTCTCGCCGGCAGCCCCGGTCCCCTCCGCGGCCGGCCCTGGCTCTCCGCAGCGGGGGCGGCTTGGCCACCGCGGGCCCGGTTCCGGCCCCGGCGGGGCGAGCGGGATCGCCTCCCGCATCCCGCTTCCTTGCGGCGGCCACCTCCCTCCCTCCCGCGGCGGCGGGAACACAGGCTTAGGAACACGTACTCCTGCATGCATAACGTGAGCGTAGCCGCGAAAAACTAGTCACAACTTCGGTCCTGCCCCCCCGCCAGCCCGCGTTCACATCCGAAATCGATCCGGTGCGTTAGGCGTTCTCTCGCCTGGGGGAAGGGGGCTGCGCAGCACGTCAGACGTTTTTGTCTCTATCTGTGTATTTTTGTACGAGGAAACCTTGTCCGGGGAGTTTTAATGCCTTAGGAGACCTGTTCTTCCTGCTTCCGGGCCGTCAGGATGCTGCTGCTCGTTCTGGGAGAAAGCGGGAGGTGGAGAGGGCTCTCTCTGGACATTTTGTCTTGGGTCGGTCAGCCTGTCCTTCTCGGAGGCTCCGACCGGCGGGGACGAGAAGCAGGAGAGGAGCCTGGCTGTGGGGCAGCTGCCCGGAGCCGGTGAGACAGAACCTCTCTGCAGCCAGAGGCACCGGCCGACCGGGCCGACTGGTCCCTCGGTCCCCTGCCCGTCCTCTCACCTGGGCCAGAACAGCGCGGCACCCCGCCGACCGAGGGGAAAACGCCATCCCTTCTCTAAGCAACAACAACGACAACGACAATTTAAAATATATACATATTTTTTAAACCAAGACAACTAAAAACCTCGCACGGGCTCATAGGGGAAGGAGAGAATTAAAAGGACGGAGGGATTAGAAAGTTGAGAAAGTGTCTCTAGGCAAGTTAGACAGGTGGACCTGCCTGGGGAGCTACTGGCTAGCTTGGGGTAATAAAAACTGGTTAATAGGTTGGGGAACAACAACCAGCCTTTCAGCTGTTTCCTACCGTTTGATCTTGTTTAATATAACACTGGGAGACTTAATTTACAGCCCAAACTTTTATTTAATATCCTTCTCTTTTCTACCTGTTCCCCAAACAGAAGAACGAGGTATAATCAGGTATAATCCCGTATTCGGGTACCCATATTTCTGCACAAGCCAGTACCACTCAGCTCTGCTTATTTTCCTTCTCTGGTCGAGAGATTGAGAAACGACAAGATTCAGTTTAAGGGAATTATTCGATGCAGGAGATGATTTTTTTTTTTTTTTTAATGAAAGCGGGGCATGTTTCAGGGATTAAAAATAAAACGAGAAGGAACGAAAAAAACCCCTCTGCTACTCTCCCTTTTTCCCGATGAATCGAAATTCTGGCTTGTATGTTTAGCTAATCTAATCTATGGAGAGGGGCTGGGGGTGGGGATGGAAGGGAGGAGTTGGAAAGAGCTGAGATGCTTGTGACAGTTTAAATTCATGCCAGGTTTCAGTCTAATTTCAACTGATTCCGGCATGTGATTTCAGTCCCACCGATATGCTAGTTAATATTTTATACCTATCACGGACATGCTGTAGCCTCGGAAAAAAGACAGCTTTTGAACGCGCCTGATTTTCCCTAGGCATTTGCTGGGTTAGCACCCTCGTCTTTTCATAGGGATTCCCTTTACAGGAGAAATGAGAACAAAACGCCATTAAAACCAAACAGTGAATATCCCCATCCGGAGGCCAGACTCTTCCCAAAGTTTTATGCAGCCAGTATCAGCCCGGAGCCCGGGGGAACGATCATGACCAGGGACAGTTTTAATTTTGGAAGTGAAAACGAATGCATAGGCTTGGGTCCGGCCTGATTTAAGCCCAGATGCAGTTCAGGATGCTTTATTACGTTTAATTAACTTACGATTTGCAGTTTATAATTTGCATTTTGGGATGCTCCTAAGTATGTAGGTTAATATATGTTAATGAGCACATTTCTCTGTGTGTGTATACGTACGTATACATGTATATAATACCTGTGTACTTGGTGAGGAAAAAGGGAATTAATTCGGCATCATTCGCAGATGCGACTCCCCAGAAATCCACACCACCCAGAAGGTGAGGCACGACAAAGGAGGCAGTCAGGGCAGGCTCGTCCCTGCACTCCGCTGGTGCTGCGCTGGATGCGCACCCGGCGGGGCGCCCCAGGCAGGCAGGGGATCCCGGGGAACCGGTTCAGCTTAAAGTGGTGTCCCTCGCTCCAGCATCCCTTCCTCTTTTCGTTAGTTGGATTTGGAAGAAGGACAGTGCCTTAGGCCTCCGACATTAAGGAAAAGGGGGGAAAATTATAATAACAAAAGCGGAGGAAATAATATACCAAAGCAAAAGAAATCTCCCTGCCCAAGACAGAAAAGGGGAACTATTTTACCCCTGCCCCCACAGCCTCCCCTCTGCCCGGGACAATCATTCTCAGCCGCTGCCTCTGGTCGCAAGCTCTCCACGAGCCCTGCTGGAGTCCCTGGAGGTTGGGAGGGTTCCTGCTGTTTTCGGGGGCCTGGGAGTGACCCATGGCCCTGGAGCCCGCTGTCCCGCACAGGGCCGCGCGGGACCGCCTCCCCCCGGGTTTCGGCCCGCTGGCAGGTATTCTGGGGGAAAGACGGGTGTTAAGGAGGAGAGAGACCGGCGGTCTCTTCTCTCATGCATAGGGAAAGTTTCTTTTACGAGATAAATACTAACATCGTGGCTTCACCATGACAGCGGTAGGGAGCTTCTTGCATAACCCTTTTGGGGAGAAAACGTCGCCGGATAAACCCCCTTCCCCCACCTCTTCCCACTGCCTGGAGGTATCGGGGGGCCGGCGGTTTTCCTACATCCCCTTCCCCGAACTGCCAGTTCCAGCGGCTTCCTCCTAACCCTGGAAAGAAAATAAAATTATATGTTCTGTACAGTTCTTCTGACAGGGCATCAGACAGGCAAGGCAGCGCGGCTCCCTTCCTCCCTCCGGCCCTCGGGCGAGCTGCCCCCTGCCCGGCGCGGAGCCTGTAGCCGAGCTCAGCCCCTCTCGCCCCTCCTGGCCCTGCCCGGGGACCTCCTGCCCCCTCCACCAGCTGCACCCGCAAGTTGTGCTGAGTTTGGGGACGAAGAGGGGAGGAGGGAGACCCCTGTGTGAGAGAATTTCGAAGAGGTGAGAGGGGAGGCTCAGCGTCGTTTTCTTCTTCCCCCTCCCGGCAGGGATCTACGAATGCAAAGAGAAGAGGGAAGATGTGAAGTCAGAAGACGAAGACGGACAGACCAAGCTTAAACAAAGGAGAAGCAGAACCAATTTCACACTAGAGCAGCTGAACGAGCTGGAAAGACTTTTTGATGAGACTCACTATCCGGATGCCTTCATGAGGGAGGAACTAAGCCAGAGGCTGGGACTATCTGAAGCTAGGGTTCAGGTAAGAGAAAGGCTCTGTTCCTGGAAACGTGCTCACCTCTTCCTAACTGCCAGCGGATCCTAGCACAGTGCCCCGTTTCATGCAGAACGGGAGGTGAAGGCAGAGGTGACACGTGTGATGGGAAAGCTGTTTGCAAGTTTGCTGTACCTGTCCTGCCAAACAGTTATCCTGCCCTGGGAATATCTGCCCGTGTCTAGCGTTTCCTAGGAAGGCGGTTTAAAATTTTTTTTTTTGTATGTGTGTGGGGTAGGGTGGTTGGGTGGTGATAGTGTTGACAAGTCTCTAATAACGGAACAACTGCCTTTTTTTTTTTTTTTTTTTAATATCTTTTTTCTCCCTTGCAAACGTGCCATTTACTCCCCCTTAATCCTCATTTTCTTCCCGCTTTTTCTATTATGGGGCCATTATGGGGGAAAAAAAAGAAAAAGGCCAGAAAACAATCGCCTGAATAAGGCTAGACAGTTTGGGTGCTGAGGGACGGGATTAGCCAGAGCCGGGGGAAAGGTGCCGGCTCTGATTCGCACAGCAAGCGTATGAATGCATGCCACCCCATCTGGTGGAGGTTCCCCCCGTCCCTCCCATCCCACTTCAGAGACAGCTAAATGCCAATTAGACTTCGAAATCTTGAAAATAGATCCGGGTTGCTGTAGTCCTGGGGCCACCAGAGCTGTCTGTTTGGGTGGCTCCACATCGATTATTTTAAAATTTGATTTTCAGTTTGATGCAGAGGAAAAATACTCCCTCTTCCCTCAAGCAAACTAGGGAATGCTTCCACAAAACAGATGTCATATTAAAAGCAACAAAAATCCTCAACCAAACAAAACCCCAATATAGAAATAATTAACAAAAATCTACCTAGAAAAAATAGGGTCAACCTGTGGCTCTCTGAGCAGGCCCAGAGCAGGTGAAACCTGAAGAAAATATCTTCTTGGATTAAAATTCTATACGTGGCCTAACAGACACAAACCAAACTAAAACTCAAGAAGAAAAAGTCACCAAGGCTCCACTGAACAAAAGGCCCTCACACCCTGGAGATAAGGGTTGCCCATGTATATGGATACCTGCCTATAGGAGTGTGTGGGTAGCTACACATAGGCATGGGTATGGCTCTGAGGGCAGAGATGGAGGAGGCTCCAAGCCTTGACCTCACTCCCGGGGCACAGCACAGCTGGAAGTGGAGAAACACGGCCCCGAGCTGGAGTGGGGAGAGGGCTCTGTTGAAGCCCCTCCTTAAGCGTGGAAGGCAAGCTGACAGCACACTGCTCAGCCAGCATTTACCTGAGCAAGACACTATCTCGCTTTAAACAACTGTCTCCTGGAGGCAAATCCTGAAATAAATGGAGTACCTAAGTTGCTTTCGTTCCCTTTTTTTTTTTTGGGGTTTTTTTTTTTTTTTTTTTTTTTTTTTTGTGGTCTTCTTTCAAGGTTTTGTTCTCCCCTGAGCTCCTCTGACTCAGTACAAACTGAGCAGGGCAAGGCATGGTGCCGGGCATACGCCTTAGGAATGGCAGCTTGCAGGGAATATTGCAGGGGTTCAGAGTGCTGCTGGCCTACTTTCTCCTGGAAGATTGATCTAACCACACCATATAAATTAATGAAAAGATTAAACTTTTGCTGAAGGGGACATCAACTCTTATGTCATCTTCCCAGGTCTTCTTACTTGGGCTCTGTAATATCTTTCCCAGGCCTTGATGTACTGTTTCTATAAAAATAAATTACTTGTAATTGAATTCTGCACTCTTTCTTTCAAGTACTTTATTACTGAGGAGCACCTTAACAGGATGCTCATAGTTACAGGAAAATTGGTGCTTCAAGTGCTTACAGATCTTAAAACAGCACACACACACAGAATAGAAAAAAAAAGCCCCCCCAAAAATTAGGAGGAGATTATGACCGAGGTTTAAAAAAAGTATTTATTATTTTTATAAAAGAGGTTTATGTGGATTAAAAAAAATCCCTACACATAAAATAGTATAAGGAGGAAAAAGAGGAAAAATGGATAATTAATTAGGAATTAAACAGAGAGTTAATATCCATCAATAAGTAGATGGAGGAAAAAAAAAAAAAGAAAAGGCAGAAAAGGGAAAGGTTTATTTTTTGGTTTTTTTCCTCCCCTAATACTTTCAGAATTGTTCTCTAATTCCTATCTGAACCTCTTGTCCCTTGCTGTTAAAGGATATAGTTTCAATTTAGCGTGGAAATTTGCTGTAAATAAATTGAAGCTCCTATGGTAGCTAGTCCTTATTAACCTTTTATTTTTAGTGTTGTACTGGAAACTCATATCACCCAGCTGTCAGGGTTATAATTGAAAGTTATGAGACCATAGTGAGGAGCAGGCAGTAATTCAATTACAACAAATATCTTTGGGTTTATGGTGCAGGGCTAAATTAAATGTCATTATTCACTGTCTCTAATGGAAATCAAAAGGAAATCAGATTAGAGCATTTGTGAAAGAAATCACTGAGTGATCCTTAATGAAGAAATAACTGTCTAAAACAGTGTACTGTGCTTTACTTAGCATATTCATGACTAATTGGAATTGATCGCGAATCACACCAAGCCTGATTTATTATCGCTTAATGCAGTGGCTAATTCATCACTTTTATTCCTCATAACCTTATTTTTTCGTAGCTAAAGGGAAAGGCCACTTCGTTTTCCAGATTTAAATATAATTTCGGTTTGAAAGATGTTCTGATTTGCAAGAGAAGTTGTTTAAACGCTGCTTAAATTTCTTCTGACAATTTATACTGCTTTGGCGAGGCGGGGGGGCATGGGGAATACATACAAGGAGATTTCCTGCAAGGATTTACCACAGCAAAAAAAAGACGTATTATTGTCGCTACAGCTCGATAATATTTTGCATGCTCATATTTAAATACATCTGTACATGTGTATAAACCCCGAACGGTCCATTGAAAAGGAGAAGCGATGCATGTTGCTAATATTTGCGTATTGCTGGTAGGGAAAAATAGGCTTGTGCCGCGCTGTGCTCTGCAGGGCAGCGGGGCAGCAGCGATGCCGGCTTAGCACGGGGAGGGTTCCGCTGGCTACAGCCGTCAGGGACAGGAATCAGGACTGGTGGGTGGGTGGGTCTGTCTATCTATCTGTGCGTCCGTCCGTCTGTCCGCACCCGCTGCTCTCCGCAGTCGCCCGCTGCGCGCTTCCCCCACAGACACCCTAGGCAGGAGAAATGGTGCGCTAAATCAGAGAAGGCCAATTCCTACTTAAGAAAATCACTGAGGTACCCGAGGTAATTAATGCCTTCGGAAGCCTTTCTTTGCACTAATTACTCCGTTGTAAATGACCATCATTAAGGCAATTGAAGAAAGCTTGAAGGGAAAATTTGATGTAGGAAGTGCAGTTAGTATTAATTAACCGTATGATCTCTTGGCAAGTGCAAGAACATCAAAGGTTGTAGGTGTTTACTTAGCCACAAGATTTTATCAGCGGTGAAAGTCAATGTTTGTCCATATTCGGTAGGTTTTGGTGTAAAGATAAGGATCCGCTAAATATTTTGGCCCGCGTTTCTCATGATGTTTTGGGGCGAGCTGTTAATCGAGCACGGCAGAAGGGGAGAAGTAATGAAAGTCTGAAATGCCCCTGGAAAAGAGGCACGGGAAGCGCAGTGGTAACTGCAAAGTTCTTCGATTGTTTGAGCGAGAACGGCTGGAACTGGAGGAGCATTATCGGATTACAGGCGCTCCTCGGGTAGGGGCATGAGCATTTCTTTACATCCCAGCCTGCAAAAGATGCTGCTCTTGTCTGGCCAGAAGTCTGCAGAAGCGGATTTTTTTTTCTTTAACATTTAGGGGAATGATTCAGACCCTTTAGCGAAAGTTGAGTGTCTCGCATCTTGGCAGAGATCATCGATTTTAAGCCCAGCTCGGGAGAGAGGGCAGGAGCTCCAGTCTCTCGGGGGCCAGACCCCGGAGTCTGACCTGGCTCACGCTGCCTCTTCCCGGGCTGCTTAAGATGACTAGGAAGGGTGCGAGGGTCCCCTCCGTCCTGCGGGTGGTCTTACTGTAAGTGTCGCTCCAGACGGGTGGCAAAAAGACTGCCACTGCCTGCCCAGGGGACACGGGACCCTCCGGAACCGGTGCTAAGCGGCAGGCTCCCGGTCTCTCTCTCTGCGAGAGCGCATCCAACTCCTAGGTTCAAGAGAGGGACCACAAGAAGGAGCAGGAACTCCCCCCGAACAGTCCCTCAGCAGCACAGAGAGGGGCTCACTCCGCCTGGGGTGACTGTTCCCGGGGGGAGACCTCAGCAAAGCTGTGCAGTCACTCGCCTTATCCCTCCATCCCTAGCTCCTGAGATAATGCTCCCTTAGCAGCTGCCTAGGCCACCTTTATTTTTTTTTTTTGTTGTTTTGTTTTTGTTTGCTTTTTCTTTTCATAGGTCTGGTTCCAGAACAGGAGAGCAAAGTGCCGAAAGCAGGAAAACCAGATGCACAAAGGTGGGTTAGGGGTGCGGACCGGCCGGGGGCTGGTAGCCTCGAAGCCCCGGGGCACCTTTGCCACTCACCCGGCCCTGTCTCTCTCCGCAGGTGTGATCCTGGGAACCGCCAGCCATTTAGACGCCTGCAGAGTAGCCCCCTATGTGAATATGGGAGCCCTGAGGATGCCTTTCCAACAGGTAGTTAGTTCCGTTTTTATTTTACTTTCCCCCAGTACGCTCCGACCCCCATTCGTTCGCACGGGAGGAAGCCGGACACGTTTACAAGTGCCATTTATATAGAAGTTGGCACGTATTAAAAACAGGCTGTAAAACTTCGTGAAGGAGCCCCCGCCCGGCTTTCGGGAGCTGAGCGCTGCTCGGGACGGAGCGGGGGGTCCCGCGGCCCCGGGAGGCGCCGGCGAGGCTCAGGGCCCCTCCGCCGCCGTGCCATGGGCTGGCACACGGCCCCGGGGCCGCCCGCAGACCGGACCGGCCTCCCGGGGCCGTAGCGCCTTCCCCGGGCGGGGTGGGCCTGGCAGTGCCCGGACAAGCCCGCCCGTCCTCTGTGGGACGGACCGGCTCGGTCCCGAGCAGCCCAGGGGGCTTTGGGCTCCTCCTGGCGCCGGAGAGCGCGGCGGGAGGCGGCTCCTCCACCCGCTGGGCGAAACCAGGAGGGGGAAAAACCATGCGGACCCTTGCGCTGTAGTTCCCCTCCTCATTCCCGGGCGGGCTGTTGAGACCTGTCCTTTTCCGATGGATGCGACCACCCCGGAGGTGGGGAGCCTGCTGCCAAAAGCTCTGCCACCCTGATGGTTAGCCAGGACAGGGGCAGTGGCGGAGCGCAGACACCGACGCCACTACGAGGGCCGGGTCCCTGCCCCAGCGAGGCGCAGTCACCCGGGGAAGGCCGCTGGGGAAAACCGGGACGAGGGCGATGAAATTCCATTCCCGCTCAAGCCGGTTGTAACTCTTCCTCCCTCGGTATTTTCTTTTTCTTTTTTTTTTTCTTTTTTTTTTTTTTTTTGTCAATTAATCGGGGAATTGATTTTTTTTCCATCCCAAAGGGACCCTCCACCACCTTCTCCATCTCGGAGACACGTGGAGCTGACAGATTAATTGTATTGATTTTTAAAAGACATATTTGGACCAAAATAATTAAATACATAAATAAACTCTACCCCACTCCTCCCCGAACCTACCCGAAGCTGAAATCTCTCAGTCAACCCAATGTGTTTGTGTAGGTCTAGAAAGCTCCAAAGCAAACACTAGCCGGGTATAGAAGGGACCCACGGCCAAAGAGTTTTTAGCAAGGTATAAATAAACATCCCTGGAAAAAAAAAAAAGGAAAAAAAAAAGGAAAAAAATTAGCTATTTAGCACTTGTTGGCGCCCGTGCGTTGGGCCGCATTTATTTATTTATTTATTTACTTACTCACTTATTTAAAACCACCAGGAGGAGGGTTAAGCGTGTCTTTGTGCCCTCGGTTGAGCAAGGAGCGGAGATTTGCCGCCCTGATTGCGGGGGAGACTCCGCTCACAAGTTGGTCTTTTCACCCGCCGGGCTCCCGGGAAAGGTCGGGGCTGGGGATGCGTGGCCCGGGGTGGCCCGGGGTGGCCCGGGGGGCTGTGTGTCCCTCGCCAAGGGCTCGGGGCTGACGCCGTGTCTCTGCCCCGCCGCCCAGGTCCAGGCGCAGCTGCAGCTGGAGGGCGTGGCCCACGCGCACCCGCACCTGCACCCGCACCTGGCGGCCCACGCGCCCTACCTGATGTTCCCGCCGCCGCCCTTCGGGCTGCCCATCGCCTCCCTGGCGGAGTCCGCCTCCGCCGCCGCCGTGGTGGCCGCCGCCGCCAAGAGCAACAGCAAGAACTCCAGCATCGCCGACCTGCGGCTGAAGGCCCGGAAGCACGCCGAGGCCCTGGGGCTCTGACACGCTTGCCCCGAGCCCCCCATCACACCCCGCCCCGGGTGCCCGCGGCGGGCGGGCGTGTGACCCGCACGGACCGCCGCTCTGCCCCTCCGCTCCTCCTCATCCTCCTCCTCCCTGGCTGCAGGGCGAGCAGCGAGCGCTCCGGCCGCCCTGCCGCCTTATCTCTTTTTTATTTGATTTTGTTTTGGTGTTTTGTTTTTATTTCTTTCCCCTTCCCCGAGGTCTGCGAGCGCCGCTTTGCTCGCCCGCTCGGCCCCAGGGACTCGGCGGCCGGGAGGTGCCGCGTGGCGCGGTGGGGACGCTCCGCCCGCCGCGGGCTCCCGGACACAACACACGCGAGCAGCAAACACGCACCCGCCAGTCAGAGACTCCTCGGAGGACAAAGTAGGTGGGAGGAGAGAGAAAAGAGAGTTAAAAAAAAAAATCACAAAAAGAGAGGAAAAAAAAAAAAAAAGGAAACGATCTCTAAATTATGTTAATCTGTGAACATTGGGGACACTTTGGATTTTTGACCCTGGCAAAAGTGATCGCTCCGGCATAACGTCATCTGCTGCTGTCAGTTTTGCTACCTTGTGCATGTGTCAAACTAAACACGTTTTGAAGATCAGAAATATATTAGAACAAAACTAAACAAAACAAATAGTAATAATAATAAATAATAAATCCTTGGGGCTGGTCTCCATTAAAGATGACATTTCTTTGTTGCCAACAGTATTATTTCACTGCCATGAATCTCTTCCATCACTGAGGAGCTGCTGCTGCTGCAGAACTGGTTTGAATTTAAATGTGGAATTTCAGATCTGAGGCAAGGCAGATTTTTATTTTCCTTCTTTTCTTTCCTGAAAAAAAAAAAGAGTAGCAATAACAAAAAAGTGTGTGTCTCAATGGCTATGTCCTTTGAAAGGAAAAAAAAAGAGTCTAGAATTTACTAATTGTTAGCGATAACTTGAAAGATGGGAACAATAAGAAATGCACCTGTTTGCCAGAATTACGTGAACTCAAAGAGATGTATTGTGCCATAGAAACAGGTCAATTTTTCATTTTTTTCTCCCCAAATGCCTAGATCTTTGAATCAGAATCTCACTGTTTTACAGGATGTAGAAAGAATGAATTATACAACAAAGATGGACATATGGTTTTAAGGCATAATACTGATGCAGCATTAATTTTAGTGAAATGCAATTAAGTGCAGTAAAGTGCAATACTGTAAATATTATAGATTAAAAAAATAGCCGTACTTATTCCGTTATTAACCAATTCTGCAAGATTCATAACTTAAATCCTTTATGCTCAGACTGGTGCATTGCAGCTCCTTGCTAAAATGACAGTCCGAGTCTTCTAGGAGTGGATAAAGTTATATGTATCACATATGGGAAAAGGTAGATACTATGATTTCTAGTCAACTTTATGTGCCATATTTCTCAGAAGCAAGCTGAAAAAACTGTATGACACTCTCACATGATTTTAGGTAAAAAAGCAAAACAAAACAAACTCAAACAAGTTTAAACAACCCATAGAAGTGTTCTGTAGAAGAGGACAAGTTCAATATTTGGCCATTTTAATTTTTGCCTGTGATTTGGATACCAAGTATTAAGCTAATGCTTAAGAAACTACTACAAATCCAGCAAGGATGGAGAGCAGGAAAGTCCTTTAAATTATATTACCAAAGTGTCTGGGTTTACTCACCCTCCTCCCCAGTTTTACTTTTTTCTGTTATTCTAATTGGGTTTGGATTTAAAAAAAAAAAAATTTGCGGGGGAGGAGAGAGGAAGGTACAAATAGTGGTCTTGTCTTCATCTAACAAGATAGTTATTTGTTGCCTTCACTACCAAGGTCTGTGTTGATGGAGGGTTATCCTCTGAATAGCACCATTATTAGGCCTGCTTTTTATGTCTCATTTAGCAATCCATTACTAGTTTTGGCTTTTGCTGATATTTATCAAATCCAAATATTACCGTAGGACAAAAATTCATGCTTAGAATAATTTTTAGAGACTTTTCTTCTTTGTTGTGTTTTGTTTTTTTTTCCCTCCTTCAAATTTTGATATTTTCTAGCAAACAAAATTTCTGGAATGTCAAAATTGTGCCATTTCCCTTCTATTTATTATGTGAGAAGTAGTTAATGTCTTGGATTTGCTGGGGCTGATAAAAGTTGCCTGCCTTTTTTACCTCTCTGGGAAAGTCTAGTACCTTTTTAAAGCAAGGCCAAAATATGGAAGTAGAATATGAATACTTATTGCAGAGAATTACAGGCTAAATCTCAGGCAACTAACAATTTCTTATTGAAACAAAACATTGTCTGGAAAGTAAAATGTTATTCATGATCATGTATGAAATTCTGGCTAGAATTAGAAATATTTGGAGTGGTTCTAGCACTTCAAAAATGCAGATCTGAAAAATAATAAACATTAGTTCAAAGATGGTTTAGGCTAAAGGAAGTAACTTGTTGTACTGGACACCCATAGCCACAGAAGGAGAGTTAGATACTCGGTGTTGAAGACCAAAGTCACAGAGCCATCAACTGAATGGGGACTTCTTGTTATCTGTACCTCTAATCTAATTGTTAGCCTTTCAAATCCTCTTCTGAGGATTTCAGAGAGGTTTCCATGTTTAATTTGCAGTCCTGCGAAACAATGCAGGACTTTCAGAAAGGAGTGATTTTTACCCTCGAATAATTCCATAGGGTGAACTTGTTGAAGTTGTAGGGTTGGGATGTGAATTTTCTCAGACATCCAAGTGAGATGCTGAGAAGGGCTACCAATCTCAAAGTGTTACAGGATACACTTACAGTATACATCCACTTTGCATGGGAAGGAATAACTTTCTGCCTTTGTTGTTCTACTAGATACAAACACAGCGAAAAATGACCGTACACATCTCTCAGAAATTTTACTTCTTCATGGTATTCAAAACACAGCGGCAGCATGAATACAATTCCCTGCTAAGATGAAACAAGGCTGCATACATCTATACATGTAGCATACATCTTTCCAGAATGAAGTATTCTTACTTTTTTCTGAGTGCTTTCAATGGATGTCTCAAAGACAGTCTTGCTCTCTACCACAGAAGGGAAGAAGGTGGCAAGATTTATCAACTTAGGATGCTTTGAAGGAGGTACCACAGCTCAGCCTGGGGAGAGGGGCAGGGTGCTGCTGGGACTCTACCAAGGTGATTCATGCTGCTCTTGCTTTTCATTTAGCATGAAAGGAAATGAAAAGCTGCACTGTGTAGGGGTTGTTGCCAAAACTGGTTCTGCTTTGCTTTCTTGAATGGGCCAATTGCATTGCTGGGGGTGTAAAAGCTTTGCCTTGTTTTGGATGAAACGCACAGGTGACCTCCTCTTCTTGTCATCTTTACATCACTGGGAAGAAATGAGGCATCCTACCTGGCCTACCATGTACTGGACTGGACTTTCCTCTAAGTGTAAGTCACTGTGGCTCCATTCATCATGTGGAGCTCCAGTGATCCATAAAAGTTGGGATTTGGACCAAAGCATCTACTCCATCTCTGTTAATGTGTGGTCTCTTTTTGTTTGTTTGTTTTGTTTTTGTTTTCAATTGTTTTCTTAAGTAGGTTGGAGCTTGAAGATAACATAGTCATGGTCCTGAGGTGCTTATTAAAGTTTAAAATATCGTAATTGTTTGAGATTCTCAGGCATGCCAAGCCTCATTTACTGTCCACCATCATCCAGCCTGATCTTTGTGTAATCTTTGATTTGAGAAGTGGGATTTTCAAGATCAGCAAAACAGCAGCCACTGAGCAAAATTTCCTTGGAGGAGGCCTCAATTTAGCATATGTGGGTTGCTAAAGAATCTTTCTCAGAAGATTTGTATGGTATTTGAAAAATAACTTGAATGAATGCCAAATGAATAATGATGTTTATAAGCAAGACTATAAAAAAGGCATCATGCCTTGAATGGGCCCCATTATAATGGAAAGAATAGATTAAGAATAGATTCTGGGTTTTTAAAATACTGTCAAATGAGTTAAAATGCTTCATTCATTTGTACCAAAATAGCCAGTTGACTCCATGGCTCATTTTTATTGACTTGGAAATATGTGAAAAAAGTTATACTAAAAGTTTTTTTGCTTTGTAGAGTCATATAGATGTAGTGACATTTTGGTTAATATCATAATACTTAGCACTTATATAATGTTCATTTGCAAAGCACTGTATAAATGCCTATTATTTAATCCTCACCCTTTATGAACTAGGCAAGACTATTGTCCCCATTTTTGTAGAAATTTAGGCATATATGTGAAGGGCCAGGTTCCATCACCCATTGTCAGCACTGAGTATGATTGCTTTTGTTTTTGTAATGTAGCAGCATCTCCCAGATCATAATCTGACATGAGCTTTGTGGTGGTAGACAACCTTTAACACTGCCAGGGCTCCTTGAAATTTAAACTTTGTATCTGACTCCAGCAAAAGTTTTAAAGGGCATTTTGAATGTGTTTTGGAGTGTCAGAATGTGCCTATGAGTTATTTCCACAGAACATGAAGTTACTGTCCAATTATCAGACCCTGTATGTCAGTGGGAATTTTGTTTATGACTCTTTAGAGCCAAGTTGTGTCAATGCTAAGACTAAAACCAAATTTCCCAACAGCATGCACAGATTGGTAGGAAACTCTGATTTCTAACTTCCCCTACTATAAATTTTTCACACAGACCAAGTGTACAGATGTCAATTCTTTGCATGCTTTATCTGCTATGTCTTTTAGTCCTATGTTTGCCTATAAAATAATAATAAGACATGATTTTGAATTGACATAACATTGACACATTGGGCCTGTTGTCTCAAAGGAAATAGACATGTAGTAGCACAGAAATCCAAGTCCCTAAGGCAAGCCCGGGTTATGGATTTTTTCTTTTTTTTGTGATGAAAAATACACATGTTTTCTGCTTGTTTAAATGTGCTAGGCAAAGTAAGTTTTTTTTTTTTTTTTTTTTTAAACAGATAATTTTAGCTTTTGGAAGTCTTATTGCTTTGGAGATGGCAGGCTTTTTTCCCCTTCATTTTGAGGAAAACTTTTAAAGCATAGGAAAAAAGAGATGACACGTCTTTCTTAGAAATGTGTTTATTTTTATAATATCTAATATCTAATGATCCAGGTGGTGTCCTTGTTACTGCTAATTTTACACAACTCTATAAAGAGCACACAGCCAATACAGTTGGAAATTTTTTGTGTTCCCATTTAAAAAGGATGGTTGGTTGAAGTGCCCCACTTTTCATCTGTAAGCAACCTTCTCACCCCATTATGTTGTTTTTTTTCCCTGATGTGACAACATTTTCATGGCAAAAAAGTTTTCAAACAGCAGTGGATAACATGGCAGCAGCTTCTCATTCTCTACTGATTGCAGTTAGAAGTGATAGGGCTGGAGAAGGCCTGGCATTGCTTGGAAACTAAAACAAAAAATGAAAAGAAGTGCAACGTGCTACAGAGTGTGATCTCTCCTCCTTCAGAGATGAATAGAGCCTTCTGCTTTACACCTCGTGCTTGTAAAATGGAATCTCTTAGTTCACTTCTTTAAAAGGTACAACATGGGCCCTGTCAGTGTCATGCTGTGGCTAATTTGGTGCTGGTTGTTTTTGCTGGCTGGCTTTTCTAGCCAGGCCAGTGGAAGGCCACAGGCTTTGGTGTTTGAGGCATTCTTCAAAAGGGGTATGATGTCAGGTATCCCTCAAATTCTTTCAGACAGATTTGATGCTAAAAGTTGGTTCCTAATTTTAGTAAATTTGCTGATTTCCAATAAATAATTGAAACATAATGTAGTTCATACACCTTATATTAAATATTGATATATAACTAAAATCAGTCGAAGAATGTAGAAAATATCAGATTTTGAAGCTGAAGATATTTATTGAAAGACAAAACTTTCATGAATCTAGGCTTATGGTATGTATTAATTACATCAAAGACAGGCAAATATCTCTGTTTCTTTGTATTAATGTATGTGGATGTTTTATTTATTTTTTTGTTTGAAAATTCTAAATGTGTATTATTTTAATTATGTTGAGTGTAAATTTGACAATGCTTTGCATTTATTTTTATATTTTAAAATCCTGTTGCTTTTGCAGAAGTATGAGCAGCCAGTATGATTTGCAGTACCATAGCATTATTTTGGTTATGTACTCACAGTGTGTCTGATTTACAGACATTTCAGGGATTGCTAAAATGAAACAAACAAACAAAAAAACCTTCAAACCTAACTCATCTTGAAAGGTTGTACCCCTTTGCTATTGTGGAAGAGAAAAAGAAACAAGCAAACAACCTTTTTTTAGGTCTTGATTATGCCAGCATGCTCCTACATGAATTCACCAGACATGTTGAGTTCCATTTTTTGGAGTGTATTATGTTGAATCACATGATATGAATGTACATCTTGTAAAAGTGAGATATGAATAAACTTATAAATATTTGTAGTCACGTGTTAACGGATACTCAGAATAACTACTACCAAAGGGAATGTGAATAACAAGGTATTTCCCCTTGTTAAAACAGGGCTTTTTCTTCTGTATTTAATACTTTTTCAAGCACCTTATTCACTTTCTCCTTGCAAGGAATCAGAGCTGTGCATCTTATTCTGTAGTCGTTTTATTTCACTTATGGGTCTACCATTGGCTTTTATGCAAATTGTACAGAGCAAGTTATAGCTTAGTGATGGTTAATTAGAAGTTATTTTTGTACCCATCTAATAATAATATGATTTTTTTTGTTTTATTTTGTTTGGTATCCTGTTTTTTAAAGGGATAATAATTTTTCTCTGATGTCAGGAGGAATAAAGGAGCCTTCATAGAGGAACATCCTAGGGATTGTATGTGATGGCTCTGATCTGTTGTCTGTTCAAATCAATAGGAAAGGCACTACATCAGGCTTTTATTTTTCAGGTGATAAAGGAGTGTTTTCTATGTCCCTGCTTGTTGGTATTTTAGATGGAATTTCCTCCCATAGTTTTATTCTTTATAGTTGAAATCCAGCATTCTGATCTTGAAAAGTGTATTTAGGGAATCCTCTTGCTCCCCTGTGCCATTTGTTTCATCATCAGCAGCAAAACAAACTGTGTTGAAGTTTTTGATAGGTCTGTGAATTAAGTTGTAAACTTCCAAACTCGTCACAAGAGTCAGGTTAGAAAGTCAGTTGTCTTGTTTGAAAGTCAGTTTGTCTGACACATAAATGGCATTTAAACTTTATCAGCCTTGTGATAAAGGGTGGTTTCATATCCCAGCCCTTCCCACAAGTTATCCCAGAATCTCTTTATTCTTTCTTGTCTGCAGCTGGCTGTGTATGCTGAAGTCAGAGCCTGTACATACCTTTTCCAGCCTTAAATTTTCTGAAAGTATTTGCATTTATTGGAGTTCTGACATGGAACATAACTGGAAAGCAGTTGGTGCAATATTCCCACATCATGATTACTGCTTTTCGCTAAGCCACCACCACAAACTGACATTCTGTTTTTCCTGTCAATAACTATGTAAGAGACAGGCTATTATAAGAAAATTAATTCTTTCTTTTTGTAGCTCAAAAATACATGGGCAAAGATATATGGTTATCAGGAGTACATACTGTAAGAGTTATCAGAAAAAATACAAAGAATAAGAGCGTGTGTTGAAAGATTACCTTCACCAGAAGACTGTCCACTAGCCATTTATGAACAAGTATGTTTTAATTATTTTACTTTTTGTCTATTCATATTCAGTTTACGTGTTGAAAAGAGCAAGAAGTTCTTTTGGCAATTTGCTTGTTAAGAAGATAATTTTTTTCCTCTCTGTTTTCATTAATTAGCATTTTTTTTTTCCAGTGGCTCCTTGTTGTAGTGCTTTCTGAAATCATTGACAGTTCTGAGGGAAGTTTCCTCTCTCTTGTCTTTGGGTATATTTTTCTTTTTCTTTGCAGGAAAATTTATTTTTAATTCAAAAAAAGTATACTTTGACCCTATAGCCACTGGCATTTTTGGCTGCAATCTCTAGATCACTCTAAATTTAATTGGATAAAAATAAACACAGTAACTAATTCCTCACAAACTATCAGTAAAATTTCCTTTCTTTCTTGAGTAGCTTTTCTCAGACTCTTATTTTTTGAACTGAAACATCTGAAAAGAAAATTATGAGGAGCTACACAGGAAACAGGGTTGAGTATCAGCTGGCATGAATACCCTTGAACTCTGGAAATGTTACCAGAACGGGTTGTTCGGTCCAATATTGCCTGCATATCCAAAAGTCCAGTTAAAGTTAGAGGGAAATCTGTATACTCAAGCCTGCAAGAGCAACCACAGAAAGACAGAGCCACATTCAAGGACCACATGTAAATTGCTAGAGATTGGATAACAGAACAAAAGGAAATGTATGTAATTTCATTTCCCTGAATCAAATACTCAGACTTCATTACCAATATGATTAAGGGTAATGATCCTACTCTTACATTTAATTGCTGGTTTATAATTGCTACCAAGAGGCTATAAAAATACAAGGTCAGAAAATTGGATCCAAAAAAGGGACTTAATGCCTCACTCTAAAGTTAGACTTCAGAGGAATTTAAGCACTTAGTTCCAAAACCTTAACACAGGACTCTTGGCTACATCTCAAACTCTACTAAAGCCTGAGGGCTGCAGGTCCTCTGTTTCCACATTTAATTTCTCCATGTGCCTTGTGTTCTAGTTGTGTGTGTGCCTGGCACCTGACAGATCTCTGTGGCTGGGAGGCTTGCTCCCTTCCTAGCCTGACTGAATTACAGAAATTAGGCATCTGTTTCATTTTGCTTATCTTCAGGTATTTCCAATTCAGTCAGCCACATCAGAACCTGTCAGTGGAAGCAAGCAGATACTTTCAGCAAATAGACCTCTGGTGAGTATATTAAGGTGTGCCTTAGAAGACCAGCTCAAGTGTAGGCACTGTCTCTGCAGACATCTCTCTTTGGGCAGAATGTCCAATTCCATGACAAGTCTCTTCTGCATGCTTCCTTTGTGTGTCCTCCTCTGCACAAAGGAGAGTGGTTCCACTACTTTGTTTTCTTCAGAGGGGAAGGCTTCCTTTTACAATGACTCAGTGACTAATATATTAGCACAGGACTCCACAGTCTGTGTTTTTCTGACTTTATCAGAGCAGATGGACCTGCTGAAAAATTATAGCTCTTGGTCCTGGGGAAATACTGTGCAGAACAGGGAAGACATGGATTACTTGTGCTTAAGTGTGGCCCAAGACTGTAGCTGATGCCACTTTGATGGCATAGCAGGCAAATTACCTTTCTGCTATGATTTTCATTCTAGCTGGTTTCCCTACTGTGATTTCTGATATTATAGTACACTAAATTGCAAATTGCATTTCTACAGTTTTTTTGGGGGAAAAGAATTATCTTATTGTTTTTTTCCCTAGGTGGGGCTCAATATGGTATTTGAATATTTCCTAAATATATCATCTTTGTACAATGGACTTCCTCAACTTCATGAAGATTCCAGTTTTCCTCTCTTTCTGCTTACAAAAAGACCTCTTCAGATGAATGATTTAGATGCACTTATACAAGAAAAATTAAAAACCAAATCCGTCAAAACTTGACAGAATTTTAATTGCTACATAAATAGCCTAAGAGTCTTTAATAAAGCAATCTCTTACGGTTCCACCTACCATGTATATTCTTGTCACAAGACCCCTGCTTCTGCTTCTGCATGAGGTAAACTGTGCTCAAGGAATGAACTGGGATGTGTAGAGAGGGAAAACACCTCCCAGGAGTATTCTTCACTTGCCTGACATGTCAGTAGGTGTCTGTATGTAGATGATGAAGAAAAATGGCAATAGGTACAAGTTAACTTTATCTTCTGCACAACTGGTGATCATGCAGGAGAGGTGGATCTAGCTTGCTGCAGACTGCCATGCTGATACAGTGAAGGCAGCCAGGCATTTCCAGGATATCACTGAATGTGTGACTCTTTGGATGTTAAGGTCTCAGGACCAGAAGTATGAATTACAGAAGTGCTCAGTGTTGATTGTTGTGACTCTAATTAACACAAGTGATGTAGCTTTGGGACTTGAGGGGAGAAGCCAACATTATGTGGCAGTGTAGATTCATGCAATATACCCCTGACTTCCTGTCTTACATCAGGCAGATCATTGTGTCTTTCTGCTTCAGTCTATAAAATAGGTTTAATGACACTCTCTTAATATGTACATAGGAGTGACACTCTCCTAGTGTGTACATAGAAGGATTGTGACCATAAATTCATTAATCCTTATAGTACACTGATATACTAGTTTTGGGAGCATCAGCACAAAACCCACGAGGCAACAAGTAACTCTATATTCAGTGCAATGTTCAGAGGATGTGCAGTAAATAAAGCATGAGGATAAAGAGAACTATTGGGCAACTGCTGTGTTCACTGAACACTGTGCACTGAATAAAGCTGGGGTCCTGTGGAAAGAAAAGAAATATATAATTACAGAATGTATCATAATGTGTACACACATGAGAGTAGAATCTGATTTCACAGTAAAAGCCAGTAGTGGCACTTCCTGACTTTTGGCTGTTTAATGAATTAATGAATGCTAATTTTTTTTTTTCAGCTTTATGAACATTTTCCTTCAATGTTTACACACACAATGTTTGTGTGTGTATACACACAAGTCATGCATTTTCAAATAAAAAATTAAAAGCTGGACAGGATACACTGTAGAACCATTAATACTGGGACACTGGACTCTCTTCTGAGGTCTAGAGGTCACTTGAGTCACAAAAGAACCTATAAGAGGAGAAAGATGGTTAGGGTGTCTGAGGCTTGCACAGGACTTGGGCAAATGGGACATATGAAGGGGTCTTGAACTCACCAACACCAAATGTACAGAAAATTCCATTTTATGGGGCTTTGAGCCCATTGTTGTGAGGGAAGGTTGAGGGAAAGAGCTTTAGAACCTCTTCTGGTTAGACATCAGTTAAGAGGCAGTTTCCCATCTCACTTAAGCTCCAGTGCAACCTGAGTCTGTGTGCAATATTAACAGATACAAAAGGCTCACAGATAATAATTGTGGCCCACAAACTGCATTCACCTTAGACAAATCTGTATTTTTACTTGGGAAATTTAGTCCCAGTCCCCTTTTGTTTTCAGCACATCCAGATGTATCCCAGTGACCCATACATTGTAAAATATTTTCCATCATCCCTTTTGATCTAGTGCTAAATATATAAATGTTCAGGGTGCAGAAAACTCTAGGCTGCAAGAAGAAGCTAAACTAGATCTAAACAAGGTGAACATCTGGGAAATACAGAAGCTGCACCAATCTAAAGTGGTTTCTTTAGATGTGCAAATTCTAACTTGGCATTAGAGGGTGAAATGAATGAATGTGTTGTCACTGGTTGAAAAATAAGGGCTTTCTTGAAGGGTTAATTTAATTTATTTTAGACCATGTTTGCCAAGGACTTTTAATGTGTATGGGTATTTGTGGATGAACAGACTGTTCTGTACATCTGAGCCTTAGGACTGTTGTTCATGACAAAAAGTTTACAGGAGATGCCAGCCAATATTAATAGAGAAGTTGCTATTGCTCCTCCTTCAGTTACTGTCTCTGCTATAAAAGGAAGGTTGTAGTGTTCATCAAGTATTGAACCATTTCTCAGTATGGTAGAATTAGGATAGAGTCTGATTTTCAGGGAATGTTTATTTCTGGGACCCTGGTACATTTTCTTTAACATTTGAGACTTTCACTTCTACAGGGGTGCAGATCTTTCATTGGCTAATGATAGGCAGGCATGTTTGCTGCTTTAGATAGATGTCCATGCCTTTGGAAGTCCAGCTTGGAAAAGTTGTGGGAGCCAGGGCTTGAAATAAGATGTCGTGTTCATGAGAGCCCTTCTGCTTAGCAGAGAGGCACATGATTCAGGTATCAATGCCTTGCCATTGTTTGTCCCTTCATCCTTATTGCTATAAACAAGTCATGTCTGGGCCTTGAATGGTGTCTAATACATTTTCTTTGAGAAGGAAAGCATTTTATTCACAGAGAAAAAGAGGGAAGAGATTTTTTTTTACCATAAATATTTCCCTGAATAAATTATACTCTAGAAGATAATGTGAGATCTGGAGAAATTTTGATGAACAAGAATAATGGAAAATAATGGAGAAGATGCTTTTGAGTTCAAATCACTTATCTCCTTTAAGTGTGCAAGTACTAGTTCTTTGTCAAAACTATGTTCATCAGAAGAACTGAGAAAAAGCAGGCTCTTAGGCCTGATGCTGTAAATGTCTTTTTCTGGGCCTCATTCACTTTACCTTGTAGTCTATGCCTTTTACTCTTGACAAGTGTTAGTTCCTCTCAGATTCTTTTAATAGCTCTAATTTATCTGCATTCTTAGTTCACAGAATCATAGAATCATATAATATTTTGGGTTGGAAGGGACCTTCAAGATATATAGTTCCAACCTCCCTGTCATAAACAGCAACACTTTACTAGACAAGGTGCTACAAGCCTCATCCAGCTTGGCTTTGAACACTTCCAGGCATGGGGCATCCATATCTTCTTCGGGTAATCTCTTGAAGTGCCTCATCAACCTCACAGAAAAGAATTTGCTTCTACTATCTAAATGAATTCAGTAAAGCTGTTACATCTTGTCCTTCCACTACACGCCCTTGTAAAATGTCCCTCTCTAGGTCTCTTTTTGGCCCTTTTTAGGTCCTGGAAAGGGCTCTAAGGTCTCTCTGGAACCTTCTCTTCTCCAGACTGAACAACTCCAAGTCTCTCAGCCTGTCATCTTAAAAGAGATGTTCCAGCTCCCTGATTATTCTTGAAACTCTTCTCTGGACTTGCTCCAACAGGCCCATATCCTTTTTTTGCTGGGGGCCCCAGATCTGGGTGCAGCACTCCAGGTGAGGTCTCACCAGAGCAGAGTGGGACAGTCACCTCCCTTGACTTGCTGGCCACACTGCCTTTGAAGCAGCCCAGGCTGTGTTTGGCTGTCTGGGCTTCAAGCACGCGTTACCTGTCATGTTGAGTTTCTCACCAATGAACATCTCCCAAGTCCCTCTCCTCAGAGGTGCTCTCAATCCATTCTCCAAACATCTGTTTTTTGTGTTTGGGATAGCTCCAACCCAGGTGCAACATCTTGCCCTTTTCCTTGTTCATCAGGTTTGCAAGGGCCAACCTTTCCAGCCTATCAATGTCTCTCTGGGTGACAGAGCGAGTTACTTAGTGTTGCTTTATTCCTTTTATATGGATACTTGCTCTAGATCCAATTTTGTTTGCTAACTGTAATCTGTAATCTGTAGTGGTCTCTCTATAAATAAGATAAAGCCAGATTGCATAAATTTTCACAGCTTTCTCAAAAATGGTAATGGAGGTCCCTCACTGCCAGAGCAACACGGAATTTTGGGAAAGTAACAGCCATAACTGTTATCATGCACCACAGCACATCTGGGTCACAAGCTAGTCTAGTCTCTGCCTTTCTCTTGGGCTGCAATCTATGGAGTTTATAGGGCATAGAAGATATACCTCCTTGATCTAGGTGTCTTTATTCTGATGTGAAGGGAGAGTAGTGCTAGCTAGGATCTGTAAACTACTATAGAACACAGTAATGTATTGCAAATAGAGTTAAATCTTATGTGGATGCAGATGTTAGAGTCTCTTGCTGGTAGCCATCCTGTTCTCAACAGTAACTGTTTTCTGTTGATATTGGGTGAGTTGGTTTCAGTATTTAAAGCCTTGCGTGTCTCTAGACTCACCTACATTAAAGTCCAAGTCTCTCTTGATGTTTTGATTGGTCAGTAAAGAATGATTACCCTGAAAACCTTCCAGTGTGTAAAGATGGCTGCTGTCAAGGTGTTCCCTTTGGGACCTACTTCCTAAAGTGGTGCAAGATCATTCCAATCCCTTGTCCTTTGAGGTATGCTGCAAGGTACACCTCTGCTTTGGTGCTTGGGGATTGATTTGGTCTGCTTTTGCTCTTTGTTGCTTGTACTTTGAGGAAGGGTTCTTGAAAAGAAGAATAAATGTTTGGAATATCCACATATCTTTTACAACTCTATAAAGGCTGAGTGCTGCTTGCATACTTCAGTGTGGTTCTACTAAAGATGCAAGAAAACTGCTGATTTACATCCTCTACATTCCAGGCTGGATTTTTTTGGTCTGTTATAGGCATTTGTTATCTTTGCATACCTCCCTGATCATAGTCAGGAGTGGACCAGGATGAAACCTGTATGATGCTTTTTCTACTCACTCATATGGACAATTGTGTTTTATTTTCTGTGGTGTTATTTTATTTGATCCTCTTTTCACCGGCTTTGCATGTGTAATAGTTGACAGAGAAGCAATCTCTAGAAATTTAGTTTCCTTCCTACTGCTAGAATTATATTTTCTTTGCGACAGTGTGTTTCCTTCAGAACTAGTGCATGTGGCTACTGTGGCACAGACATGACAAGATTTGTCCCTGTGGACAGTTTTCTAAAGTCCTTGAACTGAGTGCTATTTTTGGAAATTGTATGTGAGATTTTTGGAGATTACCCAAACTCGCTGTGCTGCAGGAGAACAAGGCTCAAAAGGACTGCCGAGTTAATCAAATGAAATTACCCCACACACAACCCAGCCATGGAATAGAAGGTTCCATTCCAAGTGTTCAGAGACCACAGGATTAGAACACCAGAGGTAAAAGAAGCACACTGTGGGAAACTTGCTTTACATATAAGTAAAGCAAGTTTCCCTGTTCCCCCAAATCTTTTTAGTGAAACTCGTCTTTCTCATATTTTACCCAATTACAAGAGTCCCAAAAAGGTCACTCCTTTAAAGATTGTAAATGTGCATGTCGTGTTTGGTCTAATAAACTTTGAGAAATTTTGTCTTTCATGTCACTTAAATGTCTGCATGTTGAGGTAAGATAGATATTTTTAATAAGATTATTATTTAAATAGACTGTTGTGCCCACAATACGTATGACTGGAAATGGTGTCATAGTTTAGCTTTTTTTATGTGGATGTAGGAATGAGGAAAAAAGTAATGTTTATTTCAGAAAATAATGGTATCTATGGCAACAGATGCATGCTGTGTTTCAATGGGGAAATACAAGCAGCCATGTTAGAAAATAAGAGGTTATTTCAATAATGGCTTTTCAATAATTCATTGCACAAATTTTACAAGTCAACTTAAGAAGTACTGCCACAGTCAAACTAATGAGTATTAAGTTAATTTTGATACTCAACAGTGATTATTCCTGCAATTAAATATTCTTCTCAGGTTATGGTTAAAAAACTGCCAGAGAAATATTTTCCAGAGAGACACTAACAAAAATAAAGTTTGACATTTCTCAAGTGGAAATAGAATACAAACTTTTTATAGCTGTCCTTGTTACCATTTTATATCCATGGTGTCTCTAGCAGGATAACAAAGATTTCTAGCTACATGTCCACAGGCAGAATGGGTTATAGCTGAATATTTATTTAACTAGTACTTAAAAGCTTACCTAATTCATAAACATTTGTGTTAGGGTATGTGGTTCCTACAGGCATATTAGTGGAGTTTCTAACTTAGATTGTTTCTTGTTAATAATTCAAAATAATGACATCTTTCCAAAGCCTTAGGTGTTGTCCCTGGCTGCTGTTTTGCTTGTACTGTGTCTTTCAGAAGCTGTAGGTCCCTTTACCCTCTTGCAATATACACTGCTTCCAAAACCGCAGCAAGAAACATGAGAAAGCACTTTATATCTTTGTTTATAGTAGTTGTGGAGAGCCAAGGCTGCATGCTAATGATCTCAATAACGACTAATGAGTAGTGAAGTTTTCAAGCAGGAGGATGTTGAAAGAGATGAAATAGCAGAAGCGAGAGAGAAAGACTAAATCAGACCACCGGCATTAAAACCTGACACCAGCAGCCTGGAATTTTCAGGTGAAATTCACACCAGTTCAGGGAGTCACTGTAGGATATATGGCCCAATTCACTCTTTTAAACACTATTTTAATAGTTGTTAGTTTTCAAATTTGAAATCAGAGAGAATTAGGAATTAAAAGGCAGTATAGGTTCTCTACCATTTCACTGTGAAGGGATTAATTTTGTCATTAAAGAAATGTGCAAGGATAGGCATGTGTAAAGGGAACATAGACCTGGCTCAGATACACACTTTGGCAGCAATTCCAAACCTAAATCCTTGACAGGCTGCTTTCTTTGTACCTGTATATTTTAATATGTTTAACCTAAAATTTACATGCAGTGTTGGCTTGTAGAGAACTGGGAGTGTGGCACCAGAGCTCCTGGGTAGCTACTCTAGATTAGTGATCCTTCTTCTCCATCAACCCCTCTGGACAAAGGAATTCCGTTTTATATGCTGGGCATGCTTCATGGTGAGCGTGGTGGAATGAGGCTTTTCTCCTTTACATACGTGCCCAGACAGCCTGTAGAGGCCTGAAGGCACTAGGAATGTGATTTCTCACCTTGTGAAGGATTACAGAAATCTTCAAGCACCTTGTCCCCAGTGAGTCTGTTATAACAAAGAGTGTTTTCATTCTGAAGAAATTCACCATTTAGAGGAAGAATTTGATATATTCAGTTTTTCTAAAGACATAATTTTACCTTCTCTTTCACTCCAAACCCTTGAGCTAAATATTTGTTTGTTTGTGGATGTGGTATGTTTTTCTGTGGTGCTGGTAGGGCAGATATAGATTTTCTTCAAATGTTTTTCTATTACAGAAAATTACATTTATATTTTAAATTTACTATTTCAAAATTAAACACTAAAGACAAAATTTTCTGTCCTGGGCTAACAGCAGCTTACACCTCCAATAGTCTGCTCTTCCTGAATGAGGGGAACTCCCATTGATGTGAGGATCTGAAAGAAGAGTTTTGCCCTAAGGGCTTAATTTTGCTCTGAGATTGACATACGTATATCATCAAAAATAGAATGATCTTTGCATTTGAGGAGCTATCAGCAGCTCCTGTGCAATTCTGTTGTTCTTGGAGATTTCTGACATCCTTCTAAAATGTGTGCTAGGCTGAGAGTTATCCTAGGTCTAATGCTTGCCCTAACAGCACCTCTCCCAAAATAGATGAGGTAGAAATAAAGGGTGATCTTACTTTGTTATTGTAATTAATCATATTATGATATATCAGGCAAATGTAACAAGTGTTTTTTTTTCTTATAGCACTTCCTTGGTCACGTCTCATTCTAGAGTCGCTTCAGACAGGTAGACACTCAGGAACTGTCTGGCTGCACAAGTATTTTCATGTCTTTTGACATTCTCTGAGACCCATCTACAAAATATGGCATTTTTGACTTTTAGAGGAAAAGTGGGTTACACTGGACATAAGACCCAGGATTTCATTGTGGATGGGAAAGTACTTCAGTGCTTTTCTGTGGTGTGTTTGTGTATCTAGAAAAGAAGGTTACCTGAGGGGCAAAAGTCATCACCTCTCCTTGTACAGCGCATGTCTGTGATCTTTCTTTCTGACAGTTTTTCTCCAGGGTTTCCTATTGGCCTGAATAATATGACTACTGAGCTCCAGTGAGCACAAGTTTGGGTAGAAATCAGTACTTTCTACTGATTTTTCTCATTCTTTCTCATTTTCATTCTTTTCTCACACTTCCTTCTTTTCTGCTGGTGGGGAAGTGGTGTTCCTCTCAGCTACGGTTACTTTCATGTATCACTAGACATCTAACAAGCACATTCTGAGTCCAAAATAAGGTATCTTGATGCAGAATAGCAGGAGATGGGTGTCATAATTCACTGCTGGGTGGGATGGGTGAATAGGTGGGGCTCGAGGGGCAGGTTGCTTGTGCTGTGTTTCCAAAACTTTATCCTGCTGTCCTGGAGCCAGTGACACAGTGCTACCAGAGCAACTCCTCTGAAAGAACCTGTTAGGTGCGTGTTGCTCAGAACTCTGAAGCTGACCTCCCCTTGCCTAAAACAGATCTTTATTACAAGGGAAATTGATAAAGATTTTCCAAAAGGATACAAAATAACTCTCTCTGCCTTGTACTAACAATGTCTGTGACAGCAGTTAAGAGACAGTGACATACCACAAAAAGCTTTCATTCTGGTTTTTAGCTCCACCTACACTATGATCTGACTCCCTGCTGGAAGTTTCAAAGGAATGAGGTTTCTTTTCTTGCTATACAGCTGTAAGAATGACTGGAAGCTCTTTTTTGCCCTCTGCTGTGATTACAGAAAGGACCCTTTCTCATTGAAATTGGCGGGAATAACAGAACCTCCTTTTCCTCTGGAGGAGAGCCATTTCTTCCAGAGGAAGATACTGAAGAGCAGTTCCCAGCACTGCCTACTGGGTCCCCTGTACTCTCCCAGCCTCTCACAGTTCCTCTAGTAATATCAAAAGTATTCTTCAGAGGAATTGGTTAAAAGATAAAATTTTAAAAATAAATGGAATGGTTTGTAGTTCCCAGGAACTGTGCTAATATGAATACTCCATTAATTCTTTAACAAAGGCCAAATAATCATAGTTTGGGAAAGCTGATTTATGTAAACAATAACGTAGTTAAACCCCAGAGATTAGCTACAGCTTGGAGTGGGATACAGCCTGTCCTCCATGTAGGTGTTGACAGTGTGTATTTCAGTGTTAGCCCTACACTCATGCGAGTTCATTCACTCAACAGAGTCTAGAGCAGATACTTGGGGTCTGAGTCACTTACAAAGGGAGGTGTTAGAGGGTACCTGAGACCTCCAAGTGAGTTCATTCACTCAACAGAGTCTAGAGCAGATACTTGGGGTCTGAGTCACTTACAAAGGGAGATGTTTGAGGGTACCTGAGACCTCCAAGTGAGTTTTCATGTAAGACACACGAAGGACCTTCTGGCAGGATATCCAGCACCTTGCAGGATACACCAGAGCAGCAGAAGTGGCAGCTATTTTGCTACAGGTCTCTCCAGTGACTAGACTGACACCTTGATCTTTTGTAGCCATCCACGACGTTAACCACTAAGTTTAGGCATCTAAATCCTCATGAAAATCTCCACTCCAGAGTCACTGTGCCATGACTAATTCCTGGAATTTGATCATGTTTACTATGGCATATGATATAGGATTAGTCAGACATTCAGTGGTATTCCTTCTGATTTTGTAAGTGGTGTTTATCAAAGGTGTAGAAACTTTAATAAACAGTGCAAAAAGCTTATCTTGTGAATATGGATTATAATTTGTTCTTTGGATGTTTATCTTAGTCAGTGTTTTTTAAAAAAACACCCTCTTACTTAAAGTATGAATATTTGTATTCAATACACTAAAGTGGTTCCAAATATCATGAAAATATAATTCCAGCTGTTACTTTAATCTGTGTTCAGGGACCTGTTTTTTTCATCATACAGCCTGCCTCCCTTCACAATTGCTGTAGTGATTCTTATTTGCTGCTTGGAGCTAAAACACACCTTCTCCACACTCTCAATTTTGCTTAAGCTAAACTTGAGGAAAAACCTGCTATTTCAAACCTTTCAACTTCAAAATGCTTCACACACATTTAAAATTAATGACAACCATATCCTTCAGTTGGAAATACGATACATATTACAGGTGGGGTAACTGAGACAAAGACAAAATAGCATCCTGAGAGAGCGCATGAAATGCTCAATCTGCTTCAGGCCACTAAGCATGCTCCCAGGCAATATGGAAATGTGTAAGAGCTATAAGGCAATTTCTAGGGTTATCAAAATATGTGTTTAGCAGAGATAACACAGTATGCCCACCTTGGGAATGGCTGGGGACACAGCTACAGACACCTACTGTGTTGCCCCAGTGGATGGGCAGGATGGTAGGTAGCCAATGTTTTTTCAGGACACTGACAAAACATTGGCTGGTCATCACAGTCTTCACATCAGCCTCCTCTGAGGGAAAGCATATGCCTGAAAGTCATAAAAAACCCATTGATTTTTGTAAATAGAGCCTCAAGGTCAACAGATCAACATATATGTGGCTGAAATATGCTTTGATTCCTGGAAATGACATAAATGCCAGACTTGTTTCTGTAGAACATAAGCCTTAAATCTTTTGTATTAGTAGATGTAACCCTCTGATGGGGAAAATCCCACCTCCTGAAGCTAGTAATGAAGTTCATCATAGTCCTGATGAACATAACATAATATTTGCTGTAGAAAGAATGCTGTTACAAGTTTTTTTTTTCATTTGTAGGACTTAATATAAGAAGGAAAAAAATTGAAGCACAATTTTGAATCTCTAAAGCAACAGAAACCTGAACTGAGAAATCCAGCAGGCTGAGAAAACACCTAAAAACTGAATAAAGCACAAAAATCTGGAACCTTTCCTTACATTTTATGCAGTACAGCTGAATGCATCTGTAGCAGGCACTCTAGAAATCACTTTTTATTAAATCATACTTTTCCTGCCTTTAGTTTTTTCCATATGTCCTAAACCAATATTGCTTGACTCCACTGGTCAGATGAGCCAAGTAGCTTCTCCTAGTGGCAGAGGAGGCCACAGGCTGCATCCTGTCTCCCTCCATAATGGGATCCACTCTATAGGAGCATCAGAATTGTCACTGCTTGTAATATTGGCTTTACTACATGAGGGTCCTGGGCTGATGCTTCCCAGAATGTTGGGCTGGCTAAGACTCTGCTAAACTCACATATGACTCAGGGAAAACCTTACATGCTGCAGAGGCATCCAGGAAAGTAGGTGAGTGAGGGCAGACTGCCATGATTGTTGAAAAAAAAAAAAAAAGTCTGTTGCTTTTAACTGTCTTGTTGTCTGAAGACCATTCCCTGTTCACTTAAGAAGGATTAGGTGAGCAAACTGTATGAATTGTCTAGCAAGACTATTGAGCTGGGTATACTTTTAATAAACCAAGGCTCAGCTGGAAATTTCTGAAACACTTATGGATTGAAGGAGAGTTTTTGACAATTTTGATTGAAGTCTTCTTTTCCAGGTCACATTGCCAGCTGCAGACCATCCACATATTTATTACCAAAACCCATTGCCTTGTACCAAGCCTTAGGGCTGGATTTTAGCTATTTACAGACTGGAGCAGGAATATGACATTACTTAAGAAGAGACAATTTAGTCAATGGAAGCAAAAATCCACCTGTTTTCCTCAGGTCTGCTCTCTCTGGCATACGTGGCATGGCCCATGGCCCCAGCCTTGCCAGAATTAACTTTACCTCCCTTCCTGGAGCTACCACTTATGATCAGGATGTTCAGACAAATTACCTTAAGGGTAGAACAGAGACATAAGTAATTTTTCAGGCATAGTTTCAGTACTGGAAAGCCATTTAATTTCCTTTATTATGTCATGTATTTTGTATTTTAACATATGATTATCTGAGAACAATAGAGACAGTTCTTCCCTCCTGGTAGAAATTCTGCTTTTCAAACCTCAAAGATAATAAAACTTGCAATGCTGATGTCCATTTATCTTATTTGCCAACATTAGAAAGTGTAATTCTATTTCTTCTTTTAGATCTCTTTTCAGCAAGCTCTTTTCCCATCACCTCTTGTTTTTCTCTATCTCTTGGGGCTCAACCTTGTCAGTGTTCTAGTTCATTCACATTTCACATTGCCGGTCAAGATAATGTGCTTAAGGTTATGAAATGCTGATGGATGGCCAAATGAAGCTTCAATGTCATAGACCTCTACATCTATTGTATCTAATTAGAAATTTCTTTGGAACTCTTAATCCTTTAAATCCTTTCATGAGTAAAACCTTTAGGGAGACATGGTATTTTTTTTTCTGAAAGAACCTCAGCAAGAGTGGAGAAAAAGTTTGGTATTGATCAAAACCAGCTCCATGAATCCAGGTTCATCTCAGAGGGGATTGTTGAATGAGCCAATGCCTATGCTGCACAGTTCTCTTTGTATTTGAGGTTGGTCACAGGACTTTTAGTCAGTGCTGCCTACATATTACAACTACCAGCTTTGACAGTCAGGAATAATTTGCAACTTCTATGCATTTTGAGAAGATTGGACCCTAAAACTCTCTTGTTAAGGATATTGCATTATGGAGAAGAAAGGATCAGATCATTCAGTATTTTGGGGGTCTTTTGATACTTCCTAAAGTGTTATTGTCTTCTGAAGCTAGGAGTTAAGATGGTAATAGTAGGATTGGTAGGACTGTGCTTCCTTTTCCCCACCAGCGTACATACAGGGCTTTCCATACCATGTAGCACAATGCCTACTTTTCAAAACTTCTTCTAAAGCCAAACTCTTGAGAAATATTTCATAGTGAAAGCAATTGACAAAGCTCTAAGCTTCCTTTTAGGTGTTTCTAACCTTTAGCTGAAGACTTTTCAGAAGTTTTTTTGATAATTAAGAAGGAATACAAATTTTCCTGGTATTTAAACAGCTTATAGTAGATAAGAAAATCTCTGTAGTAATCCTGTTTTCACTCATTCTCTAAAATGGCCCATTGGCAGTAAAAATGATCACGTGCCACGTCAGTTTGATGACAAATATATTTTGGAACTAACACTGACATTTGGAAGACTCATTTTGAAGATTAGTCATTTTGCAATTGTGCACGTGTGACCAGCCAGTAAACTTTTCAAGTTAAGTAAAAAAAAAAAAAAAAATTGTGAGCAAGTTTTTATGACTTGAAATGGTACTAAATACATGGCTATATCTTCAGCCAGCATAACCACAATGTACCATGAATGATGTCAGTAAAACCACTCTCTTTTGGTTTTGTTAAGGACGCAATAGTGTATGCAGTTCCAACCTGAAATAATCAGCTTTCTCACTCACTCAGAACACTGACAAATTCAAAAGTTTAATACTTTTAAGCTGTGAGGGTTTAAAGAGATGGATTTGCTCCGGGTTGGAAGGAAAAATTTAACTGACTTCTTGTTTTGGATTAAGAAAAGTACTTCCAGAGTCCTAAATCTAAGTGAAGGATGGCCTCACATTGGTCCATAATAGCAGCACTCCTCTTGGAATCTCTAGCTCTGCAGGGATTATGAGAGCATGGAATTTGGAGAAAGAAATTTGGCTAGATCTGATAGTTTATTTCCCTGAAAGATGTGAATATTCCATAAACAGATGAGAGACTAGCCCTTATATGTAAATCCTACTGAATTTACAGTGGGGAGAACAAAGCTGTAGTAGCAGCTACTAATAAAGCATTTGAGTTGTGAATACATGAGATGAAAACCTTTGTATAAAGTTCTCCACTGTCCTGGAGTATCTTTCTGATTGATTGTAAAGATTAGTCATAATCAGGTGTCATGAGAACCTGGAGAAAGTGATTATGATGGTATGAATTCACTGAGTCTTTTCATAGAGGTGTTATTGTTACTGTCAAATTCAGCTTTGGTTTGTTAAGTGCCTTAACCAAATCTATGTACAACCCTCCTCTTGGCAGGAGCTCATGGGCTGAATATACATCTTTCTCAGTAATTATATAGAAACAGCTTTATTGATGTGGTAGGTAGACGAAAATACAAAATTTTGCAGGGCTACTCACTGTGCCAGCGCTTGAAGCAGCCTCTGACCTTTTATAAATTTGCAGATAAGCCTATGTATGATGTTCATATGGATCTTTCATTTTTACTTGCGTATCACTGAGCTGTACAACACATCCAAAATCTTTCAGAAATAAAAAGTAAGATAAGTGGTAACTTAAGTAATTTTCCCTTTTTTTTATTTTTTTTGCTTTTCTCCTGGCTCTGCTTAAAACTACATTGTGTCAAGTTTTCCAGATGATGCCTTTCTCTCTTTTGGCAATTCTAACCACATGGAATTTGAAGACTGCTTTTATATATAATGGATTTGCAGATGTTTGACAACCTGCTTGGACCTAGATGCAGTTTCAGCCTTGCTCATCATGTTCAGAGATTTGTCATCCTGAACAAGGGTGAGATAGTCTTAGAAGCAGAAAGCCTGGGATTTCCATGGAGTGTATGATAAAGACGTAGTCAAAGACAAGCAGAGGGAAGTGATATTATCCCACTTTGAGGTATCTGTTGTGGTGTTTGCCTGCTTCTCTTTTATACCAAAGGTGTGAGTTTATTTGTCTTTCTTATTTATTACTGCACCACTGATCTAGGACCAGATGTTCTATGTCCTGTGCACGTTGAGAGCAGGAGGTGTACTGGATGTGTGCAGACCCCATGCACATGTAACAGATCCACTCCTTCCAAGAACTGTTAGATTTAGGAAACGTGCAATGTGGCTTGCACACCTAGGAAATGACGAGAGGAATTGCCTAGATCTTCTGAGGGTTTAGAAAGAAGAAGAGAAATGTCTTTCACTGTAGGAAAACTGACCTTCAAGAAGGAGGAATGTTTCCCCATTTGGGAAACTTATTCTGTGAGGATTGGGCAGAAGACAAATCCAGCAGCTGTGAGAAACCTAAGTATCTGAGGGGGAAATCTGTTCAACAGTTAATATGGCTTCAGGCTCTATAATCCCCTGAGGCAGGAAAGCAACCTCTGTGCCTTAGAAACTCCTTCAAGGTGTCAGCCTTGTCAGTGTGGCACTTGTGAACCACTGCTCTGGAAAGCCACAGGGCGTGTAAAGGCTTCGGGTCCCAGACGATCAATCTGGTAGAGAGCCTTGGAAGTGATGCAGCTGTCAACAGCAATGGGAAACGGGCAAGATACCAGGTCAGCTTCTTGTACACAAATTAATCACCAGGACGTAACTGATGATGCTGAAAATAAAAATGAAGCAAGAAAGCATCTCAAGTGGAATAATGAAGCAATGAAGAATTTCACAGCAGAGAAAACTTTGGATCAGAGGGGGATAGCAGAAGATGTGAATGACCCCATGCTCTTTATCTGCTTACAAAAGGGAAGGCAGTTAAAAGATAATAGCTCTCATACAATAGGTTGTACTGAAGTCCTTAAAGGCTCCCTTGGTTTCCAGTTACTTAGGCAGTCAGATTAACTGTGAAAGTGTTCAGGCCTATTTTACTCTAAAATACTTTTTATTTTTTTAAATTTATTTTAAAGAAGGCTGTATTAAAAAAGAAGGTGAAATTCATAACAGGGAAAGTCTGTGCCTGAAGACAAAACTTCACAATTTAATGAAGCAAGAGCCTGATTACAAAGGGGATTGGAACTGGATCTGGAACAAATCATCAGAACATCATGAAATAACTCTTGACAAAGTACTTAGAGTTTGTCAAACTAACCAGGTGCCCAGTTCAGAATAAAGGAGAGGACATAATTGAGAATCCAAAACAGAGCAAAGAAAGATGCTTGATGAAGCTATAATTGGAGTCCTACAAGAGCAGCATCTGGGCCTGCAGATTGTGTGGAAAAGAGCACAAGCCATAAAGTGGAAGAAGGTATGCACTAGATTACATCACTGTGAAACAGTGTGTAAGGAGCAGCATGCAGGAGATCAATGACAGCACCGTTTGCTCTGGGGGATTCTTCATAAGAGCAATTCATCAGAAGATGAATGGACTATCACCCTGAAAGCAAGTAAGACATTTATTCATTTTAAATTGGATACTGGTGCACATGATGGTGTGTTGATTGAAATAATGTTATCCTCCTGACAAGAAGCAGATAATGGAGAGTCAGGGGAGGTTTACAGGGGTAAGATAACAGCAACTAAAGTTAACATGAGGGTAAATAAAGTGGACAGATACAGTCTGTATTAGCTTTATGGAGAAGAACATTCATTACAGAAAAAATAATGTGTCGAAACTTTGTTCTCATCAGGACAATGTGCTCATGAGGGAGGACAGGAGGACAGTATACCTGAGGAAGCATCAGAGGACACTGGCTAGGGAACAAGCTGTCTTTGAGCAGTACACACATCAGGAGAGAGAGTCAGTCTTCCTTCAGTCCCTCTTCCTATTCCATTCCTCTGAAGAAAAAAAAAAAAAAAAAAAAAAAAGAAAAAAAGATAGGGCTGAATTTATTACCCCAACAGTCATGAAATGCATAGGAGAGTGAGCTGACTCTTTATTCTCCAATAAAGATTTTCTCTACAGAGAAAAATAGGGACAGAATGTTTTCTGTCTGGATAGACATGAGGAGTTGAATAAATATGAATAAAGGAAAATAAGTCACAGTAGTTGTTAGGGGATAATTTTCTGGTTGTCTAATATCAGATTTTTTTGTAAGCAGGATGTATCAGCAGGATTCCAGGGAAAGTCTTTGGAAAAATACAGCACACGTTTTATGAGTTTTCCATGTCTTGTTGAGAAAACCCTGTTTCTTCAGACTTCCATTTACGTTGGGCTCAGCATTCCATTTGTATAACAAAAATAAAAAGTTTTGATAGCACGGAAGAAATTGGGGCACTGTAGAAGATATTTTAATATGGGAAAAACACCAGAAGAAACCGAAATGTTGGAAGAGAATAACTGGAAGCTCTGAGCATCCTGGAACAGAACCAAAGCTGCTGGGTTAGTGTGATGCCAGCAAAATGTAAATTTTCTGTAACATAAATAACACACCTGAGAAAGAAGGTTATTTGGAAAGACATATAGGTAACAGTGAAACCACTGCAGTTGACAAAGAAATAGTAGATTTCTGGGAATGATGGATTACATTAGGACAATTGTGCCTTATACTGCTGCCTGAATAAATAAATAGAGAATGCTCCTACACAATGACATTGACTGACCTTAACAAAAAGTCTAGGAAGTAAAAGGAATTAATTTGGGAGGATGGTATGCCCAAAACTATATTGTCCACAGGTGTTTCAAAGCAGTATTTTGGGATTTCAGTGCAATCTTCTTGCAGGAGAGTGGTCACAGCTAGAGACCAGTGGTTTATGAATAGTAGATGCTAACAGGAAATGAGAGTTAATAAGCTCAGATAGAAAGGGAGGCTTTGGCATGGTTGTAAAAGACTTCATGTCTTAGTTGTGGGAGGCCTTAGCTATTACTATTTTATTAGCTGAAATCGACTGCAAACCACTTATTGCTGTTACTGAAAATGACCTTGTAAACACTCCAGAGAATTCACAGCTTACTTTTATTTTTTTCAACTACAAATGGATGATTTGTAAATTGAACCTGAACCTGGAAGAGATTTGGAGATGCAGATTTGCTCTTCCAATTATTTGAAGTTCAACATTAGTATATTTTGTAAATAAAAATAAAATCTGTGAGGTGAGCTAAGGACCTTGAGTTTCAGACTGACTGCTTAGGATGAGATTCTGCACAAAGTAATAAAGGCTAAAATTATAATGGCAAACCCAGCTCATCACTCTTATCAGTGCAAGGGGAGCTACTACCCCTGCATAAAATCCTGTTTCAGGAACTATACAACTAAGTTATTAAACAGTATGTGAAAAGTAGTCACAGAGGTTGATTGGAGTTCTTTGAGGAAAAAAAAAAACGTAGCAGAAAAAGGAGAGTTAATTTGAACTTAAATGAAGAAGTTCTTAGGTTGTGCTGCATATGCCAGAACTAAAGATCAAGGTGTAGGAAAATGTTGTACTGATGGTACAGAGAAAAATCTTGCTGGAGCGAAGTAGACATAGATTATATACAGAGATTAGGGGAAAAAAGTCCAAACCAGAACACTATGAACTGTCTACTTACAATATTCTGACTCCTGAGAGAGGATTTTGTTGGGAGATACAGATAAGGAATTGATGATGGACATCAAAGACCTTTTCTTTCCTGATGCACCATATTTGACAGCAATGGGCCAGAATTAGTTATACATGAATGGTGCAGTATTGGCTTAATTGTCTGCATGGCAAGGTGCTGGTAGCAGGGGTACTGCAGGGGTGGCTTCTGTAAGAAACTAGAAGAAGCTTGTCCCATGTCCAGTGGAGCCAATGCCAGCTGGCTCCACTGAACCTTCCAGAGGCCAAGGCCAACCCCATCAGTGATGGTGGTGGCACCTCTGGGAGAACAGATTTAACAAGGTGGGAAAGCTATACAGGGGCAACTCCTCAGGAGAAAGGAGTGAAATTGTGTAAAAGAGACAACTCTGCAGACACCAGGGGCAGTGATGCAGGAGGGGAAAGAGGTACTGCAGGCAGCAGGGCAGAGATTCCCCCACAGCCCATGGTGAAGACCATGGTGAGGCAGCTGTGCCCCTGCAGCCTGGAGGGTCCCGCTGTGGAGCAGGTGGATGTCTGAAAGAGGCTGTGATCCCATGGAAAGCCCGTGATGAAGCAGGCTCCTGGAAGCACCACTGGACCCAAGAAGAGAGGAGCCTGCAGTGGAGCAGGTTTGCTGCTGTGTTGCCATGGGGGGACACGTGCTGGGGCAGGCTGTCCCTGAAGGACTGTGCCCTGTTGGAGGAATCCATGCTGAAGAAGTTCATGAAAAACTGCAGTTCCTGGGAAAGATTCACACTGAAAAGTCCATGGAGGACTTTCTTCTTGGGAGGAACCCCATGCTAAAGCAGGTCAAGAGTGTAGTGAATCCTCACCTTGAGGAGGAAGGAGAAAATTGCAAGTGAAGCTGAGCCCAGGAAGAATGGAGGGTTATGGGGAAGGTGTTTTAAGATGCAGTTTTTATTTTCTCATTATCCTTCTCTGATTTGATTAATAATACAGGAAAAAATTTCTCCAAATCAAGCCTGTTTCACACATGATGGTACCTGGTGAGTGGTCTGTCCCTTGCCAGTATCCACAAGCCTTTTGTTATATTTTCTCTCCCCTGTATATACACAGAGGGCATGGAATGGTTTTGGTGAGCACCTGGTGTCCCGCCAGAGTGAAGTAACTGCACCAGCTATCTGCTAGTCCCAGTGAACTTCTGTCTAGAAGATGGATGAAAAGTGGTGTGTAAGACAGGAAACAAATGCAGTGTGTTTAGACAATAGGTCTCCAGGTTACAAACTAGCTGGCTGAAGCAGATGTCCTCTCTTCTGACTGGAGCAGGTCTGATCTTCCAGAGGAAGTGAGGCACCACCTTGGGCACTGTTGGACAGTTTAGTTATTATTATGACTTCATGTGTTTGTGTTAATAACGGTTTTAATTATAGCTGTCGTTACATTCTGCCGTGGAATGGAACGTGTGGTATTTGGGGCTGTGCCTTCAAAGGCTCTGCAGCTTGGCAGGGCACTGTGAGGCTCTTGTTGCAGCACACAGACAGCTGGATGCAGACAGAGGATTATTCCCAGCACCTCCGGTGCCGAGTAGCACTGAAGACCACAGAGAGAAGAGCTACTGAGGGCCAGAAGACAGCCTAGAGGCAACTTGCCCTCCACCTATGATTGATCAGCTAAGACCCTGTGGGAGATGGGCCATTTGCTCTTGCTGGCAGAGCAGATGCCAACCCACCCAGAGAGAGGGATTCTGAGAAGTATCTGAAAGCGGAACCTCAAGGAATGTCCCTCCTCCCACTGGCAGTCATTCCTGCGGGAAGCACTGCCTGCCTCGTAAGGAGGTGGTGAGTCCCAGTGACTGTGGCACCTCAGTCCTTCTGCCCAGGTCCTCCTGCCCCTTTTCAGGGCTGCGAAAGGCCTTTAGGATTGGGTATATGGACAGTAGAAATCATAAGACTTGCGTTAATATGAGCAGACTGACAGGTAATGCAGGTGAGACATTTTTCTGGTATGTACAACTTAACTCTGGCAGGTTGAGATGGTGTGACTTGCTTCCAAGCCTAATAAACCAATAGAAGGTGTGTTTACTATGAATGGGCTCATTCATTCCAATGTCAGTGCGTGTACACACGTGTTTGTGTGTGTGAGTGCATGCAGAGAGAAGAGAATCCCTCTTCTCCCTTCTCCTCATGGCTTCTATCACATAGCATGTCGACATATCTAGACTAAAAACTCCTTCATGAGGAATCTGAAATACAGAGTCCAAGGGAAGTTTAACAGCTTCATAGCCTGCAATTCTCTTTTGGCCACATTTTGTTTGTCTGGGGGAGCACAAGAATGAGGCCACACATAATTTAACACCTTTGCCTATTTAGAGCTTGTTAGTTTAACTTTCTCTGAGATTGTTTTTTTTAAAAATGTTTGTCTGAATTTAGTGGTTGTGAAGGAAAGTGACAGCCCCAAAGACCATAGTTTTCCTTGCAGAATGGGCACGGGATGAGCTCCAGCAGAGTGCATTTCCTCATATTACCACCCTGATTTGACCTTGAATGACCTGTTGCAGGGCCTAGCAGAATTGGTTTTCGTATCTTTTCAGTCCCTGGCCTTTTTGTGAAGACTGACAGCTGGGCTGTGGCAAATGTGGCAGGACTTCTGGGAGGCTGATCTGTGTCCAGATCAGAGCCTGATTTCTTTCACATAGGCACAGTGTTAGAGTAACCTCTCAAATACTAGGGAGGCTGGTGAGCAGAGCTAATGAGACAGATCTCAGGGTGACTATTTCAACACCAGCAGCCATGGAACAGCCACCTTTCCCAAAAGCTCTATTATTACAGCTGTGCTTAGGTTTTAATACTTGCTGGGCCTTGTACAAACTCAGAGCAAGGCACAACAAAATGTGGGAGAATAAATGCTTAAAGCTACAACTCCTTCCACCACATCTCTTTAATGAAGAAGCAGAGCCATGGGGACATAAAATAGCTTTCCCCAGCATGGTTAAATATGTGAAAGGACTTGGCTGTTCCAGTGTCCTGGCTAGCACAGGACATTGATAGTGTGGTGTTTTGAAGGTGAATGATGAGAATCTGAACTTATGTCCAGCAAGTAAGTAATGACTCAGGAAGCAAATTTATATCTTGCTGCTCCCTCACTTTTTAATATATTCAGGGAGGGGTTTGAAAACAAGTTCCAACTCCTGAATTTACTTTAGCAAAGACTTATGAAAGACCACGCAATCACTTTTCTCAGCAAGGACTCTTCAGACTAGGCACAGTGTCCTCAACCCTTGTGCTGACATCACCACTGGAGCTGGTGTGGTGGCCACTACCAAGAGTTTTATGTTCGCTCCACCTGCACCTCAAGGTGAATATGCTCTAATCCAGAAGCCAGGTGGTTTCATGGCGTTGGTGGTATCCTCCAGCTTGTACAAGAAGCCCTAAATTGCATAGAGCCACTGCAAAAATCTGCTAGAACCCCTTCTGAAGTCAACTCATGGTGCATCAGTGTTCTTGAAATGTCATGAAATGCTGTTTTCTTCCTAAGTAGGGAAGGAAGTGTGGAGCTGAACAGGATGATGAGACAGGTCATGGGATGGCCCACAGCAGGGTCTTCCTTCCAGTTGCATTGGAACAGAATCCTGCAGGAAAGCATGGCCTCTATTCCTGCACATCTCTGAATTATGAGTATTGGGATTTACTGGAACCCTTCGTTTAATGCAACATTCAGTTCTTCCCAATAACGTGTGATGAAAATCTGAGCATGGATTTTGATTTAACTGCCTGGAAGCATGGCTCTCAGCATTTTTTCTTCTGTGTATCTGGTAATTAAGAGAGAGATATTTGGGATCTGTTTTGCAACACCTTGCCAAATTTGGGCTTTTTTAGATCCAGAAGGTGTTTTGGGTCCATATTTGTAGAAAATCACTCTCTGTGTTAGCACTGGCTGGTGAAGAAACCACTATTATTATTCATTAACTCTGGGCTCTCAGAGGAACCATATGTGCAGAGCAGAGGGAAAAGAGTAGTGTTGTTTTTTAATACTGAGTCACTGCTACTGATTAAGTGTTTCTTTATTTTTTTCCCGTTTTATTTTTGTTTTAAGAAAAAAAGAAATGGAAAAAAGGTGTTTTTCTGAAACCTAAATGTCAGGGGAATTGATTTTCTCTAGGTGCCACAATGTCTTCAGAAAGTTTTAGTCCAGTGGGCCACAGTGATATCAGCCAACACTTGTTTTAAAGGATATCTGTAAAAAATTCATGGTTAGATTTCTGCATCTCAGGTCACAGGAGAGTGTGACTATTAACAAGTTCCAGCTGCTTGATGGAGTTTCACCAGCCATTTGTGGATCTTTAATTTTTTTTAGGAAATCTTTAACTGCCTTTTTTTTTTTTTCCTGAAGGTATATTAAACCTTTAAATCTCTTTTTTTTTTTAGAGTTCACATTAAATACTCCCTTTGTGTCCATGCTGAGGAAGTCTTTAATTATATTAGTCAAAAAAAAAAAGGAAGAAAAAGAAAGGATAGTTCTGACTTTGCTCTCAGTTCTCCATGATTGTGCCATCTCCTCTAGTCATGTTTTTTGTATTTATTTTCTCAGCAAGGGGCCTGTTTTAATACTGCAGCTGATGATCTAAAAGTGCATGAGCTCTGTTTTATTATACACAAGCTGCATCATGCGGATGGACGGCTCTCCTGGGCCGGCGGGGCTGCGCACAGCAGCTCCAGTCAAGCCTGGCTCTTTCCCTTCCAGGTCCCTGCTGGAGCCTCAGCAGCCTCAGTGACTGTGGTGGCAAGGCAGCACTGTTCAGGAGGTCCAGCTGTGGCTCCTCGCAGTCTCATGCTGCTCCTCTGGCTGGAGCCAGTGCCGGCAGTTTGATGCCACCTAGGAATGACCGTGCGCCCTCTCAGCTCCTCTGCTCCGTGTCCTGCGGCTGCCAGAGCTGGGCATCAGAACTGCCCCGTCTGCTCTGCCTCCATCTCTGCTATGCCAGAGCAGGGAAGTGCTGGATGAGAAAAACAAATCATAATGATCCTGTTTTTCTCTCTAAATTAAGGGGTCTAAAATTTTGGCTTGAAAATCTTTGTTTGGAAATTTGGGCTCAGATCATGAATTGAGCAAACACAGTGACTTACTGTAGTAGTGTGTTTGAATTTAAATGAGGGTAGGCAAAAGGACTTCTTCATTTAAAGTTGCAGTATTCAGAAAATGAGAGTCCCCTCAAAGATGTATACCATGAAGAAACTGCAAGAACGAACTTTTTGCCAAGGGATCATTAGCAGCAACAAAAATACGTAAATTCTATCCTGTAGATCTGGTGTTTGCCATACTTTATTCTACTGCACACAAAGCCTGAATACCCTGAATATCCATCCATATATATATATATATATATATATATATATATATAAACATAGCTACATCAAATTCATGCAGATGTATACTTATTGTGTATATATATCTCCATGCACATACAAACATATACAAATAAAATATATACGCATATACCTATATAGTCTGTATGGAATCATGTTCTTTGGTTCATCATTCTAGGAGATAGTTCATCATATAGGAGACTATAGATCATCCTATAGTTCATCATTCTAGGAGATTCAAAGGAGATAAACACAGGAGAAAATGACATTTTAGTCAGCACCTATTCAGGATTTTATAGGAAATCTGGGCCATTGCCATGACAATTCCAGAAATGGTTAGTTAATATCTTTTGTATTCTTGTAAACACCTACTCATTCACTGCAGCAGCACTGAAAACTTATTAAGAGCACTCATTCAGTCCAAATATACTTGGAAAAACTCAGAAAAGCATTCCTTCTTCTGTATAATTTTTGTTTTTCTGAACATAAATGTAAATTGATACAAATAAATAAGTTCTAAATACCATTAAGCTCTGCATGTCTGCAAAGTTTGGTGTGAAATAGGAAATGCACCTGGAACTTTGTAGCTCTTATGTAAAATTAATAATAAATGTTTTTTTGCCAACATCAATATGTTTATATTATGGTCATGGGACTCTCTCTGATGCCTAAATTATTTAGGACATTAATTTTTTATCTCTGCTCAAGCCTACTACATAAAGTTGCTGAGATCTGTATCAAAAGTGGTGGTTCAAATCAAATTGATATTGCATTTTAATTAAAGTAGTGTTAGGACACATTTCACAGTCTTTACTGAGGCAGAATGTACTGGAGTAGTGAAAACTTTCTTTCCCTCTGCTTTCTGTGTTTCCAGACATTTTTAGATTGTGCCATTTAAGCCTAAGACACAGGAGAGAAGGTGAGGGCTCACTTTCATTTCCTGTTGTCTCCAGTTATGTGCTCCTCCTTGGCACTCTTGGGTTAGGTGTATTTCATGTGTGGAAAAACACAAAAGACAAACAGGTGACTGTAAATTACTGATGGGTCTTCTGCTTCTCCTTGTTCTAGCGAACACACAGACCTCCTTTTTCAGTGAGGGAATTTGTTAAAAAATTTAAGTAGGGATTTGTCACTAGCAGAAGAAAAGATTCAAGAGCCCAGCCTTCCTTATGGAGACACTAGCTAACATCTGGGAAGTTCCCAATAAGGCAGTTGTTCTGGAAAAAATGAGACCAAACAATTTTTTTCCCAAGAAAGTCCCTGCCATCACAAATAAGTGGCCAGGGAGCTCTAAAAAAAGTGCTCTTGTGATACTTTGAGCCACATTGACTTAAGGCACTAACTTGAGGTATTTGAGTTTGAGTGATGCTGGCTCTTAGACAGTATTGCATATATGCTTTTCTTATTCTGCTGGTGACTATGGTGCAAGGGGAAGAGCTGAGTAGCCTCAAGAGGCCCAGTTAACCTGAGCAGCATCTCCCCACCATGGCTCTGAGGGGAGAAAGGTCTTGGCCATGAGCTGTCACAGTTTAAGGATTGTGGTAATCATCAGTAATTGACCATTGATAAATTAATAGCTCAAGAATCTCCCTTGTCCCTTCTGTTATCATATTGAGTCTGCATTCTTCTACACTGCATCATTATCTTAAGTTTATAGATATTTAATTCTACAAAGGATAGCTACTTGTTACTATATCTAAATAAAAAAATATGATTACCTATGGTCAAGTGGATTAAACTTAGCTGAACACCAGGCACCCACCCACACACTTTATTGATCCCTCACCAAATGGGTGGGAGAAAATATAAAAAAAAGTTTCTAGGTCAACATGAGGACAGGGAGAGATGATAATGCCGTCATGGACAAAACAGACTTGACTCAGAGAAAATAATTTATTACCTATAAAATCTGAGCAGGATAATGAGAAATAAAAACAAATCTTTAGACACCTTCATTCCAACTTTCCCTTCATTTTGGGTTCAACTTTGCTTCTTGATTTTCCAGCCTCCTCCTGTCAAGCACCTCAGATGGCCAGGAAATGGGAACTGTGGTCATTTCACCACACATTGTCTCTGCTTCTCCTTCTTCCTCAGGGGAATGACTTCTCACACTTCCTCACCTCCAGTATGGGTCCCCTCCCATGGGGGACAGCTCTCCACAAAATTCTCCCATGTGGAACCTTCTCACAGACTGCAGATCTTCACAGACAACTCCAGTGTGCATCTTCTCCTTGGGCTGCAGGTGGATCTCTGCTCCACCATGAACCTCCATCAGCTGCAGGGGAACTTCTGGCCCACCATGGTCTTCACCATGGCCTTCAAGGGAATCTCTGCCCTGCTGCCTGCAGCATCTCCTCCCTCCCTTGCTTCTCTGACCCTGGTGCTTGACCCTGGTGTGTTGCTGTCACATACTCTCTCTCCTTTTTCCAGCTGCAGTTGCCCTTGTACACATTCCCCCCTTTTTAAAACTGTTATCCCAGAGGTGCCACCACCATCACTGATGGGCTCACCCTTAGCCAGCTGTGGCAGGTCCATGTTGGAGCCAGCTGGCATTAGCTCCACTGGACATGGGAGAATCTTCCACCAGTTTCTCACAGAAGCCACCCCTATATCACCCCTGCTACAAAAACCTGGCCACACAAACTGTATACATAACCTTGAACAATTATGAAAATCTAGCAGAGATTAAACGGAGGTTTAGCAAAAAAGCTGACAAAATGCTCAATAGCTACCTGGTGATCAGATACGGTCTGATCCAACTAAACAAGCTAAAACAAAGGTTCAGGCAGGTGAAGACAAATTCAGATGATGTCAGGGTTCCCCAGAGAAGTCATGGAGTCACCACCACTGGAGGTGGTCATTTAAGAAATGACAGGATGTGGCACTTAGTGCTATGATTTAGTGGACAAGCAGTGCCAAGTCAAAGGTTAGACTTGATGATCCTGAAGTTCTTTTCCAACTTAATTGTCTCTATGATTCTATGATTGTCATGCCTTTTTTCTTTGCCAGCTTATGCATTTACCTGCAATTTATCTCTCTAGAAAATACTTTTTCTATGTCTGACATTATCTGATATCATCAGTAGTCTGCTTTCCTGAATCTGCAACATCTTTCTCTCATGTAGACATTCTCTTTTGTAGACATTCTCTTTTCCAGACAGATGCAATTGCTTGCTAGAGATTCTTGGATTAAATTGGAAATCCTTTAAATTCTCTGGATTTAATACACATTAGGCTTTGTCTGCCATACATCTGATGGTGAGTAGTCAATGTGTTTATCCATTCTTGATGACCATGAATTAATTCATATGACTGTTATTCCATGAAAAACAAAAGGAACCTCAGACACAACCCAGGCTCTGCCTTAAGACATTCCCCACAGCTGTATGTCATGTAACTCATTTTACAGACTTTAATTTATGAAGTTTTTACAATACTTCTGCATTTTTAACATAAGAATGGGTTTTAATATCTAGATTAAATCTCTTGCTGTAATTAATTCCTGCTGTATTCAGCCTATTCATCATGGATGTGGAGAACAGCACATCTCCTTTCACCTTGATGTACTCTTTTCCAAGGAAGACTGTTCCAGCATGGCTATCTTTACAGACAGCTTGTAGGAATCTGGGAACATGACTAAAACTCCTGTGACACCTTAGGTAGTTGCTACTCATGGGAGCATTTTACCCATCTTCTGTCGCAGAATGGTCTGTGTGATTCTGTATATCCAAGTCTTCAGCCTGATGGCAAGAGTCAAAGTGCTCTGGAATCAGTAGCAGGCTTAAGCCTTTACTGACTTAAGGGGCCTAAAAAAAAATAAAGAACCAGTACTAGTGTTGACCTCTAACAGATGGTAGCAAAATGACTGCTACGGCAAACACTGTGACATTAGAATCACATCCGGCTGGGCAGGGCTGGAGGGGACTCTACAAAATCCCATATAAAACCCTGAATGTCTGTGAATGTTTATAACTTAAAAGTTAGTGCAGGCTCTGAGACTTCTCTGACTGATGGTAGCAGTCTGAACATACTGGAGGAGATGTGGTCTTCTGCCAGTCTCATCCTCTTTCTGGTTACCAGCACAGACACCTTCCCTCCTCAGATCAGTCATTCCAGATCTCTGCTGCTGTGTGAAAAACATGTTAGGAAAGGTTTTTTCAAATTGCAGACAGATTTTTCCCCCCCCTCCGATGGTCAAAGCAACATGCATTTTTATTACAGACTACCTGACCCAGAATTTCTGACTTTTGTCAGGTTCCTTCACATATGAAGAGCAAGGTATGAGCTTATCCTTTTCTTAAAATAGCATAGGTGTAAAATATTTGTTAATCCTCTGCAATTAGGGTATAGATGAGGGCTTGAGTTGCTTCTCAGTGAAATCATAATCACAAATATTTCTTGTATTACATTATGCAATATGAAGGCTCTTGCTAATTCCTTGTCTCTGTGGAATGGGCATGTGTTTTGGCTATGTAATCTCAAAGTTCAAGACGAACATTTTTCTGATTCTTGTTGTCCTGCATCTTATAAACCGAGTATTTAAAAGTAGCATGTTTATTTATATATGTTGCTGCTAATCCAAACTGTCTGCTAAACTAATCCCTTGTTAAAATGAAATCAAGTCAGCTATTTTAGATTATAACTTAAAACAATAGCTCAGCCAGACACTTCACACATCTGTTTTACTTTTCCTGAATAGGTATGCAGCTTTTCTTACATTCTTTCTCAACAAAAGTGCCACCAATTTTCTTTCATTTTTCTTTTATGACCTAAGTCTTGCTTTCTTGGTTCTTTTGCTGATTACACTTGAAATGCTGCATTTTTTACATGTTTGTTTTCTTTCTCAGTAATACATTTTAAAATGGATAAAAATTTCATGCTTATTACTTGTTAATATGTTATCATACTCTATTACCCAAATTCGGACCAGAGGTAATTCCAATGTGGGAAATGCCAAAATAATACATTCTTGGAGATGAGATCTTAGACAGATATGCAAACCCAAAGTAGGCTTTGATTTACTTACAGTCTGCAGGAAATGAAGCATTACCGTCAATGTGGTACATAGAGATTTTAACTGAAGATAACTTTATTTCCAGTTTTACCTGCTGCTTTGATTTAAAGTACTTTTCACATCATCTAATTTTTCATAAGCTTTCACGTATTTAAGGTTTGGCTTTTCTTAAGGGATTGTATAAATTTTCATTTTGTGCAGAAACCCCCCTCTTATTTAGTGCATTTGCCAAGCACTTTAAAATTACGTCAGGTAAAGGTTGCTCCAGCCTCCTGGAGCCAAAAATGTGGGACAATGGGGTTTACCTCACCATTTTTCAATAAACTGTTTTTTGGACTAGTATTCTGAGAGGATGCCACTGCTTCAGCCAAGGTAACCTTCAGGCCCAGTTTGATTGATATAATTTTATTAACCACTTGTATCATTAGCCCTCTTTGAAAGGAGGAGAAGAGGCAGGCTGACCCCATCTCAGTCTTATATTTACCTTTACATCAACTTCTTGGAGATTATCAGCTGAGAAACTTTCGGGGCTCACCTCCCTCAGAAATGCGAGTGACCGTGCATCACAGAGAGGTGGGAACAGTCATTGCTTCCTTTAGACTACATGGAGACTAAGGCACAGAGAAATTGTATAAGGTAATTTCAGATAGCTCTTTAGCACAGTGATGTAACACTGTGTATCACTCTGTGATGTGGTGAGAAAGCTGGTCCAGCTTGTGTCCCTCAGCTTCTATGTTCTGAGCACAATCTTCCTCTCAGCCTCCCTCCTGAGGGTAAATGTCTCATGCCACTGAGCACTGTTCCCTTGGGTGCTCATGGGCACACATTTGCCTCACATTCCTTGCAGGTCTTCTAGTCTCCGTGCCCAAACCCCCAAGCTGCCTTGAATGGTGGCATGTGGTCTCCCATGCTATTAATAACACATGCAAACAGGCTTTAAATTCTGCAGGATCTTAACAAGAACATGTGGTTGCAGCCTTGGATCCAGAAATAACACTGTAGTACTCACACAAACTACTACATGAGGTGCAAAAACACTGCTTACTTTCTGAAAGGTGGGCCAAGAAAGCATGGCCAGCGTGGGCAAGGACTGCACAGCCTCTCTGTCAAAGGTCTCCATCTCCTGTGGTAGCTCCTTAGCTTCTACCCTGCAACTGCCTCTGATGTGCAGTCACCGTTGTTGGCTCCTATCTGGCCAATACACCAGGGCTGGATAAGACAGGAGATTGGGCTGAGCTCATTATTCTTCTGTCTAATGAAGCCCAAACCCTACAGAAATCATTAGAGAGTGACCTTGTTAAGTCAGTGGTCTTTAAACTGCCACGTCAAGACATCTTCATATTTCTGTTGTTTTGTGGGAGTAGGAGGCTCTGGCTAAAGTCAATGAGAGGGACAAACAATTCCATGATGAAGGTCAGCTAGTCCCTAATGATGAGTTTGATGTCTTCATGCTTCATGTGCAAGAAGTCAGGGATCCCTTCTGGCTGCTATCTTGCAGGGTCTGGCTGGAGTGACTGCCCACCATGGCAGACAGAACTCCCAAGACATATGGTTAGATTTTTCTGCCTCCTGTATTTCAGATGTTCTTGGTTGGAGGAGGGTCTTTGGCAAGTCAGTGGCGTCACAATGATATCCAAATGATGCACCTTCCCTCCAGACTTGCAACACACCCTGGGTTGGAGTTCCTGCAGGCAGAAGGGCAAATTAGTGCCACACAGAACTGTCACCAAGGTCGTGAATGGAGCCAGTGTCACAGTAGAGGCAGATGGGATCACTGTCTCAGTGTGTTAAAGCTGAGCTTGATACCAAGGACACGACAAAATCAACAGGAGTTTGCCTGTGTAGTTTTTATAAATTTGCTGGTGCACAAGGAGGCTGTATAGCTTGGATCAAGCTCTGCTGTCAAACCTCCAGTGACACTACACTCCTTCAGGCCATGTGTCTCCCAACACCTTGTGTCCTTCCTCCAGTGATCCTCTAAAACCTGCTTAGATCTGTTCCCCAGCAGTGGGACTCACTACCTCAGCTGTTTCTCCTGACAGCTACATCTCAGCTACTCAATGCTCTCTCTGTAGGTGATGGAAACAAATAAGCACTTATAGCATGTGGTTCATATGACTTCTGGTTTTGGAGGAAATTAATCTGGTCCTATAAGTGCCCATTTTCTTTTCATCAGCTTTAACAGGAATTTAGGGTAGCTTGCTCTGACACAGAGGTCTTACTTTAGAAGACAATTAATACTATTTCAGCCTGAATGAGAAAAAGTACCACACAGAATCTGTATAATGATGGAGTCTTTTTGTGAGAGATTGTTAAAGTACATGGCAAGTTAAAGTGTGCAGCGTTTTGTACACTTAGAGAACTTTCTGGATGGGCTGCTGTCTACTTTCCTCTTATCCCTGTACTGTACAGGCACGTTCATTCTTTAATGAAAACTGTGCAACTGGATCAGGGTATAAATAATTTGTCAAGCTGCTTAAAAAGGGTAGAGAAAAATTTCAGCAAGTCTGGCATGCCCTGTTCTATTGACCTTCTCTTTTCATCAGTAAAAGCAGCAAATAAGAATTAGCAGGGGGTTATCTTAGCTTATGCTAACTCTCATGCTGGAGAGGAAAATATTTGCCTAACCTAATAAGCAACTGTGTAGTGTTAGTTCTATGAAGAAACAGGTTTTGAGAAAGGCATGGCATTGGGAGGAAGTTACCCTCTTTCTTCTGATCACAATGTCCAGGTACCTCTGGGACATTATGATCAGAACTCTTTGCTGGGAACTGCAGCAAAGAGTTGCTGCCAGCATCCTGTGACCAACAAATATATTGAACTCATAGTGTGATTCCTGCTTGTGATAAGTGCATATGCAGTCACTGGCCAGGTGATGTCCCAGCCATGCTTTTGCTGGGACATCCATTAAAACTTACAAGCCGGTCAGTCCTAGATAATATGCTCAAGGAAATGCTGTCTTGGTGGTTTGTGTCGGAATAATGTGATGGATTTCTGAAATTGATAAAAACAGGTCCTAGTATGCCAATTTTGGACAATTGTGCCCGAATATTAACCGTGAATATTGGCATAAGTCACATTTAAAACACTTTGTATTACCTTCTTAGACATATCCATTGTTCTTGTAATATAATTTTACATTGTCAGAACATAAAAGTTGAAGGATGATGGACATGAAAAATTCAGTGACTCCTGTATTCTATTTTAAAATCAGAAATATTTTTCGCTTTCCATATTATCTCTTTTTCAAATTTCTTGATAATTTGGTGATTCCCAGCGCTGCAAGGTTTCCTTTTTTCATCCATGTTTCCTCCCTAGGCAGTGCCAATATGATAGGAAAGAGTGAATATGGCTTTTTGAGCTGCAAAAAACCCACAAAGATATTTTAGACTCCAGTTTCTGTTAAATAGCTGAACTTACCCAAGTGTCACAAAAAGCTCTGTGACAAAGCATGCAGCTTCGAATAGATGAAGTGGGCAAACCTCCAGATCCTCAACTAGAGGCCTTCCTACTGACTGCTTGTCTCTCTGGGAAACACTGAAGCTATAGCTAAGAGAAGTAGGGAAGGGGCAACCAACACTGCCCCAGACTTCTCACAGTTACACAAACCAAACTGAGCTTCACGAGGGGTACCAGCCAAGAAAGAGCTACAGTAAACAGCTGTGACTACAGTCAGTAAAAATCTGTGACTGCAATCTGGCTATGCTTTGCATCACCAGCATGCCATGTAGGAGCTGGAGGTCTTTCTGCCGGGCAATTTCTTCTTGGTGTTTTTGCATGATGTTAGTGCAGTAGGTCCCTGAGGCACTCATGACGTGCTCCAGTGTCTTCTCCTGTGCATACTGTTGATTCTCAGGGGCGTCAGGGGAGACATATTGCAGTGGTTAGCTTCATTGAAGGCAACATCTTTCACCTTGTCCAAAACGACAGCATTGAGTCCTTAGTTTATTCCTTATGTTTACTGACTTGTTTGTCTTTTTTTACATGAAGGATTTTTTTTCCCTATAAGTTTTGCTAATTGAGAAGCTGATATTAAGCTGGGGTTTTTGCTCAATCCCATCCTTAAAAAAAAAAAAAAAAAAAGAGCAAAGGATACTCTTTATAATAAGAGGAGGACACTGCATGGGAGGGGGGTAGGGAATAAGGAGGGAGAAGCAGGAGGAGGAGGAGGAGGAGTAGGAGGAGGAGAGAGTTGTGCAGATTTCCTGCCCACACTTCAAAAGGGGCTCTCTTCTCCTGTATTATTTCCTTTCCCATTAGCTTCACTTTGTTGGCTTATGGTTCCAAAATGCACCAGGAGTCAACTCCAGTGCAAACCTGATATTAAAAACTAACAGGCTAATGCCAGGGAAAACACACTCTGCTCCTGGTTTCAAAGACAGATTTTCTTTTTTTCATAAGTGCAGCCATGCTTTTCTAATAAAAATTCATTAAACAATGGTTATGAAAGATGAAGGGTGGGGGAGGGGGAAGGGATATAATCAAGTGAGTCCCTTTGAACTCAGTAGAAAAAATACAAAAGCAAACAACCAAGCTGTTAGTGTCACACGTTTCCCTTATGAACAGAGAGGCCTATCCAGGTTTGCTCACAGCCCAGGGAATAAAGATGAGTTAGGCACCTTATCTAAATCTCCCCCTCCAAATACTGTAGGATTTCTATTCTGTAAACATGGATGTGCAGGCTCTTTTGTGTTGCTTCAGTTTACATTATTGTGGGTCTAAACGAGCCTCGTAGAGACTGCTTAATTCGTTTATGTAAAGTAAAAACAAATGTAGAAGCCCTCACTATTTTTTATTGTTAACATCCCATTGGGAGGCAGGAGAGTAAATATTTTAGAAGTTTAAAGCAATCTACTTAAGCTTAATAATAATGCTGGGTTTCAAGTAACAGAGAAGACTACAAGTCACTGGAAGATCAAAGATTATGCTGAGTTTTATAGCAAATCTGGGCAAAGATCTCCTGGGAGGGGTAAATCTTCAGAACTCTCCTTTCCCAGTCTTTCATGGTGATTGTTTGACATCTATGGAACAAGAAAGTGAGGAAGAGAGAATTCAGGCAGTTCTCCTGTGTCCAGAGAAACAGAAGACTACAAAACTGAGGGAATGCTGACTTTTCTGGCTAGTTTATATCTTAAAAATTATAAATTAAAAAAAAGAGGAAAAAACAAAAGCAAAAGAAAAATAAATGTGTCAGAAATACCCTTTCTTTTCCTGGATCAGTTTGTAATCTCATGTTAACTGACTTTTGAGTGAGTAATCTCTAAATAAGATTTCTGGCAATTTTCCTGGGTTTATGTTAAGCGCTTTTGCTTTTCAGCAAATATTCAGAATCATTTTCAGAATTGTCTGTTGAGAGACATTAGACACTCTTTACACGCTTCCCAACAATGCTGTCTCTTTCATCTGAAATGAGAAGAGTGTACATTTTGGGCCATGGGCATGATTGCACATTAAAAAAAATAAAAGGAGAAAAGACACAACGAACAGAAGAACTGATTATGAGTGATGCCACATAACAATACTGTAATATCAGGTATGTGTGTCTGTGGGTGTGTTCCGGGGATTGATATTTAGAGAGTATAATCAAGAGTCTCTAAAGTAAGAACAGAAACTGGGCCACGTTATTTTCCCATGGCTGACAAACTTTCCACTGGCCTGGCTTCCAATTATAAAAACACTGGAGTCCTCAGCCATTACACCAAAGATTGTAAATTTCCTAATGAATATTTAAAATAACCCTATGGAGTTTTTTAATGTTAATGTATTTCAGCCTTTGACTAATACGAATATCCTACAGGGTTACCATCATGTTTAGCTACATAGTTAATTCCATTCTTTTATTTTAATGCTTAAATATAGTGCCAGAGAAAAAAATAATAAATCTTTGTTTCATCTTCTCCTGGTGTACATGTTATGTTGTTATTTGATTTTTTTTTTAATGCCACAATGAAGTTCCAGACACAGAGCAGACGCACACAGCCAGTTTCTTTCTAGGCTGTCTTACAGCACAAAAGCGACATGTGCACTCCCCCCAGCCCCAAAAAAGCAATTATTGAAAATCAATACCATAATAATGGAGAGCAGTGCTGTGTTTTTCCTTGATAGCCAATTATGAGCAATTTACTAAAGTTGTCAACTCGTGGCAAAACAAATAGTGTTAATAGTATAGATTTCATAAAGACCTATCTGTCTTGTTATTGCTGCAGCCTGAGCGGTGTTCCAAGTTCAGGCTGGTAATGGAGCAATAACTCACGCAGCGATGGAGAGAGTACCATCACCAGCCCTGGATGCCTTTGGAGCAGGGGGACTGAGCCCTGCTGCCATGCAGGATGTCCAAATGTGATTCCCTCCCCATAAATAACCACCGGCTTTTTATTGGAGACTTGGGCTACCATAATACCCAGAAATTTCTTGGGTGTTTTTGGGGTGTTTAAGGACAGTCATAAACCATTGTGGCATTTTGAGAAGGATTTTGTAAAGTTAATGCTGTGGTTTTGATTGCTGACTTCAGGCCTGAATGCAGGCAATCCAAGACATGTGTTTGCATAGTATCTATCACAATGGGAACTTCTCAGTGCTACTGGCATGCCATTATGAGGCAAAGTGATGTTAATGCAGTAGATGAAAAGTCTGGTATCAAATCAAACAGATTTCTTTCTGTTGATGATAGTTTTCCTGAGCCAAGTTCTGTCAAAGTGCTTTAACTGTGGGAAGTTGTCTCTCATACATTGCAGCAAACATGACAGACTCCACCTTCTTTAGAGACACAGAGCTGATATTGGCATTTCACTCTCACAAATGAGTTCTCACAAAGCAGGGCCACATCCTGCTTTTTTGTGACAGAAAATGGCAGCAGAGAGAAGGGAAATAAAAAGCTCTGCGAATCTGAGGTCTTGCCACCAGGAGAAAAGGTGTGAAGAGAGCAAGTTCCTTTTTCTGGTCCATGGAAAATTCAGGGAAATGAAGGATGCTCAACTGGGGTCAGACATGCTGTAAATGTCTGCACAGCTGAGGTTCACAATGAGTGGAGTTTTTCTTTATGTCCTTGAAAGTGTGCTAAAATGTATTCTGGTGCCAGCCAGAATGCTGAGCATGCCGGTGCCAGCAGGCTGAGAGGAAGCTGGCCTCATGGCTGACCTGTCCAAGTGGCCCATGTTCCTGCTTGAAAGCTCCCAGAGGATGGGCAGGACTGCAGGGAGCACATGCCCACCCAGGCTGAGCTCAGCCCTTTGCCTCAGTCCAGGCTTTGAGTTAGAACCCGAACTATGAAGCTTGGGTCCAGCCCAGATGATGAATTAAAAAGCCCTTTGGGGCATGGGAATTCATCCTGTATTCAGGTTCCTTTGTGTTCCTGCTCAGCTGTCCAACTCTCAAGGAAGCCACCATTCCTAGTCCCAAGCTTTGCCTCTGCGTAGGTGCAAAAACCAAGGTTGGGAACACAAACCAGTGTCAGCAACTGTTTGCTCCTGTGAATATACAAAGGACAGTTGTCCACAGAGAGTTTTCAAGCTGTGTCCATCTTCTGATCTCTAAGGAGCACATAAACCCACAAGAGTAAGGTGCTGCTCCAGGAACAGAGGGAGAGGAGAAACAAGACTTCTTGTAAGCTCCTATTCTTCCTTCCCTCTGAAAGATGTGTGCCTGAGTGTGTTTATATTTAGTATTTAAATTAACTTTCTTCCATTTTTATCCCTGCCCTACTAAGCACTGGAGGAGTGACACTGGCCTTCACTTGCAAGGAGCTGGCAACAGCTGTGTCTGGTGCAATGTCTGCCACACACGTGTGGTGCTCCCTCACCACACGTGTGGTGCTCCCTCAGCCTTCATGACTGTCTGGTGAGGGTCTGCAGACAGCAGCAGCACTTGCTGGCAGTTTTCAGACACTGATCTGCTTTCTTTTAGTGCATCCTGGGCTTTGGAGCAAGTGCATGCTCCATTCTCCCTCCCTAGGAGAAGCTGAAAGTGGAAAAAGGGTGTCTATACTGGGAACTCACTCCAAATGCTCCCTTAAGCTGCCTTGTCTGTTTTAATCTGCAATCCCCTTTTCCACGTACTGGAACAGCTGCTCTGCTGCAAACTCCAGCTGGTGCTCATGGGGTGCCTTTAAACGCCTTAAAGTGTTTCCCTGCTGGAGACTGTGAACATCTCCTTTGCCATAATCCCATCTGTCTGTGACAGGGGTGGGGAGTTGGTGTCCTAACTTTTCTGGACAATTTTAGCAAGAGAATCTTTCTGGAAAATAAAGGGTTGATTTTTTTTCCTTTGTGCCTAATCTGTTTCTAGCTAAGCTAAACCTGGCAAGCAAATTTTAGGTGCCTCTTTAAGCATTTGCAGATCTCACCAGCAAAGAGGAGGAAACTGGTTTTGGTAAAATAAAAAACAGCCTGCACATGGAGGAGAAATTGGAAACAATTTCCATGTCAGGTTTAAGGTCTGTTTGAAAGGTGAGGTCTGAAACTGAGATACAGAATCAAGTATGGTAGTGCTGAAGCCGTGCTGAAATTTCTTCATGAAATTTCTTCACCAGCAGACATAAACTTCAGAAGCCTTAAGGGATTTCTATTATCTCTGGTTTTAGAGGAAAGAGAGCTGGAGTTCTTGGAGTCTTGTCATGCTGGATTTGTTGTGACTCTGAAACAGAAGGGGAAGTATCTCATTACTTAATTGAATGTGGGGATGAATGACTTAGTCGAAGTGAATGGATGAATGTGGGGATTTATTGAGCAGATCAGAGCAATCTCCAAAGCCATTTGAAGAGATGAAGTGAGGAAGAACAACCTCTTTGAGTAATTTCACAGACGAAGCTCAGTGAGACAACGTAAATGAAATTTGGCCAAGGTGCTGTCACTAGTGCAGCTCTTCTTGAGCAAAGAATCCTATGATCTTAACTGGTCATAAGTTGTCAAGGGCAAAAAATAGCTTTGTCAACAACAATAGGTGAATAAACTGAAGTTGTGTCACCAATGAACTTTCATGACTACCAACAGCATTTTTCCAGTCATGACCAGAGCAGCAAGGTAAGTGTGAGTCATGAGGAACACAAGTAGTTCACTAGATCTTCTTTTCCACACACACACATACCAGTGCAGAGAGCCTAGAAAAATCTTCAGATTGAAAATGGAAGATCAGAAAGTCTGGGAAGGAAATACCTGATATTAAAATCCATCAGTCTGGAAAATGTTGCTGTTACTAGCCACTACATCTCTATCAATTAGTAGATGAAGGATTTTGTTACTGTTTTTGTGTAACTTTCTCTTGAGATTGCTTGCCTGAGAATCAGGTGGCATATTGCTGATCCTTGTAGTCTGGTTCTCTCTGGTTCCACATCTATAGGACAGTTGTCCCTCTTGGCTTTTCTCCAATGTCTGCTCCATGATGCTATAAGAAATATAATATCTCACTCTAGGCCCTTAATATGCATATTAAATTAGTAGCACACACTCATGTTTCCTTCTGTGACCTCTTCTAGATGATCAAACTGAATGTGTGCCCCAGCTGGATGCCGTGAATGGCCCTCTGAAGCAACATGTATCTCCTTATCTGCTGTTTACAAAAAATGTTCTAGAACTTCTGTTTTGGTGCCCCAAGTTTGCAGGCTGGTGTGAGTAAACTTTCTCAGTAAGTGAGTGCTACTAAACCCATCTCATCAGTGATCTAGTCTGTGAAAGCGTGCTGCTGCTAATGCACCGTTTGGAAAAATCAGCAGTAAACCTCTTTGTCTTGAGTAATTTATTTCATACACTGCCTCTTTTCTGGTGTGTGAATTGTGTGTTAATAGCTTGCAGTTTTCTCACATTTGCTGGTTATTTGAAACTATTGTCTGAATAATTTCTATGAATAATTCTTAATCTGTAGGTATTTTACACTCGTTTCACTGGGATTATTTGAAAAACTGAAATTAATCTTTCAAGCTGAGTTAGTTTCTATTGGTCTAATGGATCATAAAATGTATTTATTTTCATTGAATTGACCATTGAAAAATAGCATGTATTGTCCCAGGAAGAAAGACATTTGGGTGCATGATGAGCAAATCTCATCTGCTTGTAGGTTCTGTTTGGTTTGTTTGAATGAACTATCATTCACAGAAACAACCATAGTATTAAACAAACTCACCAGTTCACCTAGCACAGCTCCCTGCAATCTCAGGTAAACATATAATAATTCAAATATTTGAGTAATGGTTCAAATACTTACAGATTTTTAGGGTATAAATTAGCTGGAAAAATATTTCGTTACGCTTTTGCTCAAGTTGCAAGTCCTGAAAACATTAGCCACTTTCTTGTGGGCATTCTATTTCTCCTAAGTCTGGCTGCATGTAGAAAAGTCAGAGACAAAAAGAAAAAAGGAATATAAGGCAAGATGTAAAACTGGAAGGAATCTCAGGTCCCTGCCATCACCAAGTATAGGCAATATTTTAAAGAGGAAAAATTAAATATTTATAAGCCTTAGAGAACAGTTTATTTTGGATTAGTTTTGCATATGAAAGTTTGGGTTGGTTTCTTTTTATCTCAGGGGGCTCTGCTGTGCCTGTTAGTCACTTCTCTGCAGGAGTAGCTCAAGGAACTTCCTATTTCTTTTGTGAGTAAACTGCAAACATTCATATCAGCTGGCTGCTTCTTGTCCAGAAGTAAGACCATGTGTGGGAGTCCATTTTAATATTTAAGGATTTTTTTCATAACAGCAGTACCATGCTGTATGGCATATTCTCTTAATTCATACTGGAGAAGTATTTTTTTTAATGTATGGTAGTGCTGGTGAATACTAGAATGACAGAAATCTTCAATTCCAGCCTTCAAAATGTTTACCATCTAGGAACAAGCAATAAACAATTCATTATCATCTACACCTCATCCAATTAAAATCCTGGAAATCAATTTTTATGAATCACTATCAAACTAACCAATTCAGACTCTTGTTTCTGAAAAGTACCCAGTTCTTAAAGGTTCAATGCCTGTCTTTCAAATGTTTTGAAACCTCCACCACACTAATATGAATGTTACCACTGTGTACCACGGATATAACAATTCTGTGCTTACTATCTATCTTGTCTGGATCCTAAATGCAATGTTACTGTAAAACAGAGAGACTTTTGGATGTGAGTTTTAGTTCTCTTTTTGTTCACAGACCCTTAGCAGACAGCTGGCTGTGCAGCACAGTCTGAGACTGTAGGTTATGGCAGTGCTAATGCAGAAATGTGTTTGGAGCAATGTGTCATGTCCAAACCCACAGGTTTGCTGAATTAGTTGAGCAATACTGGGGCCAAACATTCCCTGCTGTGGAATGTCAGGGAATCATAGAACTGAAGGGACCATGGTGTCTGTCTCATCCTGGTGTGTATTTATCTAAGTTGCAGTGATGGCCTTGTCAAATAGTCTGTTCTGGTGCTCCACAGTCCCTGCTGTTAGAAAGAGATTCCAGGACATATCTTGGATCCTTCCATCCATTATTTCTGCCTACAGTTCATAAGTTCTCAAGCACATGTATGAGGAAGAGATTATCCTCTTTTCAGAGAAGAAATTTTACATATTTTAAGGCCATTACTGACTTTCTTCTCATGTTTATTCCCTAAGTACTTCAAGTTCCTTCAGTACTTCCTTCATTTCAGATTATGTCCCCTAGATTCTCATCTTTGTTAGTATTTAAATTATAACTTCTTACAATGCCTGAATAATAGATTTTTGTGGTGACTTTGATGACTAAAGAGGGTGACTTGGAACAGAGGCTAGACGGTGTTAAAGAATAAAGTAGGTATTTATTGAAAGGCCTTCAAAAGATACCCCTTGGGCAGTACAAGAGCCCAGCCATGGCTACACCCAAGATGGATCCAAGATGGACACAGGATGGATGACCAGTCACAAATTTTCACACTTTTATAAATTTTGGTCCATTTATATATTGGAGCCAATTGTCCAATTACAGCTTCAGGTTATGAATTCCTATTCTCTCAGGTTTCTTTCCTCAATCTGCTGTTTGTTAATGCTTCTGAACCTAAAGCTGCAGTGGTGTCCTTGCTTCTCAACCTGGAAAAAGATTGCTTTGTCTAACTAACCTGTGAAGAGAACTTGCTAACACTTTATATGGAGTTCAGAGTCACACACTAAGGCAGTACAGAATCTAAAAAATGTAAAAGCTAAAACTTAAGGCATCAACTTGCCTACTAATGTGAAAGAACTGTAAAACTTCATCTTGTTTTGGGTTTTTTTTTGTATAAAGTCTGGTACACTGATTTCTTCCTTCAGAATTGGCATGATGTTGTTACCCTGATGCTAATTCAAAGATAACTCCTGATGGTATTACTAATAGCTTCTGAATGAAACTGCTGCCAGTTTCTAGCTGATTGTGCTTGAGTAGCTTAGCTAGCCATTTGCTCTATCATCCTGTACCCATCTTCTACAAAACATTGCCAAAAATGTTACAACTTCCTTTAACTATGTGTGAGCACAGCTAGACAGAATATTTAGTATAGTATTATTGCCATGAGCTCAACTTTGACAAGTGCAACTTGTATTTATTACTTGAAAAGGATCTAGAACAAATAGCTTTGCTCAGTCCCACAGTGAGGAAAAAGATGGTTTTCAATTTCTAAATTGTCAGTTTGCTTTCAGCCTTGGTTTCTCACAAGCTGTGTCCTGGCCATACATTAGGAAATCCTACCTGTGCCTAGCAGTGCTACAGGATTTCATTGTGGGTGAGGCCCACATGCAGCACTTGCAAATGGAGATCATGAGCTGGAGGAATACTCAGTGTTGCTTTGCTACTTGTGGACACAACTCCATTGGGGCTGGAACCAGACAAGGTGGTGGGGTGGGCTAGTCACCCATATGCCATGGCAAATATCTGGACATCTGCAGAGAAAAGAGAAAGGGAGTTTCTCTTTTTCACAACTTTCGATTCACACCCCACTTGTGGCTTGTCTAGGCATTACACCAACCACAGACTAATAAAGAGGCAAACAGGACAAAAGGTTCCAGCAGCAAGAAGACTCAGTGGCATGAATAAGTTTCAGGAGGGAAGATGCTAAGTAGGTATCAGGAGCCCATAGGCTTTTCCTTGCCTCTGCCACTGTCTTGCCTCCCAACCCAGTGCTCCTCTAACCATCTTGTATGTGAAATTTTAGACCTGGGACTTTCTCTTGCTCCATGCCTGAATAGTGCCTAATAACAGCCTGAATATACTACTGTAATATAAACTACACTAGTAAGCCTCCCACAGACACCTTTTGGAGAGCTGTTCAATAAAAAAGTAGGAAACATGATGAAGTAAGGTGCAATTTACAATAGCCCCCAAATATTTATGCAGTGTGTATAATGATGTGGTGACCACATCACATTTGACCTCACAGTACTGTATACCAGCTGCAGAAATTACAGCAGTTCAGAAACAAGAGAAAACTACGATTAGGAAATCCCTTTGAAAGTAAACTGGTCTTTAACTATCTGCCCCTGAGCTGCCTGTAAGTAACTTGGCAAACAAGTAGAAATTTTTGATGTTGGGACTTTCAAGGGGAATGGGATCCAGCTGCTCATGCCAGTGGTTACTGTTGTGACTGCTTTTGCTCTCTTAAATATCTTTTGGTTAATTTTGTGTAAGTCTGGACTCAGCTAGTCACCATAAACAGGGAACCATTTTAATTTTTGTTTTCAGAAGGGGAGGTTCTTGCAGCTCCTTCCAGACACCAGATTTGGTTAATAACTGTACCCACCTGCTTTGCCACAGTACATCTGTTTCTGTTTTGCTGTTTTTGATACATCTGAAGTGTTTGATCATCTGTGCAGGTGTACAAACAACCACAGAAGAATAAAGATATGGAAATTTTCCAAGGCAATAACAAGAAAGATATTTTAATCTTTTTACTTGCTCTGAGACCCAAAGTGTGGTAGAGCTTAGGTGGTCAGTTGTAGGCACTGGAATGATATTTTTGAGGTTTCAGAAAACTCTGAGAAGTGACTGTTTACTTGAAACAAAAGATACAAAGCTCTGACTTGTGCCCAGGTTCTCTTGAAGTATGAGGAGTGACAGAAATGGGCTTCAATCCCATTTCTGTACCTCTATAGTGTAAAACCTCATCTCTGCAAGTACAGGCACACTTCAGTCTAGAGAAGTTACTGAAACTCCTACAGGCAGGTCCACCTTTTTTCTACTCAGTCTATGTACCAGTAACTGCAGATCCAGAGGAACAGCTAATCTGGAGCTGGCTTTAACAACAATCACAATTAGTGATGGGGCATATACTTCATGAGCTGCCCAGCTTTGAGCTCTGTGTTATGGCTACATGGCTGTCTTTCTAGCCCACCTAGCTAATTTAGTTTAGGGATAAAATTAGGGATGTGCACATCCCTTCTGTGAATAGTGTGTGCATTTTCATCTGTAAGCAGGTGGAAGTGAGCCTGCTCCCTGCTGAGCCTATGCTGTCTTGGAAGCAGAGGAGAGTATGCTGCTCAGTGCAAAATGACTTTGGCTCGGTATGTTTCTGCAGCACAGAGGGAGGTTTCACCCTTTAATTTGTGTTGCTGAGGTCAAGGAGCCTAATTATGGCTTTCTGTTACTCTGGGATTCTTGGTAGCTAAATAGGTGTGTTGGGCTTCCATCCCTTTCTTAATCCTGCTTCAAGGTAGACAAACTCAAATAATATTTTCTATATAGGAAGCAGGTCCTTAGTGAAGGGCATAAATCCTATAGAGCTAGGGAAACCACACCCCCCCTTCCCCCCGAACAGTCAGTAAAATAGATGCTAGGGAAAAAAAATACAAATCAGTAATTCTGCCACCAGGCACCTGCTGGCATTGTCAGCAAAATTTAGTAAGAGAGGTGTACTGAGCCACATGTTTTGCAAATCCTTTTTTCGAAGCCTGTTATAGGTTTCTCCGCATGTTTATTTATTACTGTCATCACAGCCCTTCATTCAGGCTTTAAAATGATTCTGAAAGGCATGAGGTTTAACATCCACAGGTCTGATGTCATGCTGTAACCTCCAGAAGCCTACTAGCAAGGGCAGCAGCTGGGTGACATTTCCTGCATTGCTCCAGCAGCATGTCTCTTAGGCCACCTTGCAAACTGACTATTTGGGGTGAGAGGAAGAGGTCATCTGCACACTCACACCATCAGTCCTTGACCTTTCTGTTGACAATATCCACAAGATGTCCTTTCTGACAGCTCTGCAGCAGCAGAGCTATTTTGTGATACAGACACATGTCCAGGCTGAAATCATCAACTAATTTTATCTAAGCTGCCGAGCAGCTAGCAGAAACTTAGCACCTTTTGGCTGCTCCAGCAACTGCTCTGGTTTTGAACTAGTGGCCTTTTGGTGACAGGCTCTGATATCCTATTACCAATTCCCAAGCCGCCCAGTTCCTCTGAACACATGCACACTCAAAAAACAATTACATATAAATGTAAATGACTCTGAAGTGCCAAGTGACAGAGACGTGACCTTCACCTGGCTCGGGTGGCTTGTGTGAGACAGCACCAACTAGAGGTAAGCTGACACCTACACTTTCGTTGTCTTGGCAGTTTCAGAAACAGACTCTAGCCCCACGCCCTTGCTGCCCTTTGCTTCCTTTCACCTGCACCCTCCTCACGGACAATAAAAATGAGATGCAATACATCACTTTTTTTGATGGCTCTATTTTCAATAGAAATGGGAGATCAGGAACTTGAAATGACTTGTGAGATTTACATTCGTCTGCCGTATCAGGTTGTTAAGAAGCTGTAGCTCTGGTCACTTCAAAGCACTTGTTATTTTGAAAAATTGTCCAGAACTTCAGCTGGTGTACATCAGCACAGCTCTGTTGCTTCAGTAGAGCTGATTTACTCCAGCTGAGGATATGGCCTCATATCATATGGCTGTTTTTTAACTTAGAAGTATATACAATGCTGCTGAGTACAAGACAGACAGAGTTCAGTATGAGAGTAAAGGAGAATTCTTTGTAGCAGGATCTTGTTCCTGATAAAGACATTTATAGTAAATGATTAGGAAATTATGTGCCCCTACATTTTCTAAGCATGCCACGTTTGGATATAATTGTGTTACTTTGAATATTATTACTTCCATTTACAAAGTGAAATTCTAGCCCTGGTCTTTGAAAATTTTTCCCTTCGTACTTAGTAAATCATAATTATACTATCACAGCGGTTACCCATGGACCCTGAGGGTCAGTGGACTGCTTCTAAGAGAATCACAGAAAGTAACTAAGAAAATCAAACCTATTGTTAATAATGCTGAATTCGTCTTGTAAGGATGTGCAGCACCACTGAAAAATGTTTCAGGGATTGTAATTTGTAAAAGGCTGGAAAGCATTTTCATGAGGTTATATTTCTCACCATCTTTCTCCTTGTTTTTCTTCATGTTCAGGTCTCATTTAATATTCAGTCTCTTTCCTACGGTGTGTTCATGTTTTCTTTCCTTTCATAAGACAGGATCTTGGATCTTTAAAATGTGTCTACCTGACCTGCCTGCTGCCCGTAAGGCATCAGTGAATGTTGAGATATTATCCCTGTCCTCAGAGCTTCAGAAGGGGCCATCTGTGGTGGCACCTTAAGAAGGGTTTTAGGACAGTCATTTGTCAAGATGTGGTATTCCCATCCTGGCAAATCAAGGGCTTTGTAAGTTAACTGTGTTTCACTTGGGCTTTTTAGATGTTTGCCTTTCTTTGGTTCCTACCATAAAAGATCATACTTCTGTGTTTCAGCTGAATGTGTGTCTTACGTAACAGTGGTGATCCCGGTGGAATCCCTATCAGAAACCCACAGCAAAGCACTGAACCATATTTATAGTAAAAATATAATTTCTTTATCAAAAAAGGCACAGTGTAGATATAGTGCCTTTAATAGCACCCTGACACAATGCCAACCTGGATAAATGGAAACTCTCTGTCACTGAGCCCTCTCTTTGTGCCGTGTTCAAATTCTACCATCAGCAAAGTATGCAGCTCTCTGAAGGGGTTTGCTCACTTGCTTTTTCATCCTTTGCTTCTCCCTGGGTTCTTATGGCTTAGCTGGGACAGAGGGAATGCATTTCCTTCAGGCACCTCATCAAACAAGGACTTCAAAAAAAAAAAAAAAAAAAAAGCTCACAGCTCACTTCTTGCTGGCTATTTTGAAATTTGAGTCAATTTAAAATTTCCAGGACAGATTCTCACACAGGCTGACATATATGCTATTGAATCAAAAATCCATATAATGAATACCAGGATGAGTAAGGATGAGGATTAAATACACATATCATTATGAGAATTGTAACTTAGTCTTACATGCATTGTAAGTGAGATACTTTGCTGCTAGATTCCCTCCAGCCTGGAAAAAGAGCTTGTGTGAGGATGAGGTAGAAGGCAAAAACAAACAAAAAAACAACAAAAAAAAAAGAAAAAAACAAACAAAAAAAAAATCAGGGATTGCATCCACAGTTTATGTGAGTTAAATGAATTTATTTGCTGGGTAGTAACCCTGCAAGGGGTATGAAGGTGCTCTGCAACTAAGCATCAGGAACAGCTGACCAGAGTGATTTTTTTTAAAACTATTTATTTACCAAGACATAAGAACAAGGAAAAATTGCCTATTTTCAGCAGGAAAGTAGCAACATGTTCATCAGTAGTAGTATCCCACACAATTTTTTCCCTAAAAAAAGGATACGTTTCCTTTCCATTCTCTCTCTCCTGCTATCAAAATGGGAGAAAAAGGGCATAAAGGAGGAAGAGGGGAAGAACATGAAAAAAGCATGAATGTGGAAAGGCAAAAAAAGTAATACCCAAAAAGAAACATACCTGCTTTCATTGCAAGTGGAAAGAAATTTGAAGGAAATTAAAATATTTTTAATGTTTTTATCCAGAAATAATTTTTTGATAGAAAACAATATCCCTTACCAGACCCATTTGTGGTGTTTATAAACAAGGGCTCATCAGAACCACATAATTAAAAATGCTTTTGAAAAAACTAGAGACTTGCAGTTTAGATGTGAAATAGCAATAGAAGAAATCTCTCAACATATTTAACTATCCACCAAGAATCCTGTTTAAGGTTGTAACTGAACAAGTACAATACCATATAAAACCATTCCCAGTTTTCTTCCCAATAATGTGTTTTTGTCTTCTATATTCAGGGCTGCCCAGAATAGCCATGCAGTTGCATAGCACTCTTGACTGAGGAATTTATCTGGCTTAAAAGTAAGCCAGGAAAATAAAAAGAGATTTCCAGATTTCTCACCAAACTATTTGGTGGCCATCAGTGTGAGTCCTGGCACAGAAGAACCAAATATTCTGTCTGGAAACACCTTGGCATGAAGGTCCTGTTCCATGTTTCATTAGAGGTCTTTGGGATGCTGACTTTCCCTAGGGAAATTTTGGAAATGAGGTTTTCTGTATTGTTCACCATGTGAGCTGACATGATGCCCACACAGGACCTTTGCATATGAGACAGGAAATGTAGTTTGTTAAGCCAGAGCTCTGCTTCTGCCTTGGCTTTGAATGTGTTGGCTTCACTGGAGGTACCTTTCATTCACATAAGAGCAGGCAGGGAGATATTTAGTGTTGAGCCTTATAACATTTTAACAAAGGAAAAATGGAAAAATGCATCAGAGTTCAAATTCTGTAACCTCTGAATTGTTTGTTTCCAGGTATCTAAATGCATCAAATGACCAAAAATATCACCACAGCACCCACCTACCTTCAAGGGACATATTATCAGTTCTGTTTCCTCTGAATAGGCTGAGAAACTGAAGCACTGAAAAATTAAACCCAAAGCCACAGAGGAAATTTGTGCCACAGCTTGGACCAGCACTCAGATCTCCTTCAGGCATACTTAATGAAGTAAGCTGTGCAAATGTAGGTCTCATTGTAAGCAGTCAAGCAGGATCCTCCTAGTGAGGACTGGGTGGACAGAAATGTTTGATCCTTTTAAAACGGGCATGGGAAAACAAGGCAGGCACAATACAGGAAGCACCTCTTGATCTGGTTTTTGACAATCTTGCACTGCTCTATGCTATTTGCTCAGGCTGGGGTGAATGCCTGGCCTAAACAACTCGTCCCCAGTACATGCAGAAGAGTTTTTTGTGTACTTGAGTTTGCTTTCAGATAATTTTTCACCATGTCCATTTGGACCTTTCTTTAATGTATTCCTTTAGCACCATTAGTGAGGCAGTGCAATGCCATTTTTCTAAGGTCCTGAATGTTTACTTCTCCAGGTAGGGTGATTATGGGCATGATGGAATGATGTCTTTAGTCAAGTGTAGATCTTATCTTCCAATGTAACAAGGTAGCCTAATGAAATGAGTTTTATTCAAAGATCTTGTCTCATAACGCTTCAGGAAAACATGATAAATTGAATGATTCTTTTAGCAAATGCATCACACAAAGCACTGGCATATTGCTTATGAAGTTTAATTTTGTAATAGTTCATGGGGTATAATATACCTGTAGCTATTTCAGTGGAATGAATTTTACAGGCTCATTACAAAAGCAGAACTGTTGTCCCAAAATATTGCTTTTCTTGTTGAAGTGTTGTTCAGATTCAGGGCAATTTGCATGTATAACCTCCAAGGAATTGCTGCATCTCACTTTTACAGTTTTTTTCCTTTTATTGTTCTATTATTATGAACTATGGTGAAACTCTTTTATTTAAATAATGAGAGACTAGCTGTTATTAGCAGCGGTTTCACTGACTGAATTTGGCATGCTAAATCTAAATCCAGAAATATACTTTTTTTTAAACTAAGAAAAGTTTTCTTGTTTATCAACTTAAGGTAATGTACAACTAGACAAAAGTAAAAATATTGTGATTTGGACCTAATTTTATTCTCTCGGATTACAGACCAGTGGTGTTTTTACCATTTCTTAAGATACACATTACCTTTAATGGGAAAATGACTGACCCAATTTACTTATGAAAATGAGAAATTACTTTCTCTATATCACGTTTCCAATAGTAATTCTGCATTCCCATTACTGTAGAATTGTGCATAATTTATGAAAACTTGGGGGGAGCCTTGAGTGTACATTGCCTTGTACATTTGGACCTTCCTGAGCTTGTCTCTAACTGTGGTGGCTTGGGAGAAAAGCACTTTTCACTCCCCTGCATGCAAGACTTTCATCACCTGGGATTTCCAAGTGCATTCTCAGATGTGGTGGGGTGTCCCATCTCCTTCTTGTATGAGAACTCCTCTCCTCCTTCAGCAGAACTGCCACATTTGTACTTTTGACAGTTGGCAAAAATGTGAAAATTGAGCTTATAATGTGTTTTAATGGTAACGGGTGTGGGGGTGACCTAGCAGTCTGTGTAGGAATAATCTAAGTGACTTCAGTTTTTGGCAAAGCATGCACTCAGTGCCCCAAAACTGATCCTATAACCATTTTACCATCTATTCTTTCTTAAACTGGGGAGTGTACTTTCAAGCGCACGGAGTTGCCATGCAGTGGTGGTTCCCAGAGAACACCAAACTCACCCTCCAGTGTGTGCTGTGCTTATAAACAGAACATATAACTACCACCTCAACAGCCTGAAAACAATGTGAGAGCAAGAGCTGATACTGAGGTGCAAGAAGCATAGGTTCCTAGATTAGGGATCTCAAAGCATTCCCAGGTAGAGCTCTTTTGACATAGACTATAAAACCACCACAACTGATGGGGCTCCTTACTTTTTTCTAGCTTTTTCTCAGTTCCATTAATTTCTTCCTGCCTTTTTCTTTCCTATTATATCCCCAGGATTAGAATACTGAAAAGTAACAAGGGAAAAAGTAACAAGGAAAAGAGAAACAAGGTTTGTGGAAGCAGGATCAAAGAGCAGAGCTGCAGTCCATTCCAATGGATGTGAATTTTCCAAAAGGTTAGAACACCAGAGGCTCTTTTCGTTCTCTCATTCTACATTGTTTGTGTTACAGTAATCTTTAGAGGAGCCTAATGAAACAGGAGCCTCGCTTTGTAACCCACCGACTACCAAACACTGGCTAGATCCTCAACTTCAGTGGACTTATTGGGCTCATGCCAAGCCTGAGGAGCAAGGCTCTGAACCCATCTCTTCTGCAAACATCCTACTGGATAGGAAACACCTGGGCTCAGGAAGCTCAGATTTGGAGCCTTTCCATTCTAGCATAGCAGCAAAGCTCGTTAGTGCTGATGTTAACGCTGCAGCAGGGGGGTTGATTGATTTGCCCTAAGTCATGCAGCAGGCAGTGGCAGGATTGGTCTCCTGAGACCCTGGCTCAGATTCTCAGTCCTTTTCTGTCTGTCTGAGGAAATGCTCTCTGAGCACTGTGCCACTCAAGGACGCAGTTTTCATGTTTTGGTGGTGGGTGGAAGAAGTCCATGGGCACAGTAACTAGGAAGAGCTGGTGTGGTACCTTTGCTGGAGTCTGAATGCAAACTGCAAAGTGTTTTGGGTTCTGAGGCATAGCAGGCTGGAAAGCAGTGAGCTGTAATATTTCAGTTAATATTATTTGACCTAGTTGCAATGAAATGCTCCTTTTATTGATTAACACAAACCTCTATTTTTTTTACTCATGAGTGAATAAAATGAACTTTCAGTAACTTGTCTTTGAACAGTAAAAACTGTCCAATTTTTGTTTAAATCAATGTTTTTATATAAATCTGCAAATTATATTCAATTTGAAAACATGGACTCTCAAGACTGTTGATTCTCTTTATTAATTTTTTATTTCATTTCAAAGCACTGAAAGATGTTTCAGAAAGGCTGCATCTTTTACAGTTTGGAGTCCACTTCTCTAGCTCTTTCCAAAGATTTTTGGTTAGGATGTCCATGACATTTAGCTTGCAACTCTTTATAAATAAAACTTTTAGGAGCACTGAGCATGGTAGAATCTACCATGGTATATAAGAGTTAAAAGTCTCTACAGAATTGAGTTTGAAATCTATATAATACGTGTACTGTATTGCACGTATATACCACAGTCAGTATCTTTAATCACATTTGGTGTTTCTGTCTGTCTGCATATACTTCACAATTTTTTCTTCTGTAGCTTCAATTAGTGTTTAATGAACTTAGCTAGAGTTAATTATTAAAAAGTGACTTCAGGGGTCAAGCCTGTTTTACATAGATCCACAAAGACACAGCATGAATGTGGTTTTGCCACTATGAAAATTGTAGTGAAAAGATCATTATTTTTTTTAATCAAGGACTAAAAAGCTGATCTGTCTAAGTATCCTTTCCACAAAACATTCTCCAGCATTATTGCTGTACACATTTACAAAGAGGCAATCTGCCCTGTGTTCAGGTATTCCGCTTTTAAAAATGTAACTGCAAGCATCCATTTAAGTCTGACAGCATCATTCACTTCTTTTTATGTTCCTCCTCCTTGCTGGTTTAAAAATGTTATGAAATTGAAGTAGACTACCATAAGCATAGTAACAATATGTTATTTTCCTATTAAGTACTATGGGATGTGGTGTTTCGTGCCTTGCTTCAATGCTTGTGATAATTAAACATTGAGGAGGGGTACTGAATGTAATTCTTTTTAATGACAACAGAATCACAATGTTAATGCAGAGTCAGTACGACTACAACATTTTAGATTTAAATCTGTAATTTTTTACAGCAACATTTGTGTTTTGATGAATGCCTTGCACTGTCCTTTCATTTGAGCTGAATCTCAGGCTAGTGTGGGATAGACCTGTATTGCTCTTCCATTAGACCTTGTTAATATCTGAGCTGCCAGACCTCGTGCTGGCTTCTCCTGACCAAATGGGGAGCAGTGTGTTGTCCCTTACCCTGCCTATGGTAAGGAGAGAGAGGTAGCAGAAAGCTCTTGTACACCTCAGACCCTCCTGTGCCCTACAAGTACCAGGGCATGCAGGGTTAAGGACAGCCTTGTCAGGCTGACCCATGGCTCAGTAGTGCTTTTGAGATCATTCTTGTTGGCTTTTTTTGGGGCACAGGTAGATTTGGCTTGTATGCTGCTTTTCTGTGCAGCAGTCTGCCTCAAATCCTACCCCAGCTTTCACTAACATTGCTAGGCTGATTAATGTTGCATGGTTGGTAACACTGCTGAAGATATGCAGATTTACCCTACTGATCCCTAATCCTCTGTTCTAAATAATATTGGGAGCATATTGCATCTTCATATTTGACAAAGGAGTCCAGAGACAATGAACTCTTTACCTGACATTCAGAGAGGTCAAGCTCTCATTAATCTCCTGTCTTCAAGGATCATTGTGGATGGCTGCTTGGAAGATTCAGAACTGCCACTGCAGCGGCTGATGAAGATGAAAGTCAATCTCCTTAACACATAGGCATTTGGTGGTGCTCAGAAGAAAGATTCAAAAAACTGACCTTCAGGTTTTCCTGCTGTCCTTGTGCTACAGCCACGCAGGATGAATTTCACCTGAAGTGCCAAGGCAATTTAGACAAAAATTGCTGAGTACATGTGGTGTTTGTTACTGTGCTGTTCATCTGAGCCTGCACAACTGATCTGAGGGATGGTGCATGTTTTGTAATGATGGAGACTTGTTAATTTGAGATGAATTATTAAGTGCTGGCAATAAATGAGCATAGATATGCAAACAAATAAACAATGACAAGGAAAGGTGGGAGACCAGGGTAAGAAAAATGGCAAGGTTTCCTGAGGATTGGACAAAGATGTTTCTCTGGGATTATTTTGACTGATGTCAACTCTTCCTTTTATTTGGGAGCAATTTCTTTCAAAGCAATAAATATTTGAAAACTTCATATTTATTAAGTGTTAATTTTACCCCTAGGCCGTCTAAGCAAAAAGTTCAAAACAGAACACTGGAAATACACACAGGCTCCATCTGTTCATCTCCTGCTGCATGCTTTGAAAAGTGTCACCCAAAACCTTCATTATTTTTAGTGGTGCTATTTGTTTCAGGTTTCTGATCCTTGCTTTACCCCTCAGTACCTGCACCTAGCTTTCTGCACGTGAGCCCTTCAGCAGCTGATACAATGATTTCTCACTAGAACTCAAGGAGGTCAGGCCATCACTTGAAGGTGGCTAATTTCCATTTCTAATTATGGCCTGTGGGCAGGGATCTGTATTCAGGACTTTGGCCCGCTTCAATCCAAAGAGAATTTCCCACTGCTGTTACCAGAAAACTACATGCAAAGAAGAAACATAGTAACACCTTCTTCCAGGAGCCAAAGAAAGAGACACCGCAATTATTTAGGCACCTCCTTTGGGATTTAGCGCGTGCTCACAATTTAGATTTTGGGAGCACTATTTATTCTCTGTGTTGCTCTCCTGTCCATCTCCTAACACTTTTCCTCAGTGTTTCCCTTTCTTCAGCAGTTCTCCAAACCTTTCCTGTCTCACAGGCTGGGATGATCAGAATTTGAATAATCATTGTTGACACTCTTGAGTGCCATCATTCGGGTTGGGCTTAATCCCTTGGGAGGAACAGAGCCCTGGCAAATCACACCCTGCAGAGCATTATCTTAAGATATCTGCATGTTCAGCACCAAAGGGCTTACAATTTCCTCAGTTTTTGAAGTTCTTTTTCTAATTTTGTAGCTCATTTGAAGAGAACAACTGTTCAGGTTATGCAGAACACCTATCATGAGAACACCAAGCCAGTCAGATGCCATAAACAGAATACAAGCTGGATCTGATTTGAAAGGTTTTTAATTTTTTTTTCCTTGGAAATTAGGTTTCTGGCTGTAGCAAGTGGAAGCTCTATATATCTGGTATTTCAATGTTTCTGTAAAGTGGGCTTTTTAAAAATGAAATGTAGATTTAAATGTAACACTTAAAGCTTCAGATCTCACGTGTGTATTTTGTTCTTGCTGGAACAAAAGGATGCAAAAATTCATCCTCCTGTTTTATACAGAAAAGTGCATGCACTTGAGTTTTGTGTGATAGCTCTTCCCAGTTTTAAAGAAGGCATCATTGAGGTGTAATTTCACTGCTACCTCTGGACTTCCTAAACATTATCAAAATGACTTGAGGAACCTTAGTCTGCTGAGAGACCTGACCTGTTAGTCCTGTGGCTCATGCTAGGTAAAAGAAATGCTTTTCTTAGAGAACAAAGAGACATATTAGTACTCACTGCAAAGTCAAGGAATTAAACAAGCTATAAAGGCAAAACCTCAGGGAGAATATAATCCTGGGTGGACAAAAAGGGAAGCTGCTTTTGAGGAAATACTTGAACAAACCAGACAAAACTTCACTCTAGGAAGTGAAATTGGTCTCATTAGCTAGCAAATAAAGAAGGCTCTGTAAAGACTGTTTATTTGAAAGAAAGCTGAAGATTTCTCATTTTAAAGCCACACTCAGCAATCTGGGTAAGCTGATGTTGATCAGGATGTTGATCATCACAAACAGCTATTGTTTGATAACACTGGTCTTTGCCTGTAATGGTCTTGTGAGCTCCTACGACTTCTGAGTTTAAATTGCTGCAGCAAAACCACTCTAAATTTGTTAATTCCCCAAGTGCATCTTTGTTCTCTGTTCCCTCTTAGGAGATGCACTGACCCAGGCAGTGACACAGAGGTTTTCAGCCTTTCTTATTGAGAGTGTGCTAGGTCAGTGTCCTTGCCTTTCTTGTTCAGGCAGTGTTGGGTCAGAGTACCTGTAATCTTTAACAGGGATACCTTATTTGCTCCTGGGAAGCCTGGACCTTCCCTGCAGACTAGGCTGAAACTAGGGATACTTCCCTTGCAACACCTTCCATAGGATGACAACTAATAAAACATGGCGCAAGTGGGAGAAAGCTGAGTTTTACAAAAATCTCTGTTATAGGCCTATAGAAACCACAGGGTTTCAAATGGACCATTCATTTTTGGGTGCTTTTCCCTGGCAGTAGCCATTCCTGAGGACCACAGCATCTGTTCTGTGTCTGACTCTTTCCTCCTCTGGGTGCTCCTCTGCCTCAGACCTACAAGAGACTTAAAGGGTTACATTTAAGATTTACAACCCTTTAAGAGTCAGTTGCCTCTCATGGAGGCCCTATTCCTCCCCTTAAATGGAATGGGCATCTTATTACAGTTTTTACTAACTAGTTATAATGGATTTGCACTTAGGAATCTAAGTTCCTTTAACAGCTTTTTTAAATTCCAGACATAGGGGTTTGGGTGTAAAAGGTTGGGAAAAGAACAAGAAGTCTTTTAATTAAGTGTGTATATTCTGCTTTATACCCTGAGCCAGCCATAAACCTGGGAACAGGACCCAACTGTTCAGATTCTAGCTCCAATTATTCACTCGTACACAATGCCTTTATTGCCATTAGAAATATTAATAACAATGATTTATCATAATTTCACCTTCAAAAGGAACATTGAAAAAAGACAGGTGAAAACATGTTAATGCAAGGAAAAATTGCTTAGTCCGTATTTGACTTAAAGGTTAGTAAATGTGAACCAATTTTTCTTTTATAAGAGAATAATTTTAACAATATCATTTTAGTGATGTATAATTTTTCTTTGTATTAGCCTTTTCTTTTGTCTCACCTGCTGTTAGGCATAAGAAGCCTGTTCTCAGTACACAACCCTTAGTGCTAGGCATTTTAGATCCAAGAACCTGACTTGTTTCCCCACTTTCAATTTATACCTCTGTGTGAGATGCTAACATATTGAGATATCAGTCAAGCTATTAGGCTGGCTGTAACTATTTTTAATAAAATACAACAAAATGATAGAAAAACATTTGAAAAATGAGGATTTGACCTCTTTACATGTGTTATAGATTCTGAACATGATGTGCAAATGGTAAATTCTGAAAAGTTATCTTCCGTATAATGTCATTTCTGCAGAACTCTCTTGCCTCAGGGTTGTGAATTATTGAGCTGTGAACATTATAGGAGAGATTATTTACAATAAATCGTGTAAAATCCCAAATGTTTTGCAATCAGAATATGTCAAATGCTGAGGAATGAGGAACCCCCTTTGGTTTATAACTTCTTTCAAGCATGAGCTAAAACCTGTACAGTACTGTTCCTAACGGAAAAGCATCCAGACCAATCTCTATAAATACTCATCACAGTCCCATAAAGTAACCTATTAGAAACACTTGACATTTTCATTTATATCTGTAAAACTGTTGGAAAAAAGTTATGTAGGCTGAGCTCTCTAATGCTTTCTCAACATTTTTCACACAAAATAACATAATATAAAGAGTTGATCATGCAATCTTTTGGCTGACTGTCTGTTATCTAAAATATGATTTATCTGAATAACATGAATTATGCTTCCTCCAGTTTCCAATTTATGGTGTTAGAATCATTCTTTCTAATTACTCCAGTGCAACTGGTATGCTGTAAAAATCTACTGGAATGTTCTTAGATAATAATGTAATAGGAGCCTTAACAGTAGTTGTGAAATAAATATAGGACCTTATATTTGTCAAATGCTGAGTTTATTTATCACAATGTCAGGAAATTATTTCTGACACATCACTTATCTGTAATATTTGACATCCGTATTTATGCTGTGTATCAACACATGAATTTAAAAAGAGAAACATAAAACACTCTACTGGAAAGGTTGTGGGCAAGTAGGTCAGCCCACAGATTCTCTTGTACCTGAGTACAACCTGAGTATTTTGGTGGCAGATGCAGAAAACTTACAGAAAACTTTGGAGAGAGTTGTTGAGAGAGGTTCAGTATGCTCAGGACTTGTAATAAGACCCACAAGTCTACTAAAAACCCCAGAAACTGCAAGACAGAATATTAGCATTAACAGGAGGGAGTATATGCCAACATTTTGAACTGTACAGTTATGAATGCTGACAAAATATAAGATATATGTGGTGTCTAGTAGGTCACAGGACAGATTATTTTGCCCCTAAAACCATTGAGGAAATGTTGGGCTTGAGCCCAGTAAGTAAGATAAATAAAATATGGAACCTAATGCTAAAACTACATGGCAAAGTTTCTTGCATTATTGCAGCCATACCCTTCATTAGCACAAACTTGTGTCTCTCTTGCTTTACTAATAACTTACAACCTGTTTCCCTGAATGTGAATGTGGAGATGCTTAAAGCCCAGCCATAATGGCAATGAGCAGAAAAAGCTCCTGCACTTGACTACCAAATATCCAAACACTAGAAACAACTCTGCTGCTCACTTCACAGCAGTCTTTTTGAAAAGAAAAAGAGAATGCAAGGTTCCCCAGGAAATCTGTCTTTTATCAATCACCTGCATCTATCAGTCATGGAGATAAAGAGCATTTTGGTGGAAAAAACAAATTCTTGCAAACTAGTACTGATTATAAGGCCACATGACTGCAGCCCCACTTTGTTTCCAGATAGTCTCCAGCCTGTTGATTGCACCCTGGCTCATTGCAGTTTCTTTCTGAAAGGCCTAGTGCTTACACTCTACCAAGGAAGTTCAGCAGTTTTCTAGGAACCCAGGCAGTTGTCTTGGAAGATGACTGCATGTGTTATTATCCAACAGTATATGGCAGAGGGTGCATTTTAAAAGAAATTATGCGAAAACAAATGTACAAATGTTATTTCAATTCTACATGCCCACTCTGACATTTAGTGGTTGACTGACTACTAAATCCCCCACTTCCCTAAAATATCAGGTAAAATACCAATATGTAAAGTAAGACTTGTGATACCCCTGTAGGGAAACAAACACTATTAATTTTTCAGAAATTTTGATGAAAAATGTGGTTTGTAGAATTTGTAGTAGCACGTTTCAATTTGACCTGAGCATAATAGAAGTATATTTCCAGTCAGCTCATTGAATAGACTTTTACTGATAACATTTTTCTATCCAACTTATTTTTATATTATTTGCAAACTCCTACACCAATGTTTTTCACAAAGATGTTGAAATGCTTTGACCAGAGACCGGAATTTTTTTACCTTACACACACATTGGTGTTCATTAACAAGCAAATCAAGTAGTTGTATGAAATTCTCTAGTATTCAAGCAGAAATTTCTGTAGAAAAAAGCCTAAGTTATTGCACAGAAAAATATTCCTCAGTGCATAGGACACCAGTACAAAGAATGGCAAATTAAAGGTTGCCAGGAACAAACCAGAGCTCCATAAAATGCATAGCACGTTCAATTACAAGTAAGATAGATTAGCAGAAGACATATTCTGTATTTTTTAGTTGGTTGCCAGATATTTCTCTCTGTTGATGACTGCCCTTTGAGATGTTTGGAAAATGTTGGTCTTGGCTGCTGCATGGTTTGCAAGCAGCAGCAACTAACTTTCCCTGTCAAAGATCTCTTAAGGCTGCGGCATTGAGTCTGGTGTGAATTTTTCCTGATGTGGAAGGAATGGTATTGCCAGTGTTATGGCCAAAGGTAAGGGATATGCCTATGCCATTCATCAGCACCTATGTGAAAGCAGCAGAGATTTTCTGTGCCTTCTCAAGAACAGTTTTATGATTTGCTTCTAGATTTGGTAACCACCTCTACTTGTAAGATACTTACCTTTGGTGACTGCCTGGAGTATCCTCACCCTCTGTGCTGAGTGAAAGAGTTACAGGCCTCCAAAGGGACTCCAAGCCCTTTCCTCTGCTAGGACTGCTCCCTAGGATGTTTTCATCTCTTAAATCTCTTTTGCCCAGTTGAGAAAGGACAGACTTCTGGTGTCAGAGTCATGTACCCCTTTCCTTCCCTCTATATTCTGCGTTCTCTTATTAAAAGGAAATAAAATGGTTTGCAAATGTATTCCAGACACAAGATTTTTTACTTAATATATATTTCTGATGCAGCCACATGCTGGGTTCTTTACATTAAACACATTTGGTGATTCAAGTTTACTTTTGAAAACAGTCTGCTTTGTTTTCTGGTCTTAGTTGTTCTGTTTTCCTTTTTTTTTTTTTTTTTTTTCCTTTTGTAAAACCATGAGTTCATTTTTTGTACTTCTTGTCCTTTTAAAGAATGCAGGCCTCTTCTTCCATCTCCTCTTGTTTATTTAGTGCTTCATGGAAACACACTGAACTTCACAGTCAGAAGCCCATTGTCAGCCTCCTTGGGTTGCCTCTGGCACCATGACTTTTAAAATGATGATTTCCATCCATTAAGAGGTAACTTAGTTTTGGTTTGGATTGATCTCATTCAGCTTTAACTGTCTAAAATATCTATGCCCAGCTAGTTACATGGGATCCTTCTAAACTCAATGGAGAAAGAGGGATCTCCAGAGGTTACTCACCTCAACTCTGTCACCCTGTGAGAGTGTCTCTGTTGGCAGTGTGCAGGACAATGAGCTTTGGCTCTGAGGGGACTCTCCCTGCACACATGCATTTTGTATTTCCAAGCTGACCTCCACAAGGAAAGGGTGAAAACCCTGTTTTGCCATAACGTCCCCAACACAGATACTGTATTCTATGGTTTAAGCTCAGTTGTTTGTTTCAACTCAGCTTAAATCTCTCTCCTTGCTGCCATTTACTAAACTTAGAATTTCAACATTTTTTTTGCATATGAAATTGTTCCCATGCACCTTTGCTCTGGTAAATGAAAAGAGTAATAAAAATTGGATTGTGTTGAGCAACTCTAAATGCAAACAGCTCTAATCACTCCTCTGATTCTCCTTTAAGCATCTAATTTGCCTGTAAAAGGCTGCTCGGGGCCATAGGTTCTTTGTTGGCTAAAGGCTAAACACTTCTAATGTTTTTCATTCTCAAGACCAGAAGTACAGCATACCTCTTTTGCAGTTTCATTCTTCTTGATTCTCTTCATATTCTTAGACATTCTCTCTTGGGATCAGCAAAATAATATGTGAAGAATATTAGTGATATGGAAGCTCGCTTCAGGGTTATCTTCAGATGAGTTGAACTCTACAAGCGAGGTACTAAATCTGCCTTGAGACTATCAATACAAGAACAAGAGAAAATGTAGGCTTTATAAATAGACTGTTCTCCTTTTGTTCTAGGATAGGAGGAGAAACTGAACTGAGCATTGAAGTTGCTGTCACACAGCTGGCTGTGCTGGGCTGGTACAGCTGGCAGAGTAAAGCTACATATGTTTTATTTAAAATACTCTTATATCATAGGGTGTGCAGATAGCAGGGTAAGGCACAACAGGAGGTACAAAGGACTGCCCATTTTTGCATATGGCCATCCTGAGTGGTGATGGAAATAGTCATGCTATTGGACTCTTTGACTGGAGTATATATAATAATGATATTTACAACAGCTTAGAGAAACAACAATACAGTAATGTTGTATGTTCCTGTCAAAGAAATCAAACTTCTGATATTTGTTATGTAATCTGTAATACCTTTTGCATGGTTGGTGTTTCATCAATGGGTTAGTAAATCTTCAGTTTTATAATTACGTCCCATTTTTTTTTGGGGGGGCGGCACAAGAAACCCAGTTGTTTTCAGGGAGGAAGGACAACCTTCACTAACATTTTTTTCCAAGGATCTAGGTATTGTTCCGCTCTTAAGGATGACTAAGTAAGTCTGAAAGTTTTACAAGAACTGGCTGAGATTTGTTCCTGTAAAAATATGTGAGTTTTTTTTTTTTTTTAACAATAAAAATCCCTACAGAAAACAATGTTTGACATTTAAAACTATAAAGCTTAGGTTATAGGTCCCCTAATAAGTATTTTTGGCAAAGTTAAAGTACTGCAGGTTTTTCATACTCTATTTCAGGAGGATTTGCATATATGGAAATGCCTAATAAAACCTTTTGTCTTCTAAGCCGTCTGTTTTAAAAATTTTAGTCTGCTTTCAAAATAAAAATGCAAACAACCCTTTGGTGTAGTTTATTCATAAAGGGATATGCTGGGGTTTTTTTCATATTTTTTTCTTCAATTACCCAGTCTTGCCGTCTTGCCCAATAAGTTTTAGTGTTTTGTTACTAATAACTAATGAAGAACAGGTAACAAAAGCCACAGCAGCATCTTGTACTCATTAAGAACTGGATCAAGCTAAATTGCACATTGCATGAAGCATGCCATCATATAGAGAAAGCAAGAAGTGTCTGGGGCAGCATGCACTATTAATTAGAGCTGAGCTGGACTTGTGTTGTGGCAATCATGACTTTCATGTTCTCTTACTTTCATGTTCTAAAAATACTATGCCTGACTTGATGTTTTATGATTTATGTGAGGGGGGGGGACATGATACACATTTTGTAAATGGGTGGACAATAGACATATTTCATGAGCGGCTGCAAGCCTAAACTCCCCTCCCTAAAGGAATGGAGATGTTCAGCATGGGCATGGGGACATAAAGAGTCACATAAAGCTCTTCCACTTGAGAGTGAGTGTCCGTGGGGGGCAGTAGTCCATTATGGGAACTTGAACTCAGTAGGATGAACCTGGAATAGCTTCCATAGCTCAAATATCCAAACATTTCTGTATATTTTGTAGCATCTTTGTTTTGTATTTCTGAGGACTGTTGGTGTCCCTGGTGTCGGAGCAACATGCCATTCCCATCCTCATGTCTGCACTTTGGCTGGTATGGCAATCTACCCCATTTAAGAGTTTCTGCCAGCTCCTGGTGGTCACTACAGAAATTCTGCTCATCCATTTCACACTCCACTGTTTGAGAGTGGTCAGAGTGCAGTAACAAGATTGACCTGGTTTAGGGAAGTAATTAACTCTGTCTTGTAGATGTAATGAATGTAAGCATGATCAAGCTCATCATGTTCTTTTAGAGAAAACAAGGTGTCATTGCAATGTTTTCCAGTGTTTGGAGCCTCCTGTTTAGAAGTGTTTAAAGAAAACTGAAATGTGAGATTTTACTCTTTCCTCTCTTAGCATGTATGGGTGTAGAAACTTGGCAATGCACAGTTGGAGGAAAGGGTTAGAAGGTGCACTTCCAGCAGGATCTCCATCAGAGATCAGTAGGTTAATAGGATGCAATCAAAGGACTTCTTTGAGCCATGCCTGAACAGATAAAACACTTATGTGGGTTCTTCAAGCCAAGTAATTGTATTTCGTGCTGAAGCAGAAGGGAAACACAAACATAAATACTGCCTTTATGTGGGGGCCAGTTACAAGTAGCTAAAAGGCAGTAAATTCCTAAACTGTTGGAGCATGATCCTGGTGATATTGATTTGGTCTTGAGGTAGTTTCAAGTAAAGGTAATCACAAGTAAAACTCCCTGGTCAGAGTGCTTGCATCCTTTTTGTTGTCACAGAACACACTTAAAAATTAATTTTTCATATTGCTATAAAATCATATTAGTGATCTAAGGAATTAGAATATTTTTATTCTTGTAATTTAAACTATTATTTTATGGAATGATGTTGATTGGATATTTCTCCATGTAGTTCATTTTCTTTTTAGGTGGGTGTAGACTCTTCTGTCCCAACGCAGTGAAGTCATCTATGAATCATCTGCTCTGTAAATCTGTCAAGAGACATGGTTTAATGACATTATCCTCATGTCATCAGTGAGATCAGAGGACACTTAGAATTGTCATAAAATGATAATGCAAGGGTTAGGCTTGCAATTTTCTGTACTGGCAAAATCAAGCAGTTGAGAGATCAGACAAATGAATACTACCTTCTAAGACCTTTTCTCCTCAGATGAAATTAAAAGTGTGAGTTAACTTAAGCAATCACAGTGCTTTAATAGAAATGCTTAATATATATAAACATAAAAAATATGTTAATGAACTTATAATACTTTATAAGATTTATATTTCAACCAAACTGAAAAGAATTTTTAATTTTTTTTTTCTAGGTTGCTTTGCAATCTCTACTTAAATTCCTGACATCCTTGTTCAGCTGCTTTCTGAAATGTCCAAAATTTTCCAGGGCTATAATCTACTTTGACTGAAGACAGTCTGAAGAGGGCTGATGTTCCAGGGAACATGTGTTTTGAATTGAAGAACAATGATACAGTTTTGTTTGCACTCATAAATAATGAATCTTTTTCTGACCACAAGTAAAATTGTTTAAATTAGTCTCCTGATTCAGTAATTGATCTGAAGCGTATGCTGTGTCAGAGCTATCAATATACTGATGACTGCATGCATCTCAGAGAGCTCCAGCAGTGCTTATGAAGGACACTATAAAAATATAAAAGGGGTTAGAAATGAGCTTTGTGGATTATCTTCACTTAATGGCACGGCAAATGTCATTTTATGGACCTAATTTACTGAACATTAATAATGCTACAGTTGAAGTAAATCATTTTAATGGCAAGATTTATGTGAATAACACTAGCACTAATTTACCAAAGGAATTTACAAAATCCATTTAGCTCTTCTAAAGAGGCACTAAATGGATGTTATGGCTTCGTTTTAGACTGCCACTATCCTGGGAACAGGGCAGGCCTGCTCTTTCTTTCTCCCTTGTGTTTGTGCATAGGGAAAGCCAGAAGATGAGTTCAGCAGTAACACTTCAGTGAGTCAGTGAATGGTGCTGAGCGATCAACACACTTTTTCTGTGTGTCTTCAGCTAAGAGCATCTGATTAAAGTTATGCCAAAGCGATTCTGAGAAGAGGTGCTTGGAGACTGCACCTCCTGCACAATGTTCTCCCTGTATTATACAGCTTTATCTTCAGATAGCTATGCTGATGTGAAAGTTTTGTGTGCTTTAGGGGTGCAGAATGCTACTGGGAGATGAAGATGCTAGGGGTGAGGAAACCTCAATGCCCTTGCCCATTTTGCTTATGAAATTATCATGTGCTGGCATTAAATGTAGTATAAACTACAGTATCTACAGTGTGAAGCTGTCCAGGATGACTGAAGGTCCTTTCTCTTCTCTGAGATAATCAGAAACTCTCTTGGCAAGTAAGATGTTCTCAGCCAGCAAGTCTTTATTTAGCAGGGGATGCTCCCAAGAAGTGTGTCCTCAAGAGATGGAGCAGTAAAACTGCAGGACCTTCTGACTCCTTCAAGAAGACAGAGGTGGTTCCTGCTTTTTCAGGAACAAATGCAGAAGTCAGATATTTTTAACCTTAGGTTTTAAAATTTGCAGTCATTTACTGTAAAAACCTTCTCAAGGTGAAATGAGTTTAATATAAGTAACTGGCAAACCTATGATGTAATCAAGCTGGGAAAAGAAAGAAAGCAAAAAAAAAAAAAGCAATTATGAAATACAATGTTGTTTCTGTTTTTAAATACATAGAAAATACTTGGACACTGTCATAGTAGGGAACATATAAATAGAAGATAGATGATAGAGAGTAGATAGATAGATAGATAGATAGATAGATAGATAGATAGATAGATAGATAGATAGATAGATAACCAGCCAGCAATGGAAGAAAAATGAATAAACACTTTTAGTGTTTTATTAGTGTTTGCTAATCAGGTGTCTAGCATGAACATACAAGCGGATCAAATAATGCATAATTAACAGCTTAAAAATTATTGCATAGAGCATTTGATTACTCATGGAAAGTTATGGGCTCAGCTGAGTGTGAGATTTTATGCATGTCTGCTGGAACTGGTTGTTTATGATGTGACATTCTTTAATGGTAAAATGAAAAACAGCACAGTTCTGTGCCAGGACACGAGAGGGTCATAGGGGGAATGAATATTTATGAAGCAAAATAAATATGAAGATGGAACTTCCCTCTCCTTTTCCCATCCCTCACTACTGATTTTTTTCCTATATAGTCCCTGACATGCAATTTACATTGGCTTATATACACCCTGGGACAGCTCATGTCTGTGTTTGGCTCTGATTATGGTATGGTGTTGCAGCTACCCTCTTTGAGAAGTGGGTGCTGTTGAAGGTGTCATTTGCCCTTTATTGCTTTAAGAATATTTCATGTACTCCTGAAATGCTGCAATAAACCAGTTTTGCAGGGCTATGGTTCTATTTTATCCATCTATTTTAAGGAAATGTAGATACCTGCTCCCATTCAAACCCCTTGCCATAGGACTTCCCTGTATTCCATATTGTGATGTGTAATGTACTTACTGTCAGGGAAGGGAGGGTTTTCTCCTCATTTTGCAAGTGAGGACCAAAGAAAGAGGCAACCAATCATTTCAGAAGCAGACTGTGGTAAGGTGAGAAACCAAAGAGAAATGCCTTACATTCATAGCCTGCACATAAAGTACCAAGGTGGATTTTGTCTTTTCAATATTCTCTAATATTCACTCTTTGGTACTTCTCATCCACCTGCCTGCGTAGGTGGTACTTAACATCTTCCCTCAGTTTTTCAGGATGTAATTTGGGTAGATTTTATGCCAGCTGTAATTTTAGACACATAATTGAATTGCTTAAGATTGCTTAGTGCACTGAGATCCCCTCCACAGGAAATGGGGAGAAACACGTATTTCTGGAAAATGGTTGAGCCCTTCCAAGTTTTAATTTGACTGTGAAGATAACAATCTCCTTTCCACCAGTGGGAGGTCTACACTGAGGAGCTCCCAGGGTAGGGACTTCTCTTAGGTGACTGAAGTTGGAATGGATGCATGTGAGTAGAGTTTCTTAATAGTGAGACAAAATCTCAATGTCCTGCAGAGCCTCCTGGGATCGTGATGCATTCTAGGCACAATTATCAAAGAGAACTCCTCTAAGGAAATGTGGGTAGAGTGAAAGCAGAAAGACTGCTAACACTTATCTTTACTCATTCATTGAGCAGGTATTGTGCAATTTTTCCAGAAACACCTCTTTCCAAGAAGTCTGTTTTTCAGTCCTGGGCACAGACAGTTGCCAACTTGTCAAATAATGAGGTGTTTTTGGTAGTGTGCACAAATGAAGATGAGAAAAGTGCATTCCTTGTAAATACATTCTCAGAGGAAAAAAAAAAAAAACACCAGAATTCTGGATGAGACCTGACACATGAAAGCACTCAGTCTGACTCATATTTCCACTACCTCATCATCACCTTTCTCAATAAAACCAAGCTGCTTAAAAATTGTGTTAAAAATATTTTTTTTTCCCAGGGAGGAACAATATTTCAAGTGACAGAGAGGGAACACAGTAGACGGCAAAGAATTCAATATAGATAAAATACTATGGTTTTGCTCTAGTTTTTCTCTTCGCTACAATTTGTTTTCTTCTGAATTCTTTATGGGCTGTGTTCTACAGGGGAAAAAATAGCCCAAACAAAACAAGCTTAAAGAAGCAAAGTGAATTTCAAAGACAACCTGAAGAGTGAACATTCAAACAACTGAGAGGAAGCATATCCCCCCTTTGAACTCGGGAGGCTGGTATGAGCTGGCAATGCTTTCTTTCAGACCATTCCTCACAATTAAGTACAGCACTGATCAAAACTCAGCGAGGAGATCAACGATGTGATCTGGAAAGACATTGAACCCATAATGGAGCAATCAAGAGTAAATGCTTTTTGAACATGGGGCTTTCACAGGGATCAAAATAATTGCTTCAACAGTCTGTTTATTTACTTGGGTAGGTACTTGTATTTATTGCCCTACTGAGAACAAAGAACCAGTGCTGGTACCTGGTTGTTCTATTTCTACAACTCTGCTATCATCATCAATAGCTGAGACAAGTTTCTCAAGAGAAACAAAAAATGGGCCTGCCTGCTTGCCCACAACTAGATGGCTTGAAGCAAGATCATTACTGTGTAGGTTTTCCTTTTTGTCTCCAGCACTCTCCCATGGAAGAAATCCTCCTTTGCGATGCGGCAGTGTAGGATCTCAGTTTGTGTGATCTTGCTGAGGAAAATTATAGCTGAGAATTTTCAAAAGGCAAGGTAGTTTAGTTATGTCATGCAGTTGAATTTTATTGTCAGGAGATGGGAATCTAATGGAAAGTTTTGTTTGCATTTTGTATGTTCTGCATTATTTTGCTTCTTGGGATTGAGCAGGGATAATAAATACTTGGCTCTGCTGCCTTGTGCAATTTACAGAAAATAAATCATATTCTGACCTGAAACTGAGAGGGCACCACTGTCCATCTAATTCTGTGTTTGGATGTTTATGAGCAGTGTGTGCGGGGCACAGGGATGCACAGACTTGGATCTCTAATCCAAGACACCACTCAAGGACTTTTTTTTATAAACATGGGAGCAAAACTGTTGGAATTAAGAACCTTACTGGATGGGGTCAGAACTCATAATTTGGTTTTGAACCAACCTAAGGGGGGCTTAGGGATGCATCCACTCATTAGAGCAGCATCAGGCAGTCAGAGCCTCCTGGTGAATCTTGCTCATTGTTTCAAATTCTATTTATATATTTCAAAGTGCAGCGAATGGAAAGATCATAAAATCATGGTGACTGTTCATAGAATTTAGGGAAAACAAAATAAACAGTCACAGACCTTCAGTGAAAAGAATGAAAAAAGTCCACAATTTTTCTCCAACATAAGATGTATTCCCATGATGTACATTCTTGGTATAATCATATAATATAAAATGAATATACACAAGGAAAAGCCACAACATGAAGGAAGAAAAAAAAAAAGAACAGTAATGACTCATTCTCTGGCAAAGAATAATCGTAAGAAAAATTAGTATTTTCAGGACCTGTCTGCAGAGCCTCTTCTACTAGGTAACAATAAACAAAGATTCCATCTTTTAAAACAAAACAAATTTTTAAATAATGAAAAATATCCTCAGATACCACTCATGACTTATTAGGATATTATCTAGATAGAACAATTAGTACTCAAGGTTTGTATCAAGGTAAAAATTAAGTTTCCCTTATCACTTTCACTTATTCTGCCTACCCACAGCTTCAATGTTTCTCATTTTATTGACCTACTCATCTCTAAGCAATTTACTGACTCTGTATATGCCCAGTATTTTAAACAAGCTTCTGAGTGCCATCCAGCATTAAAACAAGTCTGACGTAGCTGAATGGTCACATGCATGTCATGATATATGTGGGGAATTTTGTAATTTTTCTGCCCATTCTACACCATACACACAGAAACTAAGCACCTTTGTGTTAAATCAGCTCTGACTAATGAAGTCCTCGTCAGCCATGGGGTCTTCCTTAATTGGGTACAGGGGTGATGTTTTATTTATTTGTCCTTTGTTTCTTTGAGTTTTCTGTTCCAGCACCTTTTTTCTCAGAAGGTCCTAATGATTCTTGAAGATCTCCACAGTGGGAAGTTTCTTTCAGGATAGATGCATTGTTTTAGAGGTTTGCCATGCTCCTTCTAGTGTGACTGAGCAACTATGTCAGGTAGTCCCTGGGAGTGGTTGGCAAGATCTTGCCTTGTTTTGGTCTTTTTCTCACTCTGTTTTTGGCAACAATTCTTTAGGGTGAAAGAGAACACCCCGTGTCCCTGTTCCTGTAAGTACAGATGTATGATAGAGTATAGCCAGCTGAGAGCAGACCCTGTGAAGAGATTCTTGAGGGTCTCTTTGACACCTTCCCACACTTAGAAAATGTGCACCAGTATATTTATTTGCTTTTTTGACAAGGTACAGTGGGACCAAAGCTCCAGATCTCTGGTGATACCATTGTAAGCAATGATGGAGAACCCCTGCACAGTTCAATGCTCACCACAAAACCAGATTTTAGCAAAGCAGTCAAGTAATAATGGACATAAACAATAGCATTTCTTCCTAGAATCAATGAGAACGAACTACCAAAACACAGAAATTGTATTCAGATGAAGGTGATGAGTAATTTTGACCTTTATCAATGTAATGCTTTTATATATTTGGCTATTGTGATCTTTTCTATTATGCTTTCTTTAACACCCAGGAGTCTATGTGAGGAGAGTAATAATCTAGTAAAGACATTCTAGAGAGAGTGAGAATGAACTCTTTCCTGAGTGCTTCAAACATCCAAGTACATCTTTAATACATTGCATGGAAGTCATTATTTTGGGTATTTGCAGAGAGAGAGCATTTGTAATGTATCATGCACACCTTTGGTCTCTGAGAAAACAAATAATATGAAAGGCAAGAACACATGATATAACTACAGTTCCAGCCCTTTCTCTTTCCATATTTTTGTGCCTCCATGGGATACTTATGTTGCAGTCTTGAATGCATTAAGTGTTATGCATGAAGCCATGTGACTTGAACTCTGGGCCAGGCAAAGATTAATTGATTTCTAATGGAAAAATATGTGCCTGATGCTCTCATCATCTCAACCTATCCTTTCCTGCCTAGTGAGTAGTAACTTTTTTCCTAACTGAAAGTTAAATCTGGAGCATTATCTACCCTTGTTGATACAAATTGTTCTTCCTTTTCCCCTGCATCATGGGGTAACATTTCCAAATATTTTCATTTGGTTCGTGGCGGATCCTTTCACTACACAGTCTTGTGAAGAGCTAACTTTGTGGCAGACAGGCTGTGTCCTGGTACTAGGTTGTGTTTTCTCCTAGGGTGTGTACCAGAGGTGCACATATCTAGCTAGTAAACAGAATAAGTATCTTAGGTTTGTCAGGCACAGACTGACTAATGTCAGTCTGAAGAATGAGTGTCTGTTTTTAGGGAGTTGGTAGTGAGGGTGCCACATGTTCTGCCACCAGCTTACCCCCCCGAGGCTGTGCATCTCCTGCTTCCCTCACAAGGCCATTTAGAAGTGGGATAAACCCAGCTCAGGGCTTTTCTCAAGCCTTTCCCAGCACATTTGAGATCTTCATATCTGGTGTATTGCTGTTCTTACTCTCCACTGTATGGCTGGACAGACTGGACTGAACTGCAGTGGGATAATGTTTGATGCAGTATGACAGTGTTTTGTTGACATACCTTCATCGTGACATGGATTTGACAGAAAAATGCCCTGGCTTTGTCCTGCTGGGCCACTTCTCACAGCTGTAACATGTTGTGTAAGAAATGAATATATTTTCACTTGGCTTTTCAGTTTCATTTTGGTCTTTTGCTGCTTTTCAGTCTGTTTAGAAAATCAGCTCTTCAGGGCAGGAGCCATTCTAACACATCTGTAGAGTATAGTTTCTGTCAGTCAAAACAGCAAATGAAAAGTGCCTCACTTCTGGTGGTATTCACAGAGTGTGCCTTACTCTGGGGACAGACACAGAACATCTGAGTCACTTGCATTGACATGTAATGCTTGTAATCCTTGAAGGTTACGCCAAGTCCTTCTGATGGGTTCCTGGGCAAAATACTCCTTCTTTGGCAGTGACCAAAAGAACGAGGGCTTTTGGCCTCTCTACCACTGTTCTTGTGATGCAGATCTGTCTGCTGGCAAATAACCACCTCTCTCCTTCTTTGGTGGCAAAACCACCAAGAGTCAGACTTCACTTTCTGAGGATGCCTTGTGTCTAAAGAAACTAAAATGATATTCTATTTCTAAGAAAATTGGGACTTTATTTCATGAAAAGATGTGGTCATGGTATGTAGCTGTGAAGTGAGGGATATGTTTGAGGACGCAATCTGCTTTCAGAAAACGTTTGCCAAATGGGATGGAAACAAAACATCTTGCCTTTTACTGAATCCCTTCCAACCGGATTCAGTTTTTCCTGCACCTATATGCAGGGTTGCAAGTCCTGGGATGGTGTGTGGTTTTTCTCCAGCTTTCCTTACACTGAGCACAATCCCAGTCCTGAAGCTCTAACTTTTCTTGTGAAAGATGTTCCAACTTTTTAAATAGCTATTGTTCAAAAGATGTTTCTACCCATCTGACATTTCAGTAATTGCCCACCCTGTTTACAGACATGCCAAGCACAGTTCAGAGGCAGAGTCTGAAGAAGTATTCTCCTGTCATCGTTCCTAGTAAACTCATAGATTTAATTGAACCTATCTTTAGAACACACATTTTGTTTCCCAATAAAGTATTCTTTTTGTGACCTCCTAATTAATAAGATTAAGGGAATTTAGCCCACGAAACCGACAAAAGGCAGCTTTCTAGGACCCTCACTGAATATTAATATCCATCTTGTAGCAAAAGCAGAACACTTGTTTGTGTATATTGGAGCCCCACTGGTTTAGGTCTTTACTAGGAGAACAACAAAGAAGAGGAAAAAAATAACAAATTACAGCTGAAACAAATCATCAGCATTGCTGTTTTCAAATTACTATATTTCTGGGGAATTTCAGTCAGTTACATGAAAAAGAAGACACCAGTTTCAATGGAGCTTTGATAGTCAGGTTATGTTAATAATGGGAACTCATGTAAAATGCATAAGGTATACCTTACAGATGAAGAAGATTGCTAATAATTATTCTGTATGCTAAGAGTGTAGCTCTTTCTGAACTGATACATAAAGACTCCTTTACATCCCAGTCTAATTACTTATAGACAGTTGAGCACAAAATTACTTTCATCTGTTTGAACATGTGGAAGGAAAGAGATTAGAGAAGTACCTTTCAAAACAGCTGGTTGGCATGTTAAAGAAGAAAACCTACTGGTTCTTCGGTTCTGACTGAAAAGTTCATTTCTTTATAATTAGACCTATTAAAGTAAATGTCATGCAGGGGGATTCTCAGAGGAGGTGACTGGGGTGCACAGCATGAAAAGTCAGTTGCTCTCTTATGGCTGCTCCAGAAACTGGAAGTTTTCAAAGATGGGGAAAGATAGGACTAGGTGTTTTGACACCTTGTGTTTTTCCCTGGACATTTTGTCATTTCTTTTGGTGCACTGGCTCCCATGAAATAGGAGTGGGAGCTCCTGAGGTGATAAATGGCTGTGTGCAGTCACGACTCTGATCCTTCTTGATCCTTTTCTCTTGCTATCCTTAAAGAAGACAGCAATGAAGACAATATAAGTGGTGTTGAAAATAATCTCTTACACAGGAAAAATCATATGGAGTGACATCGGAATCACAGGATAATTTTTGTTGGAGCCTTTGCAGTTCTTCTGGTCCAGCCCTCCAACCCTCCAAAAGGTTGTTTGGGTCCTTGACCTGTCAAGTTTTGACTGTCTTAGAGAATATCTTAAGATTAAGTCTCAAGAACAAGGGAAGAGTTGAAATGACCAGTTTAATTTGGTATTCTATCCCTGACAGTCACAAGTGGGTAGTATTTAGGGGACGATTAATGAGAAAGTTGGAAGTAATCCTTCCTGTTGCATACCTCACAACTGTGAGTTTAGGGTTTTTTTTTTTGTGGGTTTATTTTATGCATATCTGACATCTGTGGCATGTGGGTTGCTCTTTTTTTTCATCATAGGTATTAACTCTTTAGGGTAGACATGACAAAGATGGTGCGTAGGCAGATTCTGTGTTCAGTTCAGGTTCTCTTGTATTCCTTCCCTAGATGAATTTTTGCTAGCAAAAGGACAGAAAATTTTAAATAAGACTTTACAAGAAATGGCATCAAAGAAACAGGAGTTCCAAAGCCTTCATGTGCACTACTGCTCTTTATCATTAGAAAAGATCCAGAACGACACCTGCTCTTTTGTCCATCTGGGTGTGCTGCCAGTTGGACACTGTAGTCTCTCAGCTGGCAGTACTTGAGGAAGTAATAACGAAGTTGCTCCATGTAGTGGCTCACAAATCCCATCTCTTTCTGAATTTACCTTGCTTCCCATAAAGGCCTTTGGTGAAGCTTTTTTGCTGCTGTTTAAGGAAGGATATCCTGGCTCTCCTGAGCTCATATCATGAGGCTTAACCTCTTCTTTGAGCAAGGAAAAGGCAACGTAGTACATAGCTCCAAAAGATGACTGACCCTTTCATTAGTGAAGTTATTGAGGAGGACGTGGTGGAGCACAGAGCCTGCTGGATGCTTCCTGCTAAACCTCTAGGGCAGCTCAGGGGAACGACTGTCTCACAGAGCCCTGAGTCTTCCCAGGGACCTGCACCACACAGCGACCACTGAGTGCTTTACTAGAAATAAAAATAACTGTGACAGCACCAGTCATGCTAAGTCGTGAATGAATTGGCCTTTTTCCTTTTTTTCTAACTTGTTTGGACTTGAACCAACTTTGAATTCTTTATGGAAAGAAAATACTTCTGATTAAAAGATACATCTTGATTTAAAGGACAGCTAGTGTGTTGTACACATAATAATACATGGCTACCAGGAGCACTACTGATGGCTGATAATTTAATTCCTATAACAGACTGGAGAAAGCTTATTACCTGGCAGCCAGTGCTCAATCACTATTTTCTGAAATAAATAGCCTATCAGACAGCTAACGATAAAAAAGCAAACGTGATGTTCTGAACTTTGTGTGTTTTTAAATGTAATATATTGTGCTAACAAAGGCATCCTAAATGCTGTCTTCCTGCTAATTCTTCTCAATGGCTTTCCCCTCTGTTTGTGGCATGGTTTATTTAAGTAAATGGTATTGTTACATTAATTTTAAAATCTGATGTATCACTAAATAAGATAATAGAGCATGAAATGTACTAAAATACTGTCTTCTGTGTTATACTCATGAGGCTCATGGTTGGTTTTTATTGTGCTGTAGAAAAAGAAGCATCTTAAAATAAGTGAGTACCACTGGTTGTGTATTTTCTTTCTTTCATTATCATTGTTCTTGGAACCATAAAACAACTAGAGGAGCAAAGACTATAGAAGCATTGAGGGATCTTGGCTGCAGAGAATTAAATACTGTAAAATAAAATAATTCGCCCCATTTCTCCAACAACACAAACCCACATAGCCCAGCACAGAAAACTTTGTGTTTTAGCATGGCAAAATGTGATAAATGGATAAGCAGTGAGGTTGATAAGGGATAAAGGTAGAAGGGAAGAATCTCATTCATTTTAATTAATTAATAAACCAAATTATAGCAAATTTGTGGAAAATACATCCGTCCTTTCAGTTATCTGTCTTTTACTGATGTAGATTGAAATCTGCTGTGACATTGGTTATAGATCGAATATAGAGTTGGCTGTGAATTTTCAGTGTGACATTGTAAACTAACTTTTATCAAAATATAATTTTTAATAAAAGCTTGGAATTGTGCAGTGTGCTATAAGTAGGAAATGACACATTTTGATATTTAATTGGGGAATTAGAATAGCTCAAATGAAGACATTTTAGTCACCTAAGAGATGCAAGGTGGTATATTTCAGATTAGGTGAACATAAACCTGTGTCTACCTAAGATACCCCATAGAAGCAGAGGAGCTGCATTTGTTGTAGCTTACATGCTCTTCTAGCTCCTGTGTTCTTCTAACTGTGATTTTTGTCTTGATGAGATTTCTACAATGCACATTCTCATTGCCTAAAAAAAATATACTAAATTGAAACACAGGGTAAATTAATCCATAGGTCAGTCCAAGATGTCTTGTTTGGGATTTGGAGGAAGCTAACTTTCCACTGAAAAACAGAATGGTTTTTAAATGGGTTTTCAAATTTGTACATAATTGGTATTATGATGTATACATTTTTGATGATACATGCTATACATTATCCCTCTGCAATGCACGTACATTGCAAATAGGCAATGTAGATACACTGCATTTAATTTGAAATTATTCAAGTTGAAAATGAGGACTGAAATTAACTTTTTGCATATTTATAACCACTTTTCAAAAGGCAATGAGGGAAAAGAGAGGAAAAAAATTAGTAAAAATTGGCTCAGAGATGGGAGTGTATTGTTAAACAAACTCGTATTCAGGGATAATAATGACAGGATAATGGGGTATTTCCTTACAGATATTCTGAGGTTCTGGAGATTAAGGAATCTGTCCCCTTTTACCTTCACCTTCCTTTGTAAAATCTATTTTGGCTGTAATGTAATGTAATAATAAACACTAAAGGCATTTTAGAATAAATCAGGTCATAGCTTCTGCTTCCTTTTGAGTGTCCATCTGAAATAATTAGCTGCATAAAAGTATATACATAAATATATATATAACACTTTTGGAAGAAATGGCACAGCTGCTGCCAGCTATGCCCTCTGGCACTCTGAGAGGCAGAAGCTTCTCCTGGGTTTTGCAGTATGCTCTGAAGTGGAGCTGTGTTTTAATTGCTCCATCCATCCCTATTAAGGGACAGGCAGAAAAGGGAAAAAAAAACTAATGAGAAAACAGATATTGTATATACATTACACTAAATACCTGTGGTTAAAAGAATATTAAGGTTGCTAAATGGAGCACTGAAAAACCAGGAAATATATGGCTCCTGGTGTAATGTTAATTTAACTTCTGCAGCCAACACCATTATGCTACAGTTCCAGGGACTCCTGCTTCACCTAATATATGACTGACTGGTCCTTCATGACTTTTCTACTCTTCACAGGTGGGATGGAGATCCAAGTCTTATTTATCTCATAAAATACAAACCTTGCTCTAAGTACAGGGTTATTAATTTCCTCACCATTTTTCATTTAGGCCTCCTACTACATTTGGTTAATGGTACTCATGGTACTCATGATTATAATATGCAAGGTCTTCAAGAACATTCAATAATGTATTTCTGCAAAATCCTGAGAGGTGGCTGTTGATCACTATTATTTGTTCTATGTGTTGTTATGCACACAATACTTGTACGTGAGCCAAAAAACCCCACACTTTAAATATATAAAGCCAAGAATTTATTGTTGTCATGTCTAAAATATTTTCAGTATAATCCAAGAATCATTTGCGCAAATTTCATTTCAGAAAAGAATATTTTAATACAGAAAGTCTCATTAATAATAACAATGTAGTTTAAAATGCTATACACATGTTTAGTTTCCACAGCATTTTTTGTTATTATGGTCAACATTTTCCTTCTCCCCTTGCTCCCAAGTTTGGTTGTTTCATTTTGCTTTTAAGCATGCTGGGGCAATGCAGATTTGTCAGCTTCTAGTCATTCACTTGAAGAAATATGATGCTCATCTTTGTGGTTTCCTCTTTCTCAATGAAGGACTTTATATATGCTTGTTAACACATAATTGCACGTTTGCTCTTATCTCACTGTGGATCTGCAGCCTTATGTCCAAATTTTCTGGATATGTGCCCTTTTTGTAGGCTAGTTGTTATGCCTTTACTCTCAGTTATACCTAAACTAGTAAACTAGTTAACTCTCTAGTATAAACTAGAGAGTTTATAACTAAACTCTCAGTTTTGTCCAGCCCCAGGTGTGCATTTCTTTCACTGACTGCAGGTTATTTGCTTACAGCTGTGGGTCTTGAGTAACAGGTCCGTGTACACATTTCTTGTCATCCCATGGAGGTATTCCTCCACACTGCATCCTCTCTCCACTGCTCTACTGGATTTCTATACACTGCATCATTGTTTACGCTACAGCTGTAAAACAGAAATCATTGTGGTATAAATCATATACCACACAAAGATAAACACAAGTAAAACAAATCAGCCAGAGGTACCTGTTACATTAGACAACTTGATGTTCAAGAAAAATCAAGAGAAGCAAATTTGTCAGCTGGAAAACCCAGGGCAAGACTGGGTGAGCCTGGCAAGCTTCAGTCTTGAGGTCTGGGAAACTCAGTGCAAATCTTGTAGTTTGCTACCAGCAAGAGCTATACCATATTATAGGGACTGAAACTACAGCGTGCATCCGTTTCTTTAACAGTTACTGGAACTCATTGAAAGTTGGGTTTTCTTAAATTTCAAGGAGTGTTACTGACTGAAAGTACTTCTAGTTCCTAATTAGATCATTACAATCATGCTGCAAACAAAGGTGGTGATGAGCAGACACATGCTGAGCTAGAATGCCATGTCTAGTAGAAATAGACACATTAGAGGATTTTGGAATTAGGTTGCAGCTCTGTTCAAAGCCCAGAAATTCAGAGTAAGTTTCAATGGTATTGGCTGTTTTGAGCTGCTCTGGGAATGCAAAGCAGCCATAAACTTGACTTAAATGGCCAGTAAAGTGGGTTTTACTGCTGCTTTGTGTCACTGAATTGCTCCAAAGCAGCTGGAATATCCCATGAATCTGGCCCCAGATGTTTATGTGGCGTTTATTCAAACTGTTCTAACCTCTTTGACGTGAAATCTGCTGGAAATCTCATAAGAATAAGTTCTCCTTCCTTCTTCTGCTCTCAGCCAGAAACACCAAATGAATGGTCAGTTTTTAGTTTCTCTACTCTTTTCTTTTGGTGAATACTGCAAGTGGGGAAAAACCCCACCAGAACATAACCAAGTATTTTGGAATTGCTCCTCAAATATAATTTAATTTTAATTCTAAGAAGATCCACTGTGTTTGGATGGTAGTGACATCACCTTACTTATACTAAATTGGTTACTTTACTGATGCTGAGATATATATGTATATATATATATACATACATATATATATTTGGCAGGGCTCATCTTCTTTGATGTGGTCTACTCCTAATGGTTCTGATTTTCAGTTGGGTTGCAAATAACTTGTGTTATACATTTGTTGCCTATTCTTTTTCCATTCTAGTTACTAGGTTATCTACTGCTGTATTCCAGCAGGTGGTCTTGTGTGGGATTGGTTTCCCAGGTGCTCAGACATTTACAGTTGAGTTTAGTTTATAGGTGATGGTGCAAGAGGGTATACTATATCACTATATATATATATAACTATATATATATATAGTGATATAGTATACCCTCTAATATATATATTACTATATATATTACTATATCATCTCACTCATCTGGACACCTAATCTAGAAGATCAAATCAAAGTTTGAATTATTTTATAACAATGCAAAAGTGCTTTCACTTTTAGTGATATTTACAATACCTTCATTCACATTAAATCCAGACTCCTACTGAATTGGCTCACTCAAGTCAGGGAACACCCCTGTGGAGTAAGGTACTTCTTGGCATGAGTAAAACTGTCACAGTCTGTCCCATTCTGGTGCCAGCTCCATTCTGGGTCTGTTCTGCTTTTATATGAAATTCAATTAGCAAGAAAGAGATGGCTGATCTGCTGATTGTTATTCTGCAGATTATAAAGTCACAGATTTCTGGGATGTTCAGGATAGTTTTTATCAGGACACTTATGTCATCTTTTCTCCTTATCAGAGGCCAGTCCAGCATTTCATAAGATGTAAATAATGTAAAATTATATAAAAATATTTCTGGCTTGAGTAATTTGAAGCACAGCCAAGCCAAACACTAGGGATTGCATTGGAAGGAACGTCTTTTGTTTTTTGGCAGCACAAATGAAGTAGCTGATCTAACAGAAAATATCTCTAATATATTTGGGTAAAATTCCCCAAATTTTGTAAAACGTTCATAAAAATATTGAACTTTGACACTTTACGACATCCTCGAAGAAACATGCTGCATTCTCCAAATTGGAGATACACTAACAGGTACAGAAAGGACTTCTTTTTGTGGCCAAGGTAAAGGCTAAAGAAAATATTGATTACAGACAAGGTTTTATACACCAGTAGTCAAAAGGAAGTAAAGAGGAATTTTCTTCAACAGGAATGTTCCTTTGAATCCTCTTTTTATCCTGTGTTTAGCTGCTTTATTTTATTTAATGAGTTTTACAATAATAAGGCCCTTGTATATGTTGCATAGTGAAGCTTTTAAATATCTACATGAAAAGCATGACCTTAAAAAGGAGGCAGGAGGGACAGAATAGGTGAATTGTTAACAGATGAATAATTGGTTTTGAGAAATGTCAACAGAGCCTGCTTGTCTACACTACAGCCATTCCAGGAGAGGTAAATAGAGGTAGTCTTTTTGCTGCAATTATATGTGTGACATTCAGAGGGATTCTTCTAATGACTCACATGCCTGAGATTACTTGGTCTACAGTGGGTTGAATCCAGTAGCACACTGCATGGTGACCAGGTTATTAGTCAAGGAATATGTTTATTTAAAATAAAAGTAGCTCCAAATTAGGTGTCAGTTATTTTCTTAGTCTCTGTGTTGGACCAGTAGATAAGACCCTCAAAAAAAGAGAAAAACCAGCAGAATGTTCACATATGGTTTTATTAATATTTTCCACCCAACTGATAATAGAAAGGTTAAGGGCATTCATAATTTGAAAATTTTGGTTTGGAGGAACTTGTTATGAGTAGGGTTGAAAAGACTCCACATTCCTGTCCTGCAGAATTCACTTTGTAAGCAGCCAGGATGGATAGAGAGTGGGAGAGGGTGCGGCGTGTCTGTGTGCAGTTACACAGTAAGAAGGAGTGCCAGGACCCATGGCGTCCTTCACATGGTCATAGCCTGATCCTGCACTCCACTCTGCTCTTTCTCTCAGACTGAATAACTCAGCTTTTCTGTGCTGCAGAGTCCCTCTGAGTAACAGAGCTTTTACACATACTCGAAGCAGTAATCCAGAGGCTCAACTGTTACTCTATTAGTATTCCATTGATTATTGTTTTATTGAGAAAATGGACATTACTATTAGGACTTCTGTCCTACTTTATCACTTGAAGATTAACTTATGACCTAAATTGAATCACTCAGTCATGCTGCAAACTGCAGAGATCATCTTGTATAGCTGAAGTACTTGTCACATGCTTTGCAGATAAGAGACTATTTTAAAACAGGCATCAGGAGAAAGTGTTTGACATGGTTTAAAAGTCTGCCAGTGCTCCTTGCTAATTTCCCCAAAGTGTCACTAATATCTGAGTTCAGACAAAAGAGTCTGGTGCTACAGATTCAGGTGCTGCATTGTGTCTTTACCAAATATCCTCACAGACACCAGCCTGTGGTGCTTCATGCTTATATTTGCTCTCTTTCCTCTCATCACCCATTTCAATGCCCACCAGCATTGCAAACCAGCAGTGTCCCATTTATCCCTCTTCTGCATCTGCATTAGGCAGAGCAGAGATACTTCAAAAATGTCTTTTGACTATCAAATTAGGCCTCAAATCTCATGAGAACTCCAATTTCAAGATTACACATGTTCAATATGAGGTCCCACTTGTAGGATTAAACTTTCTAGGAAGCAGACTTCAAACAGCATGATATGAGAGATTTTCCTCACCCAGGATGTGTGGGCCATGTCAGGACTATGACCCACTTGAGCACTTTTGTGACACACCTTTGTCCTGTAAAAGTAGCCAGGTATGTTTGGTAACAGCCATGTCTGTACACAGCAGCCTGTATAGGAGCAGGAACATCCCATTATTTTTATGTAGTACTTGACACAGAATCTTTCCATTACTTCTGTATCTCTGTTAGAATTAACAATTGGTATATACAAGCAAGAAACTGACAGGGTTTTTTTGCTGCAATCACTGAGATTTTACAACTGTGCAAACAATGCACCTTTTTCTTTTTCACCAAGTGTTTCTGTCTGAGAGCACTATAGGATGAGTATTTAAAATGATATGAAGTGTGAGCTTTGTTTTTTTATTTCTTATTGATCCTAATTGTCCTGGGTATTTATCTTGTGTTATGTTAGCTGGTGCAGAGTAAGAGTCACTTAGAAAAAACAGAATTCTACAAATAATCCTACCCATTCAGTACTAGAGATAAGATGCCATCTATTTGAGAAATTTGTTGGATTTGTTTGCCATGTTCTTCAATTAATTAATTGATGCTTCTTGGGGATTCATCCCCCAAGATCCTCTATTACTTTTACATAACTAAACTAGGCACATAATGTTTTTCCTGGTAGGATTCCCTTTCGCTTCTCGAACACATCTCTTTGCTTGATGTTGGCAGTATGAAATGTTTGATGGGGTGGAATTTATAAACATCATCCTTTAGAACTAGCACAACTGGATGAAACCAATAGCTCTCTCCATTTTTTTTCTTACAGAAGTGTTTCCAAGGCAAAAAAACATTTGTGGTATTTTCAGCTTTCTGTTTCCTAGAAAAAAAAAAATTAAAATACTAGCTGTTACTGAAACAGCTTGTATTCTACTTCTTTTTCACCAATATTCATTATTTATCATTGTCTTCACAAAATTAGGGCAGCATGTTGCCATATTTGGACACAATTTTAAAGTAGCACTGAATGTTATAAAGAGGAGCATTATAAAACAAACCACATTTGAAACTATGTCCTTTTGGTTTCTGGATTTGAAAAAATATCAAGAAAAATAAAGGTGGTCTGAGTAACTTTGGAAATAGATTGAAGATTCTGAATTATTAGGTAGTCCTAAGTAAAAAAAGATATTTTTACATTCATCTTAAGCTCCTCCTGCAAATAATCAAGTTACATCTTGTGTTCAAATGTGTGGTTTTTTAAAGGAAAGAAATGCAATTGCATAAAAATGTGCAGAAGGCATATTAGAATAGTTGCATAACTTTACTCATGCTGGTAAGTGTCCTGATTGTGAAGTGGGCATAGTTACACAAGTGTCTAGAGGTATGTTTTAGCAGATTGGGAATCTGTAGTCATCCTCACTATACATCAAAGTCAAATTGAGGTGTGCACCAGCTCTTCCCTACACATCTGCATCAGCCTGTTTTTGATGAAAAAAGAAATGGGCAAGAGATTTCCCATTGAAACACCCACTCTTCCCCCAAGCATAGATAATGTCAGTGTGTTTTAACTGTATAACAATGTCAGTGTGTTTTCTGTATAACAATTCTGAACACTTACTGGCACTTAATAACTTGCTATTAGCCAGTTTATTCCCCACAGAGTGACACAAGAGTGGTATCAGAGAATCAATTGAGGATATATGTGTTTTAGCCCTGAGCTAAAGTCTTGAGCAACAAACAGAACTAGAGGGCTCTCAAGTTTTCCTTGGTTATTATCATGGCTATTCTTTAAGAGGCTTATGGAAATCTGAGCTGCACTGCCTTTTAGAGTCTCCATGAAGTGCAGCTGTACTTCACAGAATTGCTTAAAGGATTCTGTATGAATTACAGTGGACCTCAAGAGTTGCCACAGATCCTCCCTCAGGGACTCTGGGAATACCATTTGGGAACTGTCCAGCAAAAATTTCTCCACTGAAGACTGTTTTATATGGTGTCCATCTCAGAGCTGGTGCCAGCAGGGAAGAGCAGGGTGAGAACTGGCCATAAGTGTGCTGAGGGAGAGAGTGTAACTGCCTGCCCTGGGCTGGACCTCTCCCTCTGCCTGATCCTGCAAGAAACATTTGTAATTTGGGTCAAGCAATTGCTGTACCTTTGGTTCTTAAAGATGACTAAGATGGAAAGGAAATTCAGAAATTTAACTAATGGAATCCACTGCCTGCCTACAAAATGAAAAATTTGGTATTGATGCATGCTGGACTGAACATTAAAAAGATGGGAAGGCCACTGGAGATAGGAAAGATGGGAAGGTCATAAGCTTGGCACCAAACTCAAATACTCAAACTGCCTCTGTCCCCCCAAAATTCTTTCAAGTTTTTAATAAAAGTTTATTTAAAAGGGGTGCACCTGTCTCTTGACCAAAACATGAGAATTTTGAAGGGAATCTTCAGTATTATTCAGTCTTCTATAAAGAGTTTTTGCACGCACTTGGGCATTTTGTTACAAAACATATATTCTTCTTTCTTGCAGGGATATGTATGTAATGGAAAATGTCTTTTTACCCGAGCCTTCCTTTGATAATATGTTTACTTTTCCATTCTTTTGCCATTTTACTTCTACTGCTTTTTGACCCTGTCTGTGTTTCCCTTCTTAATAATGTGCTAAATGTTTCTGTCTACTGCATCACTTGCAATGAGACCCTACAGTAACATCCTATTAGACACCTTGCACGAATACCTAGAGATGAACCACAGAGGTAGTTGAAAGAGCACACAGGCAATTCCAAGACAGAAGTGATGTGTGACAAACTGTCTCCTCTCTGCTTACATAATTGTCTGAATCTTGATTTAAGTTTCCCCTGCTGCCAGAAATGAATTATGCCATAGAATTTGTGCTCTTCCTATTTGAACTCTGGATTGTCATTAGTGATGATTTGTGCCAGATATCATTAAAATTATGCATGAAAATATAAATGATCTGCAAAGCAATTACAAGCTTACAGTTCCAGACCATTTTTTGGTCACCCCAAGCTCTCTGTGTTTTGAATGAGATTTTCACATACAGAAAAAATAATCCCTGTTTTGATTCATTGAAATTAATTTCAGGACTTTCTTTCCCAATTTATTTATTTTTAATTTAAAAATGAGCAAGTTATTTCGGAGCTCAGTGAATACCAAGTGAATGTGGTGCCCAAACACCTTAGCAAATCTGGGCCTGAGAGCAACTGATGTTGGGTGTACTTGAAATATGTGGCTCTTACTGGAAATGGGAATAGTCAGTACTGGAAATGGGATACCCAGTACTTCAAAACACAGCAAGCCTGAACTGCTTGTTGATATGTTTTATTTCTATGATGTATTCAATTCAGTAGAAATATGATTGCTAGACCTGATTTTAAACAGGTATCATGTGGGGAGATATTATACAAATTTCTCTATGCAAGATCTGCTAATGCATCTCAGGTTGAATTTGTAAATCTGCCAAGTTTCACTCATTCAGAGAGAGGCTCCCTCATTTGGGATTAATTTTAAGACTCTTAAAAATTGTCTCCACTTGCGATGAAACATTTTGCTGTGTGTGAATGAGATGTATAAAACCTCATTCTAAAGGCCAAGTTCATCTCTAGTGTAACTTCCAGGGAATTCCACAACGCTTTGAAATCTTCTTCATTCAGATGATCACAGCTCAAGAAGCATGAGCACTTCTTCAACTTGATCCCTGTGCATTTTGCACAGAGTGCCAGTCATACAGTGGTTTTCTGAAATGTTCATTTGGAGTGAGAGATCAGGTAGTCACAGATCATTTCCATTTTAGCCTAAGCCCTGATGAAAACTCTACTGATGAGGTGAATTTGACATACAGCTTAGCTATTCATATTTAAGAATAATATCCACTTTACAACATATATAAACATACTTAAAATAGTAAAACTCCCCAATTTTCTTTGTTACTTTCTCCAAAATAAGCATATTAGGAAAGCAGTGAAAGCAAGTAGCTAGTGAAAGGAGCTGCCACTGGTGCAAAGCCATTACACATATCTCATAACTGAGACATCCATCCACCTGCCTTTTTGAACTCAATAAGCGATCAGCAGCAAAACCAAACAGAAAACAAAAATAAAAAAATAAAAGCCCTAAACAAGCCACGTTTGCTGATGATATTATTCAAGACTAAAGATTCCTTTTGTCTTCCGTGTGATACTAAAAAACTCCCAGGCTGATAAAATCAGCAAGGACAGGGCAATTGTCATTGCTCATTTTATGACCTGCGGCATTGCTCCAGTGCCTCAGACTGCCTTGGCACCATTAGTCCCTTGACTGCTTCTGCTGATCTTAAAGAGGCTTTTGTTGGTAATCAGTACAGACTCTGGAATCCCAGGACACCACTGCTAGTTATGCTGAGCTAAAATCATAAGGAGTGCAAGCAATAACAAGCACCAAGGCCTGTGCTGACCCTTAGCAGCTGTTTATATCCAATCATAACTGAGCAAATGACTTTCCAAACGAAAAGGCATGTTTTTGGAACTGATAATAAATCAATCTTTAAAGAATAAGAAATACCTATTAGTTTTATTCTCTGCTAGGTTGTAAAAAACCCAAATAAGAACCCCTGCCTTAGAGCCAGACGGCTTTCACATACATAGAGAGATTTAAAGGGGTTGCACATCAAAAGGGGGCATTTTTAATAGTGCTCACATGACAGAAGAACACTACTGCATTTTTGAAAGTGATACACTCCAGCTTAATGAAAGGTAACTTACAGAAAACCAACTAAATTGCCACCAAATCTCTGGCAATTAGTAAAAATAAAACTTTTAAGTTCTTAACGGGGCAAAGGAATAATAAATACCATAATTCTGATAGTGTGAATTTCAGTGTCAAGGATAACGTACTAAAGCTGTTCTTACTTCAAAAAGTTTGATGGTAATTAATAACAGAAGAGATTTTTATAGCTGCAGGCAAGAGAAGGTAACACTGCCTGTATGAAGGGAGAGAGGACACGCTGCTTCAGTGCCAAAAACCCTGAGCTGGTCCTGCTTTCTGCCCCTCTGGGAAGCCTTGGTGGGAATTTGGTTCCCGTGCCTGGCCCAGCAGCTTGGCTGCTGGCAGACTCCAAAGCCTCCTCCCTGGGCTGCTGCACCAAGGGTGATTCTGGTGGGTGAGGAAGTGGGTGGGCAGTCACGAGTGACACCCTGATGATGGTAGCCCTTTCCTGCTGCACCTTATATTTAATGTTTGCAGAAATAGCTACTTTTCTCCTTTTTCTCTTCCTCTGCACCAGCTTTGTAATTTAATGGAGTTTATCAGGAACTGAGTGGAGGCAGGATTCATCTGTCTGAATTGGGTGTTTACATCTGAGCTGGCCAGCTTGAGAACAATTTGTCTCACCCTCAAGATGACAACCTGTTCAAACGAGCTGCACAATACAAGTACTTTTTTGCTGACCTTAAAGGGAGCTGGTGGCACCTATCCCAGGCAGAGAGGTTTGTATGGCATGCAACTTGAGTTTAGGTGAAAAAAAAACCTCTAAAAGCCATCCTCATATTTTCCTTTTGTTGGTTATGAATCCTGGGTCAGGAAAAGGTTGAGAATATTAGACCAAGATGAGCAATATCATGTTTGTAGCCATGGTGTTGTTTTGAACTTTTGCAGACAACTACCACACCCCTCTGATGTTTTCTTCATAACATACCAACTGCTGGGAGATTGGCACAACTGTGTAATATTAATAGAAAAAATCTGGTTTGAATAACCTTAAAGTCAATGTTCTTGTAAATCTAATAAGTACTTGGATATTGGCGTGCTAGTCCCCATCTGCAGGATTTAAAAATCTGAAATTCATTTAAGTCTTATAATTAATAAACAAAAATCCTCAGACATTATTACTTACACTATATTTTTATGATGCTATCCCTAAAAGGATATTAAAGTGCTTCGAAAGTGGCCAGATCCCCTGCTATAATGTTGTAAAAGGAATGTTTTTCATCACCATCCTACAGAGAAACCAAAGATATTAGTGATACAGGCCAAATTTTGAAATGCTTGGGTATTTTCTAAGGACCACTCTTGTGCTGATTGTAGGACATGAAGAGATGAGAGGTTCCATGGCAGTGGAACAGAAAGAGCAGCCTAGTCTGTAGGTTCAGTGCTGGGGACAAGAATGTATGGCCCACGCTTGTAGCTGGGGTCTGAGCATGCAAAGGCTGCTTCAGGGATGAATCAGCAGGTGCTTTCAGAGAGTCATTTAGCAGAGCAGCCATGACATGTGTGCTGGCCTGAACTGGCTGGTGGAAGAGGTGAGGAGAGGTAGGGAGCAACATCAGCGACTCCAGTGGAGACAGTGAGGAGAGTGGGCACATTTGCTTTCTCCCTGCCACAATTTGCTGTGGCCACTGCCAGGTGCCCAGTAATAATTAGGATATACTGATTGGCAAATGAAGTATGTTAATGATCAGATGAAGCAGATGCTAATCAGATTAGCAGGAGTACAGTTTCTCTGCCAGCTGAGTAGCAAAACACAATAAGAAGGTGGATATTGGGAGGTGCCCAGCTGCCCTCTCAGAAGGCCTTTGTTCCCAAAAGCAAGATTGCAATTTAGAGGGGGTGTGTGGGGTAGATGTTGTGCTGCCCTGCAGTAACCTGCATCCCTCTCACCAGGAGACTGTGCAGAATAAATGTGTTGTCTCTGACAGGGATGAGCAGCTCTCATCTGCCCAAGGTAACTGGCTGGTAAATGTCAGGGATGTGGTAGCCATAGGAATATTTGGTATTCCAATTAAACTATTTAGGAAACACAGGGTATGATGTGTTTATTCCAATAATTTATGCTATTGTACACATGCAATGTCAGGACTCAACTCTCTCAGCATAAAAAACATTAATGGTCACAAATGGGTATTTTCTAAGAATTTTCTAAAATTTATTGAGAGTCAGATTGAAGACCCTTGTGGGTGACCAAAGACAGATTTGAGAGATGCAAATAGGTTAGGCAAGTGAGAGGAACTGCTGTACTGTCATTTGGCTTTGAACACACCTATTGACATTTTCTTCCTCAAAAAATGCTGAAATAGTCTGTGAGGCCAAACAGCCTTTAGGTATATTAAAAAAATCCCAGACATGCAGACGATTTTATATTTGGTTATTTTCCTACATTTTGTAGAACTAACAGCAAAACTACTGTTTTACTGTAGGCCCTCTGGAGTCAGGCCTTAGGATCACTCAGGATTTGGGAGGCTGATGTTGGAGTTCATATTCTAAATATCTCTTATCTTTTATGAAAGCATCTGCATATTTTGCTGCACTGAATTTCTGTTCACACCTTTGGATTTCACAGCCAGAAGGTCCTACGTTCTTAGTAAGGAGTTTAATGCCTGGTTATTCAGGACTAATATAGGAACTTTCTGAAAGTGCATTCAGATACTTCTGCCTAATTCCAAAACCATCCAGAACCTCCAGGAACTTTCTTGTTTGAATAGAGAGGTTCCCAGACCCCACAATCATGCTTTTCTATGTTTTCAGACCTGTCTTGATCTTTTCAGGCTCATTAGTCACTATGATGCTTCTGCTTCACCCTAACAAGCTGCCAGAAAATGTTATTTTCCTGTCTCAGGCCCCTTGAGCACTCAAGATGTTCCATAGTGACCTCACAGCTCTCCTGAAGAGATCTTTTAACACAGCACAGTGGTAGCTACTGCTTTCTTTACAAAACCAGCTGGAAGAGGAAATGGTAGGAATCTGATCTGGAAATAGGTTTACTTTAGAACCAACAAAAATTTGACAATCCTCTTCTTCTGCCTATAGGAACATCAGCTTCTCAGAAAAATACCTCAATCACCAAATTATGGAGTTTGAGAAAGCAGTCATCCTTCCAACTCTTGAACAGAATTTTAATTTTAAAAGTGAGAAGTAATAAACTGGCACTGGAGTCTTAAAGAAATTCTATGCCTTGAAAGACACTCCAGCATGTTTCAACACCCTTGTGTGGACTTCACAGCAGACAGCCTTTAGCAGCTGTAGATACACTTGCACACTCTGCAGCACTGTGATGACAAAAGAGACCACTACTGATTTTAACCTCAAATATTTCAGGAGTGCAAGAGCTGTTGCAGGCTATTGGCCCTGAATTTTCCTTAGCTGTTCTGCAATCCCACCTTTTGGGTTGAAGTAGTATGAAAGTTTCTTGCATGCTTCCCTCTGGGACCTATATCAGATTTTAAACTATCACAGTGAAGACCATGGATTGACAAATATTTTTGAAGTGCTTCCTGTGTTAAATTTCTGCCAGAACTGATTCTATCTAAATAAGATTATCCAAGGGTAGGTGCTATTTGTTGCTGAATTCTGCAGGAGGAGCTGATAACTTGTAATCTCCTTCCAGCTGAGGAGTTTGAGAGTCTGGCAAGATATATATGATTGCTAATGGTCCAGGGGACAGTGACAGCTTCAGTGGGATAAGCAGGTTTTAAACTGATGAAGCAGCAGTGGGACTGTAAAACAGATCTTTCTATTTATGATTTTAAATGTGATTTTGGTTCACCTACTAATGTTTCTCCTTTTGTTTTCCCTCTATTTTTGCTTGTAAAAATTGAGCAGTTGGGAAACTGCTTCCTGGATGTGTCAGGTGGTTGGCAAAAAGTGAGGCTCTAGGTGAGCTAAATACAAAAATTCAGTGGGTTAGTTTTAGTGAAAATATTAAGAATTGAAATATGTTTCCATATCACTTGGACCTTGTTTTGAATAATGTGGGGTTTTTTGAAGCTGTATTATATTGATCAGGTAAAGTGGCAATGGATGCTTCCTGTGAGTTACAAAAGTGCATTTGTCTGGCTCTTACTGGGTATGGGCTCACCCTCAGGGTCTGAAGGGGCTGAATGGTGTGACTAAGTGGCCTTGGGGGACAGGAGGAGTGGCTGAGCACTGCACAGTAATGCTCTCATCCCAGGACCAAGCCCAGGTTGCCCACCCAGGGATGATGCCACTGTCTCTTGTGACAAAATTGGTACCACAAAGAGTGCTGGAAGTTCTATTTTTCTTTCTTCAGACACTGATCCTGCTTGTTACCTTTCATGGTAGGCCTCACAAGTATGGATATGGAGGTGGACCAAAGGAGGCTTAAACAACTTTCAGGGAGTCAATGGAAAAGTGAAAAAGAATATAATTTAGTCAGACTTCTTTACTTTATGCTGTGGGTCTTTATTCTCATTCCCATCATATCTAGGTAATAAACACTGTTCTGTGTTTCATTCAGCTATGATCTTTTTCTTGTAAATAAATGAATTATGTGAACGAGCTTGAAGACAAATTCTAAAATATTAAAATGTGTCCTTCTTCTCAAATCTAACTCTTATGTTAGTTGTTTACATACATAATTTAATAACATGCATAGATTTTTTTCTATATTATTCTGACAGTAGTAAATGAAACCAGATTCAGGAAAAATATTCTGGTACATGGAATCTTAAAATACACATTTGCATTGGTAAGGTACTAGTATATATTTTGTAGGGCTTATATTGCTACTCGTTGTGGTTAGTGGTTAGTATGACTATCATGTTTTTGCAGTATTACGTATCCGAGAAAATGTAATTTTTTTCTATTCCTTTTAAAATCAAATTACAATGTGACATTCAATAAAATATCTTTTGTGCAGCTAATAAAAATGAGATCCCATCTCACTGCTTTGACAAATAAACCACACAAGTCAAAACACTGCCTCTGATACAGTTTATAGCTTAAGCTTTCATGTCAGCCTTCCCTATAAAAAAGCCCCATTATTTATTAATAGCCTTCTATGTCTTAAAAGTTTCTTTTTCTTGTGTGGAGAAAAAATCATTTGCCTTTTAATGGGGTGTCAGATTTGTTTTCCAAACGTTCTAAAAGGTTATCGTTGTTACATATGGACAAGTGCTTTTTTCAGAATCAATGTAAACTCTGTTACCAGGGTAATTTACTGCAGTCCCCTGGTAGCTGTACGGAAAACTTAATTTCACCATTTTGCAAAGTGGAGGGGTGGGACTCTTTCCTTGTGGTTAACTATTTTCACATGGAGTGAAAAGAAAATGCATGCTTCTAGCACATACTAAATAACTGATGGTCTCTTACCCTCTGTTTGAGTTCAGGGCACACTGGCAGTCTGGTAGGGTTCATGCCATAGAAGGATGACTGATCCAATTAGATATACCATAAAACCTTTTGGCAATTAACTCCCAACTAACCCAAAGATTCACGCTGATATTAAGAGTGGATAATAAAAGCTTGTTAAATTTCTGTCCATTACCTGCAGACACACACACACACAAATATCTGAGCCACATTTTTGATGACAGAGAAGTCTGTATGGAGGGAAGAATATTCTATGAAAGATCCAGAGGTGTCAGCTTTGAGTCTGTCCTGAAGTCTGAGTTGAGAAATGACATGAAACACAAGCAAATATCAAGTTCGGGATTGTGCATTTAATTAGAGCTTGAATTAGCAGCTGCAGTACTTTATTTTGGAAAAGGTAATAATAGCAGTATTTTTTCTCTAATAAACCCTATCTAAAAAACCCTCCAAAAACAGAAAGCAGTAGAAATGACTTATGACCTCAACAACCTTTTTAGATTAAATTAATTACCTTTTTCTAGTAATTTCTATTAACTTGCCTAATGTATTTGGAGGTGCTGCCTACATCTGCACACTGAAAAGTGTGTTTCAAAAAAGGCATCAGCTCTTCAAATGTGGCAATTCATAATTTTTCCACCCCCATTCATGACTGTTCACCAGAACTTTAGTAAACTGAAGACAGTTTACTAAATCTGTGCTGTGCTTAAGAGGAAGTAAGCTGGTGATATCTGCTACCAATCCAAACTGAGGAACAGATGACTCTAGAATTTCTGAATTTTGAAGCTTGCACTTGTTCTGCACAGGGAAGGCATATGCAACAATGGGCATAATAAAATAGCTGTTTTCATAAGGTAGAATGCAAAGGGCAACACAGATGATGGACAAATCTCATGTCACTTCAGATGTTGGGAATCCCATGTTCATGCAGTGTTGACAGACCCCAGATGGATTTTTCTGTGGCATGTTGTACACATGCTGTCCACGGATGAGCATGAAAATTCAAAGACTTCCATTCATCAATTAAATTTTAGAACAAGTGTCTAATATGTTAAATAGGGGGAAAAAAGTCCAAAACCAAGCAGCTTGAACTCAAATGATGAACTTTTATAAATACTATGATAGACATTGGTAAATTTGTGGATGAGATTACATAGCATCCATTGCCTGAGAAATAAGGTGATTAAATTCAGTGACCCACTGTGTTCTATAGAATGTATTTTATGGGGACTTTTCCCATAGAAAGTTTTCATTGAGATGTCATTTTCATATTAAATAAAGGCTTTGTCAGACTGTCCTGGATCATTTTCAAATACTAGTGTTTGAAATGAGATGTGGGATCCAACATCCTCAACACTTTGTCTGGCGATGCTCTGAGAAATACCACCCACGTACATGCTGAGAGCTTCTGAAAAACCTGCTGATGTTCACTTTTCAGCAGGCTCAGTCTGTAACTCTTCTCCCTCAGAAAATCCTAAATGTGAGGCAGATTTGTGTGTATAATTACTTTGGAACTTTGATTTCCAAGATCAGGAACACATTTTTGGCAGTACGTTTGCCCCACCATCTTCACACCCATGCATTTGCGAGACACTATCACAGATTATTTATTAGTGCCACTGACAGGAGAAGAGAAAATGTGCCACATGTCATTCCTCCAGCTGATCTCTGGAAGCTTGGCTTCTGGTCTCTGTTTCTTTCATGAGATATGAAACTACAAGGCATATTGCAGAGCAGAAGTATTCCATGTGGTTAAAACTGAACTTGGTAGTGTAGCTGAATACGTGTAGACATGGTAGAGAAAAGCTTGAGCCATGTGCATTCATAGATAAACTTTACTTCATCTAGGTCTTGTAGAGACCGATTGGATGTTGGCACCTTGCATTATAACCTGAGTTTGCTGAAGAACTTATGACTGAGCATTAGGCGTCAGAGCATGAAGCTGTATCACAGTCAAAAAGCAGAATTTTGTTGTGTGAAGGCTGGATGACTGTGCTTGGTGTTGTTGAAATAGCAAGTTGATGATGCAGCAAGGTGTCCTTCAGCTGTTGGACAAAGCACCTGGAATCACCACAGACCTTGGGTCTTCCTTGTGAACTTAGATATCCTAAGTTCATAAGAACTTGACATAAAACAACAACAACAAAAAAAAACAAACAAACAAAAAAACCCAAAAAAACAAAAAAACAAAAAAATAAAGCTTCTTTTCACTTGGTTTCGTTGCACCATTCAGCTATAGCATGCACATATTCATAGTTTCTTTCCTAGAATAATTTTATAAGCAATTTGTTGTTGGAGTCTGGACTTGTCTGGACTTCTTTACAATCATGTGAGCTAACGTGTGACTGTGACAGGCCCAGAAAAGGAAAAGTGTTTGTTCACCAGTTTCTTCTCTTCATGGTTCAGGAAGTACTGAAAAACTAAAGACTACAATGGACAGAAGTACTGAAGAGTAAGTCCTTCTCTGTACCAGAGCTATCACCCAGGCACTTCTGTCATGCACAGGAGCTGTGAGTGGAGGAAGCGTGCTTGGTTCCCCATGGCCCCTGCCTGTTCAGACCTATGAGATAGTAGGACATTCTAGATGTTGATGGAAATTTTCAAATAACTTAGTCTTTGAAAAAAAATCATTTTCCACTGAATATTAACTAACAGTTTTTTTACAAAACTGAATAATTTGTTCAAGAACACATAGATTTTCAGATGGTGGCAAAAGATGAGCTCCCAGCTGAGATGGCACTTCCTAACAAATACCATATTGCTCTACCAAAGCAGGGGGCTTGTCTGTCGTACTGTTTTCATCATTATTTTAACGCAGTGAACTTTATTTTTTTTTGTTTGTTTTGTTTAGAAATTCTTTATCTTTAGAAATGATCCTTAAAAGTCTAAATATTACGACTACTCCTTTTGTCACACTGTGGCAGTCACAGAACATGAAATATTTTTGCTGGGACTACTAGAATTTGGCAAAGTTACAATATCTGAAAATTAGGTCTTATAATGAGAAGTATTAAACAGCTGTAACTCACTAAGCAGCTCCATCTACATAAGCTCAAGAATATAGATGTAAAAGCAGGAAAGGTCTCAAATACAGCACTGCCTTTCAATGTGATTGTACTTTTTATCTGAGCTTCCACTAGGGCAATGAAGTCCTTGGAAGGTCGAGTGACCCACCCAAGGTCACTGAGTGGCAGCCAGTGACCGAGTCTCTATCCCTGCCCATGGAAATTCCCGGCTCTGAGCGAGGAACAAGGTAAGTGACACAAAGGTACATCTTCTCTCAGCTCCCATTATGTTTCTAATCCTTCTTCACTACAGTAATGAATGATAATGAGTTGCAATCTTTTCTCTGGGTTGTTCTTGCTGCCGCATCGGTGACACTTATTGTTACAATAAAGATATAAGTGGAGAAAAAAATTGTGCTAAGTGATATTATGAATAAGTAAATCCAAATAACTTGCAAAAAGAACAGTGGCTGCAATAACTTGCTAGAAAGGACTGTCTTATTCAATGTCCATGTCAGGCAGGTCACTCCTTCATCTGGAATTGGAAATACTATGCAAAAAATAGACATGACTCAGTAAGTTCTATTTTATGTAAGCAAATCTTACTAGAGGAAAGATGGGCAAGGACAGGTACATAACTGACCTGATGATATTTACTACACAAAGCCAGGAACTCAGTTAACCTGGCACTGAGGGTCAAGCTCCTGTTATGCAGTTGCACTTTGTTGCTATAACATTAAGCATTTCAGACTCCTGGGAAACTGGGAAACAAATTTTCAAAATTGCTTGTAACTCTGGTCAGGTTTTTTGAAAGAACTCAGCAGTCAGAAAAACTTTTTCAAAAGGCAACAGATTTTGAACCCTGCTCTGCACTCAGTGTCTCCTACTAGGCAGAATGTGATCTGGAGCCTGTTGGATGCTGTAGCCTTTATCAAGGTCTGATTTGGAACATTGTGCACTCTGTCTGAAGTGAAGAAGAAAGGGAGTGAGAAGGAAATGGGAAAGAGCCTTCATCTGCCCTGTCTTTTTCTTTGTTTCCTCTCCATCCTTCTCTTGGCCCCCATGTCCCTTCCTCTGATACAGTACTTGCACCTACAGCACAGTTCCATCAAGAAAGAAATAGCAGCTCTGAGCTGGAGCTGGAAGATACCAGGGCAGAAGAGTGTGGGTTAGAGACAGTTTTGGGGAGAGGTGGGTAAAGACTCTGCAGTCTGCAAAGTTGATTCCCCCTGATGTTAGTCTCGAGGCATGTCCCCCCCCCGTGTTCTCCTAACAGTATTAGCCAAGTTGGCGGCTGGTGAAAATTCAATAGCAATAGAATCCTTTGTGTATTTTAGCAGGAGAATATTCCATATGTTTGATGCTATCCCCTTAATCATCTCTTATGCAATGCTAATGTTCCTGCTTTTCCTTGGTCTGCTGCAATCCTACACCTTGTGTTTTTTCAGCCAGTTGTAGGTATGTGTGCTTGCGTGTGCACAGGCATGCAGTTCACCATAATTAGTTTATACTATAGCAGATCAATTTTTTCCTGTATTTATAATTTGCATTGGCATCATTTGTCTAATATCTTATTATGGTAAATCTTCTTCTGTTTTCCTTTCTATGCAAAATTAGCATTTGATTCCTAAATGACCACAAATACAGAACCACTGATAAACATGACAACTCCTGTAAGGAATCATGAGTCTAACTGGCTGCTTAGAAGTCCTGGGGGTAAAAAAAAGGAGTAGCTAAAAACTCATATGGTAGGGGAGTCTGCATTGTGTAAATCTTGGAACTGCCAAAGTATGTGATGGTTCAACTTGAGCTGCTTATGTTTATGTGACTTCCCCATCTATGTTGTCATTAAAACCACCTTCTTCCTAAAAAACCCCACTAGCTTGCAGATCTAACACTTTACCATGACTTTGGTTCTAGTTCCTTCTGTGAATTGCCATTTCTGCTGGAGAATAGGGTGAAATATATTATATTAAAATAACATTTTTCATATTTACCTGCTCATTTTCCTGGTCTCACTTGAGAACATCAGCTAAAAAGCCAATTATCTGTTTAAAATAACAGTTTATTACAATTACTATTTTTCTTCTACCATTTGGATTAAGAAAAAAAGTTTAAATGTATCTAAGATTTTTAACCTTTAGTTTGATCAAGCCTGGTTTATGAGGTAAGATTTTTCAGTGGCTCATTATGGTAATTAAAATTAGCACTTGTAGTTTAAAGCATGCTAAAAGCTTTGAACTACCCAGTCCCTCTCTGTCCATTCATGTTATAAATGTTTAAATCATATGAAATACCTTCAAAAATCTTTGTTGGTTCTGGTTTTGGTTTTCATATCAGGGAGAATCTCACCAAAATGGCTATGCTGGTGAATCATGAAAGGTGAAGGTAGGATTGCTATTTTCCACGCTTGAAATCCTTATTACCTCTGTTCTCCTGTGGTGTATCAAGTGTTTCAAACTTTAGAGAAAAAGATCATGAAGGTTATGCTTTCTTGAAGAACAGCTTCTGTGCTTAGGATAGTAAGCAGCAAGCAGAACTGCCTAAATAATCAATTAATTGAATTTTTATTGTTTCTGTGGATAATCTGTATAGCAACTTATGGGTTCCTTGAAAAAAAATTGTTATTCTAAGTAGATTTATGCTACCCTGAAATATTTCTGGTCCTATAGATTTTTTTGTGAGTATTTGATACATGAGGCTGGACCTTTGCTGGTTAATTTATCAGCTACATCACACAATATTGTCTCTGTTTCTATCTGGAATGAGCATAATTCTTCAAATTGCATATCTGCTGGGAATACAGTGTTTCTGAATTCACAGTTTGTATTCTATGAGTATACTGTAGTAGTCATTTAACATTAATTTTCCATGAATGTTTCATGTACCTTGTACTGGTTAATAACATGAAGAGACTTTATGTATCCAAAACATTTCTTGTGGTGTATTTGGGGAATTTATAAAGCTGTTTTTACTACCCTTCACTAGTAGTTTGCAAACAGAATTTTTCAGGTTGCTTCCAAAGTCCTTTCTTGGAACCCGTTCTGCATCCTTCAAAGGTCACCATAATGTGGCTCTGAAAATTCATACTCAAACTGAAATGTCTTCTGAAAGTTGATGCAAAATGAGCACTAAATCCACATTTTCCTCTATTTTGTGAAGCATTGGCCCAGCTAGGATAGATAATTAGGAGATTATTTGCTTGTTCGAACAAAAAAGTAGTGAGAAAAATAAACCATGGATTTTTGTATGAATCCTGCTTCTGGCCCTTTCTGGGGAGGTTTTCTGTTTTTCTTAAAACATGCTGGATATGTTCATTTAGCTTCTACATACAAATGTTAAGAGCTATAAAACAAGCAATTTCTTCTGTCTATGTGTCTGCATTTAATATCCATTCCCTAATTTTATTCTCTCTTTCCCCCTTCCCTGACTGTTTTTTTCCCTTTCCTGTGGTCATACTGGTACAAAGGGCTCAAGAAGGACATCTTTCCTCTCTGATTAAATTTAAGCAGCCATAGCTGCTGGATGCTGGGCTGGCAATGCTGGCAGTAGGTGTACATCACCCTCCCTCTCTAACAGCCCTTGGTACCAGGCAAGGGCTCTGAGATCCTCCTGTGAGATACACCTGTGAGAAGGGGCAGGTTGAACCCCCACCCTATATGTAACCCCAGGACCCTCAGGGGTGGTTTTCAACTATATTCTGAGGGGAAAACATCTTTTAGGGATACAGTGTTCCTGACACATGGCTTTGATGGGGCTGTCATCAGCCATCTGAAACAGCCCTTCTGGGAATGCCATAAGAGCATGGTAGTTAGGCAAATGTACAGAGTCACTGAAGTACCTGTGGAAGTGCACTATGGGGAGCTGGATAATCATAAGTCTTACAGCACTTGCAGGTTTTAATCATGATATACTTGCTTGTAAAGATAATTTCAATAGGGCTGCACATTATTCATTTTTAGGGAAGTCTGGAGGCTGCAGAAATCCTAAATCACAGCATTTGCTTCCTGCTTGATGCTAATTTGGGCCAGTTCCAGCCCACGGAGCTCCTTTTCCATTGTGTCATTTAATTACACATTTACCCACACTTCTCAGCTAGTAAGAGCCTTGATATACGGCCTCTTAATCTAATACTGATCTATTAAAAACTACACTCAGTATTTTAAAGTGTTAGACAACAGATGGAATTGACAGTTTTAATAGGTAGCAACTAACATCATCTCCCAATCTACACCTCTGTATTGGATTTTAAGCAACTGATATCACTGTGGACATGTGCAGATATGGAGCTTGCATTTAAAGGCAGAAATTCAATCAATAGCCTGTCTCTCAACAGAGCTTACTAGATTATATCAGTTAGAAGTGACCATCTGGCCTAATCTTGGGAGTTCTGAGATATCATGTAGATCTTTTTCACTAATGTCATTTTTATTTGGTTAACATTAATAAACTGTAGCAAACATTGCAAATCTTGCAATCTGAAGCTGTAACTCAATTTTTGCCTTTTACATGAGACAAGTCAAACATCTGCTTCTCTAGGGGGAACGTGTGTGAGAGCCAGCAAAAGAAAGATGCAATCGCTCTGAAGATTTTACTGTCTTTCTACGTGTTGTGAAATGATGGAAAGTGGCAGTCTTTTTTATTTACTAAAAGAAGAGTGTGTTGCTAAAGGGTATCCAACAACTAATGTGATTATTTCTATGAATACAAAGTATGGAGGGAAATATGTAGATAGCATTCTGGGGGGTTAAAGTTTCAGCGTATTCTATGACTGCGATAAAAGAAGAATGTGCATTACATATTCATCTACCAGATTTATGCTACAAATAAAGTCTAACTTTTAATCTGGTACAGTCAATATATATCAAATATCTGTGAAGAGTCATTTAACGCTGTCACAGCCAGAATGCATAAACTCTGAAAAACCTTTTTTAATACCAGAGTCAAGAACATTCTCTTCTGGTTCTTTGCTCCTTTAAATTTAATTTCAAATTCTATTTTGTGTTTGGCTGAACACCAGCCCTATTAGAAGTTCAGAAATGTTCTGTTCATAAAAAAGGAAAATAAATGTCAGCAGCCCGGGTCTAATTATAACTTCGCACTCATAAGTAGCACAATTGTGATTCAATTATGAAAATTATTGTTATTGGATTTGATCTTGCAAAATAAAAATCAGGTGTGATTTCTAAGTGCATCTGATGTAATCAGACCCCTTGAAATTCTGGAGACTCTTTTTTTTTTTGCCTTTGTTTCATGGTTGGTCAATGGAAATTTTTAAAATTTCAAGCAGTGGAGGGGGTACATCATGAAAGCCCAGAGGTGGGGAGGGGGAGAAGCAAGACAGGCAATGTTGCTAAAAAGAAACAAATGCCAGAAGAAATTGGGAGAGAAAAATAAAATAATATCTGGGAACTTCATTAGAGCAGTACCCCACAGGGCATCCTGTGGTAGGGTGCTGGGGACCCAGAAACCAAAGGCATATGCCCTCTTGACTTTGGTAGTCAATGAGCAATAAGCTGGGCAAGTTATTTCAGCCTTGTTGCCCTTGTTTCTCCGTCTAAAAATGATGAGAATGATTGCCACTGAAAATGAATTTTGATTCCTGCATTTTTAAATTTTTTTTGGCCGCTTTCCCTCTAAAAATTCTTATTCAAAGTATGTAAAAAATATTGTTTCTTTCAAAATACATCAGAGGCAATGTTAACATTTTAAGCCAGATCTAACAAGGGAATGGAGTTTTGCATAGCAAAGAGAGTCCCAAGACATCTTCTTTTCATTTTTTGCTACTAGCGAATCCAGCAGAATCCTGAAATTGACACTGGCCGGCTCTGCTCTTCAGTGAAGGTAAAATTTTTTCAAAGTTTATTTACAAGAAAACTTCTGAATATGTTTTGTAGGAAGCAACCCCTACATTTACCCACTGCTAGTAGTTTATTGAATAGGAGCAGAACACAGCCAGTGGCTCCTTCCACTCTAGCAGGGTATGCACATACAGTACTTTTCAAAACTTTCTGTTTCTCACTGTAGTTAATAAATCAGGATGCAGATGAGAAATTTATAGTTAATTTTCAGTAGCTAGCACAGCACGTCTCAGCCTATAAAGTCCTGGAAATCTTGGGCTGTGAATTCCTCCATACTGACAAGCCAAACAGCTTAGAAATTATAATTATAAGTTACAAGTGTCTTAAGGGTTGTTCTTCTGACATAAAACTAATTTCATGTTTTTATTCATAATGTGAAATAGACGAGAGGATGGGGCCGTATTTAGATTGAGCTCTCAGAGATATCGCAGGCTCTGTGTCCTGATTATAATGGGAAAAGATCACTTACTTTGTTCCTTGTAGCTAGTTGACTCTTTCTGTGTGCTTTTTCTTTGACAATCAGGCTAACAAAAAGGTGGGGTTTCTTTTACTTTTCGTTCCAGCTTTGTTTGTGGGCAGACATCTACTGGTGACTGTTGTTTTTTCCTTAGTTGTAGTCATACCAGAGTGTAGCAGGTTCTCTCCTGGTGTACTGGTTCTAGCTTGACACCTCTCTTTGCATGAGTGATGGGTGGCCACAAGACTCCCTGAACAGAGAAGGTGAGACCTGGAAGAAGCCATAGAGAAAGCAGCTTCAGAGGGTGAGGAGAGCTCCTGTCACCCTGAAAGAAAGCATAATGTCCTGGAGACAACAGCTCACCACCCAAAACTCCTCCAGGGCTGCAGAGGCTGAGGGCGTTTGAGGGGCATGGCACGTGTGTTCTGGCACATCAAAGTTCATTACAGCTGTGTCCCCAAAGCCACTGCCAGTCACATTTTGGCACACACACTGGGATTGGCAGCTTCTAGGAAGCCTAGGGTGAACCAAAGCACAGACGTGGGGCTAAAGCTGAATCCTTCACAAATCTCTGTATAGAAGAAAGCATGCCAGGCTAGATGGAAGAAGGCAGGCCAAGGGCTGTAAGACACTAGTGTGAGAGAGAATGGGTTTCTATTTGTTGACTGAGCCTTCCTTCCCTGCCTCAGGAAACAGATTTGGCTCGTGTTAACTGCTGGGGATTAGGAGTTATTCCACTGCAGTAGTTGAGTTGTGCTGGCCTTTAGGTGCTTAAATGAGCTGTGGTAGTTTCAAGCTCAGTTTTGCACATGCAACTGAGGGTTTGTATTAATTAGAAGTCCAGTTTCCCACATGGGCATGCATTGGTATGCATTGGCAAATTCAGATATTGGACAGGTAATATAATTTTAGCTAGGATAGGTGGAGTTCTTCGCATCCCGCTCAGAAAACTCCATGTGTTTATACCTGCTGGATTCAGTCAGATCTTTCTTCAGAGAGATTTGAAGTAGGAACTGTCTTGCAAGGATGTTGTGAGACTTCACAGAGAGAAAATTAGAATGGCTAAAGCCCAACTAGAACTTAATCTGGCTACTGCTGTAACAGACAATAAAAATGTTTTTACCAATATGTTAGTAACAAAAGGTCAAGATTCCAACATATGAGCAGCAAAGAAGGGACTCACTGTACTCATTGGGTTTCTCATGCTGTGAGAGGTTAGTGGAAAACTTAATTTTTCATACAGCCCTAACTTTCTTGAAGAATAGGAATCGTTTCTTTTTTTTTGGCTTTCAGCATGAAATAAGGAATTTAAAGAACCTCATCGTAGTTTCTGCAGTCATCCAAGAATAATTTAAAGAGGACCTCTGGACATTTTCTGACATAAGTTCTCCACCATAGAAAGACAGAGAATTTTACAAAGTTATCTGCAATATTTACTTGTGTGTGGTAGTGAACCAAGGTTTGACTGAACTGGATGCTACATTCATTTCTTTGTACAAGAAATATTTGGAATTCCTCTCTTGACATCTGTTTATGCTGTCCCTTTATATTGTCTATTATTAGTATTAGTATTAGTATCAGTAATTAAAATTTTGCTTTATCACACCACTAAAAGTTGTTCATTGTCTTGGGTAGTCTTCTTCTGTGTTACTTTTCACTTTCTTTTTAATTTTGGTCAGGTTTCTCTTGTCCTTGTGAGACTTGCTTGGATTAGACTGTGATGCATGTCTTGCTGGGCTGAGCCAGATTGTAGATGATAAATACCAAAGAAAAACAACCTGCAGCTGCTGGAAAAATGCACTAAAACCCCTGTGATTGCAAAGACAAAACCCTAGAAGGTCAACTGATAGGAGGGTTTCCAAGATATTCAGAAGGTAGATTTCTGTAAGGGAAATAAAAATCAATTGCAGGGTGTGTCTGAAAAGTGAGATATGGTTAGTTTATTACATAGAGAGATTGGCTGGCAGACAGTTCTCCATCTGGATTAGTTTTTGCTCACAGCAACTTGCTTTTGTATCCTGGACTGCTGGTCCTTGCTCGGCCTATTTGCATTTACACATCTGGAACTTCTGCTTAATAATAATGACAGATGAAAATCCCTAGGAAGCTCATATTGATCCCTAACTCCTTGAAGAATATATTTTTAAAATATAAAATAATTATTCTTATTTAAATTCTAAGAGAGATAAGTGATTTTTTTTAAAAAAAAGAATGTGTGCCAAGCTGATGGACAATATTAATTTAATTTAATTATATTCACATCTTGCATGATTTTTGATAAGAAAAGTGGAGAATGAAAGGGGAAGGGGAAGGGGAAGGGGAAGGGGAGGGGAGGGGGAGGGGAGGGAAGGAAAAGGAAAAGGAAAAGGAAAAGGGAAAGGAAAATTGAAGTCTAAGCTTTCCTCTCAGGGAAAGTACCACAAAAGGGAGAAAAATGCAATGATAGTTGCTGGGTCTCCCTCCTTTAGTCTGAAGCAGTGAGGCTGGAAAAAATCAGGGGCAAGCTGGGAACACAGGTGACTGTGTTGCATGGAGGGGGGTCAATTGAGAAAGAAAAATGTTGCACAGGGGGAAATTGAAGTAAAAAAAGAAAGGTGATGACAGAAAGGAGCTGCAATAAGAATATGAGGAAGAGAGGGAAACAAAAGAGAAGAGCCTGATGAAAGATTGCAGTTCTGAAAACCTTATAATTATGAAATTTGCCAATGAGTTCAGACACCAAATGAAAGACTGATCTTCACCTTCACCTTAAAATCACTGTGTCACATCTCTAGGATGTTCCACTGTACATCCAGAGGCATGTTTAAGTTCTTTGGTTGTATTCAGCCCAATCTGATTCCACTAAGGTGGAATTTAACATTCCCCATAATAATGTGCCTGACAGTTCAACTTGATATATATGAATGAAACAAGTCTCCACTACTAATAAATGTTCAAAGTGTAGGATTTTTGGTGGAGAGTAAGGAAATATATACACTGTATAGCATTAATTGCATATCTCTCAAGCATGAAATTCTGATATATTATGACTTTTAAAAAATATATGACAATAATATATTGCATACATTTCAGAAGAAAATTATGTCTTTACCTTGAAAATCTACTTTCTCTGACAAGCTGATGTAATCATTTTAGTGAAGGACGAGCGCTGCAGCGAGAAAACCTGCAAGTATTTGAAGGTTAGAAACGATGAACAAAAGGCTGAGGGTTTACTTTGCATGCAAATAAGTAATTCATCACAAATCCATAAACCAATTAGTAATGAACTAATGATATTGCTTAACAACTGTATTTTTGATTAACATATAAATAATTTAGGTGAGCATTTCTTTGGTCATGCCAGTTTCTGCTATTATTTACTAGCCTTGTCATGGCTGCTCTTAGATCACATGTCCCTTATAAAACATTTCCCAATCTATTGCAAGGATCAGTTTGTTTTAATGCGCTCAGTTAACACTGCTGGAGCTATTAACAAGCTTATTAGCATAATCCATTGTGATATATCATTGTATAAAAGTTCAGCTCCACAACTGAATGGGACTGGGAAATGGCTTTGAAGATTTTATGATACAATAACTATCCATTTGATAAGCAATTAAAAAGATATTCTGAGACACTAAGAGTGAAGACAATGACAACACGAGGAAAAGAGGAGGGGTTTGAGAGCAGAAGCTGCTGCCTGCTGTGGGAACCATATGAGTCGTGCTGCTCCTGCTCCTTAGCCAGAAATTGCACACTGCTGCTGGGCTCTAAAGCTCCAGTAACAAGTTGGGTCTGACTTTGTCCTTTTAAGCAAAGAAAAAAAGACCAAAGCAGTTTAAGGTTCAATATCTTCTGCAATCTCACCCATGATCAATTCCTTGTCCTCTCAAAAGAACATTTTAATAGACAGCTGAACATCTGATTTTATGTTGTCTCTTTGCTTCTCCTAAATTTCAAGTTTCTTTTCTTAGCTGTTTGCATTATGCTTAGTGAACTTCTGCAGAAAGAAACAGAATAAAGTTCCCGAACACATTCCCACACATTATTGTTCAAAACTCGCTCTGTGTAATATGGCTGTATTGAGCTTATAAAAATGAGCATTCAATGAAAATGGTAGTATCTCTATTGTGAAAAAAGGAGCTTTTTGAGATAGTGTTGCTTTCTCTGATATGCAATAGCTTTGGTGTGCTAGTACTTTGTTCAGCTCAGTTCGGATTCTCCAGGGATTATTTGACCAAAATGCCCATTGTCCACATAATAAGAAATATTCATGATCTCGTTCACCTAACACAGAATATTTTTTTTCTAGGTTATTTCAATATCTTACATACATTAGTTTTTTCTTCCTCCTGATAAGGAATGGAATGGAAAGCTGGTTTCTGAAGGCAGCATAATCTACTGTTTTGCACAGAAAATGGAGATTTTGTTTCCAATCTTGCTATCATTGCCAGTTTCTTACACAAATTTTTATAAGACTGGGTTTAACTGTTTTAAAACTGGTATCAAAATATAAGGCTTTTCAGAGTCTTTTGGTATTTTTGCATGAAAAACGTTTACATCTTAAATGAAAGGTGTCACATGGAATGTGATATCTAAGTATATAAGTTTTAAATAATTTTTCTTAAATCTCAAATCAAGTTAATTTAAGAGGGGGGCGTTATATTTTGAACTGTTTGAAATTTGGTATATTTTTAAACAGTAAAAATTTGGTATATTTTTAAACTTAATAGTTGTAAGACAACAGAAAACATACCTAGACTGAGCTATTTCTTGCTTAATAACTCTCCCTGTAAACAGATTTTTTGAAGGTAGACCCATGAGAAGGAGTCCAGTATCCCTGGGAAAACAGGTCAGAGAGATGCATCCATGCAGTCTTGTGACAAACCACATTTACAAGCTACCCCAGAATAGGAAGGGCTAGAGTTTATTTTGGCATTTTCTTAGAAGTCATCTTCCTAGGACACATTTTTAAAGCTATTTTTGTGGTTGAAAGTCTAAATTTTGGGGAATGAAAATTTAGCCAAAAAATTGGCATGCTTTTAGTAAAATGTGGCTTTATTTCTGTTGTCTAAAGAACAAACACTATGAGAAGATGTTCTTGCTGTTCAGGTGTAAGAATCAGGCACATTTCCTCAGAGGAAGGCAAAACTAATTGTGGTAGATGGAGCAGTGTTTTGCATTTAATGAATACAGAGAACACTCAAGGAAAAAAGTCAAACAGGTAATGCAACACTTTCCCTTCTGATGAGGGTGATCAAAGTTGCTGTTGTAAAGAAGAATTAGCTGAATCTTTTCCAAGTTCTGGTTATTGATAGGTCCTGGGAGAGCTTCTTAGAGTTGTTCAGAGGTTGTTGAGGAAGGGCTGGCTTGAGGCTCCCCTGCTTGCATTGTCTTGCACCACTTTTGCACCATCTGAGAATTAGGAAAGCACAAGGGTAAACTAAAGCACCTTTGTCTGCTAGCTTGAAGTCTGGCATCCTCGGAGCCTCACTGAAACCTGAGGACTCAGGCCTTATATATCTATTTGCTTGCCAAGAGATTGGATGATGTATAGGGCGTCATCATTTTAAAGCGGGTTCAGACTCAAAACCGTGGGTTTCATTTGAGTGTGATGTGAAGTATCGTACACCTCTGGCTAAGGAACTGCAGCTCATTTAATAGATAAATTGAGATGAGAAAAATGGCACAATTTAAATATCAGCTATCAACAGGAACACGGAAGGGGAGAGATAGAGAGAGAGAGAGAGAGAGAGAGAGAGAGAGAGAGAGAAGGAGCCCAGCTTCTTTTATTACAGCCTTAGTGCTTCAACAACAGGTAGCAGTATTACATATTCCCTTTCCACTTTAAAGCTTTGGTAATTTCCTTCCTCGTGTCGGGGCGATTTTATTCATTGTTTCCTTGCAGCAGTGATTGATGTTCTGAGCTGCTAATCTCTCTGAGTGATAACTATTTTCATGTAAGTCCATGAGTCTATGACACAGGCTGCTCGGCCAGGGCTACTGCTGACTACTTATTTTGTGCCTCATTTACATTTCAATCTTGGCCTCATGAATGTAAAACCTAGGCTGCAAATTAATAACAGGAAGAATATTAGACCGCTCCAGAGTGGGGGAACAATGCAAATCCACCAGAGCACAAGGCTTTACCATTGTGTTCCGAGAGGGACTCATTTATTGGCCGGCCGTGAATGACATTACAGAGAATGGCATATCCAGAGTGACACAAATTTATTTCTGTCCCCAGCGCTCCAGTATATTTTCATAGAATCAGGGGGCTATTTGTCTAGGGACAATTTAGTTTCCATGAAAAATTTAAATGGTTTCTGTGGAGATAGTGGAGTGAAATTTAATTTGTTTCTCATTTACTACAGCAGGTATGAAAAGGAGAAAAATTGGATGTCTGATGGGCTGAAATTGGTGCTGTCCCTCCCCACTATCCCCAAAAGGCCTGTGGGCCTATATCATAGAGATTGAGCAAGACTACCTCATCCCTCCCCTTAGAGAATGGTAACCTTAAACCAACTTACAGAAAACCTTTGGGGAGGCTGCCAATCACCCTGAAAACAACATTTCCATCGATCCCCTGTCTGTGTGATTTATGGCTTCATTTTACGGTAATTGAGAATTAGTGAGAAGATTAGCAAGGCTCAACACTTCACCTTGATATGCACACTAAGCACCGTAATTTGTCACTAAGGGATGTCGGACACTTTTTTAGTTACACGGGGTTCCCATCTAATTGAATTTGGAGATAACATGGAAATTAATTTGACACAGGAAAATTTTGAATACAGCCATTTCCTCTATTGTAATGCACAATACTGGGCTGCATTCAGGGGCAGCTATATTGATCCTGATCACTTTCAATTGTGGCCAGCTGAAGGATGGAATACACTAAATCTTATTTAAGCTCATATGAAAGCAGTTCATCTGCAGCAATCTGTGGCAGATAAAGAATATTACCTTTCATTTTGTCTGACTGCATCAAGATGAAGTTTTGAAAATTTACTTCTTGCAGCAAATATACCAAATGTCTAAAGTCAACAGTTACAATTCAATTACAGACCAGCTCTTGTGGGCTGTTTACAGGGTAATTTGCTACTTAGGCAGCAAATGAAAATACTAACTATACTCTCCATGCATAGAGAAGTTACAGCACATGGAGAAGCCCCAAGGAAAGACAAAGAAAAAAGATTCCAAACTTCTCAGCAATTTAAAGCACTGCACATTGGATTAGTCTTGTTATAGCTTGAGTGGCTCCATAAACAATCATTTTTTGTTTGTTACTGAGCCATTTTGTAGGAAGTTTATTTTATCTTGCAGGCTTAGCGTCAGAGTCACAAAGAGGGGACACGGTACGAACTCTTCACATCTGAGAGAGGCTCTACCACAGGACTTACCTGCATTTATATTTCATTTATATGATTCCAACTTCATTTACTACAAACCCCTTTTGTGCTGAACTTTATCCTTCAAATAAGGACTTTGGTTTCAACAAACTGCTCAGAGAGATTATTTTTGGAGAAAGGTGCTCCCTGCTGAGAATAGTGGAAGCAGATCTTGGCACTTTATGCCAGAGGGTGCCTGGCTGGGATATTTATGGACATTCTTTACCAGACCATCTGGCTTGTTTTGTTCATATCTGTTTTAGTGATAACTGGCCTGAGATGAGCTGCAATCAAGATATATTATTCATTACCTATTATTATTATTACATGATAGATTTTAATCTGATCATCATTACATGGCTGTTTGGAAAGACTTTTGAAGGGTTTAATTGCAATAGTTTAAAGATGTTATTTCTGCAGCCCTGTTCTGTAGTCGTGGGAACATACCTGATTCTCTGAACACTGAGGACATTCCTCAATGCACAGGCATCAGGAGACAGCACCTACTGTCTGCAAGTCGTACAGAGATACTGGTCTCAAAGAGACGTAGATGTGGTCAATAGGGCTAACCTGGAGTTCTCAAGATGTGGTCATAGAACTTGGAAGAAATGCAATGCTGAAAGCATAGCAATGAAAAATGATGAATTCCCTGGAATTACTGATGGCACGTGACATTTGTTGTCAGCACATTTACATCCCTTCAGTACTTGAGTCTCCTGTAGCTATGTTATTTGGTCTCAGGAGTTTATCTGCAGGTAGTCTTGTGCAGGGGATGATGAGTACCAGAACTGCAAGAGGTCAAACTATTAGAGGTTATCTTATGATTTTTACTCATTTTATAGCTGAAAAATTGTTTCTCAAACCAGTAATTTGATGAATCTTATTAACAATGTCCATACTGCATATGTAATTTCTTATCAGATTTTCATGGGTTTTTGCTAATGTAATATATAAATAAAGGGTGTTAACATAAATAGAAATATGTCAGAAATATAACTACTATAATAAGCTTAAAGGAATTTGGATCATTTTAGCCAGGATTTGTTTTCTTATTTGGATACCTTCTAGACTATATTTGAGACATAGATTTATCCTATACAATGAAAATGTATTAACATAATAAAAAACTTTGTATTACAATAAAATATCCATGAATTATTTTTATGTCGAGTTACAGCATCTAGAAAACAAATAGCCTTTTCTTCCTCTCTGAATAGCAAGCAGTAAGGTATGATGTCATAGTTGTCTGTGTTTTTTCACTCCAGAGTTGTTTTCATTGCCTGCAAGTGCACTCACTTAAAGGTCTGTCCATTCCAAGACAAATTAGAGATTTGCTATTATTAGGTCACAGTTCCACAGATGTTTGTGTCTTTCCTGCTTATGGCTGAAAAGCTGTAGTAATTTTTTTTTTCTGAAGAGAAGAGAGAGGAGAGGAGAGGAGAGGAGAGGAGAGAGGGAGAGGAGGGAGAGGAGAGGAGAGGAGAGGAGAGGCGAGGAGAGAGAGGAGAGGAGAGGAGAGGAGAGGAGAGGAGAGGAGCGGCGACGGAGAGGAGAGGAGAGGAGAGGAGCGGAGAGGCGGAGGAGAGCGACGAGGAGAGGAGGAGAGGAGAGGAGAGGAGAGGCGAGGAGAGGAGAGGAGAGGAGCGGAGCGAGGAGAGGAGAGGAGAGGAGCAGGAGAGGAGAGGAGAGGAGAGGAGAGGAGAGGAGAGGATTAAATAAGGAGAAAAATAAAAAGGAAGTGAAAGAAAGAGCTAAAGTATGGAAGACTGAAAGAGTGAATCACTGAAAGAAAAGAAGTATGAAAGAAAGAAAAGAAAGAAGATGCCAAGCCCATGGAGATGACTGCACTTTTGCCTGGAGTTAAAAATGTATCTGGTGCTTGAAGTCATATCACCTTAGGCTTTGATCTTATTAGTTTTCAGAAAATGAGGGTTGCATAAAAAGGGATTCAAACTAATTGTACATATTTCCTTTCAAAATGGCTATCCTCCATACCTTCTCCCTGCTTTTGCTCTAAGACTGCAGGTGCCTCTACATCAGACACACTGTGGTCTTTGACCATGAACTTCCCTGTGCCTTGATGGTCATAAATCTGTCTGTGGATCTCAACATCAGTGAGCATTTTGGTTCTAAGCATCACCAAAGCAAAATAAAGGAACATTGTCTGTCATTTAACTCCCTTGAGAAATTTGAAACAAGATTTACTCTTAAAATGTGAAGACAGTTCATACTTTTGAAATACAGCATTTCAAAGCACTTGCTTAGTGGCCAGAACCTTCCCAGGAAGAAGGATTTCTGATCTAATTTTTGCCTTTGCCTCAAGAAATTTAATTCCAAATCACTCACCCTATTATGAGAATGCATATTGGATGTTCTGTGCATGTGTATCTAAGCATATTGAATGCATTTTCCAGCCAAGAGAGTGCAAACCTGAGTGTTTCTATCACCTAGACTGGAAATGGATCCACAGGTAAGGAGAAAAGACTCCACTTTTAAGTGAATTTTTTTTTTTTATACCAGGTTCATTAATTCTCCAAATAGGGTTTCCAATTTTTACAGCAATTAAGTAGTTTACATATATTTATCCAGCTTCACTCTAGAATTTTAACTTTTAAAGCATAGTATGAGTCAACATGGTGATCATCTATTCTGTGCTGAAATCTTCCCTAAAGGAGATCTGCCTTTGGGAGGTACATTCAAAGGCTTTAAAAAGGTGTATGCATAAAAGTGTTCTGCTTATTTCAGTAGGGATGATGCCATAAAACCATGCCTTGCCCTTGGAATGGAAGGTGATGAGCTTTGAAATGGTGATTAGATCTCATATTATTCCTTGGAGATGGGATGGCTGCTAAGAGTGTGCAAAAAAGTGGCAATGAGTGGTGCAGACAGCCCCCTTATCTGGCAACTTAAAGTTGTATTTTAATCTTGGCCAGTGCCAACAAGAAACTTAGAGATAAGGAAAAATTCTTTAATTTAAGAGATAATTTAATTAAGCCTCTTGGAAGAAGCAGAGCACAGAGACCTAACAGCTAATGCCAACAGTCTTGCTGATAAGGTGTGGACAAAGGGGAAAACTTTTAAACAAAAGGAGGAAAGATTGAGAAATTTAGATCAGATATCAGAAAAAAATTCTTAGAGGTAAGTGAGACATAGGAACAGGTTGCCCAGACAGAGAAGTTGTGGATGCCCCATCCCTGGAAGTTTTCAAGACTGGATGGGACCCTGAGCAACCTGACCTAGTGAATGGCTTCCCTGCTCATGACAAGGGGGTTTGGCTTAGATGATCTTTAAGCTCCCTTCCAATCCAAGCCTGTCTATGATTCTATGGTTCTTTCTCAGCCAGTGTTTCTTAACTGCTGTGTGCTGTTAAAGGACTTTGGTGTAGTCTAGTTGAGGAGTGCCATGGCTCTCATGTTTCCATTTTTCAGCTGAGGTGCAGTTCAGATAAATTATTATTAGTATTGTTATTATTATTATTATTATTATTATGTAGTTCAGATAAATTATTATGAGTACTCTGATTTGAAAGCCTGATTTTAACTGTGCTTGTACCTTTCTTCTCTCTGCTTTCTCAGCATCACCCATTTGGTTCTGGAGTTATGGATGGGATAAACCCTCTTGTTCAGGCTCTGCACTATCTGGGTGACTGTTTTGTGACTATTTGTGATGAAGGAAGGATAGATCTAGATATCCTACTTAACGATTTATAGTCTTGTAAGATGTTTTAAGGTAGAAACTAATGTTACCCTCAAAGCTTCTAGGATAACATTTAAGTACAGATTCTGTAGGATTTTGGGGTTGAATTCAATCCACACATAGCTAGGCAAAATTCTTTTTACTTCTATCAACATTTTTGAATTGCTGAAGGGCCCACAATTTTTTTAAGAGTCTTGACTAATTGTCAGTGTTTCATGTTTGCCATGAATGAACAGCCACAAGGGATTAAAAGGAACAAAGGAACCACAACCTTGGTTGACATTATTCCAGTTTTAGAATTAAGTGACCCATGTTTCTTTGCTGTTCCTCTGTTCTTTATGGTTTTGATTACTCAAACTAAAATGGAAGAGATCAGATACATGTTGTAATGAAAGATGCTGAAGATGCTGGTAGGACTGGAAATCTAACAGCCATATTGGTCTTCCAAGTTAACTGAACACAATAAAGCAGTTGTCTCCACTCCCTCTGTTCAGTAACGGTCCTTCATAAATTGTGTCTTCTAAAAGCACATTCAGTTTTGCAAATGCTCTCTTGTGCACTAACTATCCTGATTTTCTCCAGTTTGGGCACTGCATTTCAACATCACCTAATGTCCCTGTTTGCCGGGTGACTTTCAATATTATCCTAGAGAAAACAGGAGAGCAGAACCACCTGGGCCATCTCTTGCCAATGGAAATTGTTCAGAATTCAGGAACTGCAACTAAGTTGTGCTCTGCCTTTACAGGTGAAGAAATTTTATGTTTTTAAAAATGACTCTGCAACACTAAAGAATGACAATCTGTAAGTCAGAATGAAAGAACAAAAGGTGTAGAAGCAGTAGAAAGCAATAATTACAAAAAACCCTCCCAACTTAGCATGCTTCACAGCTACAGTGGAGGTAATGCAAAAAAAGTGCTTTAAACAGAAGAAAATTGCATGAGATGCTCCTTTAATGTAATTATGAAATGGAGTATTGTTTATCAACAGGACTAGGGCTGTACCTACCCAGGCTAAAATGTATGGAAGGGCTGTACCTCTGTAATTACTGAGCCTGCCCAGGAGCAAGCACTTCTAGGACAGACATTGGTTTGAAAGTGGAAATTATCAAGTATTCTTAAGACAATTTGGTTCCCATCAGTTTCACTCTATTTCACTAGATCAGACTTCTGTGCCTGTCTCAGGCCTCAGCATTGCAAAGGCAAAAGTCAGACCTGGCTTCCCACACACATTTTGTTTCCCACAGGGCACAAACTGGAGAGTCTCAGCCACCCTGGGCATCAGGAAAGCTGGGATTCTTCAAGGAGCCTGCTCTAAAGCAGCTGCTGTCCTTCCCTCCCATGGCCATAGTACCACTTGCCAGAGAAGTTGGAGATTGCTTCTCTGTGAAGGGAGAAGTACGAAGGGAACATTCTGAGTAATCTCTGTCTGTCTTTCCCTGCTCTTCAACTTTCCACTCTAGAGAATCTGGGTCAGTTATCTCTCTGCTCTACTTGAGAGCAAAAGCTAAAAGGAGGACTTGTTCCCCTTCAGAGAATTTCTCACATGAGTGAGATACTTCAAGCATCAGCTGAAATTGTTGTGTTTTCAACACTTTGGATGAAAACAGGAATTACTTGAAAACCTATTATTAACAAATGTTTCTCAAATAGATCTTAAGATGATGAAAACTTGCACAATTACTCAAGTCTATAAACCACCAAACTTTTATCCCTCATGAGCTGACTTTCAATGCTCCTCAGGTTCAAGCAGATGCTGATGCTCTGTTTCCCTGTGCGCTGCACCCTGAGTTTCTCAGGGACTATGAAGCAGCCCTGTGCTTGATGGGAGCAGTCAGAGGGGGATGGGGCTGAGCAGCAGGGGAAAGTGTAACTGAGAGACTGATAGAGACATCCTGACAGCTGGAATGGGTCATCAATAGATCCATCATGCCAGTAATTTGCAACAAATTTAACATACATCACTTTAGTCAGGCCACGCTGTATCTGTCTTGTCACGGCATCAGAGTGAATAACACTTAAATCGGGTGTCACCGTTGACCTCCCTGACCCTGGAATTGACACTGCTGTTTGAGCTTGGCCTGGCTGGCAGCAGATGTAGGGAAGATTAGTACAAAAGGTGGGGGTGTACTAAAAGAGGACAGAGCATAACAATACAGCTTAACCAGGCAAAAAAATGGTGTCTCTGGATTTTCTCCCAGTCCTGCTTTGCTTGATGAACTGTTGGCATTTGTTTAGACCTTCTTCTAGCACTCTTTAGTCACACTAACTGTGTGTATATTTTTCATTCTGACTGATTCTATGTGCATGCATGAATATACAGATGCAATAAAATTTGTAGGTACAAGGTGACCAGCTTGGAGACTGAAGTCTGTCATGGAGACTAAGGAAGCAGAACACAAACAATAGTAAAACTGAACTCTCATGTTCTATGTTTGAAACGTGAGACCCAGCCTGAGACATGAATGGATGCTTTGATTCTGTTGCCACTTTCAGCATCTCAGTGCAGACCTAGTTCTTTAGGAAATGATGAAGCTTCACAAAAAAGTGCATCTCACGTAGAGAGCAGGAGATACCATGACCCTCATCAAATCCCAGAATCCTTTGATGGCTTGGGACATGTTAAAAATCCTCCTAGATTATGCCCTGGAGAATGAAGAGCCTCCCAGCAAGCACAGCCAGTCCTGGAACTTGGGGAAATATTCTCCTGACGTCAGATCTGAAGACTGATTTAACTCAGAACTTACGAGCAAGGCTCACCAGCCAGCTGAACGACATATTTTCATTTATCCAAGAGAAGCTGTTTCCCCCATTTTCAATCCTAATGAATACCTTCCATAGACTCCTATAGTTGTTTCTACAGCCTAGCATGGAAATGACTACAAACCTGTTAATTCTCCCTGGTGCTAGAAATGAGACACCCTCCACAGCCAGACGGAGTCCACGGAGTCTGCTCAGCATTTACTTTTGAATCAGCACACTATAGAATTACACGATTTGTTTGCTCACCCCAAAGTGCCTTTGGAGCCACTCAACACATGCATGTGACTGGATGCTGGGTGGGCTTTTCCCCTGCAGTCATTCAGCCTTCCTAACAAATATGTGGCTATGGGCTAAATGCAGATTTTTTTTTCTTGAGGCATTGTTCTTAAGTGGATGACTTCTAATTAATGGATTTTGAATGGTAATATAAGAAGTTGTCTTTCAGCAGGTAATTGGAAGTTACAAAATTAATATGTATATGACTTGGATAATAGTTTGTCCTTTCTTTTTTTCCACACAGTCTGCTTGATGTTTGATGTCTTGATTAAACTGATTTATGACATCAGTAAATATCCCTCAACTGGAAGAATAAGAAGCTCTCTGGTTATTCTGTATGTCCTATAATGTTCCTATTTAATGACTGTTGGAAGGTGGAAACATATCAAAAGTGACAGAAATAATAAGAAAATTATAAATGGTTAGAAAAATTAATCCTTTATGCAAGGAAAACAATTTTTTGTTTGTTTTTGCATTATTGCTTCTTTTAGAAAAGACTGGTAGTGGAGCAGAAGGTGTTTTCCAGTTAGTCATCTGGAATGTTAAACAGATTCTACTTGTCTTTATTACTCTCTAAATGTGAAGCTGACACCCCAGACACCACTGTAAGAACTCCCCCTGTCCTTCTCAGGAGTAGGACCGGGCTTCCAAGGATCTGAGTCAGGCTGTCTTGTTTACAGCAAGGGCTGCTGAGGGTAGATCATAACAATTTATCTTTAGAAGGAGTCATGTGTCAAAATTACTCATGTTTGCAGTCTTTTTGTAATTAACAACTGAATTGATGTACCCTGTGTTTGAATTTCTGTGTTGCCTGGACAGAGAAAGGCAAATCACATTTTGCTCAGGGTTCCTGGGATTTGAGAGCTGAATGAAAGTGAATTTACCCCAGGAAGGTGAAGACCTCTGCCCCATTGCCCAACTGTCCTATGGTGCACTGTGAAAGCGTATCTCAGAGGAGCTGGGGTCACACAAATGTGGGCATGAGGCACAAGTAAGTTCACATACAGTACATAACCATGCACAGGAAGTGGGCTTAGCCACAATGGGGAGTCAACTTGACTTTTAAAAAAAAATTTTTTATAGTGATCTTTTTGCATTCTACTTTTAACAGTTTCTTTCCTCATTATTTTTGATGGGAAAGGAGGAAGGAAAAGAATGTGTTTGACAAAGGACCTTTGATGTGTATGTGTGGTGGTTGGTGGTTTTGGAGTTTGCCAGTGGATCCAGCAGAGTTATGCTGTGGATCTGAAGGACAGTTTGAAACTTCCTCTGGACTCTAGGCAGCCCTTGGGAGTGTATAACAGCTATTCAGGATAGGAGGTAAGAGGCAGACAGCACAGGTGCTAAGTGTCTGGTCCCCCTGGTGCCATCAGCTGGCCTAACTTACCTGTGTGATCTCTGCGGCTCTTCACTGAATTTTTTCTGACCATCACTATATTTCTGTTACTGGGGGAAGATGTTTGTTAAATTAGCTGTGAATACTCATGTTTGGAATATATGAGCACATAAATTTCTTTTTTCTCCAAGGGAAACCAATCTTAACCTAAACATTTAAAATTAATGTATTGGAACACAGACAGAGTACCTCATGAAAATTGGCATTTATTTACTTTATGGCACTATTTTTTCCTTTGGTTTAGTGTCCTTTACAGGACAAAAATTCATGTAACAGGTTACGAGTTGTTGTCACAGATGAACCACTCCACACTCGGCTTTGTGGCCATTGTGCACAGAGGCAAGATGAAAGTGACAGTATGAAACCTTTTCATTCCAATCCCTGTGACATACACATATGACATTACATGAAGGAAACTATCCACTTTTGGGGGGAATATGTGTGTGGCTCTGCTTTTTTTGAAATGTGCTATTTAATATAAAGTTGTGAAAATAGATGATCCAATTCTTATGGTAGCCCTACTCTTTTGGCCCAATGTGGGCAGAAGAGAGTGCTAAGGTATTAACAGCATCAGAGAATCATGCCTTCCACCAGACTAGGTTGCTCAAAGCCCCATCAAACCTGGCCTTTACCACTCTCAGGGATGGGACACCCACAGCCTCTCTGGGAAACCTTTTCCAATCCTCAATGCCTTCATGGTAAAGAATTTTTCCCTTATATCTAATCTAAACAGGTAGGTTTAGAACTCTCTCCATTCAATATCCCTTGTATCAATACATGCCCTTTTAAAATTCCATCTCCAGCTTTTATGTGAACCCCCTTTAGGTACTAGAAGAACGTTGTCTCCCAGAGCCTTCTCTTCTCCAGTCTGAAGAACTCCAACTCTCTCAGCCTGCCTTCACAGCAGAGGTGTTCCAGCCATCTGATCATCTTTGCTACACTCCTGGGCTTACTGCAACAGGTCTACCACCTTTTTAGGTCTGGTAGGTGTTAATACCCACATTCTTTACTGTTTTCACAGGAAATTAAACTGAAAAATTACAAAGGGGAATGATACTGAAACTTTGTGTGGAGACCCATGCAATTTTGGCTACACCTCATTCTACTCTCAAAATAGTTTACAGATCATTTCTTGGCTTGGAATTCACTCCCATGAGGTAATTGCATCCTCTATTTTCACACTTTAAAAAGAAAAGGGACTGGGAGTCTATTCCAGTCTCTTCCTCTCATTTCTCCCTTACCAAAACAAAGCCACAGCCCTCTTCCGCTTAGAAACCTGAGATTTTTAGCAGCAGCACTTGACAGAAAAGAAAGCCAGCTTCACTTTCTCAAATGCATGTTGTGGTAATGCTCTTGGTAATGCCATATGCCTACCTGTAAGGGAGACAGCTCATGTGGGGAAGCACTTTTCCTCTGAAACCTGGCACTCCAGGATCTCCTCTCCTCTCCTCTCCTCGACTAGCCTCTCCTCGTCCTCTCCGCGATCGACTAGCAGATCCTCTCCGCTCCTCGCGTCTCGACTCTACGCGAAGATCCGCATACGCGAAGAGCCTCGACGCTCGACTCTCCGGAATCGCTCCTCTGAGCTCCTCTCCTCAGCCTCTCCGCTCCTCTCCTCTCCTCTCCTCGCCGCTGCAGACTCTCGCCTCTCCTCTCCTCTCACTCTCCTCGCCTCTCCTCTCCTCTCCTCTCCGTCCTCGCCTCTCCTCTCCTCTCCTCTCCTCTCCCTCTCCTCTCCTCTCCTCTCCTCTCCTCTCCTCTCCTCTCCTCTCCTCGGGAATGTCTGGAGGCAGCACAGCAGCGCCGCTCTCCTGTGGAGCAGAGCAGCCACGCTCACTCTCACAGGGGAATGATGACCCAGCCAAGGAAAGGGAGAGGAGCAGAGTGTGCTCCCACATTTCCCCTGCTCCTGGGGGAGTGTTAATGCTGCTCCTTGTGAGGGCTGCCTGTGGGCATGACAGTGGCACTGAGGTGCTGACACCAGTGATATTTCCACTCGCGGCCCCCAAAGGCGTTGGCACATCCTGCTCGGCCCTTGGGAGGGAAGGACCACTGTGCAATCTCACGTGTTTGTTAAAGCCTCATGCTAAAGGCCTCAAGGTAGACTGTTCCCACTGGCTTGACCTTCTTAAATAGATGTGTCCCTTCTCTTGTTTTCTTATTAGTTTAATAAGTCATCAGCTGCTTTTCAATTTGTTTTTTTCTAAATTTTTGCTACACATTTTTTAAAATCAGAAGCATGGAAACAACTAAGTGTCTTGCAGTAGTTTGTTCTCTGCAGCGCTTCTTTGATCTTTTCTACCATGGGGACAAAAAAGATGATGGCAAAATAATAATTTACTCCAGATTTATAGGCCTGTTTAAGCCTAAAACTAAAAGATTAAAAAATAATTTTCCTTTGTCAAAGTCACAGACTTTATGCTTCAGTTTTCAAGAGTTTTAGATCTGAAGTTGTTAACCTTGCTGTTTAATCTCTGATTTATACTGACATGGTTAAATCCCTGGTTTATAGTGAATACTTCCATATTGAAAAATAATAAAGGTGTACTAAAACTCTTACACAATAATAAGTTTTATTAGGTACATCAGGTGTTACTGTAGCATAGATATACAGTAGTGTAGGTACATTGCAAACAGCATCTTATAGTATCAGACAAAGAGAACCTTTTACAAACCCCATGTCTCTAATTTCATTTTAGAAAATTAGATACTAAGAATTTTGCATAAGATAACTGTATTACTGGGATGCAATTTGGCCCAGGTTTCTAGCTTTAGTGCATGTGGCTCCTTAATAAAAAGTGTCAGTTAAAATGAAAATACAGCTTGGGTAATTAAATTTAATTGGATCTTGTCACTTTAAATCCTCTTCGTTTTTGAGTGTTTTTACAGAATTGCAGCTTCTGGTTTGCTAATTTCTTTATTGCAAGCTGTGCTCTGAACCTGACTGTCCTATAATAAAGTGGGACCTTGTTTTTGTAGAGGGCTTTGAACCATGACTGTAATAACAAACAAAAGGAGGGTGGGAGCTGATTTATTGCCAAAAGAAAAATCTCTCCTTTATTTCTTACATCTTCAGATAGTGAAAAATCATGGTTCTTATTTTATTAACTCTTTAATTTTCTTGCCAGTTGATCACCATTTTGCACAAACTCTCATGAGCATTATGGTATGATGCTATGCCTGTGACAGGTAGCAGCAGCAATTATCATACTTTTTTATATTGGAGCTGTTTGGGCAAGCAAGAGGGATTAGGTGAATTGCAGTATTCATATGTAGGTCAAGCAGGGTGCAGGCAGCTACAATGCAAATCATGTGTGCTGCCTGCCAATAGCCACTGTGCAGATTCGCAGGCATCACCTTCTCCAGGGGTGAGAGGTAATTCAGTTTCTTTATTACACACTGCACATGCACAGCATCCAAAGGCAAGGAAGATTTAAGTGTAGGTGATGAAGCAAAAAAAAATATTGGCCATACCAACAGCCACATCATAAAAATGATAAGCCTGTAACAATTTGTACAACTGCTAATGTCCATATTTCAAATTAAAGCCAGTTGAATGAATTTGTAGGCTCGGGTTTTATGTGTGAAATGCAGCATCAGAGCATCCTTGGTTAGAAGACAGGTCATTAAAGCCGACATCTCAGAACGATTAAAGATGTAAGACTGTCCTTCAGAGCACAGTAGTGGTCCCCTGATTCTCTGCTAAAGCATATGGATATGATGTAATTACATTTTGCAAAGTGCTGGCAACACAAGTTTCTCAAACAGAACTGCCATGCCCATGTAGTCTCCACTGTTTATAACCTTTTCCAGAGGTGTGCCTCAAATCTCACCAATACTCCTGGGATAAAAATCTCTGCAATCAGACACAGAAAACTCTGTTCAGTTACCTGCCCATGGGTGCCCAGGACATTTGAGGTGCTTGAAGGTGTATGAGATTTTTGCACAGGGCCCTCAGAATGAGATTCAGAGCTCAGATGAGGATCTGTCTTCACATATTGGTGTCTACAATGGAAACATGTTCCTAAGTGTGCATTTTAACTCATGAAGCTTTAGCATTTCATTCATATGTCCACAAACAATTATCTGGTGGCAGCTGGGATGCCCCAGTTTACCCCAGCTGACTGCTACTTGCTGGTCCAGAAGGGTGTAAGATCACATCTCCCTGTCTTATATCTATTACATCTGTTTTGATAATCCAGGAGAGTTCAGCCAGCACTAATTACCTACCTAGTTTTAAGCAACTAAACCTAGGTCTAAAGATCCTATAGGCCCCTTGTGCTATAAAGGGAGCTCACACACAGTGACCTGTGAGTGGACACCTAAATTTAAGAATCTGTAGTTTGAAGCTAAACAACAAATATTTTCAGATCAGCTCCTCATTTAGGTGAATCTCACACCTACCCTAGGAGCACCCTGGGAACACCTTGAGCATGGACACACTCCTCTTCATGTGTCCAGTCTCCCTCTCTGCTGTGGGGTGACCAGCTTGCTCCCCTGAGCAGCACCTGGCTGGGGCTCATGCTCCCTCATTCCTTTCTCACTCACCTGCTACTTGTGCCCTAGGCAAGCCACCTTGTACCAGCCTGACATGACTTCCCAGGGAGGTAACACTCTCCTTACCTGCATCCATGGCTGCATCAGGACATGAGGCTGAAGGAGGCAACTGGAAGCAGGAACAACTGAAACAACTGACCCTCTCTGAAATAGGTAGCAATCACCATCTTTGGAAGATCTGCTGTTTCCATTCATTAGAGTGGAGCCTGGATGACTAGTTAGTACAATTAATCTAAATTTTAGATTTCTAGACTGATGGAACTAAGATGAGGCGCATTCCATATCATCTGTGTCTCTGTATATTATTAATTGAACCACAGAATTTTTATCTCCTTAAAGACATTCAGTTAGATCAAGGCAATAATAAAACACCCGAGTAATTAATTACAGGGATTAGACTCACGATACGAAAATGTCCTGGCTTGCTGTCGCTGAAAATAGTGTCCAAACATCACATCACTCTCAAAGAAGACAGGATAAATTATTTCACACTGCTTTCTGGATTTTTATAGTGTTTTATAATGTTGTTAAGGGAGCACATGAGTAAAGACAGTCTTGTTTTCATATGTACCATTTTTTCATCATTTTTTCTAGGGCTTCTGTAAAGCAATCCACTACAAAGATCTATTTAAAGAGATTACATGGCTTTATTTATACACAGATCAGATGAATGGATGGATAAAAGTAATATACAATTTCGTACAACCACCACTTAAGCAGCATGATTCACCAGGCCTGCTAGTAAGTCTAGCTACTGTTTTTTTTTGGTCACATTTGGGCCTTGGAATCCAGACTGAAATTGCAATTCATTTTGCAGATGAAATACCATATCTTAATTTATAAGAATGATAGATGGAAGAAATGGTTCTCATGTTTGGTGTATATCAGACACAGAGAATGGACTGTATAAACACATCTTGTAATATTGACTTCATTTTTCTTTTTTTTCTCCATTTTCTAAATACTGAATCATTCACAATGGTATGACATTTAAAAAATATTCAAGTTTCTGAGGTAAATGGTGGTAAGGGATTAATTTGTGCAATTTTACTTTCGTTTCTGCCAAAAAGAGACAGACATGTGAATTCCAATTAACTTTCATCAGGTTCTAAGCTCCAAGTTTATTTGGTACTGCTTGGAAAGTGCTATCTTGTATTTTTAAACTTTGGAAAACATTTCAGCTAGCTCCACTTCCTTTTCTAATGTAATAATATTTACCAGACGTCACTGACACTCGCTGGATCTGTTTCACCTTGTTTATGGTTGAATACGTAGTGTCTATTGAAACCAGCAAATTAGCTCCTAAAAAAGGGAAAAATACTGTACCCCATAACCAGAAGTGTGGTTTTACAGATTAATCTGCATTAACAGCTACAGTACTAGAATTAATGCTGTCTGATTAATTTGCCTGTTTTAGTGAGCAACATCTCTTTTCCTGTAGTGATAAATGGCTCCTTAAGAATATAAGATTACAAATTTACAGATTGTTTTTGTGGCTGTATCTCTACCTCTTTGATTTTTAAGGGTTTACAACAATCTGCTGCTAGATTTTTCCGACGTAGTGAGAGCAATTACCTTAAATTTATGGCAGATTTCCTATTCAATCATTTTTTGTCCTAAATTAGAAACCATCTGAATGACAGTTTAAAAATCATGATAACAAATCTTACTTGACCTCTTCATCATCATGCTTTAATACAGACTCTTAAGCCAACAGTTTTAGTATCTGATTGTTCAGCACTTGCACGCATTATTGTGAAACATTCAATTTCAGGAAAAGTCTCTGTTGGGAGTAGGGGGAACTCAATCCATATATGCAAGTGATTATGCAATGCACTATCTGAGATCTCAGGGGACACTTGGTGACCCAGGTGTTTCCTTCCAGCCTTATGCTTTCATTTGGGCAAGCATTCTCTTTTGGGTCCAGCAGTGCTGGATGTTACTATTTGTAAAGCTCTTGCCACTGCTTTTCCATAGAGCAGCTCCTGGCTTCTGCCAAGCAGGAATTCATGTGACAATCCACATTTTGCTGCAGGTTGTGTTTGCTTGAACAGACTGTTGTAGCATTTACAAGCTAGTCTCAATGACCTTCCCTACAGTATGTGAGGGAGAGCAAGCAGCTTGCTAGAAATGCTAATCATTTTCAGGGTGGCTGAAAAGAGTGACCGCCAACACTCGTCACTGCTGCTTGTCCCTACTTTCTAAACTTTTGAATTAAAATAATTAACTTCCATTCATGTAATTGGCGCCAATTGGTGCCCAAAGACTTTTGTGGGACTACTACTACCTGTGAGAGTACCAATTAAGGATCCTATACTTTTCCTTCAAAACGCTTCACAAGCTAGAGAGAAACTAGATCACATACTAGTTACCTCCTGATCTCCCTGATAGTTCTGATACTGGTAGAAAGAGTCTCCCTGCAAGTTCCCAGTGTTCTATTGCAGTACAAAGTAAATTTGCTGTGCAGCTCCCACAGACACACCTGTTTTCACAGCTTGAAAATGTCCCTAGCAGCCTCAACGCCAGCACAACCCTGCTGCTGGCTGTGTAATATTACCCAGAACTGAGAACTGTACTTGAATAGCTCATGATCTGCATGTTGCACAGGTGCTAGGGGTTGTTCCCCACTTTGTGAGCTGGCACAAAAGCAAACTGTGTACCTGCTTCACTCAGATCACCTAAAGGAAACGTCACCGGGTCCCACCAGCAATTCCCTGAGTCAGGTTGTCTGTTATTCTTTATCAAGGCTGAATCCAGTGGCAGCTGCCAAATGTAATTGGCAGGATGCACTTGCTGCATGCCAAAAGGACTAAGGACTAACACTGCTATGCTTTATTGATATGGCTGGTGAAGGCATGGAACCCAGCTGGTTCTGCACCTCACCATGTGTGTATGTCCTGAAAGGGTAATTTTGCATGACAAACATATTCCTTCAACCTTATCCTCTATTTACTGGGAAGAAAACCTTCTATCCATTCTGGGCCATGATTATGATATTTGGTCTCTTTCATACAGCAGTTTATGCAATTATAGTGTGCCTCTCTTTCTTTATATGTGTGTCTCCTTAATGACAACTTTGGAAGCTCTAGCCAATTTCACTCCTAGCTGGCAGAAGGGAAAAGATCTGAGAGGTATTAATTTCCTCAAAGTTTGAATAAAATAGCTATATACAGGAGAAAAATCTTTCCAGAGGCACCACTTAGAGAAAAAACTCAGTTCTTAGACATCAGACTCTGAGCAAAAGAGTAATATTGTGAATATTCCAGCTGTAGGAAAAGCTCCAGTCAGCCTTTATAGCCAACTAATAGATCTGTTGTTTCGCAAATCTGCAGGAATCTTGACTCTGTTAGCTCTGTTGTTCACCAAATTATATCTTTCTGCATTACCCAACAACCACAAGAAATTTGTGTGTAAGTCACAAGGGATGACTATATGCATTTTTGCAACCTATTTCCTGGGTGTATTTTTGCACATTGGATGCCTCTTTTTGTGGTCCTTTTCTCCTTCTAACCACCTGAAAGACATTGGTTGGGTTAATGACCTTGTGGTCTGCCACGCAGAGTAATTTCACAGGTCTGTGTTTCTTCCCTGGCCCAACAGGGTCATGTCAAGTACTTTTACAGATGAAGTGCATAAAGAGAGATAGGTCCATGCAACTCTCAAGTGGCCAAGCAAACCCAGAAACCAGTGTTCTTTGACCCCTAAACTTAAAGACTGGTAACAAATAAAATGGATTCCAGTGTGGGAATCTGTAGAGTAAGGACAAAATCCTGAAAAATAAAGGAGGTTTTAACACTATGCAAAATTGCCAATATTGTCAAAACAGTTGCAGAACATGGCACCCAGGGTGAGTGGCTTTGGGTTTATCTGCCTGGGTGGAGCTGCACAGACCAGCCCAGCAGCCTGACCTGCACTGACCAGACCCCAGGTGCAAGCTTGCACCTCCCCTTGTTGTGGGTCTGAGTAAAGGACCATGCAATGGCTTGGTTCTTCCTGGGGGAACTCCAGAAAAAGAGATAATTCACCAAGCTGTCCCACAGGAGCAGACATCACCTGCACTGGCTGGGCACACCTGCATCTTCTCTGAGCTTCCTGGTAAGATCTGCTATGATTGGGGCTGCTCATATGCAGCCGTACAATTTAGAGGGCTTTTCTCAGGGAGGGATTAATCAGCTCCTTTTAAAATAAAGTGCCACTAAAGGTTTTGTCTTCTAAGTGACTTGCACCCCTTGATAAGATAATGTACTGGAAATGTATGAAACTGTGATATTTTGGAATGGATAAATAATGTATGAATCTGGCAAATTAAAGTTTTGAACTCGAGAGGAATCACTGGCATTTTTTAAATAATTTAGGAAGTGCTCATAAAAGAGAAAAAATGAGGAAAAGGCCTTTTATAAATGTCACTTATTTGGCTCATAACCTCTTTAGAATGACTGGTATTTTTATGAACTTCATGTGGATATAAATGTACTTAAACGTGGAAGTATCTGCTTTCTTTGCAAAACTTGAAACCATTTCTTGCAAGAGAAGAAATTCTCATTGAAGTTTAAAGTGAAGATAGTCAGTGGCTACCAGAAAATTAATGGCCAGTATTGGCAATGGTCATTTGCTCATGCAGAAACACAAATACTTGCTAATTTTCTGAGCAGTTATTAGAATCCATGACAGAACTAAGTGATTTCTCAGTTGTCACTTGCTTTCTTCTTTGTTCTTTCACTCATGTCATACTTGTTCCCATGCCAAAAAGTGACGATGCTGACTAACGTTTTATAGAAAAATTCAATATCCTTTGACACCTCTAAGAAAACTGTTAACGTGGGTCAACTCAGATGGTTAAAGAGATTGGAATACTTATGTAGAACCTCAACAGAGTTCCTTGTTCCTGAGATGAACTGCTTGAATATGGTTTTTTAGAAGTTGTTTATCTCTTGCTTTGAAAAGGTTTTCTTGGGTGCCTATGCTTAGTGACTGCTTCCTCCCTCAACACATTTGTTTCCAAGTGACTTTGCAACTGAAAGAATGTACAGTTTAAGGGTCAGTGGTGGAAGCCACACAAAGGGAGTTTACCAGGTCTTCCACTAGATTCTGTTTTAGTTTAACCTGGTTTAATTTAATTTTGTTTTGTTTGGTTTGTTTATAGTTCTTTTTATTATCAAATCATAGCACTATTTTGGGCCTTTGTGTTATCACTCATAAAATCCAAGAGCAGTTTTCCAGACTGTCTAATTCAGATTAGCCTAAATTATTTTTCCTCCCCTTTTCTGGGAATTTCTGTTTGCGTTGTAGTTAGAAATTCATGTGCTTGGTTCACATGGATTCTGTAAATTCAGGATGGGGAAGAAATAGTACATGCACTTTTTTCCTACAGTAATTTTAGTCCTTTAATGCTTGGTGAGATATACTATTATTTCCAAAACATCTTCTGTGGAGTGATATCACTGCAGTAGGTGAAATATGTAAGGCATCTCATTTTGTTCTTGATGGCACTAGTAGATGTCTTTCTTTTTTTTTCTAGATTTTTTTTTTTTGATGCTGTGTAACTGTCCCACACTCCTCTTTTTGCTAAGAATATTGAAAGGTTGTGATGTGGCTCTTTTTGTCTCTTTGACCATGGTCAGGCAAGATTAGAATCCTGGATAAAGCTTGTGAATTAAGGAAATTTTCTCAGAGTGATGGCTGAAGAACTGCTGTGTCTGCCTGGGATGTCAGTGATCATGGCAGATTAGCCATTTATCTGAGATCTGATGGGATTGCATTTGAATCATCTCACATGAAGGTATCAGGCACAGTTCCCCAGAAATGCTTTTGTAGACTCACATTCAGTCTTGTCTCCCTGTTCAATGCATGTGCACATTCTTGTAGGAGGTAGATGCCCTGATTGTGGGGTTTACAGTATGCTGAAGACATCTTACCACAAATCAACATTTGAATGGTAGATGCCAGTTCTGTCAGATGTCCTAAACAGCCTGGATGAAACTGGATCATGGGACAAGAGTTACCTGGCATAATTTTCTCATAATGTATTGCTTGTCTCAAGAAAAAACACAAATATTATGAATGCGATTAACGGCTTGACATTTTTTATTGATGCTTTTTGTAATGTAAATTTAGATATATTGATTAAAGAACTCAGCTTTGATCCAACATCTTTTGAATTCAATAGAAAGATTCCCAATGGTCTAAAAGACTACTTACTAGTTTAAATAACTACCAAATCCTGTTTAAAAACCAATCTTATTGATTTCAGTTGCTGTTGTACAGTATCTCCTATATAATTTAAAACCATGTTTGAATGAAAAGTTCCTGCATTGGAAGTTTTTTCAGAATGGCAATGTAATAATTTTCTAATTTTCTAATTTGTTTAAGAAAAGAGTCAAGGATTATTGCAAATTTTATGGACATAGGAATAATGACCAAATAAGGGGAAATATTTTAATTTCATACATTACTGATTTAATTTACATGAGTCAGATCACTGGATTTTCTATGACTGAGGTCTCTAAGACATTGCATACATTTTTGCATATATAAATATTTAGGCATGTACATCTGTGCATATATATGTGTGTGTGCAGATGAAACTTCTAACAATATCAACAATTTAAGTGTATTTCTCCATAAAGCAAACGTATGTCTAATCAGTGTTTTGATCCATGACATTTTATTTGCTCCCTTTTCCATTTTATTGAATATAATTCATGGTGTAAATGCTGTTGAAATCAGCAGCATTTTGCCAATGTCTGTTAGTACAAGTATTGTCAGGATGTGGCCTGCTCACTTGAATTTGGTCTTCTTTCATTTAACCTATCCTATCCAGCACTAAGCATTCCCCATCTTTCACTTTTCCAAGCAGAAAAGTTCCTTTCTAATGAAAATAATGAGCAGTTCATGAACACTTTGACTTTAAAATCTCATCAAACATAACATAACCAAATAATAGAAAAAATGATGTTACTATTCTAATCGAAATACATACATCATCTCCAAAAATTATTTTTCATGAAAAGTATTTGTCTTCAATTTTTTTCCATTTTTTTTCCCTTAAGCCTGCAGACATATATACACATCTATTACTGATGCAGGTAAGCTACAACTCTTTTTGAATGTGAAATTGAACTAGCAGCCTTTGATCTGAACTACAGGCTGATCTGAATTCAAGAAAAGGCTGCTGCTAAGCCACATTCCCATTCAATCCATTAAACCATTCACTTCCATGCTCCTCATCACACTGACTCCTAATTTGACAATGACAAAGAGCTCCACGGTGATTTTAAATTTCATAATTTTAATCTGTCAAGTCTGACATTTAATTAGTGCCCTTCTAACCTGTGCCCGCTCACTTGAAGGTTACTGTTGGTTTTCCTTTAGAAATTTTTCCTCTGGAAGAGTGGATTAATAAATATGTACATAACTGGCAGGGATAAAGACAATACACACACAATGGTCTATTAGTTCCAAATCTAGACAGATGAGGTTAATAATATTTTAAAGTGCTGCTTTATTGTATTAAGAGTGATTAAGCCCTTGGCTCAACCCTGTATGAGTTGTTCATTCAAAACATAAAATATAAGGTCTATTAAGCAAAGTCTAGCGAGAACGGTTACTCAAACTACAGCAGTACTGAGCTCAAAAGGCATGCTGCAGGAGTGCAGAATATCTGAGATATAATTTCATGATTTAACAAACAAAATGAAACATGCTAAGCTCAGTAAACAGACTAATTAGATTTTGATTACCAGTCAGTCATTGAGAACCCACCTTACAGACTAAAATCTGGTGCATTTTAATCTTCTAGTATTTACTTTTCTGGAGGACTGAATTCAAATGTAACTTAGGTCACCTATTAAAAATTAGTTTACTTTTCTTAGATCAGCCCCACAAGGACTTAAATCCCAGTCACACAAATATGCCACCATTTGTTAGTGCTAGCAGAGTGGTCAGTCAAAGTCCTTGGGGAACAAACCTCAGCCGAGCTCTCCAGCACCATACGTGGCTGCTACACTGTAATGTATGATGTTCATTATATTGTCACTAAATATTGAACATCTACAAGTGAAGATAGGAATGAAAGAACCTCTTTTCTTAGGGCAGGCATTAGAGAAAGAACAGCTGAGAGAGTACAGACATATCATGAGCCTCTACTTCTCAGTTGGGTTTCCCCTTTTTTTTCATGATGCCACAGTGCAAGTATTTCAGAAAATAATGAGTCTACATGAATACTGTTATTTATTTACTAAAGAAGCAACCACCATGATGCAATATCTGATCTGAAAATTCAGACTCCTTCTAGTGCAATTTAATATTATTGGGGCTTCTTCTTTTCATTTTCCAAAAAAACCGAGACAAAGAAACAAATAAGAAAAACTAGTTTTCTATAAACACTAGTGGTCTCCAAACCAAATTGGATAGAGGTTTATATCCCACTACTTTTGCCCAGGTTCCTCTCTCAGATTAGCCTTGATATGGTTAAAATGTTGCTGAAGTCAAATAAGAGCTGCCAAATTGCCTAGGAGCAATCTTTAAGACATCAAAATGACAGGAAAAAATATTCACATTTGGCTTTATATAATACATAGATTTACATATACAGGTGATATACAACAGTATCCCAGGATTAGCCTCGCCCTCTGGATACTGCTATTTTATTGTAGCAAGCACAGGAAACTTAGAATTCTGAAAAATTTCTGTACATTTCCTGAATTAACATGTTTAGTTAAACAGAAACATAAATTTATAATAAACCCCAGTACTTTATGCCTAAATATTTTCAGGGAAAATTTCAGGGAGATCAATGCTGGATTGGAAATGAAAGGATGACTGGCGATCACTGTGGCACAAACATATGACATAGGTCTGGAATTTGTTGCCATCCATTTCTCACTCTTCATTTACCTCACCAATTCTTTGAGGACATTGCTAGCCTCCACATGCTGTCACTCTCTAACAGAAATCTGCATTTTTCTGGGTCTATCAATGCTGCTATAGAATGGAAGCATTAACTGGTTTTCACTAATGCCCTACTGACCTGCAAGCAAAACACTGGAAGAAGATTAAGAAATATTAGTGAAAATAAACCCAAATCTCCTTAATAGTTGTAGATTCCCTTTTCCTAGTAGTCTTACTAACTTTTTAACATCTGAAGAATAAGGTGGCAATGGTGTATAATACAGTGTGTTTTTCTTTGTTAATGCTGTCATCTTCATCAGGATAAGTCACTGAGATTTTACATGCTTTTTTGCATCTCAGCAGTAAATGGTGCTTTTCTACTGTACTCAGGGATTTAGGCTCAGCTTGAACAAGGCCTTCTTTTGTTTGGGAATTGCTGAGCAACTTGGTCAAGATTTTGAATGAATGTGTAACTATTTCAGATGAACTTTTGTCAGGAAATGTTCCTCACCTTCAGAAGCTCAAGAAAGTTAGGCACTTCCTCACAGCAACCTTTAAGGGATTTTACCTCCCACATGCAAGAAGCAAGTTCAAATCTCTCTGAATGAGCATCTTGGTGACTTTTATTAACAATTCTCCATTTCTTTATTTGTTTGGGTACGGACTTTAAAATATTTTCTGTCCACTTGTGGAAAAAGGAACATTTTTAAAATCTTTCGAAGTTTCCCTAGATAGGTAGTTTACTGACCTCTTGTAGCATTTCTTTCTAAAAATTTTATTTTCCCAGTTTCTAGTTTTCTAAATTATGGCAATATTTTAAGGAAACAGTTAATTTTTGCTTACTGTTCCCAGATGTGACAGCTTATAAGAACGAATATATGATTCTGGTGTCCAAATTAGGAGTTAACCATTTTGTCTGCACCAAAATATGTTCCTAAGTCAGGAAAGGCTCCTTTCTATAACTATTTCTACTGTTACGACTGTAGTAACTTATTATGAGAGTTGGTGTGACTAATTATATAACACTATTAATGGAACACTGTTTAATATAATATGGCATAGGCATGGATTTGTTCCCAAAAATTGTGGCACATAGGCTATTACCAAGATCTTAATGTGTCCTTTACAGTTAGGGCTGAGAGAACACATACTCATCTGCTAAATTATTTGTGACAAATGGCTGTCATGAAATAGTGATAGCAATGCCTAAAAATGGAGACCAATGCATTTAAATAAATTCACTTGGTATATGTACATTTTTTGTATATGAGACAGCACACTGAAGACTACAGCTATTTTCACACTATTGGCCAGACACCAGTTTAACTCAATGCTTGTGAATAATAGAACAGCAGCAGCTATTTGTTTGAATTACTTTCATGTGAACAGAGATATTCCTGCTCAGCTCACAAGTCCTGACTACTCCTCACTTCCATGCAGTATTTTAATAAATATACTATATATATATCTGCTTAACAGATGTTCTGGAAGGGACAGTCCTCACCAGACTGGTGTTTTAGAATTGAATTGAATTGGTAAGGTTGGAAAAGAACCCTAAGATCATCGAGTTCAACCTCTGTCTAAATACCACCAGACCAACTAAACAATAGCACTAAATGACAAGTTCAGTCATTTGTTGAACACTTCCAGGGATGGTGACTCCACCACTTCCCTGGCATTCCATTCCAAAGTTTAGCAAACCTTTCAGTGAATAAACACTTCCTGATGTTTAACCTAAACCTCCTCTTTGGCAGCTTGAGGCCATTTCCTCTTGTCCTGTTGCTGGTTGGGAGAAGAGGTTGACCTCCGCCTGGCTACAGCCTCCTTTCAGGTGGTTCTAGAGAGCACTAAGGTCACCCCTGAGCCTCCTTTCCTCAGGGTTAAACATCCCCAGCTCCCTCAGCCTCTCCTCATAGAACTCACGCTCTAGAACCTTCATCTTTGTTGTTCTTCTCTGGACTTGCTCCAGCACCTCAATGTCTTTCTTGCAGTGAGAGGCCAGGATTGGACACAGCACACAAGGCATGGCCTCACCAGTGACAATGGTCACTGCAGGATGGCCACTGCCCTGGTTCTGCTGGTCACACTACTGCTGATGCAGGCCAGGATGCCAATGGTCTTCTTGGCCACCTGGGCACACAATGGCTCATGTTCAACAGCTGTTGAACTTCCAGGTCCTTTTCTGCTGTGCTGCTTTCCAGCTACTCTTCCCTCAGCCTTTAGTGATGTGTGGCATTGTTGTCATCGAAATAAAGGACTTGGCATTTACCTTATTGAACTTCATACCACTGGCTGCAACTCATCCATCCAGCCTGTCCCCTCTACAGAGACTTTGAGGTGTGAATTAGATGCAGTTTGGACCCTAAGAGAATACAGACCTGTCGCTGACCAAGCCAGGTTTTGAGACAATGGATCTTCAGTTGAACAGTTGGAAGTGGGGTCCACATTTCAGGCATTTCCACTAGCCCTCTGTTGACCCACCTGCTAGTCATCCATTCCTAAGAGCAGATAGGTGAGCTTTGGGAGGAACATCCCAGAATCTTTTGTCTAGGTAGAGCTTTGTTTTAGGAGTAAAAACATGAATGAATGAATGGAAGTCAAGAATGGCTGAAACCGCTTAGCTGAGAAGGCAGTTCAAGCTGTCTCGCACTAAAGCAGCTCCTAGCTTACTTCAGAAAAGAAAGAAAAGTGGTCTTGTCTCTGCTATCAGAGAATAATGGCAGGTGCTTATTCTTGCAAAGGATCCTGGGGTTGGGGTTTTAGTGGAGAAAACTTTTCTTTAATGTCTGTTTTAGAAGAGTAGCCCTGAAGAGGGGTGGAAATACACCCCTCTTGATTAAACGTGGTAATTCCTATCTATTCTAAGGTATGTCCCCCCTTATTGTTTTCTGTTGATTTGCTCTAACTCTCTGCTTCCTTTAGTGCTCGAGTTATCCAGCCATCAAGCACTGTGCTCTACCCAGAGCTGAACTTTGGTTATCTTTCCTGGTGTTACACAGGCAGATTGATGAGCAGTGATTAAAAGCAACACCCCCGACCATTTCAGTCATCCAGGATACATTGATTTATTGGCAGGTTAAATGAAATGGAGTAGCAAAAGAATACAAGACTACATTTGTGAAAACTTATGTCTTGCTCATGATCTCTTTGGCCCAGCTTCCATTTTTTCATTCCCAATTACAGTAGCCCTAATTTTGAGTTGACTATATCTATATGTCCTTGGCATGGGAGAATCCAAAAGACATTATTTTCCATTTAGTTTCTAAATTATATTTCTTGAGAAGTTATGGATCAGCCCTGTGTCTTTTGTTTGCCATAGCATCATCTGGGCATTTGCTTTATTTATTTTCCCTTCTGTTTATTTTATTGTGTTCCATCCATTATTACCTGGGATCTGACTGAATTTACACCCTATTATATTGATGTTAGAGAGGTAAGAAAGGAAAATAAGGACACAATATGTAACCTACTCAAATAAAATAAATTGACACATGCAAAATTTATGGTAACTGTGTTCACACACCAGTCTCTGAGTATCTCTGTGGAGAACTCTTATTTTATTAGAGATAGCTAAAGCAATTATAGCTGGGAAAAAAATAAAGTTATTGATGACTGTGCAACACTGCTCACTAATTTTTACATAGTTTTTGACCTTTTTTTCTTTTCTCTACAAACTATACTTTTATGTAATGGTAAATTTTATATAAAGCTCACTTGGAAACCTGGACATTGTTTAGTTTTGTTTCCAAATCTGTGGTGCATGACTGTGTCTGTGGGATGTCAGCACACAGTTCACAAAATACTTCAGAAAACTCATTTTAGAAGCATAGATAGGAATTACCACATTTAATCAAGGCTACAAACAAAAGGAAATTAGATTAAAGTGATAAAGAGCCTAAAAATTTAACATAATTTTTATTTGTCTATAGAAGAGGAGCAGGGTAGAAATATTGCAAAAGGCAGCCCGTGGACTTCTTCCAAAATGAACACATTGGCTTCTGCTCTTCTAAGACTTTTAGAGTGGAAAGATACCTACACAAATTTCCTCTAGAACAGAAAGGAAAGAGACAGTTTAAATCAGACACTAAGATTAGATCTGTTCAGAGCTACCTTGAGACTGACATTCACATATATGTAACATACTAAAATCAAATGAAAACTCATTGTGTTTCTATTACAATCCTTTATTCTTCACTCTGTCCAGTTGGACACACTGGATAAATGAACACTGTAAGAATTTAAAATTTAAATATCATTGTGGTCCATTAAAGCTGTCAAACAAAAATAAATACAATACATCTCTGTTAAAATTCACACCTTAATTTTTCTGAAAGCTTTTCAGTGCCATCATCACACTGCAGAAGCACCACTAATAGTTAATTCTCCTACTGCTCACCTTTTTCTGTCTAAGTTGCCCAGTGATTGCTTGTCAGAAAAATAAATAGACTAATCCTGTTGTGGGGAGGCCCAGAAATCATTGCTTGGGCAATTAAGATAATTTCCTTCAGTTTTCTTTATGATTTCATAGAAAGAGGAACATGTACTGGATCTGATGGGGATATGCTCTTCCTTATGCTTCCTCTGGCTCACCGCTTTCCTGGGTTTGGCTCAAATATTCTGGATGTGCCGAATGTCAAGAGCATACAGCCTACTCCAACTGCCTTTTCCAAGGAGGCAGAAAACCTCAGAAATATTTTCAAAGTTAGTTTTACCTCTTTCTATTAGCTATTTTAACCAGGTTGTTTCCTGTTACATCATTTTAGTTTCAGAGTTTAATAAGAACTGGAATTCTGGTTTAAATGTCAAAGCAGATTTGTTCTACATGAGCTAGCTAGTTTAAAAAAAATTATTTGCAGCTTAATTAAGCTCAAAAAGTCACTATAGAAACTGAGAAGTCACTGAAGATTTCTTTTTCTTAACAGAATTTCTAAAAGTAATTTTAGGTTTCTGCATGTAATAAAACTAAAAATAGCTGCATAAATATTTCTACACTAATATGAATATTACTGCAGCTATTATGAAGGTCTTTTTCTTAAAAGACTTGTTAAGAATCAGCTGCAGCACTCTAGAGGACCCTTATGTACTGCACCTAAGACACACCATTATTGAAATTATAAGGGTGTTAGGCAAACATTGACAGAATTGTACAAAGATTTGCAGCTAGAATTTTCAAAGACAGACTGCTAATATCCAGTTTTTAAGATACAGCCACAATTTGCATTCTTTCCTGGAAACATCAGCTAGACCAAAGTAACCAACATCTTCCGTAGAATATTTTCCAGTGTTTGTTTTTTTCTTTGAAATCTTTAGTATATAAATGCAAAAAAGTATTTTCCAGAAATAACTTCATAGATGCTGAAACTGGAAGTTTTCTGAGGAATGAATGGAAGAAATTCAGCTTTTATGACATGGCTTATGGCCCTGATAACACATCAATTCTTACCTCTCCACTTCTAAAAGGAGCATCCTTTTCTTCTTTCAAAATCAGACCTCAGTAAACCAGGAATACCTTATGAAGATTGTCCCCTGAAATAAAGATCATAACTACACCACATGGGTTTCTTGTACAGGGGCCCTTATTATTTGAGAATAAAGTCTTTTTGCTTGTCTACGTCTCAAGTGTGTGCTTCCCTGTGTTACAATAAAGTCTATGAAGGGTATTTACAACTTGCAACTCCTAACTAATGCTGTGAAAAATCAGCATAAACAAGGACTGAGTTATTGATGCATTTTCTTAAATAAAATAGAAACTCCAAAAAGAATACAGATGTTAAAAGAGGATTTTTAGACTCTTTAAAAAAATGTCTCTGTTTTGTGGTTAGGAGTGCTATCTTCCTTGGGGGTTGAACAATCTTTTGGAAAACAGAAAGCAATATCTACATTTTATTTAATTAACAAAAAGATTTAATTTATTAGAACAAAAAATCAACTTCTTCACTCCTTTAGACCAAAAACTAAACAGCTCCAAAACCAGATGTTATTGCTCTTCCTCTTCATCCTATATATCCGATACAAAGGCAAAATAATTTGTCTTTTAGGGTTCTGCAGATTTGTAAAGACCTGACAGTACAAGCTATAGGACCTCTAGTACAACTATTCTGATATCAATAATCAAGACTTATCTTCACAATTTTTTTTACCTACAAGGGTATTAACGTTTTAAAATGAAAAAATAAAGAAAATATATCACACATTTTCTTTCCCCATAGAAATTTCAGGCAATCAGAAGAAGTGTTAGAGTTGCCTGGATATTTTGGAAAGTTGCACTTATACAGCCAAACCCCAGCTGACACTTTCCATGATTATAATAAGAATGGAATAAAAAAAACCCATATTGCATAGTTGAAACTAATCTGAACAGCTCTTACATATTTCTTGAAATTTAAAAACTTTCAAATATTGTTTTAATTTATTTGAGAATGCAGAAAAATATGAAAACCCAACAAACATACAATTCTACTTTCCTCAGAGTACCTTTGTTTTTCTCAGTTTCTTCACATGTTCCCTGAGAGAATAATGAGCCCCAGTGATTTGCTGAGGCACCACTTCTTTCTATTCATGTTAGGTCATCCATTTGGGGAAAAGAAACAATATCTTCCTAATTATCATTGTGGCATCTGAGTGCATAAGTAGGTGACTGATTACAAACATCAAAACATGATTTGTGAATAATAAATTCCCTAAATGAGCATTTGCAGCAAACTGCTTGCAAAAAATGAGCTGCTATTGGTTTGCACAGGTGTGTAAAACAACTCTGAGCTGCAAACATACTCATAAGAATATTTTGGCTTTAGGACAATTTCTAAGGGAAAAAAGTAGACTAGACTAGAATACATCTGTTGGGAGGGACCTATTATGGACACCCAATCCAAACACCTGACTGTTTCAGGGCTGACAAAAAGTTATTTAGGGCATTGTCCAAATGCTTCTTAAACACTGATGGGCTTGGGGCACCAATAACTTTTCTAGGAGGCCTGTACCAGTGTTTGACCACTGTCTCAGTAATGAAACACTTCCTAATATGCAGTCTAAGCTCCCCTGGTACAGTTTTGAACCATGTCCTGCTATTGCATCTCTAGGAATAGAGGTCAGCTCCTCACCTTCTACTTCCGATTCTCAGGAAGCCGTAGAAAAACTGAGGTCTCCTCTCAGCCTCCTTTTCTCTAAACTGGAGAAAGCCAGAGGCAGCTGGTGACCAGCTGCCATTCACTGCAGCCCTCTGGGCTCTGTCCTTCAGCCAGGTGTTCACCCAGTGCTCTGTGAACCTGCTCATCCCACAGCTGGACAGGTTGTCCATGCTGTGAGGAACAGTATCAAAAGCCTTCCTAGGATCCAGAAAAACTACATCCACTACCTTCCCTTCATCCATGAGTAGGGTGACTTTATCACAGGATATCAAATTAGTTAAACAAAACTTTCCCACTGTGAGCCTCTGTTGGCTGTGCCTGATGATTGCATTGCTCTTTAAATGCCCTTCAACAGTACCCAGTATAATCTTTTCTATATTTTTTCCATGATCTGAGGTTAGACTAACAGGTCTGTGTTTCTCTGGCTCTTTCTTCATGCTCTTTCTCTAAACTGGAGTAACATTGCCAAGCTGCCAGCCAGCAGGGACCTTCTCAGGTTCCCAGGACCTTGACCTTGATCAAGAAGGGTTCCGCCATAACCTCTGCTGGCTTCTTCAGTACTCTGCGATGAATCTCATCATGTTCCATGGACTCCTGAACATTCAGCTTCTGAATGGACATGTTCCATGGACTTCTGAACATTCACCTCTGACTGAGGTCCATGAGTCTAACAGCCCAATATCTATCAGTATTGTTGAAGACTGAGGCAAAAAATGCATTCCTCTTGAATGCCTCTGCTATTTCTTCATGGCTATTAGCCAGATGGCCATCTTCAACAGGTACTTGTCCACTGTTTTATTTAGACCTCAGATTTCACAGCTCTTGACAACCCCCAGCCTTCTTGTGGGAGAAGCAGTGTACAAGGAAAACCCCTGTACTAAGCAAGCACAGCTTCTTAATAGTAAATTATCAACACCGCTCTAGTCACAAATGTAAAACACAGCACCTACAGGCTGCTATGAATAAAAAGAACTCCATCACAGCTAGATCCAGCACATTTGTTTAGAAGCATCATACTAAGTAGTCTTTTTAGTGTTTTCTTCTTCACAATATTAAGTGATAGTGACTGTTACACTGTCACCTTTTACCAAGAAAATCCAACACAGGATTTGGGTTTAAGGTTTTTTTTTATTTTTAATGGTGGTGCTTGGACTTCCAGGCTTGATGAAATAGCTTATCATTGGAATTCAAAGGGATTTGGGTGTGGCAATTCTCTTGGCAATAGCTAATAGAATTAGATTGGCAGCATCCATGAAACTCCATGAAAAATTTTAATATTGTTCTATAGGGTGGGTTTTGACACTAAAGGAGAGAGTCCCAGAGACATTGGGCAGGTGTCCTGAGTCTGCATCTCTACAGCCTTCCTTTAGACACTTCCCAAAGAAAGTCTGAAAATGAGGTGATTGCCTGGCACAGGGGCAGCAGAAAAGAAAAGATAAGTTAAGCAAGGAGGTAAAGTCCTTTCCTCCTCCTGCTCCTGCACAGAGTCTGGCATCTTTGCCCTCCCTTAGGGAGCCATTGGCAATCAGTTCCAATAATGAAGAAAGCATTGGCAATCAGTTCCAATAATGGCTTCATTATTAATGGGAATGTTTTCTTCCTACGATATGTTTCTTCCTTGATTCTGTCTGTAGGAGTCTTATTCTCCTTACCCCTTCGGCTAGCATTAATTTGTTCAGCTTTTTTTCTTTTTTTCCTGCCCTTTCTTTTCCATTCAAACCTTAATTAATTCTGTATATTCTAGTTTAATAATACTTACCTACCTCAGAGGGACATTTTGAAGCTTAATTAATTATTGTGCAGGTATTTTTTTTAGTGGCAACTTTGAGCAATCCCTCTTTGCAGCTATTCTGGCAACTTCTTAGTCTTTCCCTTCTTCTTTTGTAGGCCTTGTGCACAGTGAAGATTATTAAAATTTCTCTTATATTCTTCCACATTGAGTAACCCTTCCTTGCAGTAAGGTCTGCTTGCTCTGGGGTTCATTTGGAAGGGAACCTACATTAATCCTGCTTGCTTGCTTTTCCTCATACTGAGTTTCAGAGCCATGGTCCCTGTCATAAGCTGCTGAAGAAGTGCCACCCTCAACTGGGATAAGGCTCTATTTTTAGCTTCTTCATTCCTTGTGACATGGTGATTTTAACCAGATGAAACAGACCTAAGGTACTGCCTGTCCATTCTCATGGGCAGTTAAGAGCTGTGCATCACCCTCAGTCTCCATCTCCACACCTTTCTTTTCCCCTCAGCAGCCACTGAAACACTTCACTCATGATCCTGTAAGCTTTTCAGATTCCTCTATATTCATGTGACATTTTTGCCTTCAAAGATATTATTTTGTCACATCTGCATATACCACCGCCCCACCACCCTCAAGATGAACCTTTAGGCAGTTTGATAGCAGAACAATTTTTTTTTTCGGTCACTATAGAGAGAAAGGATGGCTTAAATATTTCATAATATCCCCAAAATTGTCCTCTAATCATCCAATTGCCTTAGAAGGAACTTAACAGTGAGAGTGAGTTTTGAGATTAATAGACATGGGGGGGACTGTGACACAGAAAGGAAAAGATCACTACTCTACGACTCTATAATAAATTCTAAGTGAAACAACTTCTTACAATAATTAAAAAGTTCTATTGATATTTATTTTTAAAATATTAGCTAATTCTACACCTCCAGTTTCCTTTGATCTAAGACATCAAACTTCCACAGAACCACCCCAGCAGAAGAGGACATAATTCCACTAGCTGATTATATTCAAGAAAAAGAGGAAGAAGAAGGAAATCTTGTCTAAATCCTTTGAGTGACTACACTTAAATCAGAAAGGATCTTTTTGTAGGCAGCTTTGCTTTTGCACTTTTTTTCAGATGCTGCCTTGAGTTTGTCACTTGATTCATGTCAGGTGGTTTAAGGACAGCGACTCAGACAAGAATTAGAAAGAAACTACATTATGACTTGAAAACAAAAAGTCCTGGTGCTCGCATTAGCCTGATGATTATACCAAGCTTGGAAAATGTAGCACAAGCCACATTTCTGAAATCATGACAGATTGTAAAAGCAATAAATTTTAACTCATGTTTTAAATTTTTTTTTGGCCTAGAGTGTATTTTGAATATTCTGTATAATTTCCATAGCCTGTGCTACCCATGAAATCAAAAAGAGAACTACAATGTGAATCCAAAGACTGAATTTTGTGTCTAGAGTTTTGATACCAAAATAACTAGTTTTTTCTTAGAAAGTATGGGTTTTGGATTAGCAAAAGACTCTTTATAACACAGAGATGAGACACCTTGAACCTCATTTTGGTTTCCTGTGGGTATCCACTCCCCTTTCCCAAGCCCAGAACTAGAGGCAGTAGGGGGAGGTACAAAAGCACCTTTGTGGTTTCACTGAAACCTATGGCCAAACACTGTCTGATTTGAGTTCCCACATCAGTTGGTATGCAAATTCTCTGTCAATTTTATTTGCAACAGCTCTTCAGTGACGTTACTAAATGTTTATAGCTACAAATCAATTTAATAAGAAAGAATGAACACTTATTTGTATGTGTTAAATTTACTAATATCCCCTTTCCCATTCCTCACAGTGTTGTGAGAAGCATATGTTTTGTCAGACTGCACTGAAAGATGTCTACCAAAACAATAATTAAATAACACTAGTTGACATGCTTAAAATTTCCAAGGAGTTGCTGCAGAGTGCTCCAAACTCTGAAGTGGCCATCAAGGAAAATTTTTCTTGTGCTCCACACAGCATGAGCATCTATATAGGGTTTGCATGGCCTGATTTTTGTAGTAGGGCACCACAAGAGCAAAACAAGGGGGAAAGGCTACAGGGGTGGCTTCTGTGAGAAGCTGCCAGAAGCTTCCTCCATGTCCTGCAGACCCAATCCCTCATGGCTCTAAAGATGGACAGGCTGCTGGCCAAGGCTGGCCAATAAGAAACGATGGTAACATATTTAAGAAGAAAGAAAACCAAAAAGTTGTTGCACAGTTTTAATTGTGGCCAGAGAAGAGCAGGGTGAGAACATGTGAGGAGATCAACTCTGCAGACACCAAGGCCAGTGAAGGAGGAGGAGGAGGAGGTGCTCCAGGCACTGGAGCCAAGATTCCTCTGCAGGCTGTGGTGAAGACCACGGTGCAGACCATGGTGCAGCAGCTGTGCCCCTGCAGCCCATGGAGGTCCACGGGGATGCAGAGATCCATCTGTGGCTCATGGAGGAGCCCCACAGTGGTGCAGGAGGATGCCTGGGAGGAGGCTGTAAACCCGTGGGAGACCCAAGGAGAGGGGCCCTGCTGCCATGCTGGAGCAGCCTGTCCTTGGAGGACTGCACCCCGTGCAAGAGTGTCCCATGTGCAGCAGTTTTGGGAGGACTCTTTGCCCGTGGGATGGACCCATGCTGCAGCAATTCACAGGGAGCTGCAGCTCGTGGATTGGAGCCACACTGGAGAGGGTCACAGAGAATTGTCTCCTGTGGGAGGGACCCCACGGTGCAGCAGGGGAACAACTCCTCTCCCTGAGCAGCAGGAGAAGCCATGGGTGATGAACTGATCATAGCCCCCCTTCCCTCTCTCCTTGCACTGCTGGTGCAGCAGGAAGAGCAGGAAGGAGGGAGGGGTCGGGGAAACATCTTTTTAAGGGTTTATTTTACTTCTCATTATCCTGCTCTGATTTGCTAGTAATAAATTCACTTTGTTTCTTGAAGTTGAGCCTGTTTTGCCTTTGATGGTATTTGATGAGTGATCTCTCCTTGTTATATCTCAGCTCATGAACCCTTTGTTATATTTTCTCTCTCCTGTCCGATATGGGGGTTAGTGAGAGAGCACCTTTAGTGGGTGCCTGGCACCTGGCCAGAGTCAACCCACTACAGCTTCAAGACAGCACATCTTTTTTTCAGTTCTATCCTGCAGCATTCCAGACATCTCCTTCAACTCTTGCCCAGAGCTTGGCTAAGCCTCTGTCATCAATCCAGCAATCACCACCATGGCTCAATAAATGTACTGCTTGGGAAAAAGTGATTTAAAAAAAAAAAAAAAAAAGATACTGACAGAAAATAATTTTCCTCCTATAGGCAGCATATTTTAATCACAGATTTACTGTTAATCAGCCTACTTATTTCTCCTCTGTTGGGCATTTTTACAATTTTTCATCATAGTTTTTCTTCAGTTCTCCATTCACCCTGCTTTGTTAAGAGGAAAAATCAATTATTGTAATGCAATGTTACCTACAATATTTCCATTGTGTTACTATTCACCTGCTTTCACATGTAATGTAATTTTTAAAATGAATAAAAGTAGTGACTTTTGCTTGCTTAATTTAGAATGTAACAAAATTACATAAAAAGATGAAACCATTTGGGGTACTTATTAAACTCCCCCACATTTGTGTAATTTAGACATTACATAATGTATGAAGGAGCACATCTCATATATACATATTTCAACAATAAACATTAATAACATGTTAATATATTTATGTCTATGCTTTTCCTTTAATCTACCAAAGGAAGCTGGAAGCAAAGTTCATATCACAGTTATTTTCATTAAATCTACCTTATTTTAGGAAAGGCATAAGCTTTCTTCAGTGGGTTATAAATATTTTACCTTTCAGCATACGCATAAATATACAAATATATGTATTTCATATACCTGCTTCTTAACAAATGTTCCCCATCTGGACAAGAAGATATTTCCAGAACATTTGGACTCATTATGATGAATGGAGCCATTGCAGAAGATCAGGTACAGGGTCATGGAAAACAATGGACAAAGTTGGTAGGAAACTGATTTGAATTCTGTGGAGATGGATATAATAGCTGCTTCCTCAGTTACGTTTATATTTATTGCTTATACATTCTATATTTCTACAGTTATTATTGCAGCTATGGTCTATATTTTATAATGTAAAACCATGCTGAGACTGCTGATAATATAATTTGATGTTTATATTGCAGTGAAGCCTAGAGACTATTCCACTTTGCCCTTGCAATAAGCACCAGGCAAGTGCAAAAATGTCTGTAGACTAGAATTTGAAGATACCTGTGATGTACCCAGCCTTTTAATCTGAACCCCACTCAAATCACATCTGATTTTCCTGAATGCAAAATGTAATTTAAAAAGGAAAAGAGAAAAAAAGAGTCCAAAACCTGTGAGCCAGGGTAAGGAGAGTAGAGAGTGCATATCCCTGGTGCCATGGAATGGCACTGGGCTGCCCCAGTTTGTCTTCTACATGAGAATCCCACAGCTGCTGACTGAACTGGTACTGCTGGCAGAGGTTTACTCTCAGCTGAGATAAAATTATAACTAGGGAGGGCCAGAGCAATATTTCTTCTGCCATACCTAGAAGAACCTGGAGTCCTTTTATACAAAGTGCACAGACAGTGTGAAAGCACAAGCTCTGCCCCGAGACCCCTGGAGCAGCCACTGAGGACGTGGGGAAAGAGGCTGGTGAAAGTTACTGGTACAGTAGGACACAGGCTAAGGCAACTTCTACCACTGGACACTTTTGAGAAATAACAAAGTATCTATTAAGTGTATTTTACATATCATTGATTTGTATTTTGGAGTACAGGAATGGATTACGTTCTTCTAACTCTATTATGAGAATATTACTTTGACAGTGTATTTAAAGTGCATTTGACAGTGTACTTAAAGGGTGACTCATAGTCCTTGGGCCAACTCATGTATGGCAAGATCACAATAACCAACATTCAATAGTTTAAATTACATAAAATACACTAGCAGCACAAACAGGATGTGAGGCATGAGATTCAGTGGCTGTTAGGGTTCATGGCAGGGCAATGCAACACAACTTAATTAATAGCTTGGTTTAATTAATCATCTGTGGGACAGGACTTGCCTATGGAAGGTGGGAGCTCTCCACTGACTTTGGGGAAGATCCCTTCCAACCTCAGCTATTCTGTGAAGTTATGCCTCCTTCACTCTAGGAGGGCAGTGCACTAAGGGGCAGTGCCAGTGTGGGCACAGGCTGGGTGTAAGGTACCAACACTGGGCTGAAAGACCCCTGCAAAGAGCTCTTTCACTGCTGTCACCCTCAGCAGAACATCTGGACACAGTAGCTGAGCCCCTGTCAATGACCTCAGCCAGCTGTTCTGAACCAGCCACACCAGCCCACCTCTGCATGGGGAGGGAGCTGTCAGCCCTGCCACAGAAGGATGCCTGTCCCCCTGGGGCTGTCAGATTTCAGGCCTGGTCATCCCTGAGGCACAGTGCTCTGTGCCCAGGCAAGAGTCCCTTCAGTGGGTGCTGCAGTGATGCCACCTCACCGTGTCCACACTGGCAGAGTATGATCGAGGGCAACAGAGAAGGAGCTAACCTAAGAGGTAGTTTTGGATCTCACAGTTTATTGAGCAGCACCAGCTGGGAGTAGTGGAGACATGGGTACTGAAAAAAGCCCCGGGCTGCCTGCAGAAATGCAGTATCTGGCCATGCATGCATGCAGTCTGATCAGTTCTCCTACTTTCCTGGGTGTGTGGCTGGAAAACACCCATCATTAGAAAGAGTAGTAACGAGCAAATGAGGACATGACACACAATTAAAATCAGTGTTGATGTTATCAGAAAACCAGCTTGCTTAGGGAATAGATCATACCAGCTGGAAGACAGCAACAGTTGTTCCCTCATGAAAGGGTTAGAAGAAAATGTTTTATAAAAAGGTAATAAATACTTGAAATAAATCATCAAGATATGCTTACATGACTGAAGGTATCCCAGATCCACAGACAAAGGAAAGAACACATTAAAGTTTATTTATATTAGGAAATGGATTAATGAAGACAAGAATCTCTATGAAGATCAATCAATAAATCCAGAAATCAACTTTTTTTAATCAATCATTTTAGATAGTAGCAGCAGAATCTGACTCATACCACATCTAACTCCTGTGGTGTGATATTCCTCAGCAATTGTAACTAACAAAATCATCAAGGTGAAGCATGAAATCTCAACAATTAAATGAATACAGTTAGATAAAACCAGTCATTCTAGACATCGCTACAAATCAAAGACTAGGAATAAAGGAGACTGTTGTTTACAAATTAAAGGTCGTATTCACATTTTATAAGGAAGTTGTTTTCCCACACAGACCTGTACTAATATGGCAACCAGACCAGGCCGTGCTTTAAAGATAAATATAGCTAAGCTTACAATTTGGTTAAGTAATGCAAAAAAGGGATTTAATTTTATTTTGCTAGAGAGTCTCACTGAAATATCCAACTATAGGTTCTTGCAATCAGAAACTTAACCTTAGCTGTTCTAGTTATTTTCTCTGAATTATGTGCTTGTTAAACTGTTTATATAGAAATTATACTTACACTGAAATAGCAATGTATATTGCTATATATAACAAAATGTTTGCAAATAATTTGAAACCCACCAAATGTCGCAGTAGAGGTTTTGAGGTAAAATATCAGCAAGATTCATGAAAGCATCCAAAAGAATGAAGGTTTGGAGTAAAGCACTCATAAAGCGCCCAACAGAGAAAATAAGAGAAAACTGAAAATTGATGTATAAGCATATTTTCTAGAATTCATACAAGTTTATTCACAGCTCTGTCCTAAGGACATAAATTTTTAGGATAGTCATGTGCAGCAGGCACTGAGAAATATTCTGAGAGTCCTCTTGTTCTTTGAGGAGCCTCCATCTCTTCCACTAACTATAACACATATAAAAGCAGAAAAACATATTCCAAGATGTTAATAGTACATTTCTTTGTAAATTTTAAATTGAGGAGAATCATTCTTTTCAAAGTTGGACCATTATTGTACTCTTTAAAATTCTGAACTGTCAAACATTATGCAATCAAAATTCTTTAACAATATTGAACTAAATTGAATTTAACCTCAAATTCTGCAAGAAGCAAGCCCCACTGTTGCCCTAGTGTCATGCTTTTGAGGATGGCACAGGGGTATGGAGGGTAACCATCAGTCAGAATGTGGCCAAGCTGTACTGGGGCAGCACAGAAACTGCTTGAGATGCTGTCTCCAACTCCCAATTACTTGGCAGTATCATCCAAAATCTCAAAGTCCTCCTGAGCGCTGGTTGTGTTTGAACAACAAGGAAGTACTAATTCCCAAGAACGTCTCCCCATCTCCTTCCACAGGGAGCTCTGACCTTTCCTTTTAGACAATGAGTTGGCTGCAGTGTGTGAGCATGTCATCTCTTGCCTGTATGCCCACAGCTGTACCACTGATTTGAATGTAAAACTGAAGAAAAAGACTACAAATGATAAAGTGTGTCTAATTTCTTCATGCCTGATGGCTCTGTTCAAAGTTTTTACTCACCAGTCATCTTTAGAGGCCACCTCTTCGTTCTAATCACAGTCTTAATTTCCACACGAATTCATGGTTCACTAGTTGCAACTAAAATCAAGTCTTAATTCTTGGGATATTGCAAAAAATGGAGTGTAGAGCATTTGATGAACAGGGAAGGCATGTTCCCAATTCCAAGCTGAGAGAGGAGCCCAGATGGATCCACAGCCCTTCTGTCTTAAGACATGCTGTGAAACTTCCATATTTATGTGAGACTTTTCCACAGAAAGCATTTGTAGAGCTCAAATATTGATCCCCATCAGCCTTACCAGATCCATCAACAACACTCTTTAAGCTGAACTTGAATCAAGGTCAGAAGTCCATGAAGAAAGAAGCTCAAGGCTACTGTTCTTGATTTTATGTGAGAAAAAGACATATTCCGGGAATAAATGAGAAGGCAAATCACAAGATGGCAAGATTAGACAAAAAAAAAAAAAAAAAAGCCATTTGAAATAACTTGATATAGCTTGATTCTTACTTGTTTGGAATGCACCATAGACGAGTTTTTGACAGAAGTATCCAAAATTCAGAACTTGTTTATAAATGAAAACTCTCTTTACATTTCCATGAAGAAGTCTGGTAGTATTTGGAGTTTTGGAGAAAGCCAAAAATTTTCTGTTAGAATGGAAAGCAGTTTAATCTTACCCAGGCCCAAAGCCTGAATGTTATGTAAGCTTATATTGATAGCTTAAACATTACTAGGGCATAAGAATCAAAGCTGCAAGAAATTCAGACCTGTATAGCTGATGTTGAAATTTAATCTATGGATTCCATATTTACCCAGTGTCAACAACAGCTAGTCACATGTTTTCAATGCTTTCAGTCTATGTATGGGGTGAGTGCATAAAAGATAGGAACCAGGTGGCAAGCCATATACTAACAATTTGTGCTGTATAATGGACAGAAAAAAAGCATTATACACCCTTGATTATTTTATGAATGCCCATAAAGATCTTACCTATAAGAACACCATCAAAAATGCAGCAAAAGAAAGATACATATTTTCCCATGACCACCAGGTCTTTTGGAGTGTATTGCTTTTTGTACAAATAACAGTTTCAGTTTTCTGTTGCAGAAAAGTGGTGGAATATTATTGTCTGAGTTCAAACAAACATCTACTGCTACAGTTAGGTAGAACAACAGGCAGTTATTAAGGTAGATCCATGCTATATACAGAGAGATGGCTACACAGAAATATAGACACATTGCTATGTTTGCATTTATATATATATATATATATATACATATATATATACACACATATATATAATATATATATATCTTTGTAAAGAAAGAAAGAGAGAGTGAGTGAAAATGAAGAAGAATACAAATATAGTAGAGAATTGTCAATGCTTTACAATACAGTCAGTATATTACCTTCTTGAAGGGAGAAGGAAGGATTTATTCATGGGCACATTCTTAGGGAGTGCTGAAGACAGTGATATTTTTGTCCAATTAAAATTTTCAGGGTTTAAAAGGAAAGTTAGTGGGAAAAATTGAATCAAAATTTGCATGAACACCCAACTTTATTTCTCTCAAATTTCTATTTCCCTTTTTCTGGTTGCATTTATGGATGAAGGGCGTTGTTTTTTTTTTTTTTTTTTCTCAGAAACTGTATTCCATCCTCTTGCTAGAGTCTTTATTGGAGAAATACTCCAAATTTTATATCACCTACATGCACTTCTGTTTTCCCTGAATTTTGCATAACAGGTATTTTGCTCCTTTTCATATAAAGCTAGATGTCAAAATGTTAGACTGTATTAGTTTTGAAACTTAAGAGAAACTGGACTTTTAGGGTTGTCCTGTATGACATACGTGTCAGACAGTGATAGGAATGAAATTAATGACTAAGTAGTTAATATCCTGAATGGCAGAGATATAACAAGACTTGAAATAATACCTTACAGACACATTTCCATTACTACAATGTGAAATGTACCTAGAGGTCAAAAGTTTTAAAAATGAAAGCTTCAAAGAGCCTGATCTTTGTTTTGGTACCTAAGGACATGGAATAATTTTCAAAGCGCTCATGAAATGATAGCATGCTAAAACATTCTGAAAATCTGAGTGAAAAGTAATTTCTAACATCATTAGGAAATGAAGACTTGGGCCTATTCTTTTTAAACCTTGGACAAAATAACAAGATCATTATGGGCTGAACACTGAATGGAAGAAAATAGTATTTTCCCATGGTACTTTTGCCACTTGGCCACAGGAGATTTTCCTGTGTCTCAGAGCCACATTGTATAGACAGAAGTAGCTGAACTGTGGAAATAATGATTCACAGATGTGTGAGAATTTGTTTCAGACACTGAGGAAGATACACACATAAAATGTGCATTGTGAGAGTTCTACTATCCTTTTCCCTAATGACATGAGTTAAACTTCTGAGTAGGTAGGATTTTACCTAGCAATGTTCTTAATATAGGTTATACACTATTATTTTTCATCTGGCACATGTGGTGAGAACACAAAGACTCCTTTATTGCTAAGGTTAAACTTCCTCTCTATTACCATAGCACCTACAAACAGGGAGAAACTGCAGATAATTTCAAAAAAATCACATATTTATGGGCTGATTTTTCAGACCAGAGCACATAAGTGGAAAAGTCACCTCAAGACCATGGTCTATGCTGGCATCCTGCAAGGTCCACTATGCTAGTTGTCAAGCTGGTTATCCATTTTGTAAAAGGGCTGAAGATAAATGGGACACTTTTTCTTTCCCGAGCTGCATTTTGTTCTGTTCCCAAGGTTTGACCAATCTGCTTCAGGTTCTTTTCGTTGCTGCTAGTTTTCAATTTAGTATTAATATTACACTGGTAAATCCACAGTACAATAATCCTAACAGTCTAGTTAGATTTAAACATGTTTTTAAATTAGTAATGTGAGCGTTGACATAGTCATTGTTTGTGGCACTGAAAGGTAAATACATTCCTCTTCTCCTCCTGCTTTCAGGTCGGGAAACAAAAGTAGTCTCTTCTTCTGCCCAAGTCCCCCAACCAGTACTTCTCCAGTACCTTAATTTTCTGCAGTCACAAAACTCATCAAACACCTTTGAGAGCTGATCATACCTAGGACATTCTCCTGGTCTCTTGACCTTTCACCGCCCTGCCTCTACAAGTTTATAAAAAAACTTTCAGTTTCTCTTTCTTTTTTCTCACAGTGGTCAGTGTTTTATCCATGTCCTGTCTTTCCTTCCACTGCTTCCATATTGCATAATTTCTTTTTTTCTGTAAAAACTAACCATCTCAGTAAATAAGGGTACCTAGCAGGCTCTCCCTCTCTGCTGCTGTGTAGCTGCTGTTTTATTTTCCTGTTAATCACATTCCCACCCTGGCTATGGATCTCACTGGACTGACCATTGCCCCCACAGTTAATGTAGTGCCTTCTAGGGGAAAAATATAAAAGATCTCTGTATTCTGAAACTAGGTTGTCACTTTGCTATTTAGAGGCACTGTGGTGCAGTGTTTCCTCTAGGTGTTTCCTGCTGCCTCCACCAAGCTTCTTCCTCATGTAAAGATACAGAATAGTGTGTGGGGGGGGGATGTGTTCAGGTTGCAGTTTACTAAATCCAAATGCAACTTTAAAAATCAGACCAGATGACTGGCAATCTATAAGCAGCTCTTTCTCTCAGCTGAAATGGGGGGGTAAGGCAATTAGGTAAGATGAAGATGTCTATCCTGTCTAAATTGAGGCGAGATAAATCCCATCAGTGTTTCTTGTGATGGATAGTTTTTACTTCAGAGCCATTAAATAACATCTAAAAATATTTAAAAGAACCTTAATACAAGGTGTTGTGAAGCAAAAAACAACTGGTCTTAACATGTTGTAATTGCACACTTCAGCGTGTCTGGCAGATAAGGCATCTATTGTTCCTTTAATGCACGTGAGACACATAGCACATTTAATTACCCTGTATGTCAAAATTAATACAGATCCCAAAGCAGGCAGTGTCAATACATTTAGTTATATAGCAATTATAGTGCAGCCAGAGCCACTTAATGTACAGGATTGAAAACAGAAACTAAGCAAACATGAAAAAAGAAGAAAAAAATCATGGATTAAGGCTTCAAAGAATAACCTTATAACCTTAGGAAAGCAGGAGTTGTTCATTAGTACTAGGCTGCAAGTCCAAATAAATATGTAACCTCTCAAAAGTGTTCAGACCAACCCCAGAGCCTGTTAGGCCTTGTTGTTTTAGAGACCTCAGAAAGGTGAAGGTGAGCTCTTGACACAATGCTTTTCATTTGAATTCGCTTCCTGCTCTCTCGTTTACTGGAGGTAACTTCCCTTGGTACCTCAGCTGGCTTTCTTCGCACAGAATGATTCTCTATTTGCATTTTGTTTCTAATACTGAATTCGCCTAACATGATTCAATCTTATTTTCCCAGTGGTACCATTAATATTTTAATTTAATCAGAATTTCAGGAACTTGTTTGCCATCCAGAGCAACTTGGTTACCTGTCAGCCTCCATCAGCTTGTCATATTAGAGGTGATTGTTCCTTGAATCTAATCTACTTTAAATGATTTCATTGGGTAGAGGTCTATAAATCATTTCAGAATGGGTCTGACAGATGAAGGCTTAGGTAAGTAAACAAATCAGGCTTGCTTTACTTTAGGCAGCAATGAACTTGGCTTTATCAACTTCTCATTGATTTCTGCACTGCAAAAGGTCAAAAAAATCTCTTTAACATAAGAACATTATTAATATAAGTACAGTATTACAACCAACCATAATTAAGATAAGTCCCAACATTCAGTGGTAAGGCTGACTTAAGAACATTACAGACTGCATTTCAATAAAGCTTGTTATGCAGTTTGAATTGATGAATTAATTTCCAAAAGGTTTACTTTTGTCTTTCCAATCAAAACAGGAATTAACTAATTAAGCGATCCAGAGTCCCTCTGGATTTGGAGCCAAGATTGGAAAGGATAATATGATAAGGCTGAAGCTAGGAGTCTAATGTACAGTATATTATTTGAATCTTACAATATCTTCACATTCACTTACCTAAATCATAGGTAAAAGTAAAAAAAAAATGGTCCCTCTGAAATATTCCTAAGGAATCAGACATCACATTGGGCTGAATTTCAGACATGCTCTAGGGCTGAGTGATTAATCAGTGATTGTCAGCATGAAGTTGGGAATGACAAGGTGATACAGAGAACAAGCTATGTTATGTAAGAGCACATTTTGTTGTAGTCTGGGTTTCCAACAATGCTGGCACGTGTGGCCTGGAAGAGCTATGTCTCCTTGAGGACGAGTGAGGAGGAAGGATCTGCTTCCCTGCAGATGATATCAACATGTCATAGTTCAGGGAAAAAAGTAAAAAATGGGGGTAAAAATGAAAAAAACCCCCTTATTTATTTAATTAATTGTGTACAATTAACTAAATCACCAATAGCAAAGGTATAACAAGACACCCTGAAACAATTTGAGATGCCTTCAAAAAAGAGGGTAAATCGACATCTAGAAACCAGGGCCTGCATAACTCCCTCCTCCCCCATATGTGTTGTACAAAAAAGCAAAGAATGCCTATTTCTGTTTCTGTTTAGCTAACAAAACTGTACTCAGACAAAATATACACTTAGCAACAAGGAATGTTTTCCTTGGAAAAGCAGATTTGGCTGCGCCGATCAATGGAAGTCAGAGAGCTATGCAGGCAAACATGCCCATGGCAGTGTGGCATGTAGTTACAAAGTTTGAACTTACCAAAAAGGAGCCAGCACTCCTCAATTTTGCATCTCCCAATGAGATGTGCAGGAGATAAATCTAATAGTTAATATGACCCTATGCATGTTGAAGCAAAATTCCTTCATGTTGATCTCTAAAACGCTTCACAGATTTTAGTTTCATACTAGGCTGACCTTTCTGTTTTGTAGACATATCCACATGTAAAGCTGTTTCAAAATTGTTATTAGGGATTACAAAGTTCATGTATCATAATAGGCTATGTAAATGTCAGATTAATGAAAGTTAGTGCCTGTAGCCAAAGAATTGATGAGGCTGGTGTGATACCTACTTGCTTTAGCACCTCACCACAAATTATGAAAAAGCTATTTACAGCTGTAATTACTGGGCAAATTTACAGGAGCTCATGACATGGCTTAAATGCACAGCTATAGTTTGTAGAAATTGTCTTCAATGCTCTGCTCCAGAAGTCCTAAAACCACTAATAAGCTAGGAAGTGGTGTTGCTTGGGAATGCTTCTTTTTGTCTCAGGCAAGAGTATTGCATTACAATTTCTAGTTAGATCAGGGTGTATTTACAGGTCACTTTCCTGTGCAGTATCAAACAGATGCTGTGTGGGCAGTGAATTGGGCTGCAGCTGGTGACAACACTTTGTCCTGCATTGGACAACATTCATGAGTGAGGCTGACATGTAGAAGGAGAATGTGAATATTGGCCTGAAAGGACACATCTGTCTCAGCTGCCTAAAGTCTGGTTTCTGATAGAAAAGGCATCTGTATGTCGAAATTTATCCCAGTTCTTTTTGATGGCATGTGTCCTAGAAATGCCTAGTTTTCCTTCCAGTTATAAAGAGAGTCAGGACCATGTCTACTCACAGTAGAATTACTCTTAGCCTGGATGGATAAAATTGTTCAGAAAGAAGAAAGAAATCAGCTCTAAAGGCTTTGACTGTCTCAAGCCCACAAACTCTACTTAGAATAAGGGACTATGTCATCTGCTGATAGATGGTCACTATGGCCTGAACGGAGTCCATGATCTGCCCTTCAGATCATGGACTAACATCAGATATCTCAAGGATTATTAAGTTTTTTACCTATCCTGGTGGAGTTTTTATTTTTTGTTGTTTTGTTTATGTTTTGGTTCTTTTTTTTTTTTTTTTTTTTTTTTTTTTTTGCTAATACAGTTAGCACCAAATTAGAGTTAGCACCTCTGCAGAACTGCAAGACAAAAAGAGTTTATTGAATTTCTTTGGTAATAAATTTTCTTATCTTGGGTGGCTTCCCAGGAACTCTAGAAAGAAAAGGAAAGCCTTGCATGTGGAGAATACTGCAACATTCAGGCTACATTGCACATACACAAAAACATGATTTTTCTTTGGAGTAGCTTTTCAATTGCCCCAAAATTGTCCTCAGGATTAACATTGTCAGTTATACATCTATTTAAATTTAGATGTATGATACTAATATACATCTATTTATTTATGGTTTTGATTACATTAATATTTAGGAATGACATATTTTAGCTACTTAAGTGCTTCCACTATAGTTAGATATTCAAGTATTGTAACAATTTTAAGGGTTATCTCTAGAAAAACAGATTTAATTTAAAGTCATAACTGTACCAACATAAGAAACAGTATTTTATTTAAATGAGATTTATAGATGGTAGTGACTTCCAATACTTCTTTCCACTTTTAGTTCCTATTTTATTCAAAAATAGCCATGATTTTAGAAGAGTTCAAGTCTTACATAATAATATTAATAATTGAGAGCTACCATGAGACCCCTGGTAACATATATGGCAAGGAAGAAAATACAATCTTGTAAGATTTATTTTGCTGCTGGACTCAGCTTTAGCTGGTGGAGAGTCCATTTTGCAGCAGAATGAAAATGGCTCTGTCCAGCATGGGGGTCAGCTTCTCATGTTTTCTCACAGAAGCCTCCTCTGCAGACTCCACACTGCCGAAACCCTGCAGGACCCCACTGGTGACAAGTCACCAGTCTGATGTCACCCCATTCACTGTGCGTGCCCAACCCATGAGCCAGCTGCTCACCCATCCCATGATGTGTTTATCCAGTTGTGTGCTGGACATTTTGTCCAGAAGGATACTGTGAGAGACAGTATTGAAAGCTTTACTGAAATCCAAACCCTTGATCACCTGGGGGGTTACCTTGTCATAAAAGGATACCAGATTTGATAAGCAGGACTTTCCTCTCATGATCTCATTCAGGACCAATGACTGCATTGCATCTTAGGTATTCTTCAACATCTCCTGGAATTGTCTTCTCATAACATTCTTCTACTGACAGGCCTGTAGTTTTTGGGCTCTTCCTTCTTGCTCTTCTTAAAAATCAGGACAATCAGCTTCCAGTCAGCTGGGACCTCTGTATTTCCAAGAGTGTTCAAAAATCATTGAGAGTGGTCTTACAATGACATCAGATAGCTCTTTGAGGATTCTTGGAATTAGGCCTTACACGTTTGTAGGGATCCACCTGGAGCAATTTAAGGGCTGGCTGAGAGTTGATCACTCTTGCAATTGATATTGCCAATGGAACTGCATAGTCAGATATCAGTGTTAAATATAATATGGGAGTGACATTTTACCAAACTTTGTCACAGACTGTTCCTGTTTGCAGAAGTACAGATTTGTACAGATTTACCCTTTGTTAGTAACGTCAGAATTTCCTAATCAGACATATCTCATCTGAAAACAGACACGTTCTGACTTGCTTTAGTTTTGTTTGTTATTGCCATTCAGAAACATTTGGTGGGAAAGAAGCCTATGTGAACTGAAATTCTAACATCTGGTTGTCTTAAGCAAAAGTTAAACTGAAGGTGTAAATTTGTATTTTGGTGTTTTGCATTTTTTTTAGTATGAGATCAGTGAGAGCATCTAGTAAGGGGCATTTATCACTGTTTTCTATCAAAGCCTGTCTGAAAACTTCAGGAAAGTATTGTCAGTGAATGAATATACTAAAATAAATGGGTACATGCTTTATATTATAACTTCTGCTTTCATATATTTCCAGTACCTTAATCAAAGTTATGCCTTGGAATTATATTAAACATATCTAATACATGTACAATGAATACTTTGAATTCTGTCTCTACCAAGCTTAAAATACAAATCAGGAGGCATATTGTCAGTTGCTCAGGGCTGGATCCTCCTCAGCCTCTTCATTCCAGTGGGAATTTTTCTATTAAATTCACAAGGATTTGGATGCAGGTCCTTACTGCCATTTTAGCATAAGCCAGCAAGGAGTGAGTTTCTCATTCAGTGGCAAGCAAAAATTATATGGGCTGAGGGAGGTGCTCTTCAGGTGTGAAACCTGCCTCTTGATGGTCCAGAAGCCACATGATTCTGAAGAAATGCTGATATAACTCTCGGATTTCATATGGAGTTTTTATCACAGTGCAAGACCCTGTCAGTTCCAGAGTTTATCAGAGGGAGAACTTTTAATTCATGAGTTTGTTTTGTTCAGCTGAAGTGTCTGAGTGTGTGTTGCACAGAATATACAAGGACAATTTTTGTGATACTATTAGCAGAAGATTGACGTTTTTTACAATACAGACATTTTTAAACTAAACTAATATTCAAAATTTGAAGAACTTGTCTGCCCAAGAACTTTATTTCACCCCCATTGGTGTTAATATGAGTCTTCCTTACAAATAAAAGGTCTGAATATTTCTTGGAGTGTGAGACCAAACATTTTGAGGAGCCTAAGCCGCAGTTATGGTTAGCTGGAGTTACAATGAAGTGGGGCTATGATCGCTTAAAAACTTGAGACAGTCATTGAAATCAATATTCCGTATGGCAAACATAAATACTCAAGGCTTAAAAATGTAAATTTGCTGTGGTTTGGCTCTCTTTTGGTTTTTTTGCTTCATAAAATTTGATATGGCATGATTGAAATGTATGTGGAAATAAATTGTTTTCAGCAGTCCCAGTCTCCATTTGAATAACAAAGAAGAAATACTTGTGTTCTTGATTTGAAGCAATTTTCTTTTCTCACTTTGCCAAGGAAAGGGAAGGAGTGGGACAAAAACAATTCCGCAACTCTGTGATCTTGTTACTATTTTCCTGATGGCACAGATACGAATTAAACTGAACCTAGGGAAACATTAGAGTATTTTGATTCTTATGTTCTCTAAATCTAATGTTGCTATTTTTTTATATGAAAGTTTAATGCTTCTTTCCTTTTGGTACCAAAAATAGGACTATTCTTCCCTGACTGACATCATTGCAAATTCACTAAGATCAGCATTTGTGTTAGAAATGAATAGTGAAAGGGTGGAAAACTCAAACATAGCTCCTGCAGATCTTTTTTAGGTCAGCTGGTTGTAGTTCTCTTTTTGTTTAGTTTCAGCTCAGAGGGATTTTTGTTTGTTTATTTTGGTGACTTGTAGTAAGAAAACAAAAACTTTGGGCCATATTCTGCCAATATTATACATAGAGAACACCCAGAGGCTGTCTACAGTACTTTCCCAAGATGAGATGATAGATACAGAGATTGGCAGGACAAACTAGATGATCTAATGAATTTTTCTTTTTTCTGTCTAAGGTCTATTAAATAAATCTAAAGAAAAAAGATACTGACACATTTTTCCCCATGGCCAAAGGATTGAAAATGCTGGAGTGATTACACACAACCTCTGTTTAACACAGAGAATTTCAATGTGGATTTCAGCTTGGATTTTACAGAAATTTATCTGTAATGAAAAGGAAAATCATTGGTACCAAAAAAGTGTAGATTTCACTGCTTGATATAAAAATTTAAGTCTTCCCTAGTCACAAACTCTGGGAAATTGAATATAAGACATCAGAAAAAATGTGTTTTGCAGTATAGTGGATAATGGTAAAGCCAGGCTATGAATATATTCCAGGTTCTTGCTGACTAATAACATTCTGTTATTTGTGATTGAAAAGGATGTGAAAGATTAATATTTAAAGCATTAAAATATCAAAAATAGCAATAACAAGAATAATGTTTGTAAAATGTGTACTTTCATGTTTATGTTGAATGTGGAGTACTGCTGTTGGAAAATTCTTTCTTTAAAGATTTTGTATACATATTTAACTCCTAAGAGAAATTAAATAAGTGACAATCATAACAGGAATTCTTTGCTGGCTTGGGCAGTCAGTTTTTACCTTTGAAAAAATTACTTGATTACTCATTATATAATACTTTGGAAAAAATACCTTCATTTTCAGTGTATGAGCTTGTAGATTTTGCTTGGTAGATTAGTCCCAGACATTTCAAATACTCTAAAATAACACATTCTTCTTTTCTGGTTACTGTGTCAAGAACAAGATTTCTACAACATACATCCATGAGTAGGTGGTCAGCACAGCAGGCAAATGCTAGGACTATAAGACAAATGATAGGTATAAATTATTTGCAAGCTCAAGTAACAGCAATTTGACTTTTTTGAGCCTGTAACAATGCCCCCAGAGACGAAAGTGTGAATTTCTGTAGATCATTGCATTTTCATGGCCTTGGCATTAAGTAAAGGTTGCAGCTCTAGGTTTTGAATTTCCCTACTCATAAATAAGAGCCATTTTGGGTTTTACATCTGATTTTTGCATGAAATATGTCTATTCTAATCCTTGCTGAAAAGTCTTCAAGGAATAATAGTGGAGGCTTTTTGGTATAAAATTTCATCTCACATGCTTGCAGAAACATACATCTTTGGTGTTGAAGTTGCAGCACCTATATCAAGGGCTTGAGTATCAAAGCCATCCTCTTCTGTATTATAATGTTTAACAATTTGCTGATCATGACTGACAGGTTTATACAGCTAACATGTTCTGGAGCTGTGGGTGATTTATTCCAGAATAACTTGTGCGATTCAGAGAATTTAACTGCTACAGTCTTCCTTCTCATGACAGAAATGAAACCTCTATTAGGATTGATTCCGTTCCATTTAAGTATCTTCATTAGAGAAGGGACTTCGCTCTAGAGTGTCTTCAAGTAACAGTGATGGGGGCACCCAAATTATCATTGAAGAAACACAGAGAAAGGTCTATTTTTTTCATTTTCATCATTAGCCTTTGCAGTTGGAGGTATTGCTATTTGTGTTGGCCAAGCTTTTTTCCTTTTCTTTTCTTGAAAGGATCATTCTTTTCCTATGTTCTCATACAGAGAACAAAGTTTGTACATAGAACTCAAGAGACAAACAAATCCTTGGCATGATGAAAGTGGAAACAATTCTTACAAGAAGATTAGGTCTTTGACTTGAAAGCCCCAACCATAGTAAAGGTGAGATCACAGACCTGACATGAATGTAAGTTGTATTTTTTTTCAGTAATTTTTTTTATATGGGCACTGAGCCTGTCCTTCCTTAACTCCACCATCCAAGGATGGCGATAGCACAGGGAGCTGAGCAGCTCTTGCACACAGGTCAAGTCCATTTCTGCTTCTCACCCCAGCAGTGAACAGGCTGGGGGTGAACAAGGAGTTGGGAGGGGACACAGCCAGGACAGCTGACCCCCGCTGGCCATGGGAATATGCCAGACAATGTGGCCTCATGCTTGGCATGTAAAACCGGGGAAGAGAGGAAGGGGGGGATGTTTGGGGTGATGGTTTTTGTCTTCGCAACTCACTGTTGTGTGAGATGGGGCCCTGCCCTCCTGGAGACGGCTGAACACCTGCCTGCCCATGGGAAGCAGTGAGTGAATTCCTTCTTTTGCTCTGGTTGTGTGCACAGCTTTTGCTTTACTTACTAAGCTGTCTTTATCTCAACTCATGAGTTTTCTAGCTTTTCCAGTTCCCTCCCCATCTCACTGTGGGTGGAGTGAGAGAGCAGCTGGGTGGGGCTTAGCTGCTGGCTGGGGTTAAACCACAACATATTATTTACATCAATGCTTGACTAGAGGTCCTAGGAAATGTAAACTTTTGAAATGCTAGTTCCTATATGGAATATAATAATGGGCCAAGAGCTAAAGGCATAATGAAACAGGTGGGTAAAATAACTGATGAGCAGATGTGGCACAGAGATGGGTGTCAATCCAACAAATAGAAATGCACATGCACTTCCTACTCAATTTGATAGAATAAACTGGTCTCACTCAGAAGCCTCCAGCTGACAGATTTGGATGTGCCTAGCCTTTCTTCACAATCTTGTTTAGCCCACTCAGAAACACATCCATGTCTATAAAATTGTCCCACTAGTTATTTGCCTGATTTTGAGCTCATTAGTAACCCACAGAGAGAATAAGAGAACGGCTGTGGATATTGTTTACCTGTATCTACAACTTTCAAATATGAACTGACCTCTCCATCTCTCACTAGTCAGTTGTCAGAAGCTGGGTACAAGAAAGCGTAGAATTTCAGAACAGTACTTTCTCAAGGAAATCATAGCTGAATGCAAGGTACTACTGACATGTGCATTAAATGTGGATTCTCTTACAGGACCATCCTTTTTGTTTATGCTGTCAAGGAAGCAGCAACATGCGTCTCTGACCTAGGAGCCTCTAACAAGCATCAATGCAGAGGCTTCTAAGAAAAGCTTCTCACGTTTTCTAAGCCAGAAGAGGAAACTAGCATCTTAGTTAATACCTAGCTTCGGTTCTAGGCTGACTGAAGAAAGGTAGGTTAAAGGGTAGGTGTGATTTGAGGAAATAAGACCCAAACTTCAACAACTGTGAGGAACAGCTGAAAAGAGAATTGGGTAAATAGCTACAGGGACTGAGGGTAAGTGGAGAGCTTAGGGAGACTCCCAAAGCATTATTTCTGTGGAAAGGAAACTGTGACTAAAAGGCCAGGATGTTATTGGGTTGGATGTTCTAGCCAAATACATATGCCTACAATGTGTGTTTATTCTGGGCTTATTCAAACTACACTCTTTTTACAGTAAGAGAGAAACAAATATTTTTTTCAGTTATACATCTAATTTACTCACATAAAAGTGTGGGAGAAGTCAGAAGAACCACATCACTAAAAAAAAAAAAAAAACAAAACAGTTTAGGATACTTAGTTCAGATGTATTAAATGACACTTTAGACCTCTCACTTAAATTGAGATCAATTGTGGTAAAAGAGATTAAATAAAAATTATCAGAATGAGTAGAACTAGAAAAAGGAGGTATAAAGGGAAAAGAAAAAGGCCTTTAGTTATCATAGAATGATAGAATGGCTTGGGTTGGAAGGGACCTTAAAGATGATCTAGTTTCAGCCCCGTTGCCACTAGACCAGGTTGCTCAAAAAGCATCCAGTGTGGCTTTGAAAACTTCCAGCGATGGGGCAAACACCACTTCTACAGGGAACCTGTTCCAGTACCTCACCATCCTCACAGTAAAGAATGTCTTCCTAATATCTAACCTAAATCTACTCTCTTTCATTTTGAAGCCATTCCCCTTTATCCTCTCTCTACATTCCCTTCTGAAAAGAAACTCTCCATCTTTCTTGTAGGTTCCCTTCAGGAACAATTAGGTCACCCAGTAGCCTCCACTCTTCTAGGCTGAACAGTTCCCTCAGCCTTTCCTCATAGGAGGGGTGCTGCATCCTGCTAATCATCTTTGTGGCCTCCTCTGGGCTTGCTCCAACAGGTCCATGGCTTTTCTTTGCTGAGGTTGCCAGAGCTGGATGCAGCACTCCACGTGTGCTCTCATGAGAGCAGAGGGGAAGAATCCCCCTATTTGCCCTGCTGGCCATGCTGCTTTTGATGCAGTCCAAGCCACATTTGGCTTTTTGGGCTGCAAGTGCACATTTCTGGGTCATGTCCAGCCTCTCACCACAGATGCCTGTGTAGACAGTTATTTGTACATTTATGAAATTATATTAGGACATATATAAGAGGACAGAGATTATGTAGGTTAGGTAATTTAAATATTTTTTCCAGCCAAAGATGGAGAAACAGACTAACTAAATTTGGCAAAAGCGAAACTGTGAGAAAATAGGACAGCTATCCTAAAGTATATCCAAACAGTAACAACAAGAGAGTTATTTATGCTGAAGGACAAAGTAGGAAACAGAACATTTGTTTAGAAAGTGTCCACAGAGAAATTAAAGAAAGGTTTCTAATTATTACAAGAATTTAACTAAGAAAGACTCTTTGCAATTACAAACCTATCTAGTTTAAAGTTTAAAATACCTTACAGATCTCTTAAGAACTTTGAATGATGTGGGTTTGTTTATTATTTTAATGCTTTCTAGCTGATCCAGTCTTAAGCCTTGGTTTGTTTTATGTTTTATTTTAGAAGCTTTCTGGCTGAAGGCTGTTGTAAAAAAATTATGGCCACTGTCAAATTCTCCACAAACTCCATTATTTTTATAGCACTTCTACTGTTTTGTTTTTGTTTTGTTAAGTCTTTGAGAGTAAGTTACCCAAGAGAAGGAAGCCATTTTTCCCTTGCCTATTCCACTTATCCCTGTGCACTAATACAAAGGCCAGCTGTAGTTGAGACCTTAGGAGATTTATAACCACTTTGACCACAATGGTTGAAGAGCTTTTTGAAAATTCGTGGTTTCATCTCTAATTACATCTTCTGCAAAATACCCTCTCTTTTTTGAGGGAAACCTTAGATTTTGTTGGTAAAAAAGAAATGTTTTGGTTAGATCTATTTATGTTAGAAGATCCCCTCTAAATCGAATTTGGATTTGCAAAAGTATTGAGCATTTCTAGCAGAGCTTTTAAGAATATGTGCAGTAACTGAACATGATCCAGACTTAGAAGAAAAATATGAACACATGTGAATACAATCAAAGTGTACATTTTCTACCTTCAATACTTGTGGGTTGGTATCTTTTCTAACATTTGAAATTGCAGATAAACCTTAGATTTTCCCACTGGTTTCTCCTTAGGAATATGAAGCATTTTCCAAATTTTAAAACAGATCTCTGGCCAGTTCAGACGGGCCTTCAGGTAAGAGAAGATAGAATTTTTGAGCATGGTATCATCCTCTTCCCAGTTTATCTCCTATTCCATTGCCAGGGCACATTCCAAATCTGTCTAAGGACTTACAGAAGGATCACTTTGAAGAGAGTTCAGACCTCTTTTCTTCCATGTCCAAGCACTCATATTTCTTGATCTAAAAAAAGTTTTTTGGGTATCAATTTAGTTATAAAGACAACAATTTAAGTTTTTCTTTACAGCTTATTAATGAACATCTTGAATTTTTGTGAAATTCAATGAGCTTTGAATTACAGTGTCTCCCCTAACCATTCCAAGCAACAGTCAGCAGCTGAGGTCATTCATGCAGATGACATGCCAAGAATTATGACGCTCCTCAACTCCTTGTCATGTTCTGCCTCTGCCCCACAGTGGCACCCGAGGATGGCTGAACTGGGAGGAAGATTTTTCACTTGCTTTTGTATCTTTGCCCACTGTAGAAAAATATTGAGGGCTCAGCCCTCCATTTTTGTCTCCCCTCAGACTTTTCCAATTTCCTGTCCCATTTCTGATGGGGCTTCCTCACGGGGAAAGGAGAAGAGCTTTTCAATGATACATTGCTGGGGACATCAGTAGTTGAAAAGCCCCCTGTTCTCGTGAAATATCTTTTGCCTGGATGCAGGTAAAACATCACCTCAGATCCAGAATTCACTGTGAGTTTTGTAGAGGATCAACTGATCATCCTAGATTTTCTATCAGCACCATGAATTTTTAAAGCTGTTAAGGGTGTTAGCACTAACAAATCTGCCAGCTTCTTCCTCAGGCACTTCCATCTGAGTCCTTGGTCCTAATCCAGCAAACTGTTTAGGCATATGACTACATGTGAGTGGAAGAGTGGCATTTTGGGAGCTTTGCACTGGTTCTACATTGAGTTGAGTTTAAATTCTTCCCTGAACTGGAAGTTTCTGATGAAGCAACTCCTTAGCTCATTCATATTCTCACCACAGCCTGAATTAGGGTGATAAAGCAGCTGTACTGTGTATATCCATGTGCACAGACTCGAGGCTCAGAGCACAGAGATCATATAGCACAGCTGGAGGGAAGTGATGATTCTTCCTCATTTTTCCCCAGATTGCTGGAATAAGAACATGCTTAAAATGTGGAGATTCTGTTCCTTTTGACACAGTGTGTTTGAAATAGCCAGATTTAAGGTGTTAGTGAATAATAATGATAAACATCTGCAAGTTCACGTAGCAAGCACATTGTAACTTCTTTAATTCATTAAAGAGAAAATAATTCTTTTCCTTCAAGTTGCTGCTATAGTGCTACAGCCTTTGCAGGCACATCATTCCTCTGCTATCTGTCTTTTAGTGGTGTTTAACATTCTGCAAATTTCCTTTTTGCTGCTCTTAGCTGAGGCATAAAAGGTTAATACCTCTAATTGTACCTCATGTATATATATACATATATTTATATCTATATATGCCATGTCTCACTTTGCTGCTGGTGCCAAGGAAAATGTTGGATTCTATTCAGTTTTTTTCATATTCATTTTCCTGCCCACTTAACAAAATTACATTCAATGAGCTGTGGGAGAAATTCACATCAACGGGCATGTAATGCAATTTCTGGTATATATGCAGGAAGAAAAAATCCTACATTTTCTTTCATTTCTGTCAAAATCAATCAAATTGTACTGAACTGAACATAATCTCTGAAAAAAAAAAAATCACCCAGGCATTTCCAGTGAAATAAGCCTCTCTTACATGGTAACATGCACATATTTAAGTGGTCTCTGTTTTATTTTTTTTTAATCATGCCTAATTAGTTTTTTTTAATCACCCACACAACTAAGGCACTTGCCTGCATAATTTATGACATAGAGGGGCCGGTGTCAGAAATCAAATGTTGTAAATTAAAAATAACAAGTTTGAGACTAGTGATTCAATTAAAACCCTAGAAAACATTGGATTATGCATAATTGAGAGCTTGTATGCAGAGATGCATGTCATGCTTGTCAGCTTGGATGGGAGGATTGGATTGGAGCTGTCAAGAGCATTTAAATCAACTCAGTAAAAAAATTAGAAAACAAAGATGATATTTATTATTAACTTCCAGTGTTCAAAAATAAACTGAGAGGTATTTAAATTGAATGCTTAGATGACAAGGCTTTATTTATAGCAGAAGTTATAAAACTCAGTAATAACCCTAGCTGGCACAGATGTAAAGATACTACTGTGCAGCTGAGCTGCAGCCTGCAGTGTGAGGATTCAGCAGTTGGCCCTGAATCAGATCCAACCAATTCAAAGTTATGTTGTAAAAGAAGAAATCCATATCCTTGAAGGGAGCTGTGAAAGACCAAATCCTTAATTTCCTTTTCCTCGCTTTCTTTTCTTCCTCCCAGAGACTGATGATACCCCATGAAACACTTAATGACCCCTGAGAACATGCCAGAACATCCCAGGGAAAGACTGACTTGTCCTGGTGAACCAGTTCTGCAGGACTACATTTTACCAGCTAGTAATGTCATTTGGTAGGAATAGCTGAGGACTGAAGATCAACAACTTCCCACTTCAGCCACATCTCAGAGTAAGTTTCAAACTTTATTTAAAATTGTTGAATCAGCAATAAATTGCGCTGTTGATAGGAAACTTTAAAGCTAGCCAGGATACTTTCCACATTTGATAATAAAGAGTATTTTCATTTCTAGCTTCAGAATAAAGACTTCAACAAAACAAAATTGTGATTCTCAGGACTACAATACATTTCTCTCTAAACTGGGCTCACAAGGACTCATCCTAGGCCACAAAAATACACCAAAGTACTGAGTGCTCAGGAAGCTCATTTAGTCCTTAGCCCATATCAGACACATAAAATTAGGTTGCATTTATTTAACAACAGTTTAGTCCCTAATGACCTGGCTTTTTGGATGACTAGAAATGTCTTGACAAGATACCCTGAAATGCAGATTTTTTTTTTTGTTTTGTTTTGGGTTTTTTAAAATTTTTCTTTTATACAGACTCTTTCCCCTGGTTCTTTAAGTAGGTCCTAAGACATGAGATATTTTTCCCACCAAGCTTCTGCAAATCTAAGTTTGCCAGCATACCCTGTTTCCTAGCAGGGTATCCTACCAATCAAAACTGGAATGCAAAGGGGTCACCATCAGCTTTAGAAAGTTTTTTATCAGCTCAGTGAGGTGATACAAGACAGTGGCAATGTCAGCCTTTTTAATGTTTTATGACATTTAAATTGAAATATAAATCTAAGAGAAAATTATTGCCTCAGGGAAGGCAAAAAGGATCTCCAGAAATTGGAGAAAATTATATGAAGAGTTAAATTCTTCTCCTTTGGTAAACCGCTAACCACTGACGTCAATGGGATTTCTGAATGCACATGTGAGAATGGAATTCAGCCATGAGTGAGGTGGAAAAATGATTGATGACTGCCTAACAGCAGAGGACTTGGATCAGCAGTCACAGAGCAGAGCTGGAAGTCACTCAGTTTACCCTCAGCAGATTTCTGCTGATTTTCCCCAAGAGCTCGGGGGCAGGTGGAGACTCTCCAGAAACATGGTAACTCTTGGTACCCAGCTACCCTGGCTGAACATGAGCTCCAGACAGTGCCACTGGAGACAGGAGCTTTTTGGGCACATGACAGTGGAAGGAACACACTATAGAGGCAAGTCAGGCCAGCTTTGGTGTACATTATGCAGGGAGTGCAGACCAGACCAGAATTTGGGAAGCAAAGCAGAGGTGTACTTAGGCAACTTCCAAGGGTTCTAGAGGGAAATAGATAGTTAAAGCTCCTTAGTGAATCTAGAGGTAAGATTTTAGTGGTTCTTTTTTTTAAATCTCAGTTGGCAATTCCAAATCTTTGCTATACTAAATTCCTCTTATAAGCTATGATCACTTGGTAGCATTTACATATACTATCTTTGTATCTCTTTCATCATCTTTCTTTGATGTTTTATTAGTTACAAGGTTTAGCCTAGAAAAGCCTGTGCATTCCTCTTTACTTAAAAAAATTAAAATGTGAAAGATTTTAATTTAAGCCATTCTGAGAATTCTCCAAATTATAACAAGACTATAAATATGAGAAGGAGTCTTATGTAAGCAGATGAGATGAAGCAGTGTGTATGATTTTTACTGTATTGGAAACTGGAGCTTTAGTTCTGAAAGTTTAAAATAATAAAATAATTTTCCATTTTTATAAGCAAAATCAACCAAATGAGAATATTGTGTAAGTAATAGGAGAACTGCAAGTGCCTCCTACACTGGCCTAGCCTTGCTCTTATTAACCTCTAACAGTTTTCTTACAATCTTCAATGGGACTAGAGTTCAGCCAGAGTCCCTCCATTTATTAACTCTGGCACCTGGGAAAAGAATCAAACTTTTGCCATTTTTTGGAGGAGCTGCTGGTGTCAGTTAATGTGTAATATGAAAAAAAGTTAAATTCCATTTCTGTTAGAGCACAACCCACTATCAGAATTCCCCACTAAAAGATAAGCAAGCCATTTTCTCCTACACCAAAAATAAAATGAAAGTATTTCATTCAAACTGACTTTCTAGACTTAAAGGAGAAGAAATTAGAGACAATTTTTTGCAGGCAAAAACATTAATCATTAATACGATTCATTGTCATGGGACTCTTTACTGTGTTCTACACTTCTGCTTCCCACAGAAACGAAAAGTTCTTGTGTTTTCCTCATGGACTAAATCAAATGGAGGGATACTTTAAAGACTATTCTGGCAATTTAAGTTTAAGTAGATGCACCCCACAAACATTCCTGAAAAAAAAAAAAAAAGCTGAGCACAGATTTCTAGTATGAAAAGGCAGAAAGCAGGCTGGCATGATGAAGGCTGGATGTGGATGAGGAAAGCTTATGGAAATGGGGAATGAGATTGGGGGTCTTTCTAGGCAGTTTCTACATTTTATTCTCTGAGATTAAGACTTCACCCATTGAACTCCTCTACCTTTCACCACTTTCACTGCTTCTGCAAATGGAGCATGGTGTAAGTAATGCCAAGGTCATGGCATTTATCCCCGTATGGACAATTCACTTAAGAACAGGACTCGATGATCCTTGTGGTGCTGTTCCAAAACAGAATATTCTGTGATTCTGTGATCTGCAGGTCTGTGCAAAGGCAGTGAAAGTCAAAGCCACCTGCAGTCTGCCTCGCGTTAGAGACTCTATAGAGTTTTTCCGATTATCCCTGACTTGAATTTTACTTGTGGTAGAAACTGCACTGAGTTTCAAGGGATGAGATATGTGAGAGAGTACAAAGTTTTCATTTGGTCAAATGGCAAATCTAATGTAGTTGGATGGACCTCCATCTAACACTCTGTGCCTCTTCTCTTTCATGGGATCCCCAGGACTGAGTTACCTCTCCCAACTCTGTATGCAGTGTGAGATGAGACAGGACTTGGAAATGTTTTCTGTAAAATTCAGTGTGTTGCATGGGCAGCCCCATAAGATGCCACTGTAAGCATTTTGTCTCAGCTTTCCCCTCTCTCCTTGGCCTGGTGAAGAAGAGAGGGGAAAGCCTGCACTGCTTTTTGAGCATGTGTACACTGACCCCAGAGCCATGTGCAGGTGTGGGCTGGTGCACTAGAAGTGGTCCAAAGCAGAGCCAGGAATCCTGCTAACAGTAAAGCAGTGTGGGCTGTGCACAAAGTTGTTATTTCTACCTCTTAGCTAGAAGTGCAAACATATCCTCAGAAAACTTAACAAGAGAAAAACTAGTTTCTGGGTGCTGGCTATGCATAACCAAGCGGCAAGACAAAGATCAAAACTGAATCACATCAGGACACTTGTAGAGACAGAAGTTTTGTTTCCTGCAGAAACAAAAGGGAAAGAGTGTGACCAGTGCCTGGGAGATCAGGCAGCAACTTAATGGATCTTCTTGGGGTTACGGTCTGGTCTTAGAGACATAAACATTTTTTCCTAATTTCTGCTAGAAACACCTACCTGTCTTTCTAGATGTGGTCTAACATATCCAGAGAACATTATTAGCAGAAACTTAGGTGCCATGGGAAGACAACCATCTTCCCTCGGGGTGAGGCAGTAGCTCAGCTGGGGCTTTGAAGATCTACATTTTGGACTTAGATGTTTACAATGGCTGTTAGGCTCCTAATTCTTTTAGTGGATCTAGGCCATAGCATATAGGCAAAGCTTGGTGGAGTCAGCTGAATTTTTTCTTAGAAGTTTTGGGTTTCTTTGAAGCTGAAACTCACAATGGAACTAATTATAACTTAACTGCAGTTGTCTGCCTAATGCCTTATAATATTCTTGTTTGAGACATTATGTACAATTATTTTTTGTACTTTTAAAAGTGTAGCATCACATTCTCTCTATCTGCAAAAACCAAGAGTGTTCTTGGTGCATATGAATTCTGGTATTGGATGTTAGGTGTAGAATTTTATAAAACCAGATGTAAGACTATTTTTTTCTTAAAAAGCTTAAAATTCTGCTGATCATTAAAGAAAAAAATAAATAAAACAAACAACATTTCATTTAGTTCATTTTGGTCATATTTAATTAATAAAACACATTACTTAATGGGTGTTAATAGTAATGAAAAGATATGTGTAATAACTATATATTTTAGTAGCTTCTCAGTAATATGCTAAATGCAAAGATTTCTATTCAAGGCATTCAAAACCTGTGATTTTTGATTGAATCATTCACAGACTTAAGATCTGTAGAAACTGATTCAACCACGCAGTCTGAGCTTATGTACTCAAATGCTCATCTGGCAGACTGTGAGAGAGAAATTCCCATGATGTGACTTTACTCACTCTGATAAGTGTGTGTCCAAGAGATTGTGGGAGAAATACTTCATCACAGGAATGAACTTAAATGTTAGCAGACTGGTAGCTTGCCCTTTTTGATTAGCCTGAAATCACTGTATTGCATTAACTGCATTCCTCTTAATAAGCTACAATATAAGGCTAATGTCATATAGGTAACTAAATATTAACCTTTGTACTAGTAAATTTTTTTCAGAAGACAATGAAAAATGAATCTACTTGTGTAGTGTTGAGGAATTAATTGGGGCTGCCCCATTTCATAAGACTCGATTAAAAAGAAAAAGGAATTGCATGATGAGAAGCAAAGAAGTTAGAATAGAGAAGACCTCAGTAATAAGAAAATGAAACAAGGGTTTGAAAATGCAGGTTCCAAAATCCCAAATCATCCAAAAAAAAGTAGTAAGTGAAATCCCCAAAATACAGGATCAAAAAAACATCAAAGCAAGCACGTATACACTGCCAACAATTAGAACAGTATTAATTAGCAACAATGTTCTTTAATCTATAAATAATAAAGTGATCAAACGGTCCCACAGAGAGGTGTATAACAATACATAGAATTTTACAGTCGTAGGTCAAAAAGTCTATTTAAAATCCCTGTGGCTAATTCAAACATTCAGATTTAAAGCCCTGTTTATAGTTTAGTTGAGAGATCACTCCAAAGTGATGTCAAAATCAGACCCGGTGCCTCAGACAAAATACATAGCACACAATAAAGAAACTGCAGTCTCTAGGTCTTTGTAATGAAGGAAAAAGGTGCAGTAAGTAAAAAACTGCAATAAGGCAGAATCTGTGCTTTAAAGAAACCTAAAACATCCACTGAGACAAGGAGTGTACTCAGCATATTGGGAGTGAGCTGTGCCATCTCACTGAGGGTTATGACAGGTGATCACAGAGCTGCAGCAACACTAATATAGATATATAGACACCTGTGTATCACATCATACTGTAGGTCAGAATACTTAGAAATATTCTTGATCAAGTTATGTTAAAAGCTTTATATAATTAAGCCATTTGATATTCTGATGAGCTAAATTAATATTGCTATCTCCATTTAAATATTGAGTCAACCAGAACAGGTTAAATTAGTAACACAGGCTATATTTTATCTCATATTCCATCAAGAAGACTGCTTTAGAATCTGATTACTCAAGTAGTAAGGAGCTTTCTTAATACTCACACAAATTTATTAAGAGTTTGTTTCTAAAATTTGACTTTTTGCCATTTTGTAATATACTAAAATCACAGATCATTCTCCATCTACTACTTGATTATTTCCATACAGGGTAGAAATCTGCAGTTTTCTTTACTGAATCATGCATTGATTTTTTTTTTTTCTGAACACTTCTTTACTCTATCAATCTTAAAATTTAACTGCAACCACCGTGTTGTGCTCCTTTCCAGGTGACCTAATCTGAAGACTCAATGAATGCATTTGCAATTCTTTTATTGAAGTTGTTAATAAAAATATGGATCAGTAGGCAGTTTATAATTACTTTTGCAATAAACTTCCACATCTAATAACTGTTTCATCACTGATATTTCCCTAGTTTGTTCACAAAATCACCTGTTAGTAACAGTGCCAAAGCACCACTGAATTCAAGATAGCTTTGCATTACGGAATGGTTTGAAGGCAAAGGGGAAGCAAACTGACAGAAATATATCTCATTGAAGCCTTCTGGGCATAAATATGTCTCTCTGCTTCCCTCTTATTTGAAACTGATTAGCCCTTAGAAGAAATTCTTGCTATTACTCCCCATGTATGTGAACTTATGGCACAAATATAATACAGTTTGACAGAAAACATTTCATGCATAACACAGAGTAATTAAACACACATATATGTACTATATATATTACCTGCATTTATGTATAAATGTTGAGTAAAGTTACTGTCTTTTGTAATTTTCATAATTTTCATGACTTTCATAAGATTTGTAGTCTTTGCTAGATTTAAGAAGCTAACCTTTATCACATACCTGGATGACCATCACTTTCCATCTTAGTGTTTATTTCACCTTTAGCCACCACAATGAAGCTTAACATGCAGTGACTTTATGTTGTTGCAATGTTTGTGACAGATCATTATCATCCATATATTTTGTTAATTTTAAAATTGCTTTTCTACTGAGTACATGTATCTTTCAGCATCTCACTCCAAAACTCAAAAGCCCTTTAATAACCTAGTTTTTCTTTTCACATATTGCAAAGTAATTAGTTCTTTTTAGATGGGTCATCAGGAGGCCTGGCCCATACAGGCTTCTTAGAGCCCTGAGCTCAGGGCTTGTTAGACCCTCCGTGCTCTAGTTTGCAGTGCATTTCTCCTCAGCAAAGACAACATCAGGCTCCTCTGCTTGTGAACAAGTGCTGCCCTGTAGTAGCTTTCTGCTCTCAGCATTTTTTAACATCTTTCTTTTTGATGGTGTGTGGCTCCTCTTTAATTTTTTTTAGTTGAGCAAGATTTTAGCTGAGTTGAGCCTAGAATTCTCTTAACTGTCTTTAGTCAGAAAAAGCATTTCGCTTGTTATCCACGTCATAAAAATCTTCACCACTGCAGTAAGAGCACAACAAGTGAATCTCCTTGTAGACACAGATTTCATTTGCACAGCTGTTCAACAGTTTTAGGGGTTCTGGTTCTATGCTCTTCATTTTCTCCATGGTAAATTGTATCCAAGCTCTAAATCTTGCCACTTAACACTAGTTATTAATGCTACTCAGTGGTGTGCTCAAAACCAGGAATGTTGCATCCGGGCAGTGGTTTCAGAAACAGGCAGAAGCATGAGAACAATTTAGGTATAAGTGGTTTAAGTTTGCCAGTAGCATACACTGAAAAGAATGCCAAGCAATGTTTAGCCATGGCCTTTTCTACTGACCTTCCCTATGACTCATCCCTGAAGGTGAGGATGGCTCCCTTTCATTGTGTCCTAGGATCTTGTGGGCCAGGAACATTTGGAGCAGGTATATTTTTAAAATATTTTTCCTCTAGAAAAGTGGGATTTAAGAGAATAGTGCAGCTGGGCTATATGATACATGTACTAGCTTAGCATTACTAGTTTTCTGTAGAATTGCAGGTGGTTCACTGCTTGCAAACAATGCAATCCTAAGTGCTGATAGCTGTAATGTCCACAGGGTCTGCTAGATTCCATGAACTAGCAGGAGTTCTCTAGCATGATGTGGTCTGCAGTTTTTAGCTTATGCAAGTGATCCTTTTTTGTATTTCTGAGTTCTCCACCCAGGGACTAACTAATGATTATTTGGATCATTTCCTACTCTTCTTGTCTTGCTGTCTGCCCCTTCCCTGAACTGTAACTCTGTATAGCAAATGCAATATGATTCATGGTACATAAATGAGCCAAGAAGAATTATCTGTTCTCTTTAAGTGAGCAAAAAGTAGGTTTGTATATTTTACAGATAACATCTGAAAGCTGCTCAACACAAAAGCATGTATTTTTCTAATGACATATAATTTCATTTACTGAAAAGAGGACATTATCATGTCATCTTCATTTCAGTAAGATTTCCCCAGGTAACATCTTACATTGTGGGTGTCTTGAAGTTAATTTCAATTTCAGAAAAGCTCACTGGTGCATTCTTCAACACTGATATGTAAGTAAAATAATATCCTTTAAAATTTTAATATTATACATAGTTTGAAGATCATTAAGGTTAGGAAGCCTTGGACATGCACATTTAGAGACTTATTTAGACACCTGAATTTTGGATGGTTATATGAACATTGTAGAATATCATGTTGGAAAAATATTTCCTTCATACTTTTGTAAGAGACTAGGGCGAATGTTTTAAAGCTGTATATCAAGTCTTACAAGGGTGAAGTGGGATTTTAATTCATTTTTCTAGAGCTGGAAGTAAATCTTGACAGGACCACAAAATGTGCAGGTGAAAATAAAAAAAAAAAAGCTTTCTGCTTCTTTTTCCTCTCTGTAGTGAAATTCATAATCAGGTGAAGACAGCATTTTTTGTTCACTCTCTGACTTATGTTAGCTAGATGCTATCCTTCTTTTTAAAACTTAATGTAATGATCCTTAGTTCGGTTCTGCAGTAAACAAAAAATTGCAGTCTTCTGTGTTGGGAAGGGTTCAAATAAGTTCATGCCTTTTTGTACTTGTTTTTGGTGGTTACATAGCAAATATATAGACAGATGGATGACGGAATATTTACAGAAAGAGAGAGAAACTGGCAATTGCAAGCATTTGCTTAAAAACATTGATTCTTATCTAGCCAGGACACAGGAATGTATATCATGTAATTTCACACCTCAAAATATATTGAGACTTTGGTAGAGATGAACATTGCATAATCTACGTGCTGTTTAAGAACTTGCAGAATAATGAATGCTTTTTTAAATAATGAATATATTTGACAAAATCAGTTTGTGCAGAAAAAGTCTATGAATGGACAGTTATGTTCAGCAAATATGATTTTTAAATGAATTATTAAACTATGACTAGTAAATAGTTCCCAAACATGGAACTCTAACATGAGGCTTTTACAAGGAGACTCTTCCTGCCAAATATTGGAAATATCCGTTTGCAAAGCAGTAATTTCCTCGTGCAGAAGAGAGTTACCATAGGAAAATTCATCATTTAATTGTCCATGGGATTTTATCAAATATCTGGCACAAAGCACTTTTTGCTCAGACTACTTTCCTTTCACCCACTATGAAATCAAGAATAACAGAAGTTGGACAAGCTGATGATCAAAGTTTAAAAGTTGCTTGTAGCATCCCAGAGACCTCAATTTGAATTCTGCCCAGTGTGATCTGTGACATTTCCATTGTCTTAAGGAAGCTTTGAAAGAAAAGAAAAGAAGAAAATTCACTGTCAGGAAAAAAAAAGAAAAAAAAGAAAAAAACCCCAGCAAAACCCCAGCTTGAATTAAAATGTAGATTAAGAATAAAGAGAGAACTAATCACTATCTTCTGCTTTGCTGCTGATGACAACACAGTTAAGTACCCACAATCAGGATTGTATTCCTGATTTTTAGATGCTCCTGAAGTCTCTAATACTGCAGTCCCTAAGCATGTCACCATCCTCATGGTGGGTATACACATAATGCCCCTTCAAGTTAGAAAAAGTTTTATTCACGATATTTTAAATTTTATCAACCAACAGTAAGTGAGGGAGATCTGTCTATGCTCACTAAGGTCTAAATTTATTTCGCCTATTTTAGGTCCTTCACTGGGACACTCAACCTAGTACAGCAACTGCCCTTTTGTAGAAATGTACAGTCTCAGGTAGCCTCTTCTCAGGTACGTTCAGGCAAGAGAAACAGATTTTTAGTCACAGAGGGTTTTTATGCAGAGGACTAACTCCTGATGCTCCAGGATGCCTGACTTTCAGCTGGAGATGTATATAAAAGTATAACAGACTATATGGTCATCAAATGCTTCTCCAGGCTGCAATGGATGACACTCCTTTAAATAACCTAGGTTTTTTTACCTTGATCTCTTGGGCACCACAACACTGAAATCATGCTGAGAATATTGCTCCACTGGTTTTGCTAAGGCAAAGTCACTCAGATAAATGGTAATGAAGAAGAGGGCTTCTCCATCTCTCTCATTTCTGGAGCCTCCTTCCTCACTTGTCAAGTCTTTGCTTTTTATTAACCTACAAAGGGGACTGAGTGGTGGTGATAGGTGACTATGTGAGCTCATGCCAACTGATACTCACTGATACTGAAATCTGAAATCGCCATAACACTTCAGTTGTTGCTGGCAGCTGTGACTGGAAGTCTGTCAACCAAGGGGACAGGAAATAAATTTCTTCCTCCACAGTTGCTGCACTGCAGCTGAGAATGATGTAGTGGAAGGATACTGGTGCCTCTGTGTCACACTGCCTCTGGGAGCGGGCAGGCAGCATTCCCACTGCAGGGCTTCTCAATGCACATTTTCTGGAGTGCTCGGGTAGCTCAAACATACTTGCAGGCATACAGTTTTACAAAGGAGCTGTTTTGCCTACCAGCAACCCTTGGAGTTTTATTATCTGTAGATTTTGTATCTGGGGAACAAAGCTTTTTCCCAGGCTCAAATGAATAGTTCTTCCAACTTTAAGAAGGGCATTGGGCTGCAATAAAGCAAGAAGTTTTTGGCCCTTTCTCCTACCAGTGATAAAATATTACCAAAAAAACCCTTAAATTTACAGTTGTACTGATAACACATAACTGCAATCAGCTTTGAAAAATTTTGATGTTAGCCTTTGCTGCACAATATGGGTTGTTTTCCTTAAAAGTAAGAAATAAAAAAGAAGCTCAAGCTTTCATGCTGTAAATATTGAATTATCATTAATATATTAGCACAGAGAACTTAAGCCCTAAGACCTTCAGTGTCTTTGCTGAAGTCAGCATCTTCAACCAAAGCCTATCATTGGTGTCTCTTGTGTAAATCCTTTGAAGTTATTACTGCTCTGAAGTAAGGAGAGAAACCAGGATTTTAAAGGGGAAAACCCCTATGCATTCAACTGGCAGATGAGTTCTGTCCTGGGAGGTGGCAGGAGCACAGTGACAACCCATGTGGTGGACAGCACAGAATGACAGAGTACTGTTGAGGATGCATTGCCAGCTTGTATTAATGTCTGCTGCCCTACTGAAGTTGGTGGAGCTCACAGGTTTCCACCACCTGTGCCACTGTAGCTTTCTACTCTGATCTCACCTGAGCTACTCTCACTTCACCTCCACTAAGGACTCTCTAGAGACAGAGGAAGATGTAAAGATCTCATTCCTTTCACCCAGGACAGAGGTCTGGAGCCTGATAGTTGTCACAACTTGGGAGAGCCCAGTGAATGAAAGAGGGATGAATGGAAGACACTTGTAAGGAATATATGTATATTGTTGGGGTGGTAAAAACTACTGTAGCTCCTAACACTGTCCACAGAAATCTCCTTTGCACTCTGAGTTAAGATGAGAGTTTTTGTTGCAAGACTTGGCTGCATCTTCCATCTTCATTAAGTTCCTAGTTTTCCAAAGTAACATTGATCCATATTGTTGTTTTTATGAAGAAAAAGAAACCAGAACAACAGGAGTATCTGAGTAAGAGTCCAGTGAGAAACCATTAAACAGAGCAACAGTTCTTCACTTTGTTGGGGGGAACCAAAGAGGTCTCAGGCAGATGAACTTCACATACAAGAGGCAAACAGCTTTTTTTTTTTTTTTTTTTTGTGGACTGATTTTACTACTGAATCCTTTCTTTCCTGTAGTTACACAGCACAGAACTAACCTGACATTTGAAGATGATATCAGGGGAAAGACATAGTTCAGTACATTATATAAACACACAAGATACACTTACTTATTGAAGACTCTGCACAACTTGGTGGGAAAATTTGTACACAACATCCTTGTTGCTTTAAAAGAGAAAGTTTCAGCTTCTGTTTCTTAGAAATTGGAGCAATTGGAATAAATGTTTTATGTGCTGGCCATGAAGTTACTAATTTCATCCAAAGAGCTGAATAGCATTTTCCCTTTGTGTAAGTGGTAATTAGGCAAATAGAGCTGCTCATTTTCCTTGAAGAAATTTAGGTAAGTGTTTAAGACGAGGAAGGTATTTTGTTTCTTGACCACTAATCATCAAACATCCTGACCTATAAGTCACTGCAATTTCCTGTATGTTTAGTTGCCAAGATCTTCCCAGAGTGGCATGAAAATTAAGATATTTATGCATTTGAAATCTTCCTGATTTTTAAATGTGACATATTTTGGGACAGACATTATTGTAAGGCTAAACCATGTTCCTGTAGGTTTTGCTCAGGTAAAACTCTCAACTGAGTTACTCTAAGTTGGATCACATACACAAAAATGGATGAATCTCTTGCAGTCAGAGGTTCCATTGAACAAGCTGGAAATAATAGCAAGGAATATAGCAGACCAGACAAAACTCTTAGGTACCATTTCAGAAGTGTTATGATCAACCAGGGATTCATTTTCATTGCTAGTTCAATTCCTTAAGCCTTGTCTAAACTCCGGAAACATACCATTCTAAGAAGTGGCTGGCCCTTGTAACTTGGTTGTAAAATACCTCATGTCCATGCTATACTCCTGACTTGATTTGTGGAAGTGTGCAAACAAGAAAAAAAATTCCCACTGGTGGGAACCCACAGGGTAGACAAGATGTCTATGAATGTAGCTATTTTTACCACCATTTTGCTTAGGTTTTTCAATTGGTTTAATGAAAACAGTGGTTGTGGCTCCCACCAGTTTTAACACATCCATCAACATTGGAGGCAAACCTGTGGAATTTTGACCAGCTGTAAATTTCCTTACTATTAATTTAGCCAGAAATTTTCTTTTTTTTTTTCTTTTTTCTTTTTATCTCTTTCTTTCTCTCTTTCTCTCTCTCTTTCTCCCTTTCATTCTTTTCTTTTCTTTCCTTTCTTCCTTTATTTCCTTTCTTCCTTTTCTTCCTTTCTTTCCTTTCTTTCCTTCCCTCCTTTTTTCCTTTCTCTCTCCCTCTCCTTTTTTCCTTTCCTTTCTCCCACCCCTTTCCCCACTACCCCCACCCACAACCCCATCACATTACATTTACTACGAATTATTCAAATCACTATTGGAGTGTTTCACATTAAACCTGCATGGTCTTCATGCCTGTGCAAAGAGAAGCCACTACCTTGCATGAAGACATGTCTGAAGATCACTTTTGCCCTTCCACAGCCTTAACGGCTCCCTGAAATGACGTGGCTGCCAGGTCTACCTGCAGAGTTACTGCCCCTGCTGTGCCTGGGCAATGTCAGATCCATGAGCCAGATGGGTGGCAGCCCTACTTCCCTCTGAGGGGGATATGCCCATGCAGACCAGAGGGATCATATGAAGGACCCTGGGAGGTTGTAGGTGCAGGAACTGGGAAGTCCTTGGCGTGTGGTCAGAGAACTTGGTGGCTGGGCAAAAACCAAAGGGGAAAGCATTTCCGAAACAGGAATAATCCCCAGACAAGAACAGCCCATATAGCCACATGTGGGGCTTTGCCTGTGTCACTCAGTATGCCTTGTTCAGCCAGAAACAGCCCTGTTTCTACTGCTGGCACATATCCAGGGTGTTGAAAAGCTTTGTGTGGGTAAGTACCAGAGAATCAGGTTATGGTCTAGCTCTACACTTTCCTCACATTACACAAATACTAGACATGGTACCGAGGGGGATACATTTTAACCTTCACACCTCAGTGATGGATAGTAGGATGGATAGCTATGTTTCTTTCTAAGAGTTGTTCATTTACATTTCGGGGTCTCGGGTGACAGACTACTATTCCACTTTTCTTTCCACTCTTTTTCAATGAATATGCACAATTGCAGCTTAGTTCCAAAAACAATTTTTAAGCTGAATATAAATGTTTTCTTTTCTCTAAGAGGGAAAGCCACATATCTAACAACCACAGACTGTGTCTGTCTCTTTAAGTTTTCAAGTCTTTATAACCAATTTACAAATGGGTACATTTCTACAACCCCTGTGAATAGCCACGTTTTTAATGCAAGTATTGTTTTATTTGGACTATCTCTTTTTCTTTTTTGTTTTTTTCAAGAAAACATGCCACATAAAGAAAAATGTGTTGGTGTTGTGAGAATGAATGATTTTCAAGCTGAGAGGACATTATGGCCTCACGTATGCTACGAGAAGTACTGGCTGCTGACGACTGGTGTCAACAGTGACCATGCCTGAACAGTGCTGAAAACAATTTAAGTCCTTCTGTCCCCCAGCTCACACAGTATTCAGCAACATTTCAGGTAGTTTGATTAAAATCTGAAGAGGCACTGATTCCACTAGCCTGGTATTAACAGGAGAGTGAGCCCTAGTGTAGACAGCTGCCTGGCTCCAGAAGCCATCGACAGTGCTCTTTGTGCTTGACATGTCCTGGAAATGGCTTCTGAGCCAGAAAGCTGTCTACACTGAAGTATTCACTATTTATGCTACCACTTTTTTTGTGTCAGCATCAGAATAGGGTGAAAATTGAATAAGTGCTGTTGAAAGATACAAATATCCTTTTTGTTTGAATTTTTTCACCAAATAGGGATTTAAGATACTTTGTCAAAACCTGAATTAATATTTCTTCATATCCTAAAAGGATAAGAAGGATAAGACTATTAAAGGAAAGAAAGATTAAAAAGGAAACAAACCAAATAATTTTCCAGATTAATATTTTAAATTAAAAGTATGATCATAGCAGGAGTCTTTTTAATTTTTACAAAAATAGAAATAAAGGCAACTTTTTCACATTAGCTTTTTATGCATTTAAAAAAGGGAAAAGTGCAGTGCTGTTTCTCCAGAAGGCAGCATGAACAATCTTGTCCTATATTTCCAGATAAACAATCCAATGGAACAATGGAACAATCCAACATATACTTCCAGATGAAATTGAAATCCAAAGCTAGTATCTATAGTCTCCAATAAAAAGCGTAGCAATCAGTATCAGGACTATATTAGTACAAGTAATTTTTAATGGCACCCTGCCCACCTACTGTATCTTGGACCATAGAATGAGAATAAAACAAAAAAAAAGAGGTCCCATGTGAGAAAACACAAGCTAAAACAACTTATTTTTGAATATAAGGATTGTAAAATTATTTTTAAAAATTCTTATGAAAAAAGAATCAAACTAAAATATTTGGTCTAGTAAGTGAATTCAAGCACATTGTTGACAAGATCTAATTAATTCATATTTACAGAATTTAAGATTTTATACTATTTGCTGCAAAACTGAAAGGGGGTCTGAAACATCCTAAATCCTAAAGCAGGGTCTTACATTAGTTTATGCCACTAGGAACACCTGCTAGGGTGTGACCAATATATTTTACACATGGAGCAAGGGAGAAACAGGTACTCAAAGGGAATCCCTTGGCTCATTGGAGTGTGCTCATACTCAGAGCTGTTATCCCAGCCCTGAAAGTCATCTAATGTCAAAACATGTCCATTCAGAGCAGCAGGTCTGAGCTACCTTCTCAAAGAGCCAACTTTTGTTGCCTTACCATGCATGGAGATGAGGAAGGTCATTTGGTTAACTACAGAAGAGCAACTTGTTTTCCAAATTCCTCCCCAAGTTACATAACTTTGGATCCCTGTTGGAAGCTAAAACAAATAAATAAAAGCATGGGGAATCACTCTGTTTAAAGCAAATGTTGTAGCTCTTCATTTGTATGTTTTTGCATTCAGTTTCTGTCATGAGACAACACTGAAGATCTTAACAGTGGGCCACAGCACTGGAAAAATTCTCTCACTTTTAGAGCCTCCCATGAGATACAGAGGATCATGCCTCATTCTTTGTACAAAACATTGTTTGGAAACTACTGGAGGTCCTGCTGTACAGAGTGAAGTTTCCAAACAGCATACCAAACACTACATCTCCTCATCTTTCTGAAGCTCTGTATGTGAACCAAGTGCATTTGAAAAGGGGGTGGACTGCGTTTTCTAAAGTGATTCTTACCTCCTCCTGTTGGTTTGCTGATCAGCCTCATCTGTACCATGAACATACTTGGGGCCCTATGCTTCTCCTTTCACGTTCAATAAAGGGGACAGGACATTTGTGCTGCCACTCACCAGTACATCTTGTTCTCCAGAACTGTAAAGCACATGGGGCTCACTGTCTGTTTCCCAGAATTCAGAAATGCAGGAAGGATAGGCTTTGGAACATAATGGAAAATTTCCTTGTATTAACTACCAGTAAAAAGAGACACCCTGAAGGCCTTGTCTTTTTTCATTAAATTCATAAAAAGCTGTATAATTACAAAGCTTGTGACATGCTAATTTTCCACATAACTTTCACACTTTATCAGCCCTAAAATATATCTGAAGTGGCAGCACTGATACACAGATCAGGTGCCAGCCCACATATCCTGCTCTAGATAATGTGACCCACAGAAGTGTCGTGCAGTCTGCAAAGAACTAAGAAATACCTCTACTAAGGAGAAATGCTCTGTCTGGCTTTCTCAATGAGTGCTGACAGGAGAAGCATTAAACCAGGGCATTAAAAGACTGCAAGAATTGCAGATTTGACCCTGCTAGGCAGAAATGTGCCTTAATAATTTAATTAACAATAAATACAACTACCTAAAAATCCCATGAACTTATTAGTAAACAATCTTGCAAAGTTACATTTCATTAATAACCATTTAAAAAAAATCTATAAATGGTGCCCATTGGAAGGATAATGTTTTTCCCTCTCTCTGAGAACATATGTTTGTAAACTGTGTAACTGGGCCCCGAGTAATTTTGGAGTGAGTAATTTCTGAACGTGCAATTACAAATGGCTAAAGTGCAATAGCTCCCCGAAGCATCATCACAATTTCTGCAGTGAGTGTTTAATTGTAGCCAGACTTTGTAACCTTACCATGGCCTGTGTCCCTGCCATAACCCTAGGCCTAAGCTCCACTCTTCAACATATGGGAAAATTTTTCAAGCTGATTGCTCCAATCTGATTAGGGGAAGTTATGTAGCTGCCATTTATTCAGAGTCTTGTTACCACACTCTAACAGCTGCTTTGTAAAAGATTCCCATTAAGGCCATTTTCTGCCTACTCCAATTCCAGCACGCCTGTCAAAGTAATTGTGATTGCACTGATTGTTCTGAGGGTGTCAGGAATAAAAAAAAATTAAAAATCTTTCTGGGCTGGAAAAAGCAACTTTAATACAATGGTAAATTGGTTAGGAGAAATGCTTCCTGCTTCAGCCATTTTCCTGCCCTGAATCCTTTATAAATTCCCCAGTGCAGGAAAGCACAGGTGTCTCCAGCACAGTTTGAGAGAAGAAACTTGTTCTGTATCAGGTGACTACTAAAACCCTAGCACAATTCCATTTTATGACAACAGTCTTTGTCTCCAGTTGCCACTTTGGCAACCTAAAAAATTTGATGGGTTTTTCAGTCCCAGTTGCATTAATTGTGAAGTTAATAAGCTGCACATAGCTGAAACATTGTGGCAGAACTGTAAAGCAAACAGAGAGTAAATGGTTTTCCATCATGGTGACCATTTCCAAATAAAAATGAAAACAAAAAAATTTTTAAAAATTTAAAAAATTTTTAAAAATAAAATAAAATAAAATAAAATAAAATAAAATAAAATAAAATAAAATAAAATAAAATAAAATAAAATAAAATAATATAAAATAAAATAAATTAGGTGTTTAGAAGTGTATGTGTCTAAAAGATGACAAGAACCCCTCAAACTGCTGGCAGTGCTTTCAGACTGACCAGCCGAAAGCCATCAGCCACATAGGATAAAGAATGGGGTTTCGTCTCATTCTTTCAAATATTTTATTAGGTTCAGATTTTTAAATTAAACACATAATTAAAGGGACTTGACCTCAGTTATTTTCTGATGCAAATATGTAAATGACTGAGTGACTAATAGTTTAAAATGGCCCAGGCTTTTGGTCTGTAACAGCATCCACATAAATTTTTATTGATCTCTTTGGATTTTATTTCAACACAGATGCCTTTGCCACATTGATGTCCTTTTGCTCTTAAACCACTGAAGGGTTTACCATTTCTTGGTTTCCAGAGGTACAAGATTACCAAATTTTTGACATTCTTTCTTCTAGCTACATGAGAATCAACATTAACATGATTAATGCACATATGTTCACATGTAGTGGTTACTCCTCTATGCAGCTTCTACATGTTCAAATGAAAATGAAACAAGCAATTTTTATTTAGAATCATACCCACTTTAAAAAGCTTCAGGCTAATAACTGGCAATTTTTAATATCACTTTCTATACCAAGAAATCCATAGATTTTGAATTTTCCAATTGTGGGTTATATTCCACTTCTAATTGCAGTGGTTTAGCAGAGATTGTTTTAATGCATTTTGATCCAAGTGAGAAGGTATTTTGTTCTTGCTTCATGTTGGTTCAAAAGTAAAATGCACAAATCTAATGAAAATTCTCCTAACTGACTTTTAATTCAGCAAAGCTTGTTTGTGGTTGACATAGGTTTGCTGACTAGCTCTGCCTGGACTGCATGAAACACTTAAAATTTTACACTCAAAATTCAGTTACAGTCTAACCAAATCTAAGCATTTAAATTGCATTAAATCTATGGTTTTTTTAAACCTGAGATCCTCAGATTTTTAAGAATTAAAAATACCCTTCAATGGCAACATTTCTCCTTTACTGAGAAAGAAACATTTGACTTTTGTTTTTCTTTGAAATGAATACTTTTGAGAAGCTGACAAATGAAAAAAGTTCTGTAAAAAAGTTCTAAGCTGTGAATTCAGTGAAACTAAGTTATTTTTCCTTCTTTAGCAGGTGAAACCAAATTCTGGGTACAGATCAGATAACAGCTAAAGGCTGAGATATCTGCATGTGAGGTCCTGTTCTAAGCATCACACCTAAACATAATACCTAAAAAGGCCCCTAACCAAAGTTTCTAAATCTTTAAATGGGTCATAATCTACAGTAAAAGGTATCCTTGAAAAGAAGACTTTTGCTCTTTGATTAGTTATGAAAATTGTCTTTAGTATCCATGAGGAGTAATCACATGTGTTCTCTATTATGTCTGGCTTTCCAGGGGTCAGCAGCACAAAAGTTTATTTGGTGAGTTGTCCATGTTCCATGTTCCATGACAACTTGTCTGAAGGGGTCATGTTCTTGGACAGAGAATATTTCACTTTCAGGCTATTTTTATTAGTTCCTGGTGGCTAATAAGGCTTCTCAGATGTGTGTGAGCCTCGCTGTGTAAAATAAAGGGGTTAGTTATTCCAGCAAAGGATGCTGGCAAGTTGAAAACAGGATCTTTCTGCCATCACTGCAGACAAGTCATGCTCTCCAGAATCCCTTGTGTCTCATCAGCTTATCACAGCAGGACTTTCACAAGTTTATTTCTAGTTGTTTTTCTGATGATATGCATTAGAGAAAAGGACAGTTTGGCATAGCAGAGGCAAAAGGAGAAGACAGGCAAATAATTTAATGTCATTAATTTTACCTCATGATCTCTTGGCAGAAAATAGTTTTATGAAGTAATTTTTTGGAGTTAAGGCAGAGTCTGAACATTTTTAGCTTGAAAATGGTGTTGAATAGATTTTTATTTCCGTCCAGAATTAGAAATGGTTTAACCAAGGCAATATGTTCACTGATAGCCTAAGAAACCAGTCCAAGGACAGCACATACAAACATTACCTGTGAGAAACTTAAAAAACAAAATTCAACTGCAAAGCTTTAAATCTTTGTATGGGAAACTTTCCTTCTAAAGAAATTGGTTTATTCCATGGCTGCAACTGTTTTGAATTTTATAATAATGTCTCCCTCAGTTTCCATTAAAATGTTAATTTTATGATGTCTTCTTGAAGGTCTCTGTTCTGAGTTCATGAGAGTTAGCAGTTGGTTAGACTTCCCTGGGCAACCTTGTTTTTCCTAGAATTCTGTTGATTGGATTTTTTTTTTTCAAATACTTGGTTTTTCTGGGACAGGAGACTGGGTGGCCAGGCTTCTTAATGGTGGTGAAGTAGAGGTGTAACACCTTCTGAGAGAGTGGCAAATTTGTCCAAATCCCCACTGCTTTATAGGGATTAATTTAATGAGAGCTGTCAGTGAACATTGGAGGTGTGAGAGAAGTCCAAGGTGTTACAAGTGCTCTTGAAACCATGCTCTGGCTTCATACCTGCCAACATTTCAAATGTTAAAAGTGGTAGACTTGGCAGATAGGCTGAGTCTGGTTCTTATGGCTGCCTGCTGCGGCAGAGCCTCCTGCTCCCTCTCTCCATGCCACTTGGCGAGAGCAAGTAGCAGCTTGCTCTTACAGGCTGGCTTTCCCTCCTGAAAAGTCGGGCACTCCCTGCTTGAATCCTCCTGGAGCTGTTGTTTGAAAAGGCAAGACCTCACTGATCCTCTGAGCAGGGTATCCTGTGCCCGTCATTTTAGCAGCAGCAGAAATATTGCAAAATGGGCATGATGGACCAAAATTCTAGGGTTGGCAGGTGTATTTCTAGGACACAAAGAGGAAAAACTGGTCAAAGCAGTGGAAAGATGGATTATGAAGGGAAGTATTCAACAGACACTTAGCAAAGGGGAGTGGTGAATATGCTAGACATTGCAAGCAAATACCTTTTAGGCATGAAGCAAAGTAGGCAAAAAGGTGAAATTAATTTCAGATATGAAATTCTTAAATGAGATTAGAAAAGCAAATAATTTTCTCTTTTGTGGACAGATATTCTTGAGAATCTATAGGTGTTGTGAGAAAAAGAAAATGGGTAAACTTGTGCCCTAGGTCCATTAAACAACTCAGGATTTATACAGAGTTTTATAGACAAAAAAATCCAAGTATTCCTAGGATGCATCTGATTTCCTGTGTTGTCACTGTGAAATATATCTCAGCAAGCTAAGTGCAACCAGCATTGAATGAGAGATGTTAAGAAGGTTTATACAGCAGATGACCGCTTGTCTGGTATTTTCAAGTGCTTGGAAAGTCAATAGATTCAGAAACAGTGAGCAAATGACAAAATTCCTTTTGACTCCATGAGAAGTCAGCAGCAAAATGTGTAAAGGGAGGTAAATGATTCACAGAAGTGAAACTCTATGGGCAGGAGTGTCAGAGTTGGCAGTTATGGGTTTTATTCAAAAAACCCAAACCCACCAAAAGAAAGTTCATGAAGGCTGCACCTGGCCAGTATCTATTGTGGCTGGGGCAATGGAAGTAAATAAGAAAGCAAACTCTTAGCCTCCAAGTATCTGAATCTCTCTCAGCAACACTATTATTTTGACCTCAGAAATTAATGTAATGACAAACCACACAAACAAATATTGGCCAGACCATTCAGTCATTGCTCTCTTCAGGGACAGTAATGTTAAGAACTGCTTCTCTGGTTACTCAAAGCTGAGCTTCTCTTCCTTCAGGCAGGTCATATTTTTTCCTCACTGCCCTGCTGATCTGGTTAGCCCTTAGTGCTCTGTGTATGCTGCTCACACTCACTGCATTTACCTCCAGAGAAGGGAGTGTGTGTGGTGAGAAAGTACAGGATCCTCCTGAGATGGAGGAATTATCCAATTGCTTTGTCCCTTGAGGAGTTGTAGACAGTGGAAAGAGAAAGAGGATAGCTGGTATTGGACTTTTAAAAAATAACTAAAACCCTGACAACTCATTCTGAGCTTGAAAATCTTAGTACTTCTCTCCTGATGGGAGACACCCAGAAAGAGAACCCAGAGAAGTCAGTGACTCCATTAGAAGGGTAACTGCAGGTGTACAGAACATGTCTGGACAGGGCATCAGAGGGAGGCAGGTCCTGAATCAGATGGGAGTGGGAAGGCCAAGAGCAGAGTGGTGCTCTGCAAAACACCCTTTGACAAAATGTGAAGAGCACACCTGCCTGTATGGATGAATCTGAATGCCTCTGCTTGAGACTTCAGCTTGAGTCAACTGGCTCCTCATGAATGTTCTAATCAACAGCTTATAATAAAACAGATGCCTAAATCGTCACATAATTAAGGAAAAAAGTTGAGGCTGTGTTCTCCAGAAAAAGCCTAAATATCCTGCTTTAAGAGGCAGTTCCAAGTTCTGCATCTTCAATTCAGACCTGTATCTCCAACACTGAGAAGTGACAATTGTCATGTTGCTTCCTCCCTGGCTAAATCTCAGTCCTGGCATGATGTATGGGACTGACTTTTGGTGGGTCCATGCTTAAACCTGAGGATGCCTTGTGCCTCATTCTTTCAAACTCTACTCTTCCATGTAAGAGCAGGGCATAAACCCAGCAAGGAAACCACTCTGGCAGACATACACAAAGTATCCCTAGTGTTAAATTATTATGGTGGTTGTCTTATTGTGTCTTTGGTATTTTTATGCTGGATACATCATGCAGGCAGGAGATTATGTCCTTCCTACCTCCTCCCCACTCAGTCAGGTTGAGTATTTTGTTGCAGCATGCATGTCTGGTCGATGGCCTGAGGCTTCCTTTAATGCCAAGCAGGGGACTGGAGAACAGGATGGGGAAGAGCACAGCTTGCTCCTATCCCTATTTGGAATTGGGGTCTGGCAGAGGCATGCACCTGGGCACAGAAGCCAGGGAGCACTCCTGGGCTCAGTAGGACAGGCATTTTTGTGTAAGGAAGGGCTTTGTGTCACGAAGGGCTGCAGTGAGCATGGCAGCTCCTGCCATGTAACTTCCCTTGTTCCTTAATGGTGAGTGTTTGCCTTTGAAGCTCTAGTCTCCCCTGATCAGTTTACTCTATAAATTAATGTGTTAATTGTACACACAGTGTTGTCTATTAGGTAGGTGTGTGTTTGATAGCCTCCAGCTGTGAGTTTGCAGAGATCCTGTTGTAGAAATCATTACAAGGAGCAGTTTTCACAACCTTTTTAATGTACTCTTAAAAGTAACAGTTACAGGAGCTTTAACGTATGCAGCTGAAACATGTTTGGAGAATAGCTCATTCAGCAGCTCCAGAATTAACTTTATGTTAGATCAGATTGCATGATGCCAAATTAGCCATGCACCACATATCATCCCACTAACATCTTGAGAGCTTCTCTTTTTCTTAAAAAAAAATATAATCAAGAAAGCAACCATTTTTAAAGCTTGTACATCAGAAATTCTTTTGTAACGGGTTCCATCTGTTCTTAATTTCTTTCCTAAACAGGCAGGCTAGAAAGCAAACCCTTTACTCACATCGCCTCCTTGTACAAATCACGGCTCACAAAAGTGTGCAGGCACTCTGATCCTGAGATAGAGATATGTTTACAACAAATCTCTTTGACCTCTCAAATGCAGTAGGCACTATTGTTAATATACCAAACTGTGCATCACACAGGCAGAGCCATTAATGTTTTTTATATTTTTTGTATTTTAATACTTTAGGTTTTTAATTTGTCATCTTTCTCTCTTTGGATATTCATTCTTAAACCTATAAAAATAGGTAAATATAAGTTTGTTTCTTTTAATGATAGGAACTGAAGTCCAGGTGGTATTTGGAATAGAGGTCTACTGTCAAAAACTACATTTTCACAGTCTGTCATATGAATATTACTGAGGTGCTCCAAAGTGTTCAGACATCAGTAGGTTTGAGAGTGTCTACACAGACATTCCCACCCACCACCAAAGTGTGCAACCTGAACAACAGATAATGAATTGTCCCCACTAAAAGCAGATATGGGGGACAACAAGCAGCATTCAATGCATGGTTAAAAAAGAGCTGCATATTCAGCTGGACCTGTGTTCTAGTGGCTGTGGCTAGAAGAAATTTGCCAGGAAAGTAGAAAAAAATCTATTTTTCTTTCCCTTTTTACATTAATTTCCTCTCCCCAAATCTGGAAGGGCTGGGGGTGGAGGGTGAGACCAGAGAGGAAGAAAAGCACTGAAAGGTGAGAAAATAATGCAGTGGAAGTTAAAGCAGCTTGACCCAAGGAGACACTGACCTATGTAATGTAAATGGGAAAACTTGAAGAAAGAAATGGTTTGCAGACAAATAATTGGAAAAGGTTGACCTCGATACTGAAAGGGGAGGGGAGGAAAGGGGGAGACAGAGAAAAAGCAGAAGAGAGAAACGAAGACCTGTGTAAAGTAAATCAAAAATACTTCAGTATAAGCATTTAAAGACCAGTTGGAGCCCAGAGACCCTACTTCTGTTGTCTAGCCCCAGAAAGTTTCAACATGCAATTTTCCCAAGTAATCTAAAGTGCTGCTTGTTTCAAGAAAAGAGCCCTCACCTTTGCAAGGCTCTGCAATTTGCTATTTTAAATTGTAGAGAGAAGTTTCATGTGGTAGGTCACAAGTATGCTGCCCTACTTCACCAATCCTTTCCAACAAGCAGCCTGCTTAATGCATGCTGCTATCTGGCTTTTCCTGAATTTACTGGGGGCCTTCACTGATGTAGTAATACAGTAGGTTCTAAAATGCTTGAAAAATAAGACGAAGATTAAGATTAAACAAAACATTTTTCTTGGTGATAAATTTAAGCAAATTGAATCTAATTGCTCAATTTTATTCCAAGACAGAGTCTGTGCTGACCTTAGACTCAAGTATTCTTCCTGCCTTTTGCAAGCCTGAATACATGACATCATTTGGACAATTTGCACATATTTATACAATTTGTCATCATTCTGTCTTTACAGTCTGGAGAGTTACAGGATTTGCCTCTAGGCTTACTTTTCTCCCTGCACAAAATGCTTTATGAGAATCATATGCTTGCAATACTATTTTTAAAAACTGAAAAATTTAAGTAAACATTGGGAACCTACTTCATATTTAAAGCTGATATGAAGAAAATAAATTGTGAACAGAGTAATGGGCTGGAAAATTTTAAACCCAAGCACGTACTGGAGGCACAAGTGGTTTTTTTTCCTTAGGCTACCTTTGACATGGGTATGTATGAACAGCACGGGCAAGGATAGTATTTCAGAGATGGGGGTGGCATTAAATGAATTTTCTTTTTTTTCTTTCACCAAATGTAATTAACTTCTGTACCTTATTATCATATCATTCAGTTGCATGGATTATCAGGAAGATTAGGAAAGTGGTTGCTTGGCACACACTCCAAACTTAGATTCTTTTGAGACGAAGGAAGGGGAAAAGCACAGTGGAGAGGCGAATCAGGAGTTTGCAAATTAAATGTTTATAGTTAAATACTTAGTAGTTGGAGCATGAGAAAAATTGACTGAATTTTTCAAGTGGGTACATAAATAAAGGAATAATTCAAATGAAAATTAGCATTAATTTCCAGGAATTTAAGCCCTTAAATAGTGAGTTTTCACTGAGTCATAGTATATCCTGAGTTGGATTGGATCCAAAAGGATCACCTAGTCCCACTCCAAGCCCTGTACAGGATCATCCCCAAGAATCACACCATGTGTCCAAACACATGCAGGTTTGAGCTCTGTCAGGCTGGTGCTGTGACCACTGCCTTGGGGAGCTGTTCCAGTGCCCAACCACCATAAATGTAAGGAACATTTTCCTGATATCCTACCTCCACCTCCCCTGACACAGCTTCAGGCCATTCCCCTGGGTCCTGTCACTGGTCCCCAGAGAGAAGAAATCAGTGCCTGCCCCTGTCCTTCCCCTCACAAGAAACTTGTAGATGCCATAAAGTCTCCCCTCATTCTTTTTTATTAGATATGCAAAATTTAGCTCCTAGATTTCAAATTGGAAAACTTTTTCTTGTTTGTGGTAGTTGCTGTTCCCAAAACAGTCTTCACAAGAGAAAGACAGAATATGTTGTTGAAAGAGCTGAGACGCTCTTTTCCTAAAACAGTGATACCTGTGAACTTTAACTTATGTGTAGACTATGTCTATGTTTGGCTTCTTATCGGGGCAAGACTTGAAAGGATAACAATATTCCCTTATTTCTGCTTATTTACTCCTGCATCCCAAAATACCAGAGGTGATCTATATAGCAGATTGGCTGAGACACTACTTCAGAGTGGTAGTAAATATGAGGTTGACAGAACTAATTTTCATTACTGAATTTTTTTTAGTTCCTCAATCCTATAAAAGGATCTGGTACAGATTTTTTCCCCCCAAAAGGTAAAGAAAAAAAAAAAGTGAATTTAAAAGAAGAAAAAACCCTTTCTAATTTCCCTAAAGTCATATTTTTTACAGTTTGAATCAGCATTTTCTTTTGAATTTTGCTTCATCATTTTCAAATAGTAATAGTTAATGCGCAACTGAAAAAGAATTTTCATCTTAGGTTGAATGAAATTTTTTATTCAAATAACATTTTTTCAGAATTATGGCTTGACTATCAAATCAAGAAAATCTGTAGTGTGTGCAGCTAGTAAGACCTTTCTTCTACAGTAAGAAACAGGCTTGGTCATTGATTTCAGCTAGCATAAAATGAAGTCCTAATCGATTCACACCAACAGCTTTTAACTTTCAGAGGGGGCTCACATTTGAACAATAGACTGAAAGTGAGTGATCCATAAACCTGGTAAACAGCACTTTATTGCTCTTGTAACTCAGTAGATGTGCATTGAGCTTTATAGATGAAAGCAAACCTTCTAAGTTATTATGGACAAATACAGAGGAGAAAAACAGCAGACTCAGAAAGGTGAGGATGGATGAAGATGGTAACCATCATTTGAAGTATATTTCCAGTGGGTAATTGGAAGCAGGGGTCAGACATTCTGGCTTCTTGAAACAATCACTTTTTTAGGGGAGTTAGAGGAATAAAGATGGAAGGCCTTAGTGAAAGCAAAAGGGATGAAATCAGAAAGATAAACACAGAACCTTGCTTTGGGAGCATGCATTTTGGGCCTAGTGACAGATGAAGGGAAAGAGGCATGGCAGGCGTATAAAGCATCAGGACATAGCAGTTTAGGCTGAAGAACTTTTCTCTTAACTTGAACGTGAAAACAAACCGAAGAGATACTTTAAAAGCTCCTTGGGACTGAAGCCACACCACAATTTTGCAGAAAGACTCAGTTAATTAAAACCAGTAAAACAAAACACAGCTATTAATTAATTAAATGGTCCTGTGGGGTAACAAGCTGCTACTGCAGCTTGTGCAGACCCTGTGCCACTTGCTATTTGTGACAGATCCTGCAGGCAGCGATGAGGCAAGACTCTTGCCTGTGCTTACCTTTATTCACTGCCACTAAATCTTTGCACAATCAGGGTCTAAGCATCTGTCAATAAGTCCTGACCACCCAGGCACATTGACTTATAATCTGATTTCTATTCAGCATGCACACAGGTTATCAATGCACATATTTGGTGCCCTTCATTAGTTTAGTGCGCTATCTTTAGAGAAAAGTCAATGGCCTGCCCATCTCAATGGATACCCTAGAATAAATTTGTGAACTAACTACAAAAGAGTACATAAAACCAGATGAGGCATGACAGAATTAAAGTCTTTGAGTCAGAGGCTCAGCTGTGGCAAGCAGCCAGCTGTGCCACTGCCAGTTAGGCCATGCGTATTACCATTACAATTATATCGAAGGGAAATGACTTCATGCACAGGGTATGGCTTGAATATTAAAAATTCCTTGAGCGAAATGAAAGGCGCATTACAGTATGATAGAAAAAGAGTGCAAACATGTTTCATTTTATTTCAACACTACGCTCCAGCAGATGCACTGGTAAGCAAAGGAAATTGCTAGGTCTCAGTTTCATGTTCCAGGGCTTTACTGATTGGAGGACAGATTTACAGCACATGTAAGAAACAATTAGAATAGGGACTCCACCAACAACAAAGCGAGGGAATAAATTCCGATAATGAGACGGGAAAAGTACAAGGTAGAAATGATCTATGTGCTTGCATTCAAGGTATAAAATGTCAAAAAGCCCTGTGTCAGCATGGATTGCACTAGGCAACAGATGGTGTACAGATTACACTCTCTCTCCTCCTCTTTCTCCCTGCGTCTCTTTCTTTTATAGGTTTCTCTCCAAAAAAACTACAGATTTCCCCCAAACACTTTGCTATTTATTGGCTGTCAACTGAATAACCATAAATGTTTGGTTGGGAGATTGCTGGGGAAAGAAAGAAGGGAGGGAACAGACAGGATAAACTTCAAAGTTTTCCCAGTTACATGGCACAAAGAGGAGATCCATTCCTTTCATTCTGAATAGTTGCATTTGATTAAATTGTTTAGGCTGAAAATTTTATTTTTTATTTCCCCATTCTGGAAATAGTAACTAAGTATCATGCAAAAAAGAAAGAGAGGTACCTGCACAGTAAAGACTGCAGTGCTGAAGCCATGTCTGAGTATCACAACAATGAAATGGAGCTCAAAGAAACTTGTTGCTTCATTAAACATCTATTTACGCTGCATAGGCAGAGTTCCTGAATCATGAAAAGGTCTCCTTTTGTGAGGAAAAACTCATGAGCCATGGAGGGATCTGATATTTGTTGCATACCTTCACCTTGGTAAATCATAAACCACAACAGTTTATGGCTATAAACCAACCAACACTGCAGAAGCCTTATGAGTAGGGACTATTTTATCTGTTTCCCCAGTGCAGCCACTTCGTGTGTGAAACTGTGATACAGCAGTTTAGGGAAAATAAAAACAAAAATATGGGAATGCCAGTCACATTAGGCATTTTATACTCAGAAGCACAAGAAACTTCAGATTTCACAGCTGTTGCTGCATTTCTACTGTGGCCCCCATTCTTCTTCTTTCAACAATGCTGTTTTGTTTTCACAGGGGCTAAATAGTCTGAAGAACAATATGAAAATAGTCCTTTGGATGACATTTTTCTAATTTTCCACTTCAAAATTTATTTTTTTTAATCCACTTCATCAGAATAAAACTAAACCGATTGCTACTTTTTCTCTCTCGTTTAATTCTCCCAGCGTATTTTATGAGTAGAAAACTACTAGTCTTTGGACAATCTAAGTGGCCAACATTTATTTTAAAGTTCAAAGCTTCACCCTTTTTTTGGGATACTGTGCCTTGCACTCCCCCACCTAAGACCAATGCAATCCATTTAAAGCAGATTCTAAATGGCTTGATCACAAAAATACTAGAGATGCAGATTAACCAAAGAAGCAAGGGAAGGTTTTAACCAGAAGTTATGACCCCTTCATAGCCCATTAACACCTGATGAGGTGGCCCCCACTCCTCTGTTTTGTGGCACTCCTGCAGCTGTGTGTTAGCCTTGCCCATCACATCCTGCCCCTGGCTCCTACCCATGCTCCTGCTGCCAAGTCCCACTGGCCCCTTGTGGCAGTAAAAGGTTATGATTAGAGGTTTTATGTGACAAGGGATGCTGTAAGGGGCAGTGGTTTCTGAGATACTGTTTTACCATCAAGCAAGGAAATGTGCCCAGAGGCAAAAAACCCACAGCTGAGCTCTGAGGTTAGGGCAGTTATAGAAATATCTTCAATCAGAAAGGATAGTGTCAGGCTCAGGGTGGAAGTAGAGTGAGTACCAAAATCCACTAGAAAGGAAAATATGAATTGTCTAGCCTTGTGTATTACACATAGTGGACCAGATAATCTAACATGCATGGTTGTGCAGGTGTTTCTCAGTCTGTGCATCATGTAGGTGTGCAAATACAACCCACCTCTATTAATGTGTCTGTAGAGCAGGGTGACAACTGTCACATGTTGACTCTGACTGAAAACCTGCTGACTGAGTGCTGTGGACCACGTATGGATCATTACTCTCCCTCACATCTGCAGCAGATCAGAGAACCCCCCCGCCCCTCACTGTGAGGTTTCCTAAATGCCCACTTCAGAGGGAACCTGCCTTCTTATTCCAAGAGAGGAAGATGCAACAATTTTAATCTACCTTTACCTTGTGGGGATTACATGGAGGTCATGTCCTCACAGAAGCAGGAGGATATGTGCCATCTCCAGTGTGTCTCAGAAGGACCAAAGGAGGAGTAACAGCTCTTCTCCCACACTCTCCAATCACACACAGCTTTTACACTTAAGAGATTTTAAAGAGGCTGGCATTTCACAGTGGGAAAGGAAAACATTTAAATACTTTTTCTTCTAAAAATATGTGTATTAGAATGCACACCAATACCCAGATTTACACAGACGTCAGTCGTGACCATACTCAGACAGAAACACTATTTCCTAAGGCACCAGGAAATGATGAAAAAAAAAAAACCTATCATAAAAATGTCTGTGTTGTTATTGAAATGAGTAATTCTGATGAGATGGAAAGAAGACTGAGCAGTGAGTAGAACATCTACAAAAATAATCCTAGTGAGGAATAATATTAAAGACTGAAGACTGAGACTAATGAACACCTCATTACAAAACATGAGCAAAGAGTTTTCTAAATACACAAAGATTTTCCACACTTCACAGCTTAGACAGAGAGACATTTAGCCCCAAATCATACTGTTGGGAGTTAAAAGTTCCATATTTTCAAGTGGTAAAAGTGGCTACAGCTTCACAGTCTGCAGCCAGAGGCTCCAGAGCACAGGAGGATGTTATTTCTTTCCACTTCTCCCATCTCAGGATCCTGAATTAATTTCTAGAACTTAATTAAAACTTCAGAATACCTCTGTAGTATAGATATTCTAATCACTTCCCCATTATACAGATTGTGAACAGAAAGAGAATGAGATTTTTAAAAATCCTTAGCATTAAGCTAATTGATTCCTTTGAAGTCTCTAGGAATATTACAAAGAACATGAAAGCCAACTGAGTTAAGCCAGCTCTAAGTGCCAGATTTCCAGAGTTCTCATTAGAACTGCTTTAAAAAATTAAAATTCCCTTTGCTTAGGAAACTCTGAAGTTCATTTTTCCTATCAAATCATAACACAGATTCAAAATTTCTCCTAGAAATTTCTCCTAAAATTTCAGTTTGCAAGCACCAACATATTCATTCTTCAGATTGTTTGTTAATATTGTAACATAATTATGCTTGTTGTCTAGCTTTTTATATTATTGAATATGCAATAAATTTTCAAAATGAAATATAAGAAAACAGTAAAGTTATACTTTTCCCTTTATTTGTATGAAATAACATCTACTTTAATGAGATAAGTTCAATCCAATTTAGTTTGACTTTCAATTGTAGGAAATGTCATACACTTTGCCACTTCTCTGTGAAATGCTTTGAATCTGAGAAAAAAATGCCTTTGCAGATGGAAAACCATTTCACCCAAAGTGTTTAACCATTTCTAGCACTTAGTTCCCAAAACATGAAAATTAGTTGTCTTGGAGAATCTTAGTAAGTCCCTGAACTGGTAAGACACATGTCAATCAATGAACTGTATGCTTGGTTATATTTTCAGATTTCTGAAGAACTTTATAAAATATGGCCCTCATGTGCTTTAAAATGCCACCCAGGCCCACTTTACTTCAGGCCACTGAACAGTGTTGATGCCAATGAAATATGATGCAAAAATCTTAACCACAATGGCAAGTGTAGCTGTCCTTCCTTTTACAATTAGAAAAGGAGATAATATGAGATTTGTGTAGAAGGCAGGGAAAACCTAGACTAAAAAGAGAGCCAGAAACATTACTTCCATCCCGGTTTCATGCTCTTTCAGCTGACAGTGGAAAGAGAGGTATATTTTTCCTATGGAGCCAGCAGTCTGTACAGGTAGCAGTTCTCCTAGCAGCTTTTGTGTTATGACAGGACTGTTCCATTTCATCTGCACTGACCTAGATACTATGATGGTCATGCCAGGAGCTCTTCAACTACAATCCTGATTGATATTACTTTCTTCTTTTTTTTTAGGGTTAAATCTTGTGAACTTTTCTTCTTTCACTGCCTCCATTTCTCTAAAAATCAAGTATACACCTGCAGAGAAATTAATGAATACCAGTTAACATATAGTGCAGATGAAACCCTTAGTATTTAGTAGCAGACTGCTCAGTTTTACTTTTTGGATCACTTTCTAATTTTAATATCAGTTTACTTTAGAATCCCCACGAGAATCACTTTTTTTCAGTTCCCAATATACATATTCATGATCAATTATTTGGTATTTTCAAGCCTAAGATATGTTCAAGGTTTCTTTAAAGAGAAATATATAGATGTTATTCTTTTACCCATTGATCTTTGGAGCAATGGAAGTGAAATGATGAAGGCAGTCCAGTTAGAGGCAAAAAATACAGGTGCATGAGCCTGTATATAAATATATGTATATGCATACGCACATGCATTTATGAAAGGTTGCATTAGAATTGCTGTTTAAATAGATACAATTATAAGTTCAAAGGAAATCTCACACCAAGGTGAATATTCTTGCTCTAAGACAGAGTTGTTTCAGAGTGCTTTGTATCAATAAGTACAGGATGACCATCAACTCCCAGAATTAAACCCATTTATCTGAAAAATATCTCAACATACAATGTTTCTGTTCCAAGAAATAGGCAAAATTCAAAGCAAGTTTTCAATTCAAAATGACAAACAACCCAGCTAAAACGGTGTCAAGCTGTGAAAAAGTTAATGAAAAAACCTGTGATCTGCATCATTAGTTTTTGTGAGGAACTCTCTTTTTTAATAGTTTGCACACTTAAAAACTGATCAAATGTAAATGCAGCAGTGGGTTGGGAGCTGCTTTGAGGAAACTGCAAATGTAACTGGCAATTTTGATTCTAGCATGAACTTGTCATGCACTATGGATTCAAATTATATTTTTGTGCCATTGCACTGCTTCATTGAGTTTTTTTTTTCTCTCTGTTTCACTTTTTCTTAGATGTAGGAAATCAACAAAAAATTTGAGATGTGTAAATAATGGGATATGTTCAAAAGAAGCCAGTGACATGAGTTTAGTTAGGAAAAAAAATGTGGTAAAAATAATCCACACCTCTCTTAGCTTATTTGGGTTAATTTATTATGGTTGTAAAAGAAGTTAGCATGACTGTTGTCCTTGGTCATTAAAAATAGAGGTTAGTTTAGGAAGAAAGGATTGGGAATTGTATGAAACAGACATAGATGAATGAATAACATGGAACACATAACCCATTTCATTAGGCAACAACCTAAAATAAGGACTTTGAAAAAAATTACTTCAAGGAGGTCTATGCAAAAATATGTAGCAACATGGTGAAAGACTGGTTTTAGGCTTTGAGGAATGCTGAGGACATGGCCTAAATCAACATGAGTAGGGATGAAGTAGGTGTGTGATTAGGTGATAAGGCTCAACCATTTGGTATGTTAAGTTCCTCTGAGTTCTCCCCCAAAATTCTGAAAAAATTCTATTTCGTTCTGATTTGAACATCTCCTGTTCTGCAACCACATCCTGATTTTTATTTGCTTCTCACTTTCTCACCAAACTCTTTGGCCTCCAATTCTGCAAAATCTGCAGCTGTGGATGAATTTTATCTCTGGGCTGCAGGTGACTCCTCACACAGAGCAGGAGCAGAGGCAGTACAGGCTGTACCATGTACCACCCTGAAAAATGGTGCATGTCTGCACCAGAGTGCACAGAAATGCTTGTCATGCCAAGTGGTGCTAATGATTCCATGGAAGCCCCTCACAGTCTCTGTTTTCCTGACAGAACACCTGCATCTGCAAAAATAATTTCTTCCACTGCCAACACTCCTGTATTTTCCCACATGACTACAAAAAAAATCAAACAAATAAAAAAACAAACAAACAAAAAAAAAACACCCTCCAAAACCAAAACAAACACCACCGCAAAAAATACCCCACCAAAACCAAAGCCAAAATCCAAAAGGAAGTAGGAAATATTTTTAAAAGACATTTTTTTCACAATTGTCACCAAGACAATTAATACACTGAACAGCATGTCTCTGGAAAGGGAGTTTTCTTCTGTAAATTCCATTCTACTGTTCAAAGCACCAGTGCTTCAATGAGTTTACAACAGTATTAGTAATGCATTAATAATTTCAGGATTCAGTAAAAAATGCTACAAAAGGTGGTCTATTATGTAACTTGTTTTTCAAATTCCTTCCTTTTTTCATAAAAGAAGTTATCCAACAGTGCTAGTTAACAATGCCACTTTTTAAGTCTCTGCAGTTTGTTTCTTCTCTGAGACACAGATAAAACACATAGTGCTGTTTATTTTTTCTTGAAGTAGTAAATAATCCCTCTATTACAAAGGCACATATCAGCCAATGTGTGATCATCAGGCTGAATCAGGCTGATCTCTCTTGCTGAATCTATGGTGCTGCTGACAGTGTTGCAGCCTCTCCTTTAGCTTAAAGGAGCTAGGACAAACTAGGACAGCAACACCGGGCATTTGTGCCCGGTGTTGCTGTCCTAGTTTGTACAACTCGTGAAGCAAGCCTGAATTTAAATCATTAGCAGCCTATACTTTGTAAGTGGACATTATCCAATGCTGATACCAGAATTACTTCCTTTGAATTTCTCACAGGAGATTCACTCAACCTGATGCAGCCAGGTATGGGAGAGCTGCATGGTCCCCTGACAGAGGTATCACTGACACCTCTACTGCTGAGCTCACTGCACACCATGTCCAGATAAGCTAAAACAGGGCACCCAAGGAGGTGAATTCCTGACCATTGATCAGGACATGAGGATTCAGCAAGGGATGCTTGCTCCCCTTTGTTGACTGTCCACTACTGTTCTGAAGAGTTTTTAAAAGTTCTCTGTAATGCTCCATGAGAACCAGTAATAATGTCTAAGTAAATATGAATGTGCATGAGTTTTTTTCTCTTTTGGCATCCTGCTTTACCTGCTCTTATCAAGAGCTGTGTTTCTGAGCACATTAAACCAACTACACACCCCATGGCCAATGGCTGCTCTGCCAGTATGCCCACAAAGGGATACCACAAGAGCTAAACATTTGCAAAACATGACAATGATTATATGAAGCCTTGAACATTCTTTTTTTGTGATTCAGTGAGAAGTTCCATGTCCCCTTTCAAGAATGCCTTGTTTTTTAAATGGCAGAGTCTTTTTAAATAGAAGAGAACAGGTATTTCAACACTCCAAAGAGAAAAAAGATCTGGAATAATCTAATTCAGGTCTACAGACATTAATGCTATTTGTAGACTCACACACTCTTAGAAGTTTTGTTTGTTTGAAGGACTAGATGATAAAAGATATTAGAATGCAGGTGAGATTCCACTAAGGGAAAATTATCTCTCGAAAAAAACCTCCTACATTTGTTTGCACACACACACATACAGATGGGGTATAGCATTATGCCATATGGAAGATAACCTAAAATATTAAAATACATTAATTCTCTTGCCCTGAAGGCCTGGTGGCTGATTACAGACAACTCACTGGGGGTTTACACTCCAGTAAATTCACTTAGTTTCATAACATAGGTATTTGCTGGTGCTGTGATACACTGTAGGACAATGAGCCTATTGATCTGCTGTTATTAGATGTGTTAAGGCTCTGAAACATATTTAAGAAATAAAGTAATTGAATTCTAAAATTTTTCAAAAAGTTAAATGATTTAAAGCTGCAAGTGTGCAGTGGAAAGTTTAGCAAAATATTGTCTTATTTCTCTAGCAGTTACAGATGGTTCTTTTTGTTCTGCACTTTCTTGCAGACCAGAGTGCTTCTTACTACATCTTTTCTTGTTGCACCCATATGCTTATGTACTGCAGCATTACAGCACCCATGACAGCAAAAGGGCATGTTCAGCCTTCTCCAACCCTTCTATCTGCCTCCTACCTGTGACTGTAACTTAGATTTGTTGAACTGGTACTTAACAGTGGTCAGAGGAGGCTGTAAATCCCACTCTGGTGGTGTTCCTTTACTGGAACTGAAGCAGCTGCATGAATTTTGAGTCCCTTGAGGTATATCTGCTTCAATGAGGATAAGATAGCTGAGTCCTTTCTGCTGTAAGGAGATACCACTCACAGGAGGACAATAAATCAGCAAAAATCATCAGCATTTTTAGTGAGCAAATATGAAAAAAAAAATAAACCAGAATATTATGAACAGAAACACTATGGCGGATGAAGTTACTGGTGTTGGATTGCCTAGCTAGTTGTTTCTGAACATAAACACACCAGTGAATGAAACTTCAGCTGCCCTGGTGCCTGTATATGCTGGTAAAACAGGCCACAGGGGAACTGTAGTCACATAAAGCAACCTCCCTACAGATACAGTTGGCCAGATCTCCAGAACTTCTGTAAATCACTTTAATCTGACCAAATGTCTTGTAGTTATCACGGTTCAGCCTAAGGAAACCTCTGAGTGAACCACAGAAGAAGTCTCACTTCAGGTCTGTGTTCTATGTTCTTATAAAATATGAATTTGTATTTGTAAAAAAGTGGTGTATGAAGAATAGATTCTCTCACTGTTTACAAATTTGTATTTGTAAACAGTGAGAGAATCTATTCTTCATACACCACTTTTCGCAAGGCAGCCAAGAAGCTTTCTCTGGTTTTTAGCCTTTGCTATTTCAGCAAATTGATTTTTTTTCCATGCACTTTTTCATTTCTTGACTGCTTGGGCTCAACCCAATTTCTTTTGAAGTCAGTGGACGGATCTAATGTCAGCGGGAGCTTCCTGAAGTCACTGAGGATAATTTCCCCCTTTGGGAAACAAATACCCAAAAACAAACCAACAAAATAAAAACACCAAAGAGAAATTCTATTTCCAATGTCACAGTGCATATCAACTCTTGACAGATTTATATTGAAGAAGACTTAAAATGCAATTAGATTTCGATCACTGATTATTTCTAATCTCCTCCTTAGGTTTGCCAAATATTCACCAGAGGTATGGCCTTGTATTTTCATGCGCAGAAGGGTCATCCATGCTTACCAGAAATCCAGAAGATGACATCAAAAGGATGGTTCCACTCACCTAACTGCTTTTCTTCCACTATCAACCAATCCAGCGCATGAAGCACTGCTGTTTAAGATGGTATTCAGCATGGTGCAATATGTACCCTGGTAGAATTATTTTTGATCAGATTAATCCTTTTATTCAAGCTTTTTTTTTCCTGGTGAGTGACTGTCAACTACTTGCATTAGCCAATCCACAGAAGACTGCCAAGAAATGTCACGGCATTTGTCGTCACTGCATTTACATGAGACACTTCTTCCTGGATCTCAATTCCCTTATTTGCAAAAGTAGCAATCAGTGCTTGTTTCTTGGGTAGCAGCCTAAAAATCTTCAGATATAGCATTTCCTAACTACCCATATATCATCATTAGTTACTATTTTATTAATTTTCTACATTTACCATATGACCCTGTCTTGGTAACCATCTTACTTCTAATGACAGAAGTTTGTACATCTACTCTTATTAAGAAGTATCACAGGCTGCTTATAGTGCTCACTGCCATGGCATTAAAACACACAACCAACCCAAAGAGCATGCAAGCCCCTATTTCACATATCAGATATCCACTGATATCTACTTTAAGGTAGGATATTAAGGTACCACATTTTAAAGCACTGGAGTTTCTTAAAACTAAAGATTACAGCCACTTCACACACTTTCAAGAAAACTGCTCTCCTTTAGATAACAAGGCACACTGCTAGCATTCAGTGGAAGTAATATATTAAAAAAGAATCCCCAAAACCTCCAAACAGACTAAGATGTAAGAACAAGATGTTTTTGATTTTTTTGTGTAAAAACTTTTCTAGCCTCTCGAGTATGGCATTTCTGGTTTCATGAGAAATATTTTCCTGACTGTAATTTCAATTATGCTATGGTTACAAATCTGCAGCAGTAACTCTTTAAGTTAGACTGGTGAACTCTTTCCTGTGGTAGAGAAAAAGTAGGCAGGAAAAAAAGAAAAAAAGGAAATTTTACATTTTATCCTGAAAACACTTAATCTTCCTCTGTAAAACTGTAAAATTTCTCCTATAAATCAAATACATTGATTTCTTTTTAAAGAAAAACCCTTGAAGTAAAGGCTTTTTTTTCTGAAAAAAGGCAAAAGTATTTGTCCACTAAAATGTGTGGGAAAATACTTCAGCCAACTGTTGTTTTACAGATTCTAACCTTAAGGCCACATCAGCCTTGAAGTTTTGCTGTAGAGCTCAAATGTGTTTTGGAAAAGTTGGATGAAAATCAATGCACCTCTGATGTAAAATGTTAAAAATCCTTTAAAAGAAAAAGACTTCTAAATCCTAAGGTATGAGAACATCTTAAATACATATATCCATCATCCTGTCTATTTCAGATAATTTAAGACTTTAAAATTAAATGTGATTCCTTTGTGAGTGCCGTGATTTTTGCACTTTGGTGGAGAAAGAAAACATCAGTCTGTTGTGCAGTTGTGGTAACCCTTCTTACACCGAGTAGTACCTTTTCCTGAGTGTTGTCCTACAGCCCTTTCTAGGTATAGCTGTAACATATGTTGGAGAGCAGCATCCTAAATGATTAATATTAATCTTGAGACAAAAAGCAGACCCATTTTAAGAGGTCCCAAATTTTCTCATTGCATTCTGTAGCTGTGACAGGACATGGCTATTGCATCTTTCAGGTATTTGATTCCACTCACTCATGGTTCTTCATTCCACCTTCCCAGATATGTTTTAAGTCCACAGTTTGAAGATATTATTCAGCCTCCTCCTAGTGAAAACAACTGGACAAAAATCCTTTCAAAAGCTTCTACCTCTTCCCATTATCACATGAGGTGTGGTTGGTAAGTGATGTGAGGCTTGCCTGTCCCTAGGGACTGAGCACTCCAAGCTCCTCCTGATTGCTTGGGGAACAAGAGAGCCAGAAGGGATCCTAAATCAAACCCTGCCTCTCTCTCACTAATGCACCGATTCCTGCAACAGCTCCCTTTCATTAGGAATGTTTTCCTCCATTAAGGGAGGTGTTACCAAGTATTCTTCATCCAGATCTCTTAATTTGTTATTTTTTACGGTAGAATTGGTAATGCCATCTCAGAGTCCATGGCATCTTCTGGGACAATATATTGTCTGCTCCTGTGCTACAACATATCACCATAAAACGCAGGGATACAAGAGCCTATAATAATTTATGAGAGTACATTAGGTACCCATGTATAATTTATCAAATGGGCATTATGGAAGCAGGACTATGCCTGACTGACTACCCTGCATGGGTGTCTCTTGTAGCCATACACACAGAGAAGAATCCAGTTGCTGATTTTCACTGAATTACAAAAAAGGTTTTATTCCACAAACTGGGCATTCCAAGAAGTGAAGTTGAGAAGCATGAAAGCAATCCCTGATCTTAGTGTTTTGACTCCAAATTGATACCCTCTACAGGATTCAGGTAGGGGCTTCAATACACATGAAATGCAGAAGAAGCTAAGTTTTTAAGGGAAGAGTGATATGAAGGCTGTTCGAACTTGAGCCAGGATCTAGAGCAGATTAAGCAAAAAATCTGTGGGACACATTCAAAATTTATTCAAAACTGAAGTAAGGCACCTGTTGAAACTTTTGAGATTCCCATTTCCTAGGGCCTGCTACACCTACAATAACAGCTTAAACAGGACTTCATACAGCTTTTGGGACTGAGCACTCTTCTACTCAATTATGCTCCTGCTTAAAGAATAGGAATTGACTCATCTCGGAGAAAATCTCAAATGCCATTGGGTTTGATCCAAAATAAAGGTTTGAATGTTATTCACACTGTATTTTTATTTTCCAGACAGAGAACTCTGAATAGAGCACTGAGTAAAGCCTCTGCAACATAGTGCAGTACACTTGGTCATATATATGATTATCTATTTTTCAGAACAAACTGGCTACACTCTGGGTTGAGCCAGCAATTTATTCACTAGCTGTGCTGCCATAGCCTTTCTTCTGGTCCTCCTGACCTGACCAGCAGCCAGTAAAATCAATTGACCACACAGCACTGTATGTCTAACTTTTTATCCAGTCCTCAGAGAAAGAGAATTATTTACAGCCTGGAGTTACCAAGCATGGCTTCTAGCTCAAAGTTCAGTGGCTGCAGCTTTCAGATTACTTTACTAAAATCTCTGATTTTGTTATTTTTCATAATAGCAGGTGGAAGCTGATAAATTCCTTTTGAATTGGATATTACACACAAAAAATTGCTTGCTGCAACTCTGAACTAAATTTTTTCAATAATTCAGGACTGAAAAGATGCTAATATCCTTAGGAATCTGAATTTTGTGTATTAATATTATTTTCATGGCATCAAAATTATCTGTTTCCTCCTGGGAGGCAAATAACTCAGTGGGTGGGCTCTGGTCTGGGAGTTAGAGCATTTGAGTTTTTTTGCACTGTGAAACCAGTTGAGATATACTTTTAATGAGTCACAATTCTCAGAGTACAGTTTTGTTTCCTTTAAAACACTGGATTTTTTTTTTTCTCATAAAAATATCATCCCATTGTAAGCAAAAGCAAAACAAAAAGGGTTGGAAAGCTTGTATTTTACTTACCAATTTCCTTTTATTACATGTGGAGGAATCATCTTCCTTTCCTTGTTCCTCTTACCCTCCAAATTTTAGATGATGTCACCTTATTACTTCTCTTGGATAAATTCCACCAAATATTCTTCTATCTACCTACATGTACACAGACACACCATTATCTGAGCCTTCAGTTCTCTCCCTGAGACAGTCATCTCATCTCCATTGTCTTAAGGGATGACAAGACTCACAAGTCTAAGATTGCAAACTTGGACACCCCAACTCATAATAAAAATATCAGCTAAATATTAGGTTAAAATCCAGATTTCAAAGTGGCTTAGATGTGAAGAATGGGGGAAAAATATGAAAATATTGGTTATATTTTTTTTCTGTTGTTATTTTAGGTAGATTTTTGTGCCCAATTTTAATGAAAAGCAAGACGATCTGGAAACACAAGTATGCCTCCAGAACTGAAATCCTGCTTCTTGCACATTTATATGACACATCTGTTAAGATACTTATCACAAAGAGTCCAGTCTCAGTTGAATACAAATAATTAATATGAATAATACATAGAAATTTCTCGATTTCTTTCATGTTACCTCGGCTGTGTGGTCTACAAATGGAGAAAATGATCCTGGCCTAGTTCCAGCTGGCTTATGCAGTAACATAGGTAGTCATGCGAGTTCAGATTTATAATGTTCACTGGTGGCATATTCTCCAGAAATCAAAATATACTTTTGAAAGGAGTCCTGAGGCCCTTGATGGGAAGCTTCTAAGAAGAAGTGAGTTTCTCAAAATAATTTAAATCAGTAAACTGAAGATTAATAGCCTGGCATGAGGAGATAATAGTACCTTGGGATCTGTCTGCAGTAAACTTCCATATTCCGTGTGAGACCTAGCTAAGAGATTACGAATTACATGCAAAAAAGATCTGGCATTTTTTACTATTTAGAGAAGAAAAAAAAAAAAAGTGCAGTGCTGTTGCCTAGAAGTGTGTACATTTGTTTATTTTCAAAAGTTGGTTGAGGGCTTACAGGGAACAGCAGGGTAATGGAATATTCATGAAGCAAATGCCCTTCACTTAGCAGAGGGCAAAGGAAAGCAGATTGCTAAGCCCCTCCAAACTTCCTGTGCAAGAAGCTCACACTACGGAATAATGAACCCAGTGTTTGCCACCCTGCAGCACAGCAGTGCTAACCTGGTACCACTCAGCTTTTTCACCTCTCTCTTCCTTTTTGACTCCTCCTCCTATTTTCAGGCACGGATCCCTGATGCTGCTGCACAGTGCCCCTTGGACCACTGCTGCAGCGGCACAGCCCTGCAGAACTGATCACAGCCTCGCAGGAACCCTCCTGCTTTCGGCGATACACTGGGAAGGTGAACAGCACCTCGGAGCTGCTGCAAGCGTGGTCCTCACCTGTCAGTACCTGAGCAGGGCGTGGTGAGGGCCCACCACTTGCTGGCTCAGAGATGGGAGCTGGTTTTTATGTTGTTTCATGGGTTTACCTTAGGAGCACCGCAACAACCAGAGGAAAGGCTGATGTCCATTATCACCGGACACAGACTTCAGGACTCACCAGTTGGTCCCCCGCCGTACACAGGCGCCAGCCATTTTCAGCCGCAGAGCATTTTGAAGGCCAGAGAACTCCCCCAGCATGGCAGCACCCCAACAACTCCCGGCGGAACATCCCGGCGCGGGCAGGCGCTCCGGGGCACCCGCGGCCGGCAGAGCTGGCTGTGCGGGCTCACCAAGAGCGGCGGGGCAGCACCCTGGCCCTGCCCGGCCTGATGGGCCCTCAGCGCAGCCCGGCCCAGGTGTCACCGCCGGGCACTCGGGGCGCCGCTGTCGCTACCCGGCCCGATGGGCCCTCAGCGCGGCCCGGCCCAGGTGTCACCGCCGGGCACTCGGGGCGCCGCTGTCGCCGCCCGCCCGACAGATTGGTGTCAGCTGCCCCGCTCCCCCGGGGCCCCGAGGGCAGCGGCGGCCGGCGCACAGAACCGGCAGGCACGAAGCAGCAGGTGGCCCCCGCGGAGGCAATCAGGATCACATTCAACGGGAGAGCCGGCTCAATTTTCAGCCCCGTGTATGCCGAGGGGCCTGGAGCTGCCTTGTTAATGCTGCAGGGAACACGTGGGACACATTGACTGCATTAATTGTCCCCACTCATTCAGCGGTGGATGAATTATAATGTTACCACTCCAGGGTAAAGCAAACACCTATCATAACAATCATGTCATTAGTGTGCAGATGCCGGCTGCTCTGCTTAACCTTTTGTATCTTTTTTTTTTTTTTTTTAATGGCATGCAATAAGAATATTTTTATTGTTTTTCATATAATTGATTTTTAGGTTGCAAGTGTAAACCCTTGAAGCAAGCTCGCCACATTACTCAACAGCCAGGAATAAGCGCACAGACTGGCAAAGCGCAGATTAAAGTTGCTTTAGAGAAACAGCAAGGCTTTAAAAGTTTATGTTTGCAGTTTGGTTTATCCATTGCAGTGTGACTGATACATTCGTTATTCACATAGTGTGAGCTCCAGAAGGACTAATGGTCCTTAAAAAATGCAACAGCCTTAGAAATGCTTCAAATTTAACTACAGCTACTAGCAACCGAAGATTATATATGCACACCCAGATAAGTAAGACATTCTGGTTTGAAAATTCATACCTCTGCAGAAAATCTTTTTATTCACTGTTATGTACATGTAAGCGCATGTAGAGACAAACACATGCACATATATATACACCTATAGATGTACATATGTATGTGGAAATTCCTTTTTATGTATGAAACTTTATGTTAGTATTAGTATGTATATTAATAATCTACATGTAAAGTATTATCTTGGTTTTGGGTTGCTTTTACTTACACATGCAGCACAACCACCCTTCTTGGAGGGTTGCAACATCATTATCATACAATAAATGGTCCTGAGCTGGTGCCATGGTCTCATTTGTCTTTAATCAAGCTCTCTTCTGTGTTTAGTGGTATCCTTAAATGGTACAGCCAAGTGTGCTGGGTACTTCCCACTAGATATTCCTAAAGCACTCAAGTACTCTATCAGATGTTCCCTGAAATCCCTTGCATTGGTGATTTACAAGCACAGAGCCCACTCCCAGCAGCCCTTGTATGTGGCATTAGCAGTTGCTCATCTAAGCCTTCAGAAAGCAATACTGGGGGGTTGTGAAAGGGGTTTGCGTGGTTTGGCATTTGGTCCTGACTCTACACTGCTGTCTGTTATAACATGTTCCTTATGCTTGTGCAGACCCTGCTGGAACCAGCAGCTTTGTGCCACTATGTATTGCAATGCCATAAAGAAGTTAGCTGTTCATTTTTCTTCCACACCTGAGCATCAGCATGGATTCTTTGTGAAGATAGAAAGGAGGTGGTTCCTCATCTTCCATGTGCCCTCTCCCACCACTTCTTCATGCCCCCTTCATCAGTTAATCAGCTGAGATCCCAGACTTGTAGACATTTGCCATTCAAACACTTGACATTACCTGCTGCAAATAACTTCCAGAGGTTCAATGGAAATAACCACACGGTGTAAAGCTAAGCTTGCAAACTGATCTTCCAGTCATTTACACCTAAACCACGGTGCAAGAGGTGGGAGATGTGCATGGAGAATATCAGTGCACTGTTTATACAAGTGTAGAGCTGCATTATTCATTTTTGATACTATCATAATGAATTGGGTTTATAATGAGCTCCAACAGTAGACACAGTGTCATAAAGCAAGAGCAGCGCACAGGGGAGGAACGACTGAGTCGTATCAATACTATTACTCATACTTAATACGTGTGAAACTATAGCAAGAGTAAGTGTATGGCAGGATGAGGTTAAGGATGAGGTTAAAGTTTTATGGTTATTGTTTCAGTGTTTTTTAAAGTCAATAGATGCTGACTAATTTTGTGTAGGTGCTTGTGGTTTGTGAAATGGAGAAGCCATTTAAAATGGTTTAGTCACATTTTAGCCCTAAATGAGTATTTAATTTTTACATATGCATGTAAAACCATGTTGTTTATTGGTATTTCCACTGAAAATTGCTGTGATTCAGCTCTTTTGGATGCATTTCAAAAGTGTAAAGTGGATTTATGTTCCATAATCAGTAGAAGGTGTATTTCCCTGAAATCAAAGAAGCCATTTTTTATTATGATGGTGGATTCATGTGAGAATATAATAGCATTTTCTGGTATGCTATATTTCTATAAAACCAGAATACAGTCTTACATACCCCTTATAATGCTATATACAAATACATTAAACAGTATAATCTTTTTTCCATACTTCTCCTTTAGATTGTTTGTGAATGGGAGAATTCATCTTTCAGACTTTCATTTGCTTTATATGTGCAAGTACACACTGTCAGACTAAAAATTCTGCAGTTTCAGAAAAGTGATTTTATGAACAAAATAAAAACTTGCAATTGTATCCTGTGTGATCATTTTTTTCCCCACCAGATAATATTTATGGCATATTTTTTCAAGCACACATATTTGGTCTATCAAAACCAAACAATATTATTCAGTAGTACTTGGTTGTCTGTGCATGTATTTTCCTCCTCTGTAACCTAGGCTAAAATCAACTTTATGCAGACCTTTTTTTCCCCCTAGTTTCCAAAAAAAATTACCGTAAAAATGAACCCAAATGAAAATGAGTTCTTGCATGTAAAATAGTTTCCCACACATTGCTTCTGCTGGATGTTTTTACTTAGCTTGCTGAAAATGGTGTGTCTGCACAAATAATGAATGTGTGCTGCCATCACTCTGGTTCTTACATTTTCCTACTTGAAAAATATGTATAAAGTATGGGCATGCTGTAGTTCGGGAAATAAGTCCTTTTTTTTTTGATTGCATAATATTCTGCTGTTAATTAGTAAAACATTTGCTGGTAATTTGACCTGCTGCAATATGTTGACATTTGATTACCAGTTTTTAAACCTAAAAGTATGTGTGTTACTTGCTAGCATATGTGCACATATTTATAGGCATTCCAACACCATTTACCTGTGGACAGGATTGTATCTGTGTATGGAAGAATATAATAGATTGTTAGGCACACTTATGATTTATTAGATATTTTTGCTAATCCCTGGATGATGACCAAAAATCTAAACCAAAGATGAGACGTGTTCCAGTTTGCTATAACAGCTACTGTAGGAGTATTATTCAGACATGAAAATCACTTATGGTGAAATTTGCAATTAAATAAGCTTATAAACTTATATTCTGAGTTATACTAGCTGAGATTCTGCTCTCTAAGATATATTCCTTTTCCTCAGTAGTCATGTATTGTTTTATACCCAAAAAACTGGATCATTAAAATAGCTTATAGTTCCCCATATAATATCCATTTTTCTATTAACAACACTGCTAAGAAACATAAATTCAGGGCTGTTTTCTTAAACCCTTCATAAATATTTTAGAAGTTAATTAGGAGACTACAGGTAGGAATAGACCAAGATTTATTCATAATTAAAAATCAGATATCACATGTCACCTCTTCTGATAGTGAAAAACCTTTAATTACCCGTAATTAGGCAATTGTCCCTATAGTTTGCTAAAGATATTGAATTGGAATGAACATGGTAAAAAGAGATATTCATGGTAATAAGCTAAGTTTCTTGCATTTTCTTTGTTCAGTTTCTTTTTTTTTGACATTTTGGTAAAGAAGGGGGTAGAAATAGTAAAATATGCATATCTTACTGATACATTAAATCACAGGAAATACCTTTATGTATAGTTTGATATAATTTGGCATCTGACCTTTATTTAATGCCTCATAACTTTTCTTGCCAATTATTTTGTCTTCCTTTGCCAAAATGTGAACAAAAAACTGAGCTCATGAATGACAATATATTCCTTCAAGAGACCTAAGCGATATTTTTCCAAAGTTGTAATTAGCATTCCAATTTTCTCAATAGATTTTCTAGAGCCCAAGTTATTGGGGTAAATTACTGATCCAACCAAATACCAGAGACATTATTGCTCAGGTATATGACCCTGAAATATTGTGGTATGATATCTGTGCATAGTTAGAGCAGTTCCAAGAAGATATGGGATTGGGAAAAATGTATAATCTACCTTCTTTAGTGTTGTCATTTACATTAAAGTATTTTACTATAAATGGTGCAATTTCCTGTAATATGGACATATACATATTTTGCCAAACTCAGTCAGGACTACAAATGATATTTGATAGTTAAGGCAGTTTTAGTGGAGTTCTTACATCCTGTAAAGACTTGCACACGTGGTTTACCTGGCATACAAACTCTTTTTGGAGTCACTGGAACTTCTCATAGTGCACAAAGATAAGTCTGAAGAAGCTGTTGCTGTGTGCAAGCCAAGAGTTTGACTCTGGAGTATTCTTGCCCCTATACTGTCTTTCTAATCAATATGATATTTTATTTTTCTTAGAAATTCCAAGCTACAAATCTACTTGGACTTGACTCACCCTCTATGATCCGGCATGAAACTCTTATCTCACAGACCTGCCAGCCCTTGGTTTGATAAATGCTTATTCTTATGATATAACTGTGCCAGTCTTGTGCCTGCTGTCTTAAACTAAGTACTAAAACAAAGTATTAGTTATTTAGGACAAAAGCATTTTATATCCTTCAGTTAATCATACTTTTCTGCTAAGGTCAGGTCAGTAATTAGACATCTTTTGGAATTTCTTCCTACATTCCTCCATCCATCTGTCTAATATATCTTTCTATCTATTTCTATATCTACCAATCTACCTACATACCTTCCTATGTACCTAGTAATACATATATATATTTATTTGTACAGTGTTGCATATACAACTTCTAGATAACGACCCTTTACTTTGCCCTTTCTAAATAACGTTTAACTCTTTACTTTCTTTATGTCTCCAGGATTTGTCATCTAGGATATTGGCAATGCTCTTGATTTTCCTTATGGTTTTTTGGTTGTTGCTTTTTTTTTTTGGCCCTTTGTAGCACCTGTAAATGTGATGCTTTTATACAGATTTTTAACATTTGTTATTTAGCATTGGCAGAGACTCTGAAATTAGGCCAGACTGGTAGTCCAGTGCATGGGGTTGTGAGCAGCATCAAAGAACATAGTGAATGTCATCAGTCATTTATAGCTTTGTGTTTCAAAGTCTCTGTTACTTTAACTCTGGAGACAGGATTCTTGAAGCCTGCAGGTCACCTCTCAGTATTTGCAGTGTGTACTGCAATGTCCTTGTCTTCATTTGTCATGTTGCTTTTCAGCTGGCATTTCTTTTCACCCTTCGGCAATACAGGAATACTAAAACTTCTATTAAGGAGTAGTTACTAAATGGTAGTGCTGCCTTCCAACTGTGGGTTTCTGGAGTTGTTGAGGAAACAACTTAGTTCTTTAGATTATTTTTATCTGTTAGAGACACGTCTTGAAGACATTGAAAAACAATGTAAGAGCTTAGTTTTTGAGGAATTTACAGTGACCTTTCCTATTTACTGCAACCCAGAGTTGGAGTTCCTTAAGATCCATCTCAGCAGAACCAGAGGGGCTCAAGCATCTTTAAAGATACTTGTAATGTTAATTAATTTGTCATAGCAATAAGTTCTTTTTTACACGTGGGATATGTCTCAGCCTTATTTCAGCCATCCAACAGTGGGATATCCTATTTCAGATGGTCATGTAGGGTCCATTTATAGTCACTCCAGTTAGAGGCACACATGCATTTTGGTGGCAGTTCATTCCATCTATTTTAGCTGCTCATTTTAAGGATCAATTGCCTTCTACAGTTTTATTGCTGCTTGCAGTGACATTATATTTAGCCTCAGTTACCAACTTAGACTGGATGTTCGTTTTGCATGTTGCTAAAAGTATGTGAAATTAATTCAACTTTAGTTTTGTCACATTCGTAGAATTGAAAGGATTTTATTGATAGCCTATTTGCATAAAGTACAGGGTCAGATTCTGGATTTCTCATTTTGCTGGCAAAATCTGATTTGCATGCCCCAAAGCTAAAATTCAGATTCTTAATTAGTCCTTCCTGGAAGTAACTGAAATCCAGATATAGCAAGTTACCATCTCTAGATAAGAGAAACACTTACTGGGCAAAAGTGAGACGTGGTTCAATGCGTGTGTTGTATGTAAACATGTGCAGAGTTATATCCTTGTAGAAATACATGGAGATACAAACTCATACATGCAGAGAGTCGCAGCCCAGTTTTGCTGATAGTGTTGTCAGTTAAATGCATGTGTGCATGGTATGAGTGAATGCAAATGTCTGAACAGTGAAAAGAAATAAGGGCTGTGAAGCCATTAAACTTTACAGACCAAATATTAGTTATCCTTTAATCAAAAAATACCATTGATGGTCTTCCAACAGAGTCTAATATTCTGCATTTCACAACATATTACGATCAGCCACAGAACACCTGTAAAGAGTTAGCCTCGGCATGAATAATTTCCTAGTGGTTTATGAACATCAAGATTGGAGAATTGGGAAGCATTAAACCTTTAGAAACACTTAAAGGAGACTGACAAGAACCTGTGTACTAAGTATGATTTACAAGCCAAATCATACTCCATGATATCTGAAAAGTCTTGAAGTCATAGAAATCCCAGGTGACTGAAGAAAGGGAAATATTTAAAAAGGGTGGAAAGGAACACCTTGAGGACCTGTTCTCACCTCTGTACCTGGGAAGATCATGGAACCGATCCTTCCAGAACTATGCTAGCACAGATGGAGAACAGGGAGATGATTTGAGACAGCCAGCGTAGTTGACATCAAGTGCATGTCCTATCAGACCAACCTAGTGCCCCTACTATGATGAAGTGAATACATCAGTGGAAAGGGAAGGGCTTTTGACATCCTTTATCTGGTCTTCTCTAAGGCCTTTGATACAATCTCTCAAACCACCCTATTTTCTAGGTTGGAGGGAGGCCAATTTGATGAGTAGACTGTTTGATGGTTAAGAGAGTGGTTGGACAGTCAACACCTCTCAGTCCCGTCTGACATCAGTGACAAGAGGTGCCCCTTTGGAGCCCATCCTATGACCAGTGTTATTTAATATCTTCATCAGTTACTTAGAAGAGAGTATCAAAGACACCGTCAGCAAATTTGTAGATGACACCAAGCTGAGTGATGCTGTTACCACACCTGAAGGATGGGATGGCATTCAAAGATGCCTGGACAAGCTCAAGAAATGGCCCATGGGAATTTCACAAGGATTAACAAGGCCAAGTGCAAGGTCCTACACCTGGGTCAGGGCAACCTCCAGTATCAACAAAAGCTGGGGAATGGACAGAGTGAGAGCAGCCCTGCTGAGAAGGACTTGGCGTTGCTGGTGGATGAGAGACTGGATGTCCAGCAATGTGCATTTGCATCCCCGAAAGCCAAACCTGTCCTGGACTGCATCAAAAGAAACATGGCCAACAGGCAAGGGAGGGGATTCTGCCCCTCTACTCTGCTCTAGTGAGACCCCACCCAGCCACATTTGATAGTACTTAAAGAACTTGGCCTAATGGAAGGTGTCCCTGCCCAGAGTAGGGGAGTTGGGACTAGGTGATTTGAGGGTCCCTTCCAACCCATGCTATTCCTATGATTCTGTGACCTAAGCAATCCAGAGGCAAAAATTAAAATGGCAATAAAAGTTTTTTAAAAGAGAGGAAAAAAAAAAAACATGCTAGCTTTGAATGGAAAGCTCTTCTTTTGAAACCCTGAACCCATTGTCTCTGTCAGATAGGAGTCATGACTGGTTATGTTATGATTAAGCCTATATAGCATTTTGGAGGACTTCACAAAATTTGAGATGACCTTGGCAAAGAAGGCTACAAGTGCTACCTGCAGTGCTATCATTTCCTACTATGAGGAGCACATTGGCCCCTATATGGTCAAGCACATCCTCAGAGGCCATGAAAATTATGTCACTTAACATGCCCAGAGACAAAACTGACTGGCTGCTCACAGGACTCATCTCTGTACGGGCCACCAATTGTTGGCATCTGTGCTTGGCACCAATCTGACTGTCACCATCACTTTATCATCTCACTGTAAAACTTTCATACTTTCTCTCTGTGAGTTCCCACAGGCAGCTTCTCACAACACTGACTCCTTTCTCTCCCTTTGGCATGGCTGGCTGACTCCTTCCTGTCTCTCAAACAACCAGTCTAACCCTACTGCTCCTCACAGCCAGCAACCTCCAACTTTCCACTCAATCAGTTAGCCCACTCTTTTATAGCACTCATCCTTATTGGACATAGCTGTGCCCTATTAAGGGCAGGCCTGTTCCTACTCTTTGGTAATTAGTACAGCTGCAACTCCTCAGGTGTGAGATTGCCTTCAGCACTATCTCTATTCTCCTACAATCCATCCTCCCACAGTGGTCTGACAAGGAATCTGCTCTCTGGGTAAATGAGATGAACAGAGGCAAACCTTGGAGCCCTAGAGGTACAGCATCAGATACTTGTCGACCTCCTGCATAAAGCCAGTTACCCCTGGTGGCACAGTCAGTATGGAGGCTTCAACAGGGAAATCCCTGGCTGAGAGGTGAGCCCCAAATCATGCCCAAAAGGCAAGGTCTCATGACCTCATCAAGTCCTCCGTGTGGAACCCAGCCCCAGCAGAGTATCTCCTTGAACTCGATGTAAATGATCTCCTCTTCACAGGCTTAAAGGGGAAGTCTGTGTCTGCACAAGCTAGTCTGTGAAAAGGTATCTGCACACACACCTTTCTCCCAAACTATACCTCTGCAGTGATAATCTGTCTGAGGTGTAGGTTTGATGATGTTAATGATGCTGCTCAGAGTCCACACAAGGCAGATACATTTTTAGCGCTCTCTGAATTTTATGAGTACCTAAACTTTGTGTCTTGGGTTATTTCAATACTTGTCTAAAGTAGAATAATAAAATTTAGTGTTAGATTATTATATATATGCATAAATATGTATTTATGTATATTTACCATATGACACCCACCCACCCACCCACACGCACACACACACACACACACATATAAATTGCTTATATGCATGTTATTCATAAATCCAGCTGAACTGAAAATTCTCACATTTGTGGAAATTGAACTCTTTCACAATTCCATTGTTCTAATGCTTTGACTTTTATTCTGAGTGTAAAAGGATTTAAGAAATTTCAGTTTGAAAAAAATAATTTTTTTCAATGCCCCTATGATGTGCTGTGTTTCTTTCTTTATATGATCCATATTCTGCTTAAAGAGAAGATTTCTAGTCTATGATCACCCAAAATAGCTGTTACATTCATATGATCTTTATGGAAATATGTCATATAACAGAGGGATGCTGCTGCAGTATTTGTTTTTTCTTCTCCCCAACAAAAGCACGCAATGATTTTGCACTGTTTTTAAATGAGGACAAATCCATAGCACAAGTCTGTAAGCTACAATTCTGTGTTTTATCAGAAGACAAGATATGAAAGGGTAAGTGATCTTTCAAGGAGCCTCTGCAATCTGTAGGGCAGTATAAAAGAGGCAGGGATAGTAATTAGCCTTTTAAAATAATTCCTCATATCCTTAAGCACATTATGGAAATTTACAGTACACATCAGATGTCTGTGTCTGTGGGGGAATGCGCATGTATGTGCATATATGGGTAAGTAAGAGAGTGAAAGAGAGGTTTCCAGCCATCTTTGCATGGCTGCGTTTGTAACGGAGCTGAAATGGTGAAACAATTTGTACTGGGGTCAGTCACTCCCCTGGGGGAAGCTCACTGAGTGCATGTCCTTAGGTGCCACACAATTTCCTTGGCTTGTTTCTCCCTCTGTAACACCAGTTCATGGTATGTTCTTAAAAGATTATGGCATTCTTCTCTTTAATTTTAGAGGCACTAATGTTTGGTTAATATTAACTAATCCCAACTATTCCACCACTCTCATCCTACCACTGCTAAATCAGCAATTAAAAAACCTTTTCTGCTCTTTGCAGGACAGTTCTTACTAATGTAATTCCATTATTATGTTAATCAGTAACACATATCAGAAGACAATAAAGTTAAGAATTCCAAGCTTTTCACCAGAAAAAAACTTAAAATTATAGAATCATAGAATAGTTCAGGTTGGAAGGCTCCTTAAAGATCATCTAGTTCAAAACCCCTTGCCATAAGCAGGAACACCTTTCACTACACCCAGTTGCTCAGAGCTACATCCAGGCTGGTCTTGAAGCCTTCCAGGGAGGAGGGCATCCACACCTTCTATAAGCTACATCTTTCAGCATCTTCACCATCCTCACAGTAAAGGGTTTTTTTCTCTAATGTTTAATCTAAACCTCTCCTTCTGTTTGAATCCATTCCTCCCAGTCCTGTCAGTACATGCTATTGTAAACTGTCCCTCTCTGTCTTTTAGGCTCCCTTCAGGTACTTGAAGACTACTAGTAAGTCACCCTAAAGCCTTCTTGTTTCCAGGCCGAAGAATCCTAATTGTTTCTGCCTTTCCTTATAGAAGAGGTGGTCCATCCCACTAATCATCTTGATGGCCCTCCTCTGGACTTGCTCCAACAGGTCCATGTCCCTCCTGTGTTGGGACCCCAGAGCTGGGTGCAGCACTGCAGGTGGGCTCTCACCAGAGCAGAGCAGAGGGGCAGAATCCCCTCCCTGGCCCTGCTGCCCACGTTGCTCTGGATGCAGCCCAGGACGCGTTTGGCTTTCTGGGCTGTGAGTGCTCATGGCTGGGTCTCATGTCCAGCCTCTCATCCACCAGCACCCCAAGTCCTTCTCAGGTGGCCTGCTCTTGACCTGTTCATCCCTTTGTCTGTGTTGATACTGGAGGTTGCCCCGACCCAGGTGCCATTCCTTGCACTTGGCCTTGTTAATCCTCATGACATTCCCATGGGCCCACTTCTTGAGCTTGTTTGGGTCCCTCTGGATGCTATCCCATCCTTCAGGTGTGGCTATAACACCACTCAGCTCAGTTTCATCCTCAAGTTTGCTGAGGGTGCGCTTGATCCCTTTGTGTCACCAATGAAGATACTAAATAACGCTGGTACTGGCCCCTGAGGAACTTGTCACTAATGTCCATTGGAACTGTGAACCATTACCCACTACCCTCGGATGCAGCTGTCCAAACAATTCCTTACCCTCATCAAACAGTCCACCAATCACATCCATCTGTCTCCAGTTTAGAGAGAAGGATGTTGTGGGGAACTGTGTCAAAGGCTTCACAGCCTCGTTGTGTGAGACTACAGGATTGACTTCCAGTTTGAATGACCACATATCCACAGACTAACTGTGCGTATAGTAGCTGTTTGTCTAGCATTTTTGGAAACCTGGACTTTCAGGAATTACCACCTAGGATGTCAGCTTTCTCCCAGAGAAAATCATCTGGGAGGTCCTGGAGGATGAATCAAGCATATGCCAGAAATGTGCCCCTGGGGCAATGGAGGCCAGGGGCATCCTGGGCTGTGTTGGCTCTTTCCTTACCTAGTCAAAGGTGGAGGGAATGATCTTTCCCCTATATCTGGCATGTGTGAAATATTGTGCCCAGTTTGGAGTTTCCCAGTCCACGTAGCAGACTCCATGCCATATGAGGAGAGACTGGGGCAGTTGGAGCTGCTAATCCTGAAGAAGTTTTCAGAGGTATCTATTTTCTGTCTACAGCTACCCAGCAAGACAAAAGAAAAGCATAACTCTTTCCAGAAGTGTGCATGGATGGGCCAGGAGGCAACTGACACTGTTTGAAACACATGAAAATACCAAAAATTCTTGATGTAAGACATTGGGTTTTGATTGAACAGGAGGCTGTCAAATACAGGATGAAGTTATTGAGATCTGTGGAATCTCTGTCCTTGGAGTTGCTCAGAATTAAACTGGACATTGTCCTGCACAACCTGATTTGAATAGACCTCCTCTGAGTAGAATGTGCGCCCAGAGAGCTCTTGAGGTCCTTTTCAGTCTATGTGGTTGTGTGCTGGTCTGATTCACTGAGTCCCTTCTTCCCCCCATGTCCCCCATGTGCAGTTCTATGAAATATCCTTCATTTCAGAAAATGAGATTAACAGATGGTAGAAGTAGCTGTAGACTGGGAGTTAGGCTGCACATTAAATTCTCACAAGTGGTGTGGAATGCAGGTCTCCTGTGTCTTATATGGCACTTTAACTTCTGGGCTCTTGGATAAAAGGGGAGAACCATCTCTCTCCTTCTGGGACCTGTCTCTTTGCTTCATTTTCTTTTATATGCACTGCCTCTAAATGAAGTGTTCTGTTCCCAATTGACCCAAACTCTTTTTTCTTTTTCTTTTTTTTTTGTCATTTCTTCAAGAAGAAACAAAACTTGTTTAATTTAGTTCAGGCTGAGCCAGCTTTTTTTTAAAAATGCTCTGGTTTGGCAGCTACATGTGAGTGATTCTCACTACCCTTAAAAAGGAATAGAAAGTTCAGTGGCTTCATTCCCAATTTATGGGCCAAGACAGTGGCTGGGAAGGATCATTTTACAGCTTTAGACTCAAGCCCAGGGACTGAATTTCATTCCAGTTTTTCCTCTGCTTCATGCTCGTGTTACATCCAATCTTCATAATTTTTTTAATAGAGACAAAACCAACTAAAAATTAAAAAGATTAAAGTACAAATCACCATTGGCAGCCTACTTAGCACTTAAATAGAAATCTCCCTCCTTTGATTGCTTTATGGAATAAAAAGAAAAAAAATAGAGAGCAAATATTTAAGTGCATTTTAGATTTCTAGTTGTCATAGTTCACAGATTTTCCAAAAGAAATCTAGAAAATTCTAAAGTAGACAATTTCTAATCTAGATTTCTTTTTCCTGTGTGAAACAATAAAATATCAGTTCCAACATGTATATATACACCAGTATTCAAAGAGCAGCAACCACCACTCTTTTTTCCCCAAGCTTGTTTCTATACCAACGAGTTGCTCTATGTTATAGGCAAGCCCCTAGGAGCTAGAAGGACCTGGAAGATAACCCATTTATTATTATTATTATTAATATTATTATTATATTATTATTACTACTATTACTTCTGCTATTAAATGTTTTTTTAAAACAGGATTAGAGGCTGAATTAAAACCATAGAAAAAGTGTGCTACATGAACACGTGCTCAGATGGGAATTGAAGAGCATCTGTTTCCTGACACAAAAGAAAGCCTAGCAACTCCATACACCATTTCTGGAAGCTCAAGACCATTGATTTTATGTTTAAAAAGCATTGATCAAAACTCCTCTTGGGGAACATGCCAGATAGATGTGTATGAGAGTACTTTCCTTGCATGGAAGTACTGGCCAAGGGTGTACCTTCACTGCTTGCAAATTGTTTTGGTACACTGGGACCAAAGTCAGCAGTAATGGGGAATAGGAAGGCTTCAAGCCTGGCACTGTAACGTTCTTATTTGATGAAGCACAGACTGAGGAAGGTACAGGTAGCAGGGGGAGTGGCTGAGATATGAGGACACCATTATGCCTTGACACAGCTCTGCAGATCAAGATATGAGGTATCTTCATACAAAACTACCAAAAGTTTCTTGGTGGGCTCTAGACAAAAGTGAACCTGGGATTCTGGTTCTGGAGGGATTTTGGGAAGGCTTCAGTACTGCAAACTGAAGCAAATCTGTAGAAGCTCTTTGCAATAGCTCTGGAACTGCATGTGCTGAGGGAACCGAGTTCTCCAGCACTTCCATTCCAACAACTGGCAATATCTCCTTGGACAAGTAAACCATTTCTCATCAGCTTTCACAACTATAGAACACAAGTAAGAATGCTTATTTTTCTTGAAAGAGTTTTTGAAGCCTGCACACACAAAATATTTCATAAATGTGGGTGTTGAATTATGTAATATTGTCTTTTGTGGCTGCTCTGGTAGATTTTGGTATTATGTTTAAGTAAAATGCATCCTTAATGGGCTAGGCATAACTTAAAAATAAATAACTTTAAAAAAATCCAGACAAACCAATTGAACAGAATGAAAAAAAAACCAACAAATTTTCCTTCTATTTATTAATTTTGTCTTAAGAATGTATGTTATTACAATTTATTTCCCCCTTTTTCTCTCCAGGAGAAACACACCTGAACCTTCTATATGCATGGAGTGCGAGAGCTATTTTGACTGGAATAAATTTTGTCAGAATTTTTCTAGTGATGTCATAAGTTCTCTTTTATTCAGTTTCTTCTAAGAATGCTGTAATTCTGCAGACCTTCCTTAGGAAACTGCTGGGTACTTTCACATTCCTGCCACATACCAGACTTGGTAAGAATACAGGCAAAGTATGGTGCTGTCTCTGTATCAGATTGCACCAACACAAAGAGGACATCAGCAATGTGACACTTCAAATAATATGAAATATTTAATTTATAATTTCCAGTATTAAACAGGTTTTTCTAAATTTTGTGCTTATGGGGATTAATTATTTAGCAATTGCATGAAGTCTGAATATTTGTGTAAAATGTGTTTAAACTCAAAAGTACAGAACACCGTGACAAGAATGTAATCAGAGTTTGGAAAACCAGGAAAGGTTTAGCTGGAGAGCCCTTTTGTACATGCCTGACTCTTAGTATATAAGCCTGTACTTTGTGCTTGGCCAGGCTGGCGTCCTGGCGCTCAGCACCTTGCTAGATCAAGACCTCAGGAAGGACAGATTGCCATTAATCCCTTCCTAATTGAGGACATCTTAATCCCAGCTGCAGCTCTGCCTGGCCAGACCTGTCCTGTTAAACAGCTTCAAGTTGTGAAGATGCTTGGCTGAAAAAAAAAAAGCTTACACCTGCTTTTTGTCATGGCCATAGCGTACTTCTCTGACCCCAGGGCTTCCTGCAGCCTCTCTGTCTTGTCTTTGCATTGTCTCACTGTGGGGAAGGTGGCAAGCAGGCTAGCAGGAGCTGCAGCAGGCTGCATCCCTGGTGCAGCCCTGGCTGGACTGGAGGAAGCTTGGCTGCCAATCACCCCTCTCTTTACGCTATGCTACCCTTGTTCAATAGAGGTAATGGGTCCAGTGGGCAAGTAATAGGTCCGGTGGGTCTATTACACATTTTTATTGAAAAGCAAAATAAATAGCCCTGTAAAACTCACACACTGCCCCAGGGCTACAATAATTTATGCACCTTCTTTTCCTTCTTTTTCTCTTTGCCTTTTCAGAGTTGCTCAAGTGAACCTTTCCAGAATGGCAGGTAAGAGCTTTTGTAAATTCATCACCAGTTGTCTGAATGAGACAGTATTTAAAATACTGCATGTTATGTGGAGAACTGTGTCAGGCCTTTGATTTGATTATACACATGTGTAGTACCAAAGGAGATCACATATTACTCAGCTAAACTTGTTTAATAGAAAGGGCATAAAAATCAAAGTATGTATAGTATCAGGTTTACTTTCCAGAGAGAATGTGTTTTTCCACAAAACTAAGGAAAGAGTAATTTACCACTCCAACAAGCTGGGAAAAAGGAGAACATTCTTTCCTAAACAGCTACAATTATGCATTTGGCAGGCAGTAGTAAAAGCAATTCTGCTTTCCTTCTTAGCCCATAATAAATCTGTACCTGGGACTGATTAGAGAGCAACTGGAGAGGTGCTGCTTTTCTTTCCAAGGTCTATCAATGATTTTTTTCTTTTTTTTTTTTGTTCTTTCTGAACATGTTTTAACAGTGGAATTAAGATTGTATTACCATCTTTGTGGTTATGTCCCACTTGTTCTTCATTTGTGGAAGTACAGAGTTCTGATAAGTGGAGGAGAGAAGAAACTCCAATGTTAGAAAATCAGGATTGTGTTTGAAAGGACATGATGAAGGAAATCACCCTGATGGGAATCCCTTCATGCCTGCATGAATCTATGATTTCTTGAGCATCATAGAAGCAGTATTTTGAATTGTGCTTTGTCTGCTCCAAGCATGATCCAAATGGTTTAGCACAATATGAAAATGCTGCACCTTTAAATCCCTTAGAGAAAACCCTCATACGGTAAGTATAGCTTTTCTGTACCAAACAAAATGACTCACTGCCCTTCAACTCTGTCTCTTTAAACTTGTTGCTTCATTAATGGCTGCATTAAGCATCTTTGGAAAAATTTACTTTTTCAGTGAGGAAAAAAAAAGCATTAACTACATTAATTAGAGGGTAGCGTATGCCCAAGACCAAAAGAAAGACATATTTTCTAAAATTCTTTGTTCACTTTTATCCTTACTGTTAACAATTCGGATAGTCTCATTACCAGGTGGCTGTTGTGCAGGATGATTTTTTCTCAAGCAGCTGTTTTCCTTTTCTATTTTACTCATGAGAGCAAAGCAAGAGGAAAAAAAATCAATTTAAAATAAATAAATAACCCTTCCTAAATTCAATAGAACACTTTAGGCAGAGCACTTGAGACAGATGTTGAGGAAAGAGAAAACACGGCCTCTTTATGATTTATTCCTTCCCCTCTCACAAAATTGTCATTAACACCTAGAAATTGGGAGACAGTAGTAATTATTTCAGACTGCGAAACAGTGAATAAAACTTTATTGAAAAGCTCCTGCTAAGATTAGTTCTCAGCTGGAAACTTAGATTGCCATGTGGACAATGCCATGGCATAACATGCATGAGAAAAGAAGCAGTGAGGAAACTAAACAGGCATCCAGCACATGGGAAATAAAGGGATAGTCCTGGGACTGTATCAGGTGAAGGGTCCTGTGTGTTGTAGTGTGTAGTGTAGTGGGCCTCTGCTCATGCAGAGAGGGTTTGGAACAGGCAGCTGATGGTGGAGAGCAGAAGAGGAAGCTATTAGAACAGACAGCATGGAAAGTTAATTGCTTGAGGTTAAACCAGAAGATAAAGTTTAATAAAGAGGAAAGCTGTCTTTATGGTAGTATTTTTCTGGAGTGTTTGGTGTTTGCATTTTACTGAAAGCCACTGAGCTAATAGTCCTGAAAGATGTCTCTTGGCTGCAGAACAGTAAGAAGGCATCTTGTAGTAGGATGGCTTCCCTATCAAGCTCAGCCTCAAGAAACTTCCCTGAGACATGCAAAAGGATGCAGGGTACTCTCAGCAGTCCTAAATTCCAAGCCTAAAATCTTTTTTTTGTGTTTCTGCTAGGCACCCCCCTTGTTTGAGGTGTTTTTCTAGCTATTTAAATGATCAGGAACCTCAGAGGCACCTTGCTTACTCTGTTGGCAAGAAATACAGGGAACCTTGGTGGAATGCAGGTGAGATAAATTCAACTCCCTCTGCTCATTCCGCCCAGGAAGCCTTACTGGAGACAGTGGTGCATTTGTCTGCTAGGACCTGGTTTGCACTGTCAGTGCTTTAAGGTGTGAGCACAGCATAAGCAACCTGATTACCTATTGTGATTCTTTACAGGCCAGATTTCCTTCTGTATGGAATAATGACTGCACCACTATTTGGGAACAGTAGGGAATTTAAAGCAAGAGCGGTGCTATAGGCAGGCAGAAGGAAGTCCCTGAAGAACAGAGGACTTACAGATGGACTAGGAATATTCAGGCCTAATGTCTGGATTTAATTTAATTTTTATGCTGTTGTTAGAGACAGCCTGGAGTTTCTCTAAAGAATAAGCAAAGATACTGTCCTTTTACACTCCCAGGAGCGTAATCTTAAAAAATGTCTTCACTGTTTTTCCAGTGGCTACAGCCTCCCATCACATTGAGTTACCCTGTATAGTGAGGACATGTGGGGGGCATTCAACCCTCTGGCTCCAAGTGAAATTGGTACTGGTTGTCTCTCACCTTCCACTCTTAAAAACACTTGACAATTTGACATTCTCACTGCTAAGTGAAACTGACGGAGGCTCATCAGCAACAGGACATTGTTATCAGCCCTGGCAGAAATCATACCAAGAGCCTTATGCGAAGTGATGACTTGCATTTACTTCCAGCAGGATGAATGCAATTGGGTGTCAAATGTTCCCAGTGTATGACTAGGGAACAGTGAGGAAGTTACTTAAAGAACTTGTGTTCTTCCTGCTTCCATCTCAGTCATCTTGGAAATAGATTGCAAATTGCTTAAACCCTAAAATACTGCAGAGTAAATGTCTCATTATTACACTGTAGTATGATATGACTTGGAAAAAACCTTAATATGCTTCAATGATTGTTTTCAGATGTTGGTCTTTATCAGACTCAAGATGCTGGGCAAAAGATGAAGGCAAATTGCTAGTACCACTCTGTTTGCCAATAATTCCTTCTTTCTTTCTTTCTTTCTTACTTTTTTTTTTCCCTTTTTCTCTTTTCTTCCTTTCTTCCTTTTTTCTTTTTTTAAGTTTTTTTCTTTATCCAGTTGTATTCATGAAACTAGTTGAGCAAGGCACGCTGCACTGACCCCTCATGTCTGGGACAGGCTTACAAACCCTGCCTTTGGCAGAGTGATGGAAAGCAATTCAGATCTGACGGCTATAAAAAGCCAAGCTGAAATTAATTCTGTCAAGTCATAGCTGAATTTTTCTTGCAGAAGAATTCTCCTTTCCCTCTCCTACTGCCACACAACTCTTTCTAAATGGTCCAGAATTGGCTGTTTAATATCTCAGAATTCCAGGGTCTGGGACTGTTGGGAACGGAAGGATTTTACTGGTGCCAGCTGATGGTGCTCTCATCAGGTGAATGGAAGTGTGTTGACAGCCCTTGGCTGTGTGACTGAGAGACATTCAAGTCCCTCATCGAGCAGTGACCTTGGAGAAAAGTGTATGAAGAAATTAGGAGAAGAATTTCAAAAGGGTTAGGTTTCCATCCCTGTCATCTTATTTTGTGATAGTCACTTAATAAATAAAGAGATAGATTAAATATTTTCCACTCATTGCCCTGTTACTGTGCAGATCTGCTGACAAAAATAAGTAATGTGACACTTGACTAAAAAAACCTGAATGGATGTAGGGCCCACTCTACTTAAAAAGAGTCATTATCACCCAGCATAAAATGAATTGCTGTAAAAACTTTAGCTCAGCAAGTGAAGATTTTTCATCTTCCTCTTTCCTAGCAAGAGGTTTTGGTTTTGGTGCTTTTAACCCTTAATTTAAAATGCATTTCTAAAATAGAGGTAGATTATTTGAAAGGACATCTCAATAACAGAAAATAAGAGCCAAAAAGACCATCCCAAGGAAGAAGCATCCACTGTTTTTTGTTGCTGTTTTTTTTTTCCTGAACATGGGAACTACAGCAAAGGTGATGGTTAAGAAAGAAAGGTCTCCAGATTTGTCTCTTGCCATAGCTGTAAATCTCATGGAAGTGCACCAAGACAGTGTTCTCTGCTGGCCAAATCTTAGTCCCTGGAGCCTCAGAAATGCAGAACCACTAAGTTCCTCTTCATTTCCTTGGCAACCACTGGGAGAAGCTCGAGCAACACTAACCCAAATAAACAGGTGAGAGAGTGCCTAACTGTTATCCACATTATCCTTTATTTTTCCTTGTTTTTTAGGTGTGTGGTGCTGTAGGAAACACCTGCATGGGGCTCTGGTCTCTTTCTACCCAGCTGACTTTTTTCAACCATGCACTGGCTTGGGGTCAGCCCTCACAAGCAGGTGTTTTCCTTCAGAATAGCTTTCTTGTCTGAATCCTAGTGGATCACAAGGGCCGAACTTCACTGCCGGAGGTCACGGGTCAAACACGGCAGCACGGGGTCCCTTGGGTCCTGTGCTTACCAGGTGTTTAATATTATCAGAGGTTATTTGCTGAAACCGTGATAGAGTGTTCTCAGCGATTCAAAATAAATTTAACGAGAACAGTTTTAAAAGCCCCCACATTAGAGGATGTCTGTTCAATGGACAGAGAGGTTAAAGTTAATTCGATCAGGCATATGTACTTTCTCCAAAAAGGAACATATGCACTCAGCGGCTTGGCCCCTTTTGTTGCAATTTTGGGTCTCATTTCCATTTGCAAGAAAGATAACTACTTGCATATGGAAGCAATAAATAAGAGAAGTCATTAACATTTCTCTAATTTAGGGGAAGGAAAAAAAAAAGTCTTAACGAAGTAATATCTTTGCCAGGGCAGACAGAAATGTAAATTGGAGATTGGAAGGAAACCTATTAAAGGAATTGGTATGTTGCTAGTCTTTTTTAATCTAATGAATTTATGAATTGCCACTTGTTAGGTCATAGACTTAGTTAATTTCCTATGTGTTTAGTTAAGGAGAGAAAGTATGGGGCAGGAGGAAGGAGGGGTGAAAGGCAAATGCTTGTGAACAATGAAGCTGAGCAAATATTTTTGTACAATGTGTTAAGGCTATTAGGGTCAACATTTTTGACTAAACCCAGCTATATTTAGAAAATCTGAGAAAGATTGCTCTGTACATCTACTGAACAGGATAATGTAAGTTTCTAAAACTTTTTCTGTGCTTATTCATATACCCTTGAAAGATGTAAAGGGTTAAAAGGTTGTGACATTTGCTGAATAATTTTATTGAAAACAAGAAAAATTTTAAGAAAGTGGTGTTACATTATGGTGCCAATTTACTAGTCACATGTCTATGGTATTTCTAATCAGATACTTCTTGAGCTTTCTTTGGTGCAAAGCATGAAGAGGAATTTTCACTCTCTTTTTTTCTGTGGATTGCTGAAGCTAAAATAGATACTGAACCTTGGTTCTCAAGAACCTTAGTACCCAAAGGTGGAAATTCTTTCTAGTTTTTTTTTTTTTTTTGAAAAGTCAGCTTTTATTTTGAGGGAAGTGACAGAGGAGAACAAACACCAAAAATATTAGAGTAAGCAAAGAAAAAGAAATCCATGTTATTTTTTGTATAATTATTCAACAATGGTTGGCAAATCAGTGCTTTGTGCAGTCAATAGCATTCTGCAACCCCACCCTCTCAATGCACTGAAAAGGTAATGGACCGGTCCTACTTCCATCAGTCATTGCAGGCCTTCCCATGGATCCCTGTCCTGGCACACAGGGTGAATGAATGATGCCAATTCAGTGTCTCTTTAAAGTGTATGATTGGAGATGGCAGTGCTAACAACTGCATCAGCAATGGATCCCTAAACATGCAGCAGGCTTCCCTCCCAGCCAGGCAGCTGAGTGAGCAGCACACTGAGCTTGCCACATGGATGCTGGGTACCTGAGGTTTCCTTCAGTCCTGGAGGAAACCAGGTACTGAAAGCAATTTCTGAGTTGGCTGGATTCTTGGGTGTTAATGAAAAATGTTCAAATGTTGATGTGCTAGGTGGTTACTTTCTCATCCCTGAGGGCTGTAAGGAATTAATTGTAATAGTATCCCTTATGAACTGAAATATAAGTTACACACGTATGCATGCATGCACAAGCACGTGCACACTCTTGGAAATTCAAACCAAACCTTGATGAGTTTAGATAAATTCCCCACTGCACTTCAGTGTAAATCTGTGCTTCTGGATGATGCTTCTGGCTCCGCTTAGACCACTCAAGCTGAAGAAAAAACCAAAACACCCAAACAAAAACAATCCAAACATCAAAACAAAGGCAGGTTTTGTTGCATTTCTGGCTTAAAAGGAAGGAGAAACTAATGGAAATGGAACTAAAATGTCTGTTCTCAAGAGGCCCATGTCTGCATTCTTGAGGGTTCAGATATTTGGATAAACTCTGTACAAGTATTTGAACATTTTGGTAGGTCTTCAAACTGAACCTCTGAACGTTCTGAGGTTCACAGGTGGCTTGCCACTTTGTGCTGCTGTGGAGCTGGACTCCGTCTGCTTTCTCAGGCTTTTGATACTGAAAATATTTACCAGGTTTGCAGAATCCAGAGAAATCATGAGTGTGTCCTTTGGGTTTATTTCACCACTACAAGGGGAAATTTTCTTCTAATGAATTATTCATCAAGAAATTAAATAAGAGATATTCAGATACAAGTCTAGGCCTGAGAAGATCCAACCTTCCAGTCATGTCCTGTTACTGACCTCCTATGGAAGTTAAACAAACCTGAACCTCATTGATGTGTTTGTGAAAGGGGAATGTCTGTGTTACAACAATGAACTTGTTATTTGTCAGATAGTATGGAAATGAGCCCATCAGAAAGCCTACAAATCTACTAAGTAATTCCAGAAGGATGAGTAGAATACTGTGGTTTTAGTTGGCTAGTCCCAGGTACAATCCAAGGAGGAAATTCTTAAGAAGCCTAATGGATTTCAGTTACTACTTTTCTTGGTGCTCAGTAATATTTAAAACAGCTTGGATTTTAAACCACATGAAAAATATGCTCTTTCCACCAGCGTGAGCCAACAACTCAAGAAACTGCATCTAACCCATGTGCCAGTAATACATTAATTATTTATGTTTTCAATTACGTGTTATAGTAACTTCCATGTGTAAAACTGAAAAATATATGCATACACTCTCAAAGAATTATCCATGTTTTTCTTAGAGCAGGCACTGTATCTTTGAAATAAACACCCTTTGACCTAAGTAGAATAATTCCCAATGAAATTTGTATGAGACAGAGTGGGAGTCCTTTTCCTCTTCTCAACATGAGCAGGCTACAGTAAAAACCTTCTGAAGCTGTGTAGAGTCAGAGGCTTGGCTGATGCTGTAGTGACTGTGGAACTTTGGAATTAGTTTGGGACTAATGATTGTTAACACCAGCACTGGAGCCAGTATGATGGCCTGGAAATAAATTAAATATGTCTGTGTTTAAATGAAAAAGGAAGTGAATCTGAGGTAAGGGAGCTTTTTTTAGAGAAATGTCCTGGGCTTTGATAACACTGAAAGTTTTTAATTACTAAACTCTAGAAATTTAAAGAGTAACTCATTCATCTAACTTAGAGGGCACCCTCAAAATTATCTAGGTCTGAAGCCTTAGCTTCAGTGTCTTACATGATCTTTCATAAGATAATTTCAAATGAAGTTGGGCCAAAGACACAGTGGAAACGACTGTAGTCTTGCATATCATGGGCTAAAAATATTAGTTGAGACTTATGACCAGAAAATGTTGGGGATTTCTTCTAATTTGGACTTCAGGATGAGTTACCCTTCAATGCTCTGATTGTAAAGGTCAGATCTACCTACTATAAATAAAGAGCATTTTGATGGGTTAGTTAGATTTCAAGCACTGAACCCAGCAAAACCTGTCATTCATCACCTATCATTCTACTCTGAAAGTAACATATATTCCATATATTTAGTATAAGAAAACATCTGTTACACTTATGCTGAAGCAGGTGACTTTATGAAGATACAATACAATATTGTAAAATTTCTTTGTTTCTCTGTTGCATTTTAAAGTAGTTCATGGCACAGTTTAGATTATAAAGTATTATCACAATCCTAGTGCCATGCTACATGTCTTAAGTAACAGGAAAACTGATGACTTTTATGGTATTTTATGTGTGCTCCAGCCAGTCATGTCTTTTCCATTTGTTGCAACTCTACTATCTTAGAAAAGATGTGAACAATATATATTCTTTCTTTTCCATATCATTAACCACTAATCTAATAATAAATTTCTGTGCTGTGATGCATTAACACTGAAAAATAATCTCAGTATAAGAAGAAAAAATGTGCCAATTCCTCAGAAGATTGATAGTGCAAAAAGATAGAAAAAAGAAGAAAACTCTTTCCTCATTTTTCTGGAATACAAATGTATTAACTCTTTTTCTTTTTTTTTTCTTTTTTTTTTTTGACAATTACTTGTATCTGTATGGTTTATAGAGCTCTAGACACTTGCCATATGTTTGATTTCTTACTTAGGCATAGTTTCACAAACAGAAGCATTGCACAGTTGCAGTGTTCTAAGCACCAGTTAAATAATTAAAAAACCTGTTCAAGTAATTTACAAAGACCTACTCTCTGATATGAATTACCAAGTTTTGACATTTACTAAAGAGAAAAGCATGGAATGAGGTAGAAATGGGGAATGTTTGCTACATATCTGTGACTGGCACTTCAAATAGGATGTAGCTCCAATGAATGAAATTGGTCCTGTCTCCTTTTGTGCCATCATCTTGAAATGACTATTTCAAAAATGAGATTGAAAACAACATCTAAATTGTACCTACTAATTATTTGAGGTGAACTGAGTAGCTGTAGTTTAATGTAAGGCATTTCATTGCTGGTCCAAATCTGGTGGCCCAAAAAAGAACCTTTACACTTCTTGCTGCCTATGCAGCATCTGTCGTGCCATTTGTTTTTTAACAGTGGTCTCCACTGGTGCAGTTGAATAATGTAAGTGCTCAATGCTATTTGTGATATTTTAATGTATTCAAAAAATCCTCATGGCTGGTAGAAGCATTACAAGAACTTTGGGACACATATGACTGCTAGAGCTACAGATAGAGGCCAGGTGAGGTTAGCTAGGGTATCTCAGGGGATAGTAGGAAGAAAACTGTATTTAGATCAAGAAAATCTTGCAACAGCTGAGGTGGTTCAGTGATTTGGGATTTGATGTGAAAAATTTTATTGGCCAACTTCAGTAACTGAAGGACGAGTTTCTAATAAGTTAAGTCTAATGAGTTGCTAGTAAAGTAAGTTTCTAATGAGGTAAGTCTTTACTGAATTGCCCCCAACACAGTAAAAGGCACAACTTGATTTTTTATCTCTTTATGCATACAGCTGCCAGTGCTATTTTGTGTTTCATTGGTAAATAACAATTTTATTAGCCTTCTCTGTGGGGACTTTTGGTCATTTATTAGTGATGTTCCTCCATACAAATTGATGCATAGTATTTATGTATGTTTCCATAGACCCATTTGCTGTCAATTGATTTCACATTCAAACCATCTGTAATGACTCATTTGTTAGGTCCAGAATCTCATTATTTGCATGGACTACTTGTATTGATATCATTAGCCTTGAACAACCTCAGTAGTCCTGTTCATGGTCATGAGCTTTTAAGTTATAAGATCAGTTCTTATCAGTGTTCATCTGTCAAGTTTTCAGTCAATTCTAATTAGTCTCAGGTTAAAAAAAAAGAAAGGAACATAGCAGCAACCATCCCCCCCACCTCCAAAAAAAAGCAACAAAAAACCACCAAACAATTGTGACACATTCTTACTGGCCATGATTCCTTCTTTGTCACACACTCAGACAATCATTTCCATGTCAACAGTCCATGAGCATTTTATAATGTCTGAAATGCTTCTAAATATGAATTACATATCTGAAAATTATTAATGACATTCTTGGCATTCCATTAATGTTATTTATTATTTATCCTGCGTGAGACGGAACTGCCTAGAGGCCTTTGCAAAGGATCAAGGGCCTGTTGAGCTAATCTCTTGCTAGGCATATCAATCCAGATGGATGAGCAAATGCAGGAGCACATGGCAAACAGCAAAACCTGTTTGTCAGTTCAGCATCCCAGCCTGCAAAATACAGCCATAGCACAGAGGCAGTGGCACAGTTCATACTAACTGGCACCATCAGCTGTCACAGCTGAAAGGACACAAACTGAACAAAATCAGGCTCTATTTAGCCTTATTTACTATGAATTGCCTCATCTGCTCTTTGGCCTGTATGATCACGTTTTCTTAAGAAGGCTTTGAAGGTAGGAGGAAGGGTATTTTGAACCTGTGATAGAATCAGTGTGGCTGGGTGGAATAAGCAGACTGGGAAATGCAAAATTCATCCTTTGTACCATAATATTACACATCATCTTATAGACCTCTTAATTCTGGTGAAAGAGGAAACCAATACTAAGGCTGTGTTGCACTAATTTTGCAAATCCCAGAATCTCAGAATCAACCAGGTTGGTTAGTACCACAGTGGGTCATCTGGTCCAGCCTTCTTGTTCAAGCAGTCATCCTGGAGCACATTGCACAGGATTGCATCCAGACAGTTCTTGAATATGCCCCATGTGGACTCCCTTTGACATGGGTGGCATTAAAACACTCTTCAGGTCTTTACCACCAAAAATTCCTTCCACCTGCCATCAATAATGTATTTGTTGATATTTCTAATTTAAAACTCTTCATCTTCTTCACACTGCGCTATCAGGAGGAAAACAACCTAATGTTTAGGACCTGCACAGTGACCAGGAAAAGTTGGTGTCAATGATTTGTTCTGTTGCAGGTCACTGCCATGAGCTGGGGTCACTTGTAGGGGCTTTCTCAGTCTTTTTTTTGGCTGTGCTTTTTATGAAGAATGACTCCTTCCTTTGGGACCATCAGTATCCACAAACTTATTATTGATATGTGGCCTCTGATTTTCATCTCCTGATCTCCCACATCACTTTTAGCAGCCTTTGTTTCATGATGTCAGGAGAATGAAGGGTTGGGAGGCTGGTGATGTCAGATTCCAGGAGGTAAAGGGTGGCAACAGGGCTGCTGTGTGAGGCTTTTGCCATAAGCCACAGTCTTTTATTAACCATCAAGGTTTCTCCCTTTAGAGTGCTCGTGCTCAAAGGCCTCTGAAAGCAGCCCAGAAAATACAACTGAAATCAGGAAATTTCCAAATGGCAACAAGGCCCAATAGCCAAATAAAATTAATGAGCTGGCCTAGGAAATCCTTGTAAATTGCCACCCAACAACAATAAACAGGCCCTACAACACACAAAGTAGAAAGGAAACAAAGAAGTCTTTTAATTATTTACAGTAGTCTTATTGTGGATCAGTAAACATTGGTCAAGGACTAATAAATTTAGCCTCAGTAAAGTGGGCTTATGCAGCCATATATAGCCTGTACATTTAACACAGCAGCTTTTTTGACTGGTTCCAGCCTAGCATAAATAAAGCCTATCTAACAGAAGAGCTGTTAACCTGGGAGATGGTTTTCCTCCTACTAGTTTCACTGCAGTTATTTTATAATTAGATATATTCATTAGGAGTTTTTGCCTTAGAGTGAGTAATTCGGGAGACTAGAGACAGAAAATGGTGTGCTGGCAGAAAAAACCTTCTGTGGTAGGGATGAGATTGTCCCACTGCATCCAATGGTTCCTCCTAAGTCCTTGGTGTCTTCTCTGAAGTGACTGCTTGTTCCTCCTAGACATCTCCTAGGTGTCTCTGTCTCCTCTCAGAAAATCCTTGGGTACCATGACTCATCCAAAGGACAAGGCAGATGTGGCATTGAATGTCTCTGCCATGCTCTGTGAAGGGCAAGGCAGGGCACTTGGCCGTGGTGGAGCTGGGCTTGAGGGAGACAAGAAGCTCAACTTGCTGGGCCCACAACCCAGATGTAGTCAACAGACAACTGAAGAAAACAGGAATTTCCAATATATGGACTAATTTGTATGAAACACCAGCAAAACCAAACCCACAATTCCACAAATTCTGAAATGAATATGATTTCCTCTTTATTGGAAATTGCATTTTGTTTTGACCACACTAATCTTTTTCAAGCGTCTTTTACTAGAGTGTTCCTTTTTTTGCATCAAATCTTCAGCCTTGGCTTTAGGGCTCTTTTTGAACTTCCTGCTCTTTATTCTTCCACTAGTCCAGTTCTCCTTCTGGTTTCATCTGCTGTGTTCCCTAAATAGCTCCAGGCCTCTTCCAGTGACTCTGGGTATAGCGTATAAACAAACTGGTATTCAATTCAAATATCTTTCCTTCGGAGACATGCCTTCCTGCAGACCTAGTCCTGGTCTCCTATCCCCTAGTTTTGTAAACTGTGGTTTTACCCCTAGTAAACTGTATTTCAAACTGTATTTTGAAACTGTATTTTACCCCTAGTTAGTAAAATAACAGCGTGACAGCAGCAGTTCACCTTTCCTCCCTTCTTCCCCTGCCAAACAGTTAAAAAGTTGTGCAATAACCAAGAAGGGCTGCTTCCCTTTGCTGCTCATGGCTTTTGTAGGCAGCATCTGTCCTCTTAAGCAGAGAAAGTTATCACAGGAGACAGGGAATTATTCATTGCAAATCAGGAACTTGGTATTATGTAACAATCTGAAAAATATGCAAGTATGGTTTGAATGAGATACCACAATTGCTGGGCTACCAAACAGATAGCCAGCCAGGAAAGTAATTACAAATACACATAGAAAGGAAAAAAAAAAAAAAAAAAAGAGGGGAAAAAAAAAAAAGAGAGAGAGACACTAGGGAAATGTCTTACAATATTTTCTGGTAATCAGTCAGTAGTTTGCTGTCCTTAACATGGGTCAAAAAAAATCCTACAGGTTAAATTCCATTGGGCTTTATGCTATTTTTTAATAAAAAAATAATTTAGACAAAGCTCCACAGGAAAAAAAGTCAACAATGTAGTTATCTTTCAGTATATTCAGATGATAATTGTTATTTGGAGCATAGGATATGCCAGATGGTATCACTTCAGCAGTTTATCTACTTTCCAGTGACAGGCTATATATGATACTGATCATAGAGAGTTTTTCTAACATCCAGCAGAGAGTTTATCATAAACACTTTTAGCTCTTTTAATAGCCTTTCTCTTAACTAAAGTGTCATTTTCATTGAGTTTATTTAGTACTGCTGTTGCTTTGGCAAAGAAGAGAGGGGCAATATTTTAAAAAAGTGTACCCATAGAAGGAATAATTTCAAGTAATCTAAGCAGAAACCCTTGACTCTGTCACAAGGAAATCTAATGTGAAAATACAGTTTTAATCAAATGAATCTTATCCTTGTCCATGTTTGACAGACTTAAAAAACTCCAGGAAAGACCCAAGATTATTCCAAGGAGAAAATCATCAAATCGATTTCACTTTGCTGAAAAAGCCCACCATTTTCATTTCAGTGTAATTTTTTTTTTCTTTTGAAATATTGCTTTGTTTGGTTTATTTCCCCAAGGTAACTTAGCAATGGAAAGGACTTTTTCATCCCACTGAACCTTTTTTTATTCAGGGCTTTTTTACTCTGGTAGCAAAAGCTGATTATATGGAAAGGAACTTGAATAAACAAGCGGGCATCCACTCTTCCATAACTGTTATTATCTGATGGGACCAATAATTGATATTAATTCATTTGGTTTGCTTTAACAAAATTGAATCTGGCAGTCTTACATGACCTTTGGCTGTTAAGGTGGCTCTCCATCAGTACTTTGACCTTGCATATTGGTTTTCCTCCTGTTCCAGATAGAAGTTGAGAATTTGGATCCCCATTTTACAGAGATATTCCCTTTGGAGGATAAGAAAAATATTTAAATCAAAGATATTCTCTCTCCTCAAAATTTCTTACTGGCTGCATTACTCGCCCCATCTCACTCCTGCTACCTGTGAATCCCATTCAGAGGCTTTCACTCACACCAAGACACTCCAAGTGGCAGGAGAACAAACTGATGTCACCAAATCTGCTCTGAGAGAGGGAGCCTGGTAGAGCTCACCAGTTTCTCCAGGCTCTGTTGTACGTATGTGGCTCTGCTGTGCTTTATGCCCAAACCCCAATGAAGGCCAGTTCTTTCTTCTTGAGAGACAAGACTGCTGCCCCTCTCCTTCTATTTCTGTCTCCATCCTCTTGCTTTTGTATGTAACACTCAAAAAATTCTGCAACCAAAAAAAAAAAAAAAAGGTTAAGCACTATAAAAATGGTATATATCTTGGCCTATGGATAGATTTTCTTTCCCCTACCTACTTTATAGCAATGCCTGAGGCATATGACAGCAGAACCTCTTCTTTTCTTGTGATTTATGGACAGCATTAGACCACTGGCATATTTTTAGTTCCTCTCTTCCCTCTGTGCTCATGTCAGCTTGTAAAGATTTATTTCTCTTTCATGCTTTTGCCCAGTGGGAGTTAAAAAAATCTGGAGATTTAAGTCTTAGCACCAAAATGATGGGAACAGTGTTCTCTGTCCTATGTCCTTAAATTTGGAGAAGAGAAGAGAAGAGAAGAGAAGAGAAGAGAAGAGAAGAGAAGAGAAGAGAAGAGAAGAGAAGACCGAGATCACGCCTCCTCTACGCTAACCGCACTCGACCTCCCTCTCCTCCATCCTCTCACTCCGCCTCTCCTCTACCTCCCTCTACGATACAGAATGAGCAAAGGAAAGAAAAATACTGTTATACAATGGTCTGTTATTTTAAGTAAGCATATGCATTTTATCTGGCAGTTTATCTTATAAGGCTAAATACTAGTTGTTGTAATCAGTATTGTATGCCTTTCATCAAGTTCCATCATTTTAGAAGAACTAACATAGACTGGAGAATATAGTGAGTTTCTAAAAACTTCCAGTTGGTCTCAAGAGCCTTTCTTGACTGGTGTTATTTTTCTATAGCTTCTGGATATTAGGCAGACATTTGAGTTTGTCTTCAGACTTATGCCAGGAAACATTGGCTCAGATATCAAGTTTTGAGACCTCTTCTCTTCTCTTCTCTTCTCTTCTCTTCTCTTCTCTTCTCTCTTCTCTTTCTCTTCTCTCTCTTCTCTCTCTTCTCTCTCTCTTCTCTTCTCTTCTCTTCTCTTCTCTTCTCTTCTCTTCTCTTCTCTTCTCTTCTCTTCTCTTCTCTTCTCTTCTCTTCTCTTCTCTTCTCTTCTCTTCTCTTCTTCTCTTCTCTTCTCTTCTCTTCTCTCTCTTCTCTTCTCTTCTCTTCTCTTCTCTTCCTCTTCCTCTTCTCTTCCTCTTCCTCTCTTCCTCTTCCTCTTCCCTCTCTTCCTCTTCCTCTTCCTCTTCCTCTTCCTCTTCCTCTTTCCTCTTCCTCTTCCTCTTCCTCTTCCTCTTCCTCTTCCTCTTCCCTCTTTCCTCTTCCTCTTCCTCTTCCTCTTTCCTCTCCTCCTCTCTTCCTCTCCTCTCGTCTCCCTCTCCTCTCTTCGCATTATTTTATTTTTTCAGAAATAATACTGTTTTAGGAAGAAAAACAGTCTTCAAATTAGCATTAGATATAACTGTAAAGACTTCTCACTCTTAAAGCTGCTACCAGTATCTGTCTGAAGAGAGGGCAGATAATACAGGGAAAAGGGTGATAATAAAACTACATTTTGGCAAGTAATGTAAGAACATTAATTCTCCTGGCTCAGTCTTTGTAGTTTGGTGAGATTTTCTATGGTCAATATTACGGTGAATATTACAATGGCTGGAAATCACCAACTCTATTCTTCCTAAGCACTTAATGCTGCTAAATCCCAGCTTTGTTACCCAAAAGAGAATTTCACTGGACTCCATTGTCAATTTCTAGGCAGCAGTTTTTAAAGAGAGTTAAATTTTCTGCACTATTTCTCAGACAACAGTACGGTTTTAAGGCTATGAGAAAACCAAAATATTTCATAGTTAGTACAATAAGCTTCAGTGCTATGTGCAGCGGTCAGTATTAAAAAAGAAATTCAGCCAATTATATTTCTTCCACTCAATGTTGTTGGTCTATCTCAGAATGAGAAAACCCAGAAAGAATGGCTGACCAATTTCTAAACATGAATAATTAATTCTCAGTTTTATTTGCACTTTCTATGGGTTTACTTTTTAATGAATGATATGTTGAATTTCAAGCAGTGCAAGATATTCTCCTTCTATGAATGTTCTGACCTGGCACAACTGGCTTTTACAGATTGTTTTCTCAAAGAGGAAGAGACACACTTTTAAATGTTTCTTCATTTTTTTATCTGAAAGCTCTACATTATTCAAAGGAAATGGAAAGATACTGAGGTTCAGACATCTTCTAAAGGCTTCCATGTTGTCCCAATCCTGTTTTCATGGAATCACGGAATGGTTTGGGTTGCAAGGGACCTTCAAGTGTCACACAACCCCTCTGCAATGACAAAAGATCTCTTCCACTAGATCAAGTTGCTCAGAGCCTTGTCCAACCTGACCTTGAATGTTTGCAGGGAGGTGGCAACTACCACCTCTCTGGACAACATGTTCTAATGTTTTACCACCCACATTTTAAAACACATATTCTTTATATAGAATCTAAGTTGACTCTCCTTCAGTTTAAAACCATGACTCCTTGTTCTATCACAACAGTCCCTACTAAAAAGTTTTGGCTTTGTCAAAACTGTAGTGTCATCTTAGACTGGTATTTCTGTTTCCTGCCTTGGCTGCAGATGCTGAAAGAAAGCAGAGGAAGTACCATTAGGGTGTTTGTTTTGTGTAAGGGGGAATTAGAAAGTGCATGATTTGAAATAATCTTTGTTTTCTTCAGTGATTTTTGTCTAAACATGTTTTCCTTTCCCAGCCCTGTCTTGAAACAGAAGTGCCCTCAGCTGAATAGCCAGAAGTGGTTATTTTGTATGAGCTGGATTTACCTCTGAGTATGCTGGATCAAATTTATTTCTCAGTAGTAATTACAATCTAGCTGTGTTGCAGTTTCTTCATGACTGTATTCATGGCTGGCAACAAAACCAGGGAGCTGGCACTGAAAGCTCTTCCCAGGAGGCATTCTTTTTTCATTTTTGCGCTATTTCCTAGAAGAGATGTGAATCTGAGGTGGCCTTGCCAATGATTCTAGGTGCCCATGAACTAAAATCTTCAACAATCATTTTGCAGATGTGTAGAATGATCATAATGCTGTATTTGTTATTGCTATGGCAGTGATTTCAAGCTCACTTCCATATGTGCTGTGAGTAGCTATTGGGAATTAGATTAAATAATTATTGTTCAAAGCTACTTATTGTCAGAATATTTCTTTTCTTGGTGCATCTTTGGCCATCCTGAATCCTTTGTTCCAAAATTGCGACAGAATTTAAGTCTAACCACAAAGATCAATTTTCTTCCTACACTGTGGACAATGTTTGTACGAGAGTGGAATACCACCTTGGTGACCATGAATAAAATAAAGGAATATGCTATGAAAGTTGCTGGGATGCAAGAAATTTGTGATCTTCTGTTAGAAGTATCAAAGTTTTTCCAGTATCAGAAGAGCATTGCTGCTCTGGTGCAAAGCTTTGCAAGATCTCACAAATAATGCTCAACTACTGCCCAGGTTCAAAACCAATAAATTCATCTTGAACAGGATGAGTTAAGATGGTCAGAGGACAAAGAGCTTGTTTAGAAAAGTATGACTACAACTTGCATAATTTAGTGAAGAGAGGGTGTAAAGAGCTTCTTATTACACCAAATAATACAAGTAAAAGAATGTGTATGTGGAAACCCACAATAAAAAAGAAGAAAAATATCTTTAGATGAATTAATAACATCGAGTAAAAGAAAGCCCTGATACAAAAGTGAGGTTCTGGTATAGCTTTGGGAGGATATTCCAGTAAAAGGTAAGAAAACCCTAGTCAGACAACTGGGAAGCATGCTTGATGACCTATGAAATACCCCCTGGAGTTCCATTCTTATGCTTTTGGAAAGCTTCCTGTCTAAAATGCAAATATTTCTGTGTATTAATTTTTATGTGGTAGTGACCTGCTAGGGCCAATATAAGGAAATTGCTGGGCATGTGATATTTGACCTTTGTTTCATCCCCAGTGTAGTCAAGCTATGTTTTAATCAGGATCAATAGTATTGTCTTCGTCACATCCATGATGAAGTAAATTACAGGGAGGGAAAGGTCTATTTTTTTTTACATCTTGCTAGAAATCAGTGGTTCAGTGGTTGCCAATATGTATGCAGGTTCCTTACTAAAATGTTTATTTTTATCACTCCCCTAGGGTTGGATGTTGTTCACAATCCTTGAAATATCCACCCAGTGAGCAGCAGTGATTTCCAGCAAGACATTTAAATTTCACTGGTACTGTCCTGCTGTTTCAGAACAGTGAACCAAGGGACTGCTCATCTAAATCTCTGGTAATAATGACAGCTTAGGTTTGATAAGCTCTGTCCTTCTTCCCTTTCTTTTAATTAGGTAAACTAGCATTGTTCCTTACTGTTTTGAAGAGAAGGATGGTCTGAGGTTCCCTTCTTAGGTTTTTTTGTGGTTGTGCCTGGCATTGTGACAGCCTTTTCCTCTGTTTAAATGGTGACTAGAATATATGTATTTTTTCTTCTTTTTTTTTTTTTTAGATACCTAGATCTCTAGGGCAGACTAGTGCTTCAGTGTACAACACTAGCTAAAAAAATCCTCGTAGTTCAAGTAAGGCCCATAATGATACGTATTGTAATTTTGACTGAGATTTATTCCAGAACATTCACATTATTAAGGCCATTTCATTAAATGCATGGATGATTTTATTCTTAAATCTTCAGTACAAGAGGAAGCTCTCAAAATTTCTCTGCAGCTTAATGCCATCAGTATACATAAATTTCAACTAAACCCAAATTTTATCTCAATATTTATTTTATTACCAGTTGATGAGTCCATGGGCTGAAGTGCCATTCACAGCACAGGGGTGCTTCATAATAGACTATTTTGCATAAGTACTAAATAATTTACATATATAAATTATATATCAAAATGCTCTCTAGAAACTATTCAATTCAATGATATTGTTGTTTTGTAGCCTTTAATACTGTTGAGTCTTTAATTTTTAAATCCAGCACCTCTTCCAAAGTAAACCCACAGGAATTAATTTTTTTTTTAAGAATTGTACTGACTTTGTTATTAAGACAAAAACTTGAACCTGATTTTGCAGCATTAAGGGAGACACAAATGATTCCATCAGAAGTTTGGCCTCATGAAAAAGATTTCCTTGAAAAGCTTCACATGAAAATTATTTAAATATTAAAAAAATTAATCATCTAGAAATTGTAGTTGTTCAGAAAGGTAATTTGATGGTCATGGAAGTACTGCTTCAGTGACTTCAAGAACCTGCTCTGTTCAATGGGCAATGAGAGCGCTACATTCAGAAATGGAAACAAGAAAAGAAAAGCAGTCAGTCAGAAGAAGAGTATTATCCCACCCAAGTTTACAAAATTTATAAAATACCAGCAGAAAATTAAGTACAGCTGACTGGATTAGAGACCATCTTCTATAGTTTTTCCAGCGGGTTTTGGCGTTAAGATTGAGTGGGTCTTCCCAATGCACATTACAAGTGTTTCATTTGTCGACATAAACTGCTGAAGAAGAAGAATTTGTTTTAGGTGATTAAGTACACTGTATATTAATGATGCACTGAACATATAAAACTAATCCTGGTTTAAAACAATATTTAAAATTGTTCTGTATATACAGACAGGACTATTTATAGCCTTCACAATGAATCTGTTAAAACATTGGCCCAGAGCTGCCACAGTATCATTAGCAAATTTACTTATTAGTATTTATGTAAGTCAAGACTAGACCATAGTAGTTTAGCCTTGCACTTTTTAAAGCCTGAAATTTTAGACACTTCCAGCCACGGACTAATCTGAATGTCTTGTGTTATGCCCTGCAACCCTTGTGAATGTCTAAGACAACATAGGATGCATAAAATATTACTGCATTCCTCTGAGTGATTCCAGCTTTAGATGCCCTTTTTGGGATGAGCACATAGCTCTCTATACTCCACACTCTGCACAACTGGGCATGCTATGATTTCCTAAACACAAGTATCCATTGCAATCAGGCATGGCTTAACATGCATGTGACCTTATCCTTCAGATGTAATGTGTCTGCAGGAGATCCACACCCTTTGGAAGGGGGCAAAATATAATGTCTTGTGGTGTGTGCAAATTGAGCTCTAGATCCTATTCACTACTGTGAGAGCTTTCACACCTGTCTCAGATGTAAACACCTACTTACATTTGCTTCTTAGCTATCTGCAATCTGGTGCTGAATTCTTTTTCCAAAGCTAAGGGGAATTAATTTTGTTTCTAGTAAACATGTAAATAAAATCTGTCATTTTAGCAAGCTTTTGCTTTTACAGATGGTAGTCTGCCATGGGGTTAGAAAGCTGTGCTACCTGTTTGCTCTATTTTTGACTTATTGAGCTGCATAATATTTTATGTTTTACGCAGCCCCCAGCAGAGCTAAAGCATTGCAAAAAACCCCTTTGCTCAAAAAATTTATCTTACAAGAATGGTGGTGAGTTCAAGTCTGCTAGCAAACGTTCTTTAAAACTGTAAAAGAAGCAGACCCCAAATCAAGAGGACTAGTGCAATACACATTATTTTGACTGTCCTAGCAGTCCCTGGGAAGGATTCAGTAGCCTGAACATAAGTGTGTAGTGCAGTTTGATATTTCCCAGGATACCCAAGACATCTGCATTGGGCTGACAGGTATGTCACAGGACTTACAAGAGACCTGTGTCCTCCCTGACAGGCAGCTGGAGACCAGGTGGGGTCGCCTGAGATGTCTCAAATGGCAGCAGATGCCAGTGTTTAAGCAATTGAATTCCACCCTTTGTGTACAATAGAAGCTGGACCACCGTATGTGTTGCCTTGTCAGACACAATGCAGCTAGCATGAAAGCTTTCTCTCTGACAGGAATCACCATCAATGATTTGTCTTTTAAACCATGCTTAATAAATTATTAAGAAATGAAACCACATGCATTAAAGAAGCTTAGGCTGGGTTCTGAGCTAATATAAATTATTGCAGCTGTACTGATCAGTGAACTGACTCCTTCCTTTTAATCAGCTGAGGAGCCCACTCCTAATGGAGCATTATGCATGTCTTTTACATTTCACATCCATTGACGTGGGATTTCCTGGAGCCAAGAGCATGTGCTGCTTGGCAAAGTGTGTTGGGATACAGTTGCTGTTATTTGGGTAGCTTCAGATATTGCCCCTTCCCTAGCACTCCTGTGACTTGCAGCTGCTCTTCTGAGTCACACAGAACAAAATTAAACAAAAAAAGAAAGCAAAACGCTCCTTAAGTCTGTGTGGGAGCACATGTCCTTCAACCACTGCAAAATTTTTTTGCAGCAATTGGGTCAGATTCCTGAGGGCCTGATTTTTCAGGAGGATGTGGTTAGTGGCTGTACTCCTTATTCCTGTGAATAAGTCCTGGCACATCTGCTAGAAAAGATGTATGGCCCCATCCAGGGAGCATCCCACTGCACAGCTTTGTCTGTGGAAATTAATTCCTCCAGCAGTATATATGTATCCATCCTGCCCATTTTTCAATTAGAGACTGCAAAATTTGGGGTAAAAATAAGCACCTATTACTATAATATTGTTTCTACTGCAATGTGAGCAGGATATTGGGACTGAAAAGAAACTGTTTTCCCTGCTGCTTGGTTTTAGCTTTTCGTTTAAAAAAAATGAATTAGTTCTTGGTCTTATAATTCCTAAAAAATTCCCCAAAATTGGCCAAGATTACTTTCAAGATCAGAGAAGGGCAGGTCAGACAAGCAGATGAAAAATTTATGTCCATCTAATGAAAACCAGTCTGTTTAATTTAGGCTGATAGTATAGGCATCTGCCTATTTCTGCAGCAGCTCCAAAGAGCCTAGACATAAGGACTGTGCTTCAAGAAGAAAATTTGAGCATATTTTAGGTGTTAAATTTAATTGCTGTGGATTTTGTCCTAAAACCTTTAAGTATGTACTTTATCTCTTGCAAGGAGGAGCTGTATGTGAGTGACCAGTTTCTTAATTTTTCACTAGAAATTGTCAGTACCTTTTGAAAAAACAAACAAACAAACAAACAAACAAACAACCCACTTTGTAATAATAACTATTTTATTTCTTTTCTCTTTTTATTGGTGGGGAAGATATTGGTGTTTTAACCTGTTTTTCACTCCCCCTTTTTAAATATAGGTAACATTTCCTCAATAAGTATATGCTTTCATTATTATAAATGGAAAAGGGAATTTATATAATATAAATGTAAGATATTATGGTTATCTGTAGGAGAAAAAACATAATCATATTTACTGAAATGACTGTCAAGCAATGGCAGCTGTCAGACCAGGCATGACAGTAGAGCAGAGATATCATATGGATTTGCCAAAAACCCATTCATATTAGCATTTAGAATCACAATTTTCTGCAGTATTTAGCTGTTTGTAAACTATTTTAAGCTGAATATGAATTTCAATTTTGACCTATTACACAGTTACCTGCTTCTCTGCTCTCCACAAAGGGACAACTGGCTTGGCATAATATTTAGTTACTTTTCTGAAGGGGGCTATTTTCTGAGTAATTGGTTCTGGTTAATGGGTGAAGGCTCAGACACGAGCTTCCTGAAGTTTATACGCGAGTTACAGCTCAAGGTGAGCTAAATGCCCCTTGTCCATGAACAATGCATGGACAGCTTGGGTCTGCTTCTGTCATCAGGTCTGTGACAAATGCTGCAGCAACGTTTGGTGATGGAGGGCTCAAACTGTGCTTCCAGCACATGGGTGAGGTGGAGCCTGCTACAGCACTCTGAGGGTTTCCAAAGTGTTTGGTATGCTTTGTGTGGTGATGAGATTTTCAGCCAGCAAGGGAAAACAGCTGGCATGTTGCTAGGCTGTGGTGTGCCAGCCTGGAGAAGAAAAACCTGTGCCTACACACTCAGCCTAGGCTTAAGCCAGAGCCTCTGGGCACACTGTTTCCCTTTGGTGTACTACACAAACACTGTAGGAAGTGAGTCTTGTATTAGTATTAGTAAAGCTGGACACTTTCTGTGCAAGTCCAGGTTTAAACAGTGTCTCATCCTGGATACCCCTCTGACCACGCCAGTAAAGTGTGGGGAGAACCAACATTATCATGGGTATTCTTACCATGCAAGAGGAAGTTTGGATTTTATTCACCAAAAACTTTATTCAAGGTTCACAAAATAAACTAGTTATTTTTGTTAGCATTGCACTGCTGTGAAAAATTGTGGTTGTGTGAGGGCGAAACCTGATGGAAGTTCCCCTACAGTACTCACCTTGTTCTAACAACTTACCCTTCCTCACTTCACTTCCCACACTGGATTATTTACCACCAAAAAGGCAGGTTATAATATATTGGATATGATTTCATTCTGATTTACTCAGGCATGGCCTGATTCTACATTAAGCAAGATATTCTTGATTACATCATAAGCTACTCAGTGTGATGTAAACATTTCTTTGTCCCGCATGTCAGATATCCTTCATTTCGTAGCAAAGGATTTATAAGAAAAGATAAGTTTACCCAGGGGAAAGTGAAAACTAAAACTAGATGTGAGATGTTTTTGCATGAATCAGAGCAATTACTTTTCCTTTTTGACTCTCCTCTTCCAAGACCTACTCTAGATTTCTTTTTTTTCCCTGTGTAAGAAGTTCTGTTCCTAATTTGAAGAACAATGGCATATGTTTACATGAGTTTAGTCTAAGTAAGAGAAACAGCTTCTTTAAATCCAGCTGCAAACTGTGTTTAAATATCTATCCTTCATATCAACTGAAAATTGAAAAAGCATGAACTGAAAAGAGATTAAAAATTCACCAGAGACTTCTTCAATGAAAAACTGATAAATACATAAGAACTGTAAAGAACATGAACCAAATGTCCAAAGATATGATACTAATCTGATTTTAAATTTATCTGATAAATTCTGGAAAAATGAGAAGCTCAAGCTTAATACAATGTTTACATGCTGAGGTTTATTTTCCAGATTTTTTTGTAGTAGAATGACAATAATGAAACCTAGAAACACATGAACTCCTATAATAGAATAATTGGCTAAAAACATAAAATACTATATATAAACTCAGTTATGTCAGTTTTTAAAACATGTTTGAAGTTATGTATGCACAACAATACTGCTAGAAAACTATTTTAGAGATTGAGTGTATTTTTCCTTTTGCAAGGTAATTGTACAGGCTTTGCAAAGCTGGGAGTCAACAATCTAAATGGAATAATTTTTTAAAATGTATCTAATTCTCTTGATTTACAGTGGAATTAGATATAATTAGTGGAATTAGAGCTGAAATTGGCCTTTTAGCACTCTACCGTGGTGCTTGATCATCTTGTACTTCCAGGATACCATTAATTCTTTTAGTATGTTAGAGAAATTATGAAGGATATACCCATGTAAACACTTGATCTTGGATCTAATTTGAACCATCAGAAATAAAAAAAGAATTTAAATTTTCTTCTTTCTAATAATTTTTATAGGTCCTTGAATCCTGCAGGCCTCTTTTGATGTATTATGCATAGATTTGGTACCCCCTTTCCTTCATCATATAATCAACATATGCATATTCATTTGTACCAGTCAGAGTGCTAAAATCTAGGGGAGTGCTTGGAAACTAATGTATGATATGGTTCCAAATCCTTCTTTTCAAATAGAAATTAAATAGATCAAGTTCATCCCCACTGGTTTCTACAGAGCTACATGAAGAATTAATTTATCATCACATACCTAAATGGAGTTATTAGTAGGCACTTAAAAATTTGCTTATCCATTTCAAAGTAAATAAGCACTGCAGTCAAAATTCATGTTGAGTATAATTTAACTAAAAGTGATTAGAATTTGCTAGGAGTAAATGCGGTCTCCCACTGTCAAAAATGTTCTCTGATTTACTTTGTGAGCTGAATTTAGGTCAATGATCAAGACTTCCCTTGGAAGATTATGGGCTAAAAGAAGTGATGAAATAAAGGGTTTTAGAAGTAGCTCATTGGACTCATAAAAAGCAATAAATTAGTGTACACAGCTTTTATTTACACAAATTTGTGCTTAATTGAGATGCAAAACTTTAACCTTAAAAAGATGAAAAATGTGTGCATAAAGAAAAGACAAGTATAAAATAATGAGGTCTGCAATTTTTCAAACTTCCATCTTGCTTGTCTGCAACACCCCCCCTTATCTTGCTGGGTTTTTAAATGGAAGTTTGTATAGGGATATCTTTTCTGGAAAGCCTAATGGTTTTTTAACAGCAGTTGACAGATGCTTATCAAAGAGTTTAAAGCAGATCATAATTAGAGTAATTTCTGCCAAATACAGGATTTCTTCTTTCAATTAGCAATTTAGCGAGTTCCTGGGGCAGAGATTATACCATGTCCATGATGCTGATAGCCACCAATGAATGTATGCTCCAGGTACCTGTATGATGTTTAAACACATATGTATATTTGGCCTCCTTTCTGTCCTGTGCTCATGCCTTCCCTGGCACAGTCATGTTCTATGGGAAGACAAACCATGAGCTTCACAGCCTGCCACACCTCCTGCTTGATCATTAATTGCATGCCCCTTCAGTCTGCTCTGGGCTTGGAGGCACAGTGTGCTGCCTTTGCTAAAGACAGATCATGAATTCAGGACAATGTTTATAGGCACCTTTTTCAAGGCAGGTGATTGCATTGTACCTCAACTTCCTTCTTAGAAAAATGGTGCTGAGTAATATTTAATCACCTTACCAAAATACTTTCAGAGATACTGATTTATAAGGAAGGTGGGAAAACACATATATTTTGGTGCTATATAAGGACATTTTTAACTACATTAAAGTTGTACATATCTTTGGAATTCAGTGATGTCCTTGTGAAAGATGGCATGATATACATAATAATTAACTCTTGGGATGATAACACTGTACCAAACATGAGCAAGGAACTTGAGCAAGTCTTGTCTGAAGAAAACAATTTTAAACCACCAAAAACCATGTACAGAGTTAGTTCAGCATTGAAAAGCTTGTGTTTCTCATTAGTTTTTGAGGCACATTGCTTGTAAATGGAGCTTTTCAGCTAAGAGAAGGTAATTGAGCTCTGTCTAGTCATGGATTGAGCATGCAGTATGTTGATGTAAGTTCATAAGTGACTTTCATTTACTAAACTGGCACACAGCCTTCAGATTGTGGATGCTTCTCTAAAATCCCATCTAAGATAGATGATTTCCTTTCAGATTCACTTAAGCAAAGATGTTTGGCCATGTTTAATTTGCTAAAGTAATTTCCAGATGAGTAGTTTCCTCCAATTGTCCATTAACATTAAGTGAGATTAAGGGAGCTATTAAATACTGATTCTTTTACTCAGGAGATGTCTATGCCTAGACAGCTTTCCTGCTGATATTTATGAGAACTCTTATGATATACTTACACTTCATATGCTAAATATTTTAAATTCCTCTAAAGAGACAAAGCAGGTGGCTTTGTACTCATTACAAGGAAATCTCATTTTGCTGTCCAAATTAGCTGTGGAACCAAAACAACATAAAATGTACGCCCATCTCCCTGATAAATGTTGACAGAACCCTCTAGCCAAAAATACATCCATTTAAATCCAAAGTATCATAACTAGTTGTATTCATACAGCTTTTATTTACAGTGGGGAATTCTTTGCAATGATCTCTGACAAGCCATCAGACTGTGATAAGTGATGGGTGAACTTCGAAAATATAGTTTAGTGAGACAACTAAAACACTGCTTGTTTATGCAGACTTTGCTAAACCTTCTTAGAACATCTGATAAGATCTGGCATTCTCCTGAGATTTTTTGTACTTGCAGATTCTGGCTGAGCTGTGCATGGGAAGTATTCAAGAGGTTTCTCAAGTGTAGGTGAGATAGGTTTTGATGGAGGAAATTCAGGCTGCTGCCAAATTTATGATCCTTGTGTTATGTATGAGGTGTCTAGATCTTTTCAATGACCAGTGGGAAAAAAATAAACAATGCTAATAATTAGTTTGAATACAAAAAGTTAAGAATGTTGATGATATTATTAAAAATATTTTGCAGCTCTAGGCACTTTAAAACACCTCTGCAGACTGATTTTAGTTAATTACCTTGAAATATTTACTTGCAACTGCAATTTACTACTCATTTGCAATTGCAACTAAAAATACACTTCCTTTCTTTCCTCTCTCTGCTCCTGTCACCGCACTAAGCAAGTCTGCTGTAACGTGCTTGATTTTTCACATCCATGGTTCTGACGTCTTGAGAGAGGGAGCTGCAAGAGGGAAAGGACAAGGTCAAACCAAGCAGGAAAGAGTCTGATGAGAGCACCTACAGCCTGAGTAGGAGGTGCAGGGGCAGTGCACACAGGCTGCTGGGTGTATGTTCTGATCCACCCGGAGGATGCAGGCTGCCATTGGGGCGGTGCCCAGAGCAGACCCTGTTTTGAGAGCACCATGCAGGGGACAGAAAGCAGGGACAGGTTCCTGTTTCTGCCCAAAGTGGTGGCTGATGCCTGGCACATGGCAGAAGGGGTCAGACCTGTGTCTGCTCTTGTGCTGCACCGCTATCCCTGGTGTATGGAAGAGCAGCAGCTCCCTGCCAGAATTTCTGCCTGGTGGCTGCTGCTGCTCGGGAGCAAGGCTGGGCACAGGGCCCCTTTCCAGCTCTGCCCTGACACTCAGGGCCTTCTTGGCGGTCCAGAAAATCTTCATGTGGCTTGCCTAGGTGATTGGATGCCAAGTCTCTCTTTGGAAACTGTAGTGAGGGGCACTGCACCACCTTCCATCTCCTCTGCCCAGCAGAAGGACTGGGAAGACAGATGCTGGAGGGTCTGTCCTGCTCAGCTCCACTAAGGACTTGTACATCTGTTTTATTTTGACAGTTGTCAGGAGGTTATGCAGCTTCCCAAGAAGGAAAGTCAAAGATGAGATTTCTGCAGGAGGCATGGGACCTTAGAATTGCTATGAGTAGTGGACTCTGAGCTTATCAAAGACAGATCATTCTCTGGTGTGAAAAGGATCGCTCCCAATCTTAAAATAAATGGGTTTTCTGGGTTGAATTTTTATAAGAATTGCAAACCTTTTTCTGCTTTCTTGTGTAACAACTGTAAGTAATTGAATTTGTTTTATTCTCAAATAGATTCCCTGGAAAATAATGGGAAATACCCTGGAAAGTTTGAGGCATGAACATGCTGGTGATATTTCTAATCTATGGCCAGTAAATAACCAATATTAAGATTCTTCTCCTAATTTTGGTTATATAAATGCATTGTACTCTTTTTTTTAGATTTTTTTGAGGGTTTTTTGTTTAGTTTTGGGTTTGGGGTTTTTTTTGCTTTTGTTTTGGTTTTTTTTTTGTTGTTGTTGTTTTGTTTTGTTAGTTGTTGTTTTTAATATTTCTTACCCTTTTGCATGTCAGAACTGGAAGCAAATCTCACTAATTAGGTTTTGAGTTTCTGCTATGGCAGTTATTTGGGTTTTTTTTCATTTACAGTTGATTCTGGTTAAGTGATTAATCAAATATTTAGTTTATCTTCTAATTACTTGTATTGATTATAAATATACAGCCAAAAAAGTAAAAGCAACTACTCATAAAATCAGCGGTGAAATTATATTCCCCTCTTATAAAAATTCCAAGATGTTAAGAAATTTCCTGTTTCCATTCCATAATTTTTTTCAAATTTTTCTATGAGAAATGAAAACACATCACTCCACAGGAACTACACTTTGAACAGCCCAAGTGATGTCTAAGGAGACTTATTACTGAGTTCCTGTTCCTACCTACCAGGAGCAATTCTTTGTGCTGGATCTAGTGCAGTTTGTATAAAGCAGTACCTCTGAAGTTGTCTTTGAACCTGACTCATCTCTGTATCTCCTAGACAAAAATTTAAGAGTAGATGTAATTGGGTGTACAGAAGGCTTTAGAAAATTTTGGAGAGCAAAGCACTGGCATCTGTGGCAGGATTCTGTTCTCTTTTCTGCTGGTGCAAATGTAGTGGTTTCAGGTGAATAAACATGTGCATATGTTACATTTATATCATAGTCTTTTTTCTTTCGTTCCAGCTCTCCTAAGGGAAAAATTATATCAGATAAAATTCAGGTGAATTATTAGAGTATATTTCAAAGTTATGAGTCATTAGCTCTCCTGTTCTTCAGACAAAGTTCTTCTTGTTATTATTATTATTATTATTACAAAGGAAAAGGAGAAGCTGAAGGCAAGATATTCTGCAAGATGGTTTATTTGTAAAGAAAAACAAAGAGCATCAGATCCTAAAAGAAAACTAATTTTATAATAGTTTTTAAAGATTTTGAAAGAATGAGTGGTGTCTAAAAAGGAGGGCCATCTTACTTTTCCATTTTATTCAGATAAACAGACAAAATATGGATGAAAATTCAGCTCTAGGGATTGTGGTAAGAACAATGAAACTCTCAGAGCAGTGCTTCCTTATGCTACCTCGTGAAATGGAGAGGAATAGGCACTCTGAGGTCACTGTTCATCTGACCTGTTTCAGACACTGGAAAAGAATGAAGTGCCTGCTTCTTTCAGTTGTCTGTAACAGGAGCCTGGAGTAACTGAGTTACAGAGATCAGGATTGTCATTATTTAGTCAGGTAAACCCCCACCATTAGAAAAGCTGCAGGTAAGTGCTAGTTGCTCAGGTTTAAAAGTGCTGTCTCACACTTTGGAAGTGTTAGAAAATACAGTAAGGCCATAAGGCCATAATTGTTCATTTCTAAAATGATGACTTCTGTCTCATGATCCTCTGATCACTCTGGCATTTGTATTGTCTACAAACATGGTCTTTTCATACACAACTTGAATTCATTAAGATTATTTCTGTGAGTTATGTTTGATACTGGTGTGTTAGAAAGAAGTTGTGGAAATATTTGATCTTAAAAACCAGATCTTCTTCTGATGTATATTGACTGACTTTTGCTGACTGCTGTAAAACTTTGGGAATTGCCATTTCTGTTGGCTCAGAATTCCTTTTCTGTTGGCTCAGTCAAGAAATGCAGATCCTGAATTAGAATGAAAGTTAACTAAGTCATTTCTGTATTGCTGATAATTTTTTATGGAGAAAATAATGGTTCAAAATTAAACAACCAAACTATTATAGTAATTTAAATAAAAAATCCTTTCATTTATCATTCTAAGAAATTGAGTACTTTCCCATGCAAAATTATGATACCCATGTTAAGGGAATTAACTTTCAGGGTATCCAAGCTCAATCCTGCAAACACTTAAGCACATCAAACTTGATTGTTCTTGCTGACAGAATTACATAATGATTAGATGAAAGGAATGCAACAGAGGTCATATGTTTGGAATTCAACACAACATATGTTCTAGTGCCTCATGACATATTACAATGAAAAGTTATTTACAGATTTGCTGTAAAAGAAACTGTGGTATATATGAATTAGATACCATTCCTTTAAATAATCTTTACCCTGCCTCATGGGATTCCCTCTTTTCTATTGTTTGCATTTGTACATTTGTTCAAATTACTCAGTGTGGTTTCTGGAGTTCAGATGTCATACTTTGCTATATTCCTAATATTATGTTGGATAGAAAGCAAGGACACAAAATTAATGTTTTCCTACTATCTAAGATTTAGAAGACACTCAAATCTTCCAGTGATCCAGTCACTCTACAAACAGAAAGTGCTAATATTGTCAGCTCTGTGCAAATGCCATGATTGTGTGGGAAAAGAGTTATTTCTGATTCTGCTTCAACGGATCTTAAAGTGTTCATTTCAGTCTTGAAGATGGCTAATTCTTCAGAGTTTGAAATATCTTTAAAAAATATTCAGTGTCAAAATACTCTGGTTTTCTATCCCATTGGAAAATTTTTTTGGAAACACAAAAAGTTTATAATGTTGCCAAATGCACTGGGTTTTTTTTGTTTCGTTAGTTTTTTTTTAAATGTCATTAAAAACCACAGAATTTCAAATGGAACACTACAAACTTCATAGCGATCCCCTCAAGTAAAAAAATTTGATCAATTTACAATCCAATTTCAACACTACTTTTGGGGATTTAATTTATTTTTGGACTGTGAGGTCACGTGTAATTCAGTTGTCAGATGAAAGGAAGAGCACAATCATAACCTTACTGGATCAGACCAAGGCCCACTGTCCTTATCCACACACAACCTATAACAAAGTCCTAGGGAGTAATCCAAGAACAAGACTGATATATCACTATAGTTTTCCAAAATATCCTCTCATCCTTTCTTAGTGATTTATGGATCTAGGACTTTCTTAGCCATAGGTAATGTCTTTGTGTTTAAAATTATGTAGTGAAGATTTAAAGACCCAAGACCACATTTTTCAAAGTTTCCTATGACCACATCAGGAAATTCAGACAATGATGCCTCAAAACATATTATTTTATTTTTAAAGAGCTGGCATTCATTTTCACTTCATTTTCATCTATTCCCATGTGTAGTTATCTCCATGTCATGAGAAGTCTCACTGAGGCAGGAGTGAACATGCAAGTCCCCTATATAATAAGATGTCACTGCTTTCAGATGTATGTCAAGTGGCAGTTTAATTTGGCTTTTGCTCACAGCTTCTTTTTGTTTTTAATCATCACACAGATAATTTACTCATGAATTGTAACAATTTACTATGTGGTTTTGCGCTCTTTTTGTTTTAATCCTGAGGCGCAACAAATACTAAGAAAAAAATTCTCTTGTGCCAAAAATCAAACAAGCAAATGTAGAATTTGATTAAAACCTATGTAAGTGTCAGGTAAAATGTAAGGGCCTTTCAGATTTTTATTACATACTGGTCTCTTTTGTCAGGTGGTATAAATCAGTCAGCTTCAATTTATGTTAATAGAACTAGTCTGACTTGTACCAGTTGAGGAACTGGCTCTTTCAGCTTCAGCATTTGTATGTTAAGTATCAATGTTAAGTCAATCAAAAAATTTTCTATGACAAATGATGAAGGTATGATAGAAACTAGGTGGCAGGGAGTTGTGTTATATGGTGTACTTTAAAATTCAAGGTCAAAGGTGTATATCCTGTTCCAGTCACAGCAACCGAGTCTTGAACATCCAGACATTTCCTTTGGAATAGAGGATAAGAAAATACAAAAAAAAATTAAATTAAAATAATCTGAAATTGTCTGATCATCCCTGTTTGATTGCTTCCCTGAGCTGTCGTAAAGAACTGATAGCTCACTGAATTTTAGTGAAACAGCTGTCACATAAAAATGTCATTGCAATGTGACATCCTGTCATCACTCCAAGTGAAGAGACCAAATGGATCACAGAAGTTAAACTGCTCCTCTTTGGAATGTGTACTTCCAGGCCAGAGTTAAAAACTTTGGTTACATGAATAACCGAAGACAGTCTGATGTTCATTTAACAACTATTTAACTGTTTTCCATAAGATTCATTCCACTTGACTGTGGTCTTCTAATTCTCAGGGTGTTGTCCTGTGCTTTAAGTGAACAGAGTCCCCTTTCCAGATATTTATCACATCTGCCTGGGTAGTTATCAGGTTTTATGATGGGTTGAATCTCCCTCCAGTGGATTTTGTTTTTCTCCTTGAGTACAGAATAAGTCTAGATGAATGCCCCAGCCTGCTCACAGAGATTTTGTGGAGTGGAAGATTAAAATCTGGACACAGAGAGCAAGAGATGGGGTTTCTCAGGAGGACTCCTCATGCTAATTGACAGAACACATCTCCTTTCCATGAGGGTGTTGTAACCACACACCCCTCTTGGGTAAGAGCAGTTGCTGCCAACATTTTGGAGACCAGCCACAGCACACATGCAACAGCCCAAGGGCACTCTGAGTTTTACAATTACTGTATACAGCCAGTACAAGGTCAGCATTAAGGTTCAGGTTCAGTTCCCAAGTTGGAGACCAAACTTAGTGTTAAACTTTGAAAAAATAGACCCTTGGGGAAAAACAACACAAAACACAACCTCTAGTAGTGGTAGTCCCATAGTTCTGACTGGATGGGATGTGGAACTAGGTCCTCTCCGAGCCCCAGCTCATTCTGGTGCCATTACTTATTGCAACAAAAGGAACCGGCATATTTAAATTTCACTGGTAAAAAAAAAATTTAAAAATTAGTAATTCTTTTTCTCAGATATCTGTAGCTGGAAATAAAAAGTTATAATGATGGCACCACAGGAAGAAGGAGAACAGCTCATTAACAACAGTTGTTATAGGGAGCATGTGAAAAACTTTTGATGCTGTTTTCTTCTCATGGGCAAAAGGATCTACTAGCACCTCCCACGACCTTCCCCCATCTCCGTTAGCAACATTCCAAATGGATTTAATGTTTATATGGATGGTAATAGTTTATTGCTAGATTTTAAATATGTTACATAAAACATGTGTTCTGATTTTTAGTTGATCATGCTGTACCAGAGGGGAGGAAATGCAATTAAAATAAAAACGACACACTAACTGGTATTTCTGAAGGCAGTTTTTAGAATTTAAATTGTGACCTCAGCATAGACCATAAATATAAAATTCATATGTGCTCTGCTTCCTGAATATAATTACCTATCACAAGGTTCATAGTTTAAATGAAATTCTTTATGAAGCAAGAAATAGTATAATAGTGTTTTCTGGCTTAGTGCCCTACAGGATGCATCAAGCAAAGATATTTTTTCTAATTTTAAAGAGAAATAAAAACATGTGGAACACATGCACTTTTGATGCTGTAATCCTATCAGAATATGTTTGTTTTTATTAAATTTTCCTCATTGAATGCTTCCTTTTCTCAGTGCATTCAGGGGTTGACACCATGTTCCACATGAGTTTAATAGTTATGTGAGCATCTGAACAATCTTTCAGATCCTTTTCTTTCCCTCTGTTTATAAATACTTGAAGCCTGCAGTTTGCCTCTCGGAAATGCTTCTCTCATCTTGGCACAAAGCCTGAAAAAACAGGATTTAGGTGGGTGAACTGTATGAGGATTAATCCTGCCAGACTGTAGGTGAACTACATAATTTTGCCCAATGCAACTTTTCTCTCATTTAATTGCCCTGTCCCATTTTTGCAGATTAAACCCTTTGTATGTGAACAGGGATGGTTCATCTCTCCATCACGAGAGTCACCATTTTTCTGTTTGTCTCTGCATGTCAGTGGCTCTGCATCTCTGAAGTTCATCTTTAGGGACACTCTACTGCTTTGGCCCCTAGTGCAGAATCAAAGATATCCAAGTACCAGCTAATGTCACCCTTGGGATTTAAAAGCCACTGCTAAACTCCACGTTTAACTTCCTTTTCCTTTTGGGAAATGGGTTAAGCTGATCAGCATAGGTCATTGTCCACATGCAGTACATCAATCACTTCTGTCCCAAAGAACTCCTCTATATTTTCACACTCTGAGACCTAGCCCATGGCATCAAGTCATCAATGACCACATGACATAAATGTCCCTGTTGATTTTGGTCACTAAGCTTATTTTTTATAATATTATTTTCTCTTCCTACATTGGTCCTCACTTTCAGTTTTCTAAAACTTTGCTCACTTAAGCACAAGGAGGTGTTTTGGTGGGTCCTACAGTCTTAATTCCAATTGTAGAGAATTCAAAAACCTTTACAAATCACGTGGGGCACTTTGTCTCAAAAGGTTTTTGCATTCTGTTCCAGCTTGCTGTTTAAATTTGTTCTCACTATGTGTAGAAATGTGTCAGGAAAAATAATGCTAGAAAAATAGTTTCTCTACATCTTTGTCATGAAGTTGGTCTTTAAAAATCTTCAAATGTATATGAAGATGTTTTTATAAAGTACTGATTTTAATAGATGCATATGACTATATTAAAGGCGTTAGAGAATCAGCAAAATAAGCATGTGTGATAAGGAACAAAATCCTAGATATTAGGACATATTAGATACTATTTATGCCCTCAGAATTGTTATGAAGTCTGCAAATATATTTTGCTTAAAATTCCTTGAGTTACAGTAGCACCTTGCTGCCTGTAATCTTATTCACATGTATTCTAAAGCTGTGGTAATCTGTTTTGTGGTGCATGCTCAAGGATGTCTGTGGCTATTATGTACCCATGGCCACAAAAGAAAATGTGGCAGGTAAAAAGAAATGTATAAAACTCGCGTAGAGATGGCAGCCTACAAAGATGGCAGTGACAGATGTTCTTGTTGCAGTAATCTGATCATGGCAGAATGACAACAGTAAAAGAACAGAAAGAAAAATGTTTAGAAAACACAGAAATGCTAGCAGTTCTCCTATCAGTGGAACAAATAAAGTTTAAGATAGTTTTCAGAGCTCAGTTCTGTTGCCTAAATATATTTGTCTAATGCCATGGAAAACCACTGCTATTACAGCCTATGAATCTCTAGTTAATAAAATAAAAGTTGTGTGAAGATGCTCTCAGCTCAGCCTAGAGTAGGCGCCAGTGGAGGTCATCTGTGTAGCTCTCCAGACTGTGGGGGAAATTCACTAGATCTTCACTGATCACAGCTTGGAAATATTCCTTGTGACTACATCTGGACACAAATTTCTTGAACTCTTCATTCTGCAGTTGTTTGGGTTTTTGGTGTGTGTTTTTGGGGTTTTTTTGTTTGTTTTTATTTTTAAGAATTATTTTCAGATATATTGTCTAATATCTGATAAGATACAGCCCCCTGATCCAATTACAATTCTTCTTCCATGGTTTTAGTATTGTAATGTCTTTCTCCTCTGTGCATTCAGTTTTCTGACTCATCCAATATTTTTTCTCTGATCAGGGTATCTCTGCTACCTGAACATTTTTTTTAAGAATATGTATAAAGACCTAATGTCTTTGAAATATAATTCCCCATCAAGGATGTTGAAATTGAGCAATAGATTAAGGAGTTACTGGTAGAGTAGGTGGAAAGGGCAAATAGAGAAAAAGTGTGATGACATAAAACCAGAAACTACATTCTCACTTTTTTTTTTCAGGCAAATAACTCTTTTGCTGCTGATATTTAAACACAAAACCAATTTTTTTAAATGAAGCCATTCTTTCCTTTTTCTATGCAGATTTTGGCAGCACTGTATGTATGGAGAGGGAAGATCTTGTTTGTCCTACATTTTGCAGTTCTGGAAGGAAATCAGTTTCCTTTATGGTTTTTTTGTTTGGTGTTTTTTTGTGGGGTTTTTTTTTTTGTGTGTGTGTGTGTTTGGTTTTTTTTTGGTGGTTTTTTTATGGTTTTACCTTTGATAATAGCTGCACAACCTTTTTAGTTGTTTGATTTTTCTAGTCTGTCCTTGTAAGAACTAGCACCTCTATGGTCATCTCTGTACATTTTGTAGACTTCCCCAAATTTCTTTCAGTTTGTCACTAATGTGGACAGGGTATTACCATCATTCAATGAAATGCAAATTTCCTAAGTGTGCTACCATCATGTATTCATTTGTCCCCTCGTAGATCTGATGTCTTTTAGTAACAGCAGTGAGACAATGTTTGCTTTTCATTTTCCAGGAGCAGATGCAGGCACCATCTTGTTCTTGTATGACAGCATAATGCATAACAGAGATTGCCAGTCAAAGTTAGAGCATTATGAATAGATAACTACTCCAAATCAGAGCACCTTCTGGCCATGTACAACAGCATCAGACCATATATTTCTTAATTTGTGTTTTTATTGGTAGCTTTTATCATATCTGAATGGAAGAATTGTGTTTTTCTCCTTCAACACTGAGTGAAATCATGTTGTTTACTACTTATTGAAGAAGTAAATCTTTCTCTTACCTTTGCTCCTCTGCTTGAGGTATTGTTTAGAGAAATAAAGCTGCTATTTTCACTGAAATTGAAACTCACCTTATTCCATTGTATATTAGATACGAGTCTTATCCTCTTAAAATGCGAGAACTAAAATAAGGTTCTGCTTCTGTTATTCTTCTGCTTTAGGAGCCATTTAAAGTTTTATTTGGGTTAAGCACATTTTAATCAGTCTGCAGAAGACAGGCCAGGTGCTCATCGTGTCAGGCAGTTGTCATTAGTTCTTAGTTCAGCCCTTCAGACACCCATACAAACCACTTTAGCAAGAACCAAGCTCAGCTATAGCACTGTAATTTTGCTGTCTGGTTTGCATTTCTGTCCTGGATCTTTGCATTATTTTCAAGTGTTTGAGTAATGCAAAGTTGCTTACATTTGGGTAAATTCTATCTGGAGGGGACATTATTAAAGACAAACATTATTCCTTCAGTGCATGTAATAATGTCTGGAAGTCTCCACGTGTTGTAGAGTGATCCCAGGCTTTCCAGCCATGGAGGTATCAGTTGAAAAACTCCTTATCTCCCCCAGGGAGGAAACCTGGGATCCATTTATGTGTTCTTTGTAGTTGATAAAAAGATTACAAATGGCCAGTTAATATTTCAAGATTATTCTAGCTTACTGATTAGCATGGTAAATTTCAAAACATTAAAACAAATGAAGACATGCTTTTTAAATATATTTCCTTTAATACTCAAAGCTTCTAGGGCAGTTAGTTATAAAAGGTCAAAGGTCAACCGATTGGTTCCAGTCTGGAAATTTAGACGAGGGAAGTTCTTTAGGGCTCCTGCTTTGGATCTGGACCAATTTGAAAGAGCAACAAGCTTGTTTTTTGGTTTTTTGCCCTCCTTCCTCCCTCCCTCCCATCCCCCCCAAAAATGGATTAATTTCTTGCTTGAAGAAGTGACAATAATAATACAGGAGGTCCCCACTTCCTATCATGTGGTAATTTGCATCCATAATATTTTGATTTGTCTGTTCCTATTTCTCAGAAAATATATAATAGCAGGGTGTCACACTGAGATTCAGAACCATTAAGACTTCATTAAAATATACTAAAGCATCCTAAAGCACAGTCACTAGAATGTGATGTAATCATAAATAATAAAAAACTAAATTATAGCTGTCAAAAATATTACTTATTATGTTCATTTTATTTTTTTAACTATAGGGTCTAAACCCTCCAATACCTAGATAGGGACATCTGTGTAATTCCATTATTTAGATATGAAATAAATAGTCCTTGTTAACCCTGATGGTGAGTAATGTGGAGGTTCTTCCAGTGCTGAACATTCATATCCCAAGTTCATATGTGAATAGCTTTCATTCACATAAGGAATCAAAATTTCTCATACAGCCTATCGTATTTTTTGTTTGAGTTTTTAAAAATTTTGCTAAGCAATTTAGCGTCTGTTTAAGTCATTAAAATGAGCACTTTAGATGTGGAATGACCAAGAAGAATGACCCTGATCATCCTGCTTAGATGTTCTTTCAATAAAGAATTAGCCTATACTCTCTGCAGCAATTGCTGACCCTTTCACCTCCTTTATTCTGTTGCCTCTCTGGCCTTCCAGGACAATATTCTGGCTGACAGGGAATAACACATCATGTGGCTGAAGCTCCTATTTAATCTCTATCTGTTGACCCTGTTGGCAAGTAATATGATTCGTCTCCACCTTAAAGCTAAATTATTTCTAATTAATTGCTCCATTTATGTCTTCCCTTCATCTAACCAGCTCGCTGGTGAGGGTCTATTTGAACATATTGATCACCTTTTCTCCATTGTAGGATGGAGGGCATGCCACAGGCACTAACTTACTTAACCCCCAGCAATGAGAACACTTAACACTGCAAGGAGCAGGTCCTTCCTTTCCTCTCTTCTGCCCCTCCAAACTCAAACTGAAATGCAGGGATACAGCTTCTTTGTCCTGATTCCCTACCTTTCTCCTGCATGACTTTCAAAGGAGTTTATTATTATTATTACAGTGCTTGTTGTCAGAGCCCTTTCTTCTGTCTCTTGAAGTGCCTCCCACGGTCATTGCTGACTCCAGGGCCCTTTCCTGTCAGTTTTTACATTAATGACATTCCCAGTGTACCTGAAATCTGAAATATTTATGTTTGCAGATGACAATGTTCCTCTGTTTGCTGCTAATGTCCTCTTCTCTCCTTTGAAAAGACATATGTGATCAAGTAGCTTAATAATATGCAGTACTTCTTTCCTCTCTATCCCTCTCTCTTGACAGAAATGTGTCTCTACTCTTTTCCTGCTCACAAATTAGTTACCCTTTCATGCTGCACAAACTTTACAGTTCTAGAACAGTAGCTTCTCTTCTTCCTTAATAAGATGCAAATGTTTTGCCTCTACAGAGGGGATCTCTTCAGAACAGGGCCAAGGACTGTTGGCTCAGCAGTGCAGGAGGAGACCTGTGCTGCTTTGGCTTTGTGGCAGGTTTGGATTTGCAGAATGGTCATGCACAGAAGCACACATGCAAACATATGCAAATCTGTACATGTACCTATGTATGTACACAGATGTCTTCCTCCCTCCCCCTAGACTGCAGTGCAGCATGCAGACCTTTCCAAGGGTATTGCATTCATTTGGGGAAGTGGTGGGGAAGGGGAAGAGAAAGCTTCTTGTCAAATATTATGACTACTTCAAAGGAATGGAGTCCTAATCTATTTAAAATACGAAGTACATTTGGATAAGGCATGTAAATTAATGTTAACTTAGGGAATACTTTGAGTAGACAGCTAAAAGGGGTGGAGATTGTTGAGGAAAATTAATTAGAAGGGGAAAAGGAAATCAGGAATTTTTAGTTAGAAAGAAAGAAGGGAACTTTCAGCAATAGGACATGTATTTTTTTCCTGTGAAAATGGAAATGTGACCAGCCAAATTGGTGGACAAAACTGTATGGATTAAAAATGAGAAGGAGTGGAGGATAGCTCAGGGAAATGAAAGCTTATCTCTTAAGCTGCTAGTTCAAAGGAACCCAGCCAGCAAGGACAAGACACCCCGCCCAGCAGTCACTGGAGTACTGAACAGAGATCTGAATGGAAGTCAGCACAGTTTACTGTTTCCAAGATTCATTTGATGTCTGCTTCTGAGTAGGTGCAAGGGGACATACACAATAGTCATGAGGTAAATAGAGTGGAAAGGATAATCCCAAGAAATATCTGTGATGCTGAGAGAAGGCTCCTTTTGCTGATGTGACAGTGAAATTGTTCTGGAGACCTACCATGAAATGAACGGGAATGGGAGGCCTCACAGCACTCTCTATTCTGCCATTTTCTAACTCCTGGACTTTTTGGAGAAGAGAGAAATAAACCCTCAACAACAGTGAAGTGTCAGCCGTGTCTGTTTGCTGAGTTTTTATTTACTGTGGTGTTGTTCCTGTGAAATGTCTGAAGACCACACATAGGAGCTATTTGGCACCATGGGCAGGAAGGAGCACATCAAGCAACATGGAAGGTCTACCCAGAAAAGTGCAGTGGTGTGCAGAGGCCCAAGTTGTCTTAAATACCAGCAGCTCTCACCACATGAGTGCAGCAGACTCTCATTGAATGCAATGAATGCATTCTTCTCCCCTCCTCAGCCTGAAGAGAGCACTTAGCTGATGTGAAGGCTGCTCCCACTTCTCTGCAGATGTGCTCAAAATCAAAGGTGAGGATACAATATTAACTCCAGAGCTGGAATTACAATCCCTGAGCTGACAAGAATGGAAATATTACTGAAGCATGGAGAGGAGATATATAACATCCTTAGAAGCAAGCTCAAAAATGGAGTTGATGTGGCCTCCCCTTCTGCCTGGAGAGAATGGCTTCACCTACAAAGGCACTTGTTGTCCTCCCACAGAGCCTTTCTGGGAATGAACTACTCCTGTGCCTCTGAGGTCCTCCTGCCTGTGCCAGCTAGTCTATACAGGGAATTGCTAACTAGTGTCTAGGCTAGGCAAGTAACTGCATTGTGCATCTTCTTTATGGGGGCAAATTGTTTCAGTAAGACAGACCGCATGTAGAAACATACCTACTTCACAATATCCCAGGTGACACATGCATCACAGACTTATACAGATATTTGCTGTTCTATTTCGTTCTTCCACGTTTTCAGATTCAAATGACCATAAAACAAAGTAATAATAAAAAAAAGTACCACACAATTCCACCTGTAAGTCACTAGAACATTGAGCTACATCCAGTTCATCACAGATCTAACCATAAAAGCCAATGAGTGCTTTTATTGTATTGAGGCAGGATTCTTGAACTCATCTCAATTTGAATGGGGGAGCCAAATTGCTAGGTTTCAATCCAGTCTTCTTGGGAGAACTTGTTCCCAGTGGAAACTGGCTTTTTGACCACATTGGTTTTGTCTTGGGGAAGGTGGCACATCCCCTTATCCCATTGCAGTCAAAGAGTGGCCTAACATCTAAAAGATGTTAAAGGTGAGGATAAGACTGCTCTCTGAAAGTAGTCTGATCTTTGGCTCATTTTTACTCAGCAGGATTGGTATATTCAAAGTAATTTTAACCTTTTGTCCTCAACTCACTAAATTATAGAAATTCTACTGGATGTGGAAGATCACAGATTAGATTAGATTTCCATCAAGCTGAAAGAATTCCCATGTCTACCCATGTCTCAGAGGGTTTTTTTCATATCTAAATACATTATATATATGCTATATATGTACATACACATGTTATACATGCAACTCAATGCTACTAATTCATCTGTGTTTCCATAAGAGGCAGAAACACTAAAGTGGTAAGAATAGTTTGGGATAACATGTAAAATCTATGCACAAACATTTTTGTGGATATGAAAATTTCCAGCATATTTAAATAACATTATAGATTTGAACTTTATACTACTGGCATCTTGTACAGCCATTGCTATAATTTTCAACAGTCTGTGGAATATTAGCTAGAGATTATATAGTTCTTCCTCTCTTTTCCTAACTTGTTAAAATGTATTATTTTCAACTGTTAAGCAGTGATTGAATTTGAAAAAAATGCTGTAGTGGTGGATGTAGGGTATATGGCTTTTTAATCACTTCAGGACAGGCAATATTACTGTGCATCCTCTGTGGCAGAAACTATTAAATAATTGCTAGGCTACCTGCTGCACCTTATAATAATTCTAATTTTTTTTTCCTGAATGTTTGCTTTGAACTAGTTTCAGCATCTGCTACATAGCAGGTTTTTAATCTTGGTTCTTATCCATACATATTTACCTGAGGCTGTCAAAGAGTTAGCACATTGGTTTATTAGCTGCTCTGCTAACCCAATCAGGCTGATAAATGTAGTCTTCAAACAGTAGTAATAAATCAGAAAGCATTTTGGATAAGATATGACTTTGTCCTGTTCAATCAGCTATGTTTGAAATCATTGCATTTGAATATATGCACTGTTCATGTGAGAAACACTGTTTGAAATGAAGGCCAATGAAGCCTTCAGAGAGCTGACAGGTAGCAGGAGATGAGACCAGTGTAAGCTGGGGTCAAATAGTGCTGGGGTTGCGCTGTGCTATAATAAGTTGAAAGAGAAAGAAATAGGAAATCTTGAAAATTCCTTTTCCTATCAAATCTGAGACAATTTCCTCAAAAGACACAAATGCAGTACTTTGACTGCTCCTTAAATTATGCTGCAAATTCAGTGGCAAAGAGACATGTAAAAAATATATCTGGAGGGGTGTGGGAGAAAAATGTGAAGATACATTATAGAAATGGTGGTGAATTGGACAGCTTTACATCCTAGAATGCTAAAAGTACATCCCAGCTCAAGAGTAACCTTATTTACTTTGTTGTGCAACACTAGAATAATGGCTACAGTTCACTGTTTCACTCCCCAGTACAGAATTTATACATCCACATGTAAAGTCTGGATCTATTGTCTTTTTAACTTTAGATTCCCAGTAAATCTACCTAACCTTTTGCTATCCTTTTAAGCCTACTTCTTTTGGAATAACTACCTATGAACTGGAGAGGCTGTGCTCATGTTAACATAGTTCACCCAACCAGGAACACTACACAGTGCATGAGCATCATCCAGGACTTTAGGGTGGTCTTCAGGGAGCCTCAAGCATGAAAGCAAACAGAAAGTTGACCCTGTTTGCTGATGCTGACATTGTACTGTAAAATAATAAGAAAAAGGGAACTTAAATTAAGAAAAATTAGTAATATAGCAGAAGAATGTAAAAGATGCTTGGTAAACTTTACTGTACCCAGGATATGTAGCTGGCTGGTGACCTGAAGGGTTTCAGCTACTTTTCAAACCTCTGGGCTGGAAAGAAAAACTGAGGAAAACAGTGGACCCTTTTACAGCAAATAATTAAAATTTAACCTGTAAGCCTGAGAGCATTTAAGATTGCAGGATGTCGGAGTTGTTTTAAAAAAGCTTATTTGTTTCTATTTTGTGAGATATAATTCTGACAGGCTGGAATTTGTGTTTTCCCTATTGTTTTCCACAGAATAATTTCATATGCTGCTCTGATTGCAAAATACATAGATTTTTGTGAAGATTGAGATTGCAGGAAGCCTGTAATTCACACTTTTAAGCAGTGCTACTCTACAGTAAAGCATTCTGTTTCCAATACAAAAAAAACCTGGCCACCTGGCCACAAGAAGATGAAGACTGTAGTGGCATACGATTAGCTTAGCAAAAGAGCATACAGAATCCTATTCAAGAGCCAGGCAATAAATACACCAAATATTGCAGTCTAGTCTAACATGGGTTAATATTGCTATCTTTATAATCTTGCAAAACACATTTAGAGATGTACCCTTGTATTATTTCAAATTATTTCCTCATTGTTTCTCCATGAGAAATGCACACACATAAATTGTTTATGAAAGCTCATCTCCGACACCATTTATCCACTTTCCTTCAGATATCTGATTTGCCAAAACCTGAAACCTTGCTTTGTGGTATATGAGACACTTCCTGACAAAATCCCCATTTAAGGGCTAGAGACGGGGTGTCTCTTGGGGACTGGTAATGAGATACAGAACAGAATTCTGCAAAAGTTCAAAACAAAAGTATACACCATGTGAAGCGAGCCTGGTTTCATGCCTTGCTGGAATGAAACATTTCATGTTTGCAGAAATCAGACACAGCTCATCACGTGGTCTGATTTGGATATGAAGTCGGACATTACTCGAGCTTTAGCAATATTTTCCTTTCCAAATGTAATTGTACAAAACATGTACTATAACTGAAAAGATCCTATCAGCATATAAGGGGCTGCAGAGTTGCTGCAGAGCATAGTAATGTATAACAAGGTATATAAGCTGTTCTAGTGTAAGTTGCAGCATACCAAGGCACTTTTGCAGCAGTTGGATGTAGCAGCTTCTCAGGGCCTCATGTTACAGTTGTGTACTACCTCAAACAAATTTCAGCTCTGGGAGATATGCACACTGAAAGGGGCAGGCAGAATACTGTGGAAGAGCTGAATGCACAATCTGAGATCCCATTAGTACTCCACTCATTTTTGCTGGGGTAGAGTTAATGTTCTTCATTGTATCCCACAGGGAAGATTTTTGAACAAAGCAGAGTTGATAATATAAGGATATTTTAGCTATTGCTGAGCAGGGCTTACACAGAGTCAAGGCTTTTTCTGCTCCTCACGCTGCCCTGCCTGTGAATAGGTGGGGGGTGTACAAAAGTTTGGGAGGGGACACAGCTGGGACAACTGACTCCAGCAAGTATTATCCTAAGGAGTATTTCATACCATATAATGTTGTGCTCAGCAATAAAAATAGGGAAAGATGTGGGGAAGGGAAAGGGAGATGTTTGGAGTCAGGTTGTTTGTCTTCCCATGCAACTGTTAGTTGTGATGAAGCCCTACCTGTGGAAATGGATAAAAATCTTCTCTCCAATGCAAAGTCGTGAATGAAACCCTTATTTTGCTTTGCTTGTGTGAGTGGCTTTTGCTTTATCTATTAGAAGCTCTTTAACTCCTCTCATGAAGTTTTGCTCTTTTACTGTCCCAGTTCTTTCCCCCATCCCACCTTGGGGAGGAATGAGCGAGCAGATGGGTGGTGCTTAGCTGCTTACAGGGGTTAGACCACAGCAAGTACATGAGTGTTGTAGGCTTTAGGGTATATGGAATGGTGAGTGGGCTACTCTGAGGCAGCCTCACAGTCCTTCTGTAGGATTTTAGACACCAGTCCTCTCTTCTCTGCATTTCCTAGTCTGGTAATCTGGCATTTGCTGTCTTTTGGGGCATACCTTGGTGCACATTCAGTCAGGGTATACCAATACATAATGCTATAAGTGCCCATGCACGCTTAAATGGAAATCACAGTCCTAGCCTGCAGAGTAATCAGCACTGCTACGTGGGTTGGTTTTGGCAGGTTTGGTGGGCATTTTTACCAGAAGTGACTACTTCTTGAGCCTCATCTTTTGCCTCTGGAAGGCCCTGAAAAACATGGGTTTTCTTCCTCAGGAAAGACATTAGTGGATGTCCCCCAAGTGTTGCTTGGAGCCATTCCTCTTCAAGAATATATAGCATACATAATACTGTTTTTCCCTGTCTCCCTGTAATAAGATATCACAAATGGAAGTCAAATTAATTTTCTCAGTTTCATGTCCTCAGTTTAGAAAGTTACTTAAACCCAAATAACTCCACTTATGGATTTAATTTCATTTCAAGCAATAGGAAGATGAGGTATTTTGCATTTAGGAAAATGTAAACAAATTGAGAATTCAGATCTTGGAGAAAAGCAAAAAAGCAGAAAGAAACATTAAATAATCACATCTGCTTCCAAGAGAGACCCAGACGATGCACACCATGACACGTGACTAGAAAAAACAAATTTCACAGTTGGCTTGCAGTCAGACACCTGCTCTGAAACCCATGACTCAGTGGATCATAGTTCATTAGCCCACTCAAACTATTTTTTAATTATTGTCACATTTCGTTATTCAAAACCTTGGCCACTTCCCAAGGAGAAGGATCATCCTCCAAAAATGTCCTTGAATTCTACTGAGAGGAAAAGAAAAGAGGAACTTGGGGTAAAACCAAATTATGTTATAGTACTGACAGTAAAATCTCCAAACCTGGATATGTCTACATTAACAATGAGATTCATCCTGAATATATAGTTCAGTGGGGAATGCTATTTGTGACAAGAGAAAAGCAAAACTCTTTTGGCAGATTTTAATCTAATTTTTAAGTATCTTAAGACAGTTGAGAGAGTTTTTGGTAACCAAAACAAACAATGCAGATTTTTTCTTTTATTTTTCTAGGAAATGATATATCTCCCATAGACATCCATATCTCATGTATTTCTGGCATGAGCTATGATGTAGCCAACTGTTAGTTTTACAACACAATTGCTCAAGAATGCTCTCTTTTCCAGATGAAACGGAGCCATTAACTTCCATACCAACTAAGTTGTAAATGTAATGTGTGCCCAGTGAAAAAAATCTTAGATCAGCAGGGACAAATCACTGTCTTTCAGTGTTTAACATAAAACATCAGAGAAATTGAAAACTTTATCATAAAGTAGTTTTGCTTAGATTTTTCTCTAGAGATAACAGAATTCAGGGTAATCCCCTATTTCTAGGCTTTCAAGTCCTGTATGTTGGGCACCTTACCTAGCACAAAGTACTCTGACTTGGGGAAGTAACAATTGCCCTGTCTGTAGGCTCCATCAAAACTGTGTGGAAGTCTGAAACTCTACCCAAGTCCACCAGGAGCCTCAGATCCTTCTCTGCAGAGTTGCCTTCCAGCGGGCCAGCCCCTGATCCATGCTGGTGCCTGAGTTTATTCTGCCCCAGTGTAGGACCCTGCATTTGCCTTTGCTGAATTTCAGATGGTTCTTCTCTGCCCCTCTCTCCAGTCCATGGCAATCCTTCTGAAGGGCTGGCTGCACACCCAGCACACTGGGATATCAGCAGCTCCTCCCAGCTTGGTGTTGTCAGCAAACTCAGTGAGGAGGCATCTGCCCTTTCATCCAAGCCACTGATAAATGAGTTTGTCCTGGATTGCCAAGCAAACTGTGTTCTATTGCCATCTGTATGGCAGCTGTCTTCTGTTAAGTGGGCAGTTTTCCTTATCTCTTCCACAACCACCCCTCCCTCCAGGCACACACCTGCTGATAACAGGCTGTTGAATGTCACTGCATGACTGATAAGAATTACAGCATCCCATCGTGAGATGCTCCGCCCAGAGGGAGGAGCCAAGCATTCCTACCTGGATATAATCGTGAGGTTCTAGAACACCAGCATATCATTTCCACTGGATTTCCCAGAGGAACAGCTGCCTCTTCCAGAGGCAAGCTGGAAGGCAAGCTTCAGAGGAAGAGTACACCCTTTTCTACAGGATCCCTGCTCCAACAGAACCACACCTGACACTCCAGGAGGACTGCAGCCACAATTCCAATTGGACTGCTACCAACACCCTGACCAACAGGGTGGTAGGTTGTATTCTGATTCTGTCAGTGTTGTTTTGGTTTACTGCATTGTTTATCTTTTTATTTTCTTCCCTAATAAAGAACTGTTATTCCTGCTCCCATATTTTTGCCTGAGAGTCCCTTATTTAAAATTTATAGCAATTCGGAGGGAGGGGGTTTACATTTTCCATTTCAGGGGAGGCTCCTGCCTTCCTTGGCAGACACCTGTCTTTCCAAACCAAGACAAAGTTAAATACTGCTGGGCCCAGTATTGAACCTTGTGGGACACAGTTGGTGACAGGTCTTCAACTAGACCCTGTGCCATCATGGCCCTTTAGCATTTGTTGTTCAGCCACTTCTCAATCTGCCTTACTGTCCACTCATCCAGTCCACACATCCTGAGTTTGCCTATGAGGATGTTGAGAGATACAGTGTTGAAAGCCTTGCTGGAGTTGATGTAGACAAGATTCACTGCTCTCCCCTCACCCACTGAGGTAGTTTTGTTGTAGAAGGCAGGTCAAGCAGGACTTACCTTTAGTGTGAATCAGTGCATTGGCTGCTCCTGATCACCTTCTTGTCATCCACATGGATAGAGATGGCTTCAAGAATGAGGGACTCTATCACCTTTCCAGGGATTGAGGTGAGGCTGACTGGCTGGTGGCTCCCTACATCCTCCTTCTTGCCCTTTTTGAAAGACTGGGGCAGCATTTTTTTCTTTTTTTTATTTCCAGTCCTCAGGCATCTCTCCTGACCTCCATGGCCTTTCAAAGACCATCGTGAGCAGCCTAGCTATGGCATCTGCCAACTCTCCCAAAACTCGTGGGAGTTGGGAGCACCCCTGTATCCATGGGTTGAATCCCATCAGGGCCCATGGATTTGTGGATGTCAAGTTTTCCTGGGTATTCTCTAAGGTAATCCCCTCACCAAGGGAATGTTTTCTTTCCAACATTCCTTTACCGTGGTCTGCTGGGTCAGAGACACCTGTGGTCAGCTGCTGGCTCAGGCTCACTTTGTAAAACACAGCACTGATTGATTCAGACTCTTTGTATTCTATATCAAAACAGGAGAGATCTGTGCAATTTTTTGGTTGTCTAACTGTGTTAGCACATGCAATTTTCAGAAATTTTAGCCATCAATGCAGCTCAAAGTCTTATCTGTACACCTAAATATGACTTCTTAGAAACTCTAGGGACAAAGAAGGAAATTAATCAGGAAGATAGCTTATTTTTTTAACTGATAGCCCTGTTATAAACCAAGGTTAGAACAGAATTACTAATTGTTAGTTGTAAATACATTGTTTTCATGAATATTGGGAAAAATGGTGTCTGAGATTTGCTTCTAAAAAAGAGAAAGATAAAATATAGGGGTAAGATTGTTCATAATATAAAAATAAAGTAGGACAAACCTCAGTAAGACTTGTATTCATGGTTCCTAGACATAGGACAGTGTCTAGTTCTAGGATAGAGGAAGAACCCATTTAGTACCTGCTCCTTTTTATTTCATGACAACTTTCAAAGTACTGGCAGTCTATCTTTCATTACTATCCAGAGGAAAAAAACACATTCCCCTACTAGTGGAATTCATCGTCTTTCTGGAATTCCTGACTTTGAAAAGGAAGGATTTTTACATTTATCCTTGTTCAGTCTTAAATTGTTTGTCAGGAGACATGTATTTTTATTCCACACTAAGCTTACTCCTGTATAATACTGATCTTTATCCCTTAAGATTTTGTTCTTCCTTTTATTTTTTTTTCCTCATTCAAATAATTTCTCTGTCTCAGAGGGCAAAACCCTGACCTATCAGATTCTGCAGAGTAATTTTAGATTTTTCCATTAAGATTTGTAAGGGTTGGAAAGGTATAACTTAGCAACTGACCTTACTAAGTGTGTCATTACTTCTGGAGTGTTGTTTACTCTGAGCTGAAATAAATGGAAATTATTAAAGTAATATTTTATTGACTTTAGTAGAGGGGTGATATGAGAGAACATAGTATGGAGATGATTAACGGTAAATCAGTCACATAAGGTATCAGAAATGACTGTAATAAAAAAATTCCTCCAAACCTCTCTTACAATATATCTAGAAGGAAGAGGAAAAACAGAGGAGAAATATTCTTGTAAATAACTAGTATTAAGTATTACCTGTCAGGAACTTTTAGCTGTGTTTTTGATACAACAGTATTGCCTCACTGGGGCTGGAGTTGTAGTTCCTGAAATAGGACATAAAGACCCCCAACAGAAACATTCTGACATCAGCCAAAATAACCAAGGAGACACAAGGTTTCTGGCTAGGCACATGCAACATTGCATATCTGCCCTGATTTTGGAGGGAGTGCACCATTGTTCATCCCTAGACCATCACAGCTCCATCATTATTCAGTTTTTTTGCTCTTCCCTAATGTTGCCAGGTGGGCTGGTTCATGAGTCTGGAAAAAGAATTTTACAAAGGCTCACAGGAGAAGAGAAGCAAGCTTTGTGGGGGATATGCTGTGCTAATTAAAACAAAATCCCAGAAGAACCTCTCTCCCTCAAAAATACAGGCCAATTTGTAAATAACAGCAAAATTTTTTTCTTGAGACCTACAGGAGAGACAAAAGAGGTTAGTCTTGGAAATGTGCCTAAGTCCAACAAAATTATATTTACAAAATCTGATTTTTACAAACCTACTAAAGTGTAGCTTTGCATGAGCAAATGATTGGACAAATCATTTCACTGCAGCAGCATCCTAGTGTTACTTAGCTATTTGTCAAAGGACTAATTTCTTGGGAAAATATGTATTGAAAATTGACAAAGATAAATAGTCAGTTGAAGAGTATTTCTCTAGAAAAGCAAATGGATGCTGCAAGAGAATTAGAAAACTTTTACTCTAGTAGTATGGAACGGTATTGTGCCCACCAGTATTTTGCACAAAATCTGTCATTGCTCAAAATTACTTTTAGCCTTGCCTTAGAAATTTTAAAAAGTTCCATTCAATTCTTAATATCTTATTTTATTGTTTACTTCTTCTGCATAATATGACTTTGGTGAAACAGAAATAACCTGGCTTTATGACCAGGCCTGAAAATTTCTTTTTTCTCAATGAAAAAATGCTATGGTTTTGGCTTGTCTGAGGGTTTTCTTTGGGGGGGGGGGAAGGTAGGAAGGTATATAGGACTATGGGACTTCGAGTGATAGACCTCTCTGATGTTAGCAGTTAGTATAAATTAGGAACTTGGCCAGAGAAGTTCTGCTCTTGGTGAAGAAGTGAGATATATTCATTTAGGTAGAAATAATTTCTTAGACTTTAATATCATCACTGGACTGAAATTGAGAATTTTGGGTTGGACAAAAGGGAGCATAGGCCTTCTAAGTAAGAAAATTCACAGTCCAACAAAAATTTATTATAAGTCTCTCTGAAAACTGAGTATTAAGAATTACTGTAATACTACTAAACATTAAATGTCATTCAGAGTATTGTTTAAGCAATAAAAATTTACTTTGGGAAAAGTATGCAACATAGTCACTACACAACTGGAAAAAATTAGTTTCTGTTATAACTTGAGAGTTAAACTGAATGAACTTTAGGACAAACTTCTGGAGATCATACTAGTATCTTATACTGCAAAGTGTATTTGCCATTTTTACCTCAGGTTTACAACTGCAGGAGCATGTTAGAACTGACATCAGTCCTTTTAAGTGACAGCAATGCATAGGAGCTTTCTTCCATCGCTTGGTAAAGAAGATGCAGCTCTTTCCTCTAGGTGTAGCGTCCAAAACCATTGCTTGTCTTTTCCTTCTTCTCTTATTTTGTGGGTTTATTTCTTGTACTGCTTGCTTGGAAACCCATACCTTGATATCAGAAGGAATGAAATGAGGCTCATTCCTTTTGAACTCTCACTTGGTGCTTTTTTTTCATTAATTCTTCTCAGGTTTACATCAAAACTTATAAGCAGAACTTCCTGGAGTGACCTCTGTAATCGTTGGTACAGATCAGTTATAGTCTTGAAGTGGTTTAGAATACCTTTTGGCCAGAATTTCAATACCCATAAACTGTTCAAATATTCGAGATGGGATTCTATTCTGAAGCCCATGAAAATCAGGTTTAACTGTCCCAGCAATTAACTTTCCTTCCTTTATGTGCCAGGAATGGTTTCTTGATGATGACAACATGTTGTAAAATTCCTCTCTAGTTTTGTAGGCAGTGTGGGAAATGGAGAATGGACATATAGTACAGCTGAAAGAGTCTAAGATTTATGCTTTGGGTGGATGATAGACGATATGTGTTTAATTAAATTCTTCTTATGTCAGTTTGATGTGGAAATATTATTTATTCTACAGGTATACAGAGTAACAAGTGAATTAAAGATAGACAATATTTAATTATGCTTATGATTTGTAAGAAAAGCTACAATAAAAAAATTTGTTCAAATAAATTGGATCTTGAGGACAGTGCATATCATGAGATCGATAAACAGCATTTATTAAGCAGCTCTTGTAGAAGAGAGAATTCTGGCTTCACTGAGATCTCACTGGAAATGCAGGCAAATGGATGAGGTGGAAGAGACTAAAAGTTAAACCACTAATGTAGGTAAGTGGAAAAAATAATGCTATTGAAATGTGTCTACTTGAATTATAATTTAATCAAGATGTCATTTGTCCTCAATTGCATACAGATACCTATAAAATACCTATACTATGTCCAGTGCAAGTTTATTACTTTTTAATATGGACCCAATTGGCAGTCATATCCAGTTAAAGGATGAAAAGATGTAAGATGGAAAGTCTTATTGAGAATATTAAGGTGTGTAGATCTGCACTTTTACATTTTTTACCATTCAAATCACAGTGGAATGCAAGTCTTTGATGCCTGTTAGATCCACTTTTTATGAGACAAAATTTTTAATATTAGAAGTTGGATAACACTACAGCAACTTCTGAATCCCTGTTGGGAGGTTAAAAAGAAAAAAAAAGAAGAAAAAAAAAAGAAAAAGGAAAAGAAAAGAAAAAGAAGAAAAATATTTGAGGAATTTGCTTATTAACATAATTGGAGCATGCATTTAATTCTCATTTCAGCAGGGGTGTGTCAAACCGTTTTGGAATGTTTACAAGTATTGGAAAAATTAGACTTTCTTTAGTGAATGTCCACAATTGAAGGGAGTTAATAAATGTTTTCTTTATGTGAAACCAGTACTTGCAATTGGCTAGTGCATTTTTCTGTGCTGTTTTGGTATACCTTAAAACTATGGACATCAGAAATTTTGTGCACATTACCTCCATGTTGAAATACACTCCATAGTAGGCCTTCTGCATTCTTTATTTAGGACTTTATCTAAATTGTGAGGAAATGTATGAGTCAGGAAACCAGGAAGCAGCGGATCAGTGGTTCAGTTCTGTTCCCTGAACACAGACATCAATGGCACCTGGGATTACCTGGGGAACCAGGGATATTGGTGCCTTGAAGATTCTCACATGATCTATGGGAGATCCCAGGGACATTTCTGGGCAGCTGGAACCCAAGGATGACACTCTGCAGTATACCTACTTGTCATTTGCCAGGCAGTTGAATTTTATACCAAGAATGGAATTCAGGCTTTAGATTCTATGGCCAAAATTTAGCTTTCCATGCTGGAGACATCCACATGTGAATAAGGTGTCTATGCTGCCACTGAAGACAGATTTAATCTATCTTCAGGACTATTTAGAGCAGCCAGAAATATGCAACTAGGGTTCAATTTATTCAGCCATACTTGAGTGTCTGGTGCTTTTTTAATGTCTCCTGGAACTTTGGCCTCCAGCTGTCAATTCAGAAAGGCAAGGTATCTCATAAGGTTCTACGATATGTCCAGGAGGTCTGTATAGATCACTGTGGTGTCTCATATGATGTTTGACCACCAATGTGGACAATCAGGTCCTCACCTTTAACCAGCTTAATAGCTGTCTGTACCTCACTCATTGTAGCATTTAGTCCCCATTGACAATTTATGGGTATTTGGACACTTGGCTCAGATGTTGACACTGTTATTTACATGTTGAATTTGGAACTGGATCCCATCCTAGTTGCTTTTGGTTTATTTAGAACAGTCACAGAATCATGGTGCCTATGGAAAGCTTGGCTGCTCACTGAATAGGGCTCTGTAGTTCAAATTGTTTACACAGGAGTGAATTCCAAACAGGCACCAAATAACAGATTTAACATACCCATTTTCTCTAAGTATCGCAAGAGTTCAGCTGAATGGCTTGAGTGAGCTTTTTGCCTGGAACACAGCACAGCATTAGCTGCAGCTAGATGGTTCCAATCTGGAATTAATTTCCATGCATGTAGCCTGGAGTCTAGGAAGAGAATGCTTGTGTTTTCCAGCAAAAGGTATGTGCATCTTTGAAAGAACTGTATCTGCAAATTTCCCCTTTGAGATTCAACCAACAGAGGTGAACAGAGTAACCAAACAACCTTCTTCTGGCAGATATACTTGTTACTCTGCAGAATAGCAATGAGGCTTTGAAAAATGGAGGAACCTGGAAGATAGATACTATAGATATTATACTTCTTTTTCTCAAGGTTTGCCATCTACTTTTGGAAAGCTGCACAGGCCCAGCTTTCTTATAATTCAGGCATCTGTGCCCGACTGAAGAATTTTTGAACTACAATTTCCCAGATCTTAGACAGAATTCTTATCCTGCCTGAATTCTTTATTTTCAGTTCCTGCATTTTGGGCTGGTTGAGTAGGGTCGATGTCCTCCTGCAGGATTCACTCTATCCCTTAAGAGGGACTCATCTTCACAACATTTTGTTGGTTTCTGCTTCCACTCTCCTATTCAGTGATGTGAACATCTTGGAAGAGCACTGACTCTACTGCCACCACAACTGTGCATAAGTGTAGTCTTGCTTAAATTCTGAAAAGTTGAAAATATAACCTGTTACTTCCTTCAGTGATCATCTCTTTTGTTACTTTCCAGCACAGTGATCCTGACTGAAAATTCTAAGCCTTAAGGCAAATTACTTATAACAGTACTGTTAAAATTCCTACTGCTGCTACTCACAACTGCTACTAACTAAATTTCATTTTACTAAGATAGCTAAAAAGTCTTTAAATACACCAAAATCAGCTTTATATTGCCAGATGTGTTAGATAAAACACTTTTTAAAAGTGAAAATAACTAACTTTTTTTCTTTTTTTTTGAAAAATGCTCCCTTAATAAGAAAGGGTTGGATTTTTATCCTTTTAAAAATATTTAAGCTGAGATTTTTAATCAGGTGTACCATGTATTATTAAAAAAGAAGGGAAGCAGAATGGATGGTCACTGAAAAAAAACAAACCAGAGTTACTAGTGTTCTTCATAGTCATCAAATAGACTTCAGCTTTATCGTGGTGAACTGCATGCACTTCCACGTGTGATGATGAAAAATAAGATAAACCTTAGCTCTCACTCCTAAACTCACTGTTACAGTGTGATGACTCATAATCACAAAGGCAAATGCTGAATTATATAAATAAACTCACACTGAACAAAATGAAGAGAAGAGACAGAGTTGCATACAAATGTTCATCTTCATTAATGCTGAGCTGAAAACAGGCAGTGTGCCAGCTTACTACATGAGTATTAAGGTCAGACCACAATCTTTTCCAATAATGGCTACAGGTACCTTAATTAATTGTAATATTACAGTGGGATTCCTACAGTGTCACATATCACATTTTCATGAATACCACATTCATTCTTGTTTGTTTATCAAAATAATAGCTGCATTAATAAGGACTGGTCATTTGTTTCAAAGTCATCCTGTCATCTAGCACATGGAAAATCCTCATTCATTCCTTCCCTCCTCACTGTATTAACATTATTCATGCTAAACCCTGCTGGCATGCATGCAACAGAGTATGGAATTTGAGAATACTTTGGCATTGAGCAGCACCCAATTATCAGAAATTATTGACATTAACAGAAATGGTGCTGATCCTGATTTTATCAGCAAGGAGTACTTTGCCTCAGTTCTAGTCACATGATAGCTCTCTTAGCCTCCCCATTCTCTTTGTTGATTAAAACCAAAGCACAAGTGGATGAATTTTTTTTCTCCCCCCTGCCCCGCCACCCTGCCCCCAACCCAGTATCCTGATATCTGACTAAATTAACACTGCCCTCTGATCACCACACGAATGGTCTTTGTGGGACCAAACCGTGGCTGATCAAACAGAACGTCCGCCTGGTTTGACAGGTACAGAGCTGAGTTGCACATGTGCCTCTCCTGTGCCTGACATCAGCAGCAGGAGGGGTGGAGCAGTCCAGGGAGTCGGTGCATTTACAGTTGTTACCAGGGAAACCAGAAAAATTGCAGACGTTCTGTATTATAGATAGTATGATCTGAACCTGGCTGTATCACAGCAGCATTTGGCTAATACAGCAACGTACTGTGAGATATTAGCAAAAAATTCCAATATTTTTATGGCTGTAGCAGGATCCTCTCCTGTAAAACATTAGTCATTAGGATTTAAATTAGACTTAAAAGAGAAGAAAGGTGGAAATATCATGTTCAGCTATCTCCTCAGAAAAAAATGGCCCTACACTGAATTTCTACTGCAACTTCATTCATCTTTACAGTTTTGCATGGCCAGCAATGCAGATGGTGCTTTACTCTCTGAGACTTTCCCTTTCAGTAGATCCCATATTCTTGGCACTGTGCATGAGCCCAAATTTCTCCTCAGTACTGCATAACTCTCACCAATTTCATTCCAATTTAGACCTTTCTGTTCCCTCTGACACAGCATACAAGCATAAATAGACTGAAAAGAAAATCAGCTAAATGAATAACTGAAGAGAACTGGAATCAAATTTTTGGCACAGCAGAAGAAAAGCAATTTCTGCAATCTCAGTCCTGGCTTCTGTGGTGTCACAGGGCTATGGGGTATCCCTCAGGACAGTCAGGATGAAAAGGAGCAGGTCTACAGAGTGAAGCAGTTAGGGTGGGGGACTGAGGTCCACACTGTATGAAACTTTGACTTTAAGTCTGTGAACTGACCAAACCAGCCTGTAAACTGAATTTCTGCCAAGGCTGCACTATGTTAGACACGTTCCTGGACTGCATCCCTGTTTAGTTTCATCTGATGCAGTTTTAGCACTCTGAGCCATTCTATGGTGTGAACAAAATAACAGCAAATGGGGAAAGTGGAGATATTTGGTTGAGAGATAAACTTCAGATATGAATTGAAATGCTAATGATGATGCATCCAAAGTAATCCACAATGTTATTTAACCAGTGAAAAGGCAGAAAAAGATATTCTGTCACTTATATTCATCTATGCTTTCTGCTGTTCCTTCTCAGCAAAAGAGGTATGATATTATATTTGAATAGTGTGTCTTGTGTTCAGAATAACTAAACCAACATATTTCTTATCTCTCCTAGAGCAGAATGTCTCTTCATTTTAAGCTTTGTTTTATCTTGGCTATATTTTTAAGGTTTTGGGTTTATTTGTTTGGGTTTTTTCAGCAGAATTGTTTTAGGCTAAAAGACAAAATTGTTTTTCAGCTGTCTGAATCAGAGATCTTTTTAGATCCTTCATACATATCTCTATAATTTAAGCCAAAAGAGTAACTGGTGGAAGTAGAAAGCTGCCATGCTCTCTGAGTTATAACTACTTTCTCAGAGCCTTATGCCAAGCCTTTGTTATATGTCAAAGGAACATGAAAAACCATGAATCTCTGCTTTATTTTTTGTAGCTTATTTTCTGTAGAGAGCAGTCAAGTATTTTTCTTGATGCATTCATTCTGAATGGGAGACACACACTCCAGAAGAACTACCAGAAATAGGACCCTTAGCAATTCCAAAGCTCTCTAACTTTGTAGCCTAATTGTGGGATGCTAGCAGAGTGCACTTCAGAATTTTGAAACAACAAAGAGAGTACAATTATCCACAACAAGTTAAAAAAATTTCACCATTTCACTTCTTTTGAAGCATCAAGATGATCACTTCTGATATGACCTGAGAATTTTATTTTTTTAAGATGGGTGTTGGGTAGTCAAGCAAAGGTTCAGACACCAGGATTTGGGACTGGAGCCTGCTCTGTGCAGATTTAGAGATAAGAAGTCTCCAACAAGTCCTACTGTAGGTATATGGCTGTAGCATATAACCTGCTATATATATCACTTTTAAGAGTCTGTAATGTAATCAAACCCAGCTGGTTTTCAAGGTGACAACAGAAGAAAATATTTTCTGCAATATTCGTGCTAACTTTCATCTTCCAACCAACTCTCCCCTGAAAAAGAAATGGAAAATTAATTTAGCACTATCAAAACAATCAGTAATTCCCTACCTTTCTTCTTATAAATGGCATTCACTTGTTCCTTGTGTTCGAGGGTTACAACCTTCATGAGAGGAAATAGTGAACAACTATAACCAGTTAAATTTGGAGAATTATTGGCAGGAGAAAGCAGACCAAACTAAAAAGTGATAGACCTGCTCTGTGCCCAAGTATTAGCTGGCATTTCTATTTCTGTCCAGTGAGCAGAAGGTGGCTCACAAGCATTCAGGTGTTAAAGTTTAGCACCATCACAGCAGAGGCTCTGCCAGGGACACTGCAGTGACAGGCAGGGAGACACAGACTGCTGCTGCTGCTGTAGCTCATGGGAAGTGCTGGGATGGGAGCATTCCTGACTTCCATCCCCTCCCCTCCAGCCTCCCTTCTGCCTTGATAGTGGGCCCATCTCAGCCTGCAAAGTGCATTAAGATCAACACCATCCAAATCATCCCAGCTGCCTCTGAGTGACAGCAGCACTTTGTCAGCCTCAGCAGCTCCCTGTGCCTGCTTCACAAGGGGGGTCTATGGAAGTGTGTTTGAATTACAGACATTTTTACTTGAGGAGAGGGAGTAAACACAAAAAATGCAGAAGTATCACCGATCTACATACTTAATTGGGGCTGACACTGGTTGCTAGCAGTCACTGGGCTTAGTAGCAATTTGTGGATGAGGGAAGAAAAAGGAAAGGCACACAGGCATTGAATTATGTGTTTTAATTGAGAGCATATTAAAACATCTCCACCGTACTTGGTCATCTTACCGATCTACATGTTCATTTAAAAATATAAATAAAAAATTAAAGCTGTTTAATTATTTTCTTTCAGAATTAAAGTCATAAAGAATCCCTCTGAAAGATTTTTTAATCAGCTTCCAAGAAAACCTTCGAAAAGCAAGCCCCCCTTTCGCTTTTTAAATGGAATTTGTAATCTAATGAGGAAATTATTTATGAAGTATTTGCTCTGCACCTGAAAATACCTCCAGTGAAATTATGTTTGGCAACCTGAAGCACTTTGAAGTCGATGGAGTGGCAATAAAAATTAGGCCTTCATTAAAGAGCAATGCTTTTTCTCCTGTAAACTGGCACCGCCTCAAGAGGTCAAACTCTGGGAAGGCCACAGATCTCTGCCCAAGCTGTGCCTCTGCACCACACATGGAAACAATTTTGTCCATATTCTCTGCTGCTCTTTATGAATTTCTTCTTCCCCCCCTCCCCACCCTTTTCTCAGGCTTCCCTCAACAGCTTTCATGTTGCATTTAGGAAATTAACAGTAACTGTCAAATTACTCTGCAAATAGGAGAATATAAGTTTGGAAGGAGTAGAACTTGCCTTTTGCCCTAGGGCCAAGTCAGTGGAAAGGCAACAAAGGGATCCTTGAGAAGTGTTTGGATAGACTGTTTTAGCAAGCCAGGCTCTTATTTTATCAAGTGCACACAATTTTTCCATTGGCAATTTTTCCCCCCTTCCTGTAAATTATTCTTTCCCCTTGTGCACCCCACTTGCTGCATGGATTGGGAAAAGTACTGGGAAAGATTATAGCTGCAAAGACTGGCAGGGTGGGTATTAACCCTTGGAGAGAGCTGGAAGAGGTCCGGAAATGGAAGATCCTTGTGGGATTATGTACAAAAGGTGCAGTTTGGTTTGAAATAAAAACCAACCCACTTCTCACATGTGCGTACAAAGACCATGTAAAGGAGGGAGTAGTTACTTTAATTAAATACTTAAATCTTTTGGGAAAAAAGTGAGAGAGGAAAGCTCAGAGGAATTGTAATCTATGGAGATGTAAGCTAATTACTTAATCACTTGCATTTGTAAATCTTATTATTGGAAAAGAAATTCCTGTAGTAATTAAATTACAGATATTTATCTGCTAATAGCCCTGATTAACTGGTGATGCTAATCTGTCATTCTGAAAGCCAATATTAACGGCATCAATCTCACAGAACAATAAACAGTTTATATGAAAGAAAACTTTGTCTGTGCGCAGCCCAGATGTGCGAAGGGAATGTAGGATGTGTGAGACTCTGGAACCAGTTTGCTGGACCAACACAGCCAACACTCTCAAAATGAGTTGTTTTGGCCCATTAACCCGTTGTCAGGCACAATGAGTTACTTAGCTATGAACAAGTGCTGTCTTATACTGCAAAAGCAATTTAGTTAGCAGAACTTCTAGAGTAAATAAATAAATTCCAGGCTTAATTTACTACCAGAAAGTTATTAGGACTACGGCAGGTAAGCCAGAGTGAGTTGTTACTACATCTTGTTTGCAGGTCCTGAAAAGAAAAGGTAGCTGATAGAAGGCATAAAGAGGTATGGTTTATTTATTTTTAACAGATACCTGACTGATGCTATTGATTTTCACTTTGGCTAAATAAACTTTTTCTTTTTAATCAGTGTTTCTTACCACAAGGGAAAGTGATGAAGAGGAAAAGTGGAAGGACCAGTACCTTAATTTCCTCTCCATGTTGCAGGGCAGGTTTTACAGGGAAATGAAACTCCAGCAAATAAACCCAAGTTAGCCCTTCAGAGGAAATTTGCTGTGAAGCAGACAATGGCAAAGTACCCAGTGAAGATCAAGTTTCCTATTTAAGCTGTTCAAGAAGTACGGCAGGAGAAAAAAAAAGAAATGAAACAATTACAGTAAGTGCTCGCCTTACAGAGGTCCTATCTCAAATATAACTGGAATCTACCAGTGTAATCTTTATGATGACCAGATGTTACTATTTCTGGGAATGTCCTGAGTTTTCAAGGGCTGCTCGAGTTTCCTGGCTGATTATATTGAAACTGGTGTTTGCCTCAGTTAAAATAAAATCTGCCAGCTGGCTCATCTCATCCTATCACTGCCTCCCACTGCAATCTCCTTTATCCCAACAATTTAAGCAAGCTTTCTTTGTGCAGAAACCACTACAATAGTCTTTAAAAAAGACTCAAGACCTTTTGATTAAATTGTTTTGGGTTGAGAGTTATTGGTAAAGGAAAAGGAAGTATGGAAGGTGAACGAGCATGTGTTCCTTGTGCTGGATGCAAAGGCAAGGATATATTGATAGCATTGACAAGAAAAGGGAAAAAAATACATTCACTTCATCTTAATACACAAGTTTGGGTTTTTTTACCCTCATGATTTTCTTTGGTTTGTCTTAATGGATTTTCTTTTTTTTTTTTCCTGTTCTTCCCTCCTCTAAGAATGACAGAGATTTTGCTGTAACTATCAAGTCAGATATAATTAAGTTTTTACAATAGATTTGAAAGGCTGCCACATATCCAGGAGTCCCAGAGAAATGTACATCACCCACCCAATACAGTTCTACAGAATGAGGTCAGTGAATCCTTTCAGAAACCACCAGACACGTGGCCTGTGTTAGGACAGTCTTTGTACACCTGCCCATGGACTTGCCCGTACAGCAGTCCCAGATAGCACCTGACACAGTGAAAACACTCCTAGCAATGAACCTGGGCCTATGAAGTAAATCTGAAGTATCTCAGAATGCTGGCTTTGTGGCCTTAGTGCAGGCAACTTGTGCAGTGCATGTACCAGTATTTTTGTCTCGAAAGTACTTAGAGGATGTCCAGTTTTCAAAGGATTTGTTCTTAGTAGCAATAACAAGACAAAAAAAAAAAAAAAAAAAAAAAAAGAGATAGAACAAAACAAAAGATTCAAGAGCCTGAGCATTCAGAGAGACTTTTTGAGGAACAGAACCTTGCCAGCCATCTGATGTGCTTAGTAATGGAGAATGCTTCCATGGATAAAGACAGATTGCTGTCTGTTTGCTAGCTCTGTGCTTTTGAACTCCATGTGGTTGGGAACATGGGAGAAGAAAATACAGAACTGCCTGTTTCCATTACTCCAGGCATACACGAGGGTGATAGTCTTGCTACCTAGGAACCTGAGGGGCTACTCAAGCTGGTTGGTAAGGTTTGGTTGGATAATGGTACCTATTTGGCACTCTTGGGCAGCTCCATGTGATCTGGATGTCACCAGGAGGGTGAGACAAGCTCAAGGGTCAAATAAGAGGAGGCCTTCTGAAAACCTGCAGTGGCAGGGGAAGAAAAGGTAGGGGGACCCTCCCATTGTCTGAAAAACATATGTAGGGAAGAGGAGACCGTGTTTTTAGGTAATGCAGAAATGCTCTCAGCTTATGACTGTGCAGACTGGGGAATGGAATAGAGGGTGGCTCTCAGGTTCCCTGTCAGGTTTCTCTTCCAGAAAGTTGAAAAATGCAAAAAACCCTGCGCCAAAGGAGTGATACTGACTGGCCATTGATGAATGTTTCTGGCTTCTGTTGGCTGCAGTTTTTTGTGTGTGTAGGACTGGGGAATTACTTCCCCAACAAATAGTGTGCTTGCTATGCAAATACTCTTATCATGAAATTCTTACCACACAATGACAAATACTTTATCCTTGGCAGTGGTGACTTGATTACACAAAAACACTCAAATAAAAGGGACCTTCTATTTTTTTTTTCCATCATATTTGAATGAATGTAGATCTCATTGGGAATGAACCACAGCAAGCAAACTCAAAAGAACATAATGTGATGGAAGCTCAGTGAAGTTCTGAAAGAAGAGTGGGAGCTCAGTAAGAGATTATCTTTTAGTTCAATAAATTATAGGTGAAGCACAGGAAAAAATATCCCCAGTGAAGATTTCAAAATAATACTGGAATGTTTTCATTCACATAAAGGAAAAGAAAGGCATATTCTTTATTTTTTTTCTGAAATATTTTAAACAAAAGGTCTGTTTTTATAAAACTTCAGTGGTAAATGAGTAAAATGATAAAATTATTCTTTTTAAAACTTAGGCCCTTCATTTTCCTTTCCAAGTGAGTGTCATGTTGACATATTTTCTCTTCAGTGGTTGTACTAATTATAGGACTGTTATAAGTAGTTATCCTTTTGGTAGTAAAAATGACAATTGTGACAAACAAAAAATCTTTGACCAGTTTTCAATTTGTCTTCTCTCTTTTGACTGGGAGATCTGCAAGTCATTCTGTCTCTGCTTACTGAGCAGGGATACAGCACGATTCTGCTGTCAGTGGGAGCTGCAGGAATTCTGTAATTACTTCTAATGTTCCTGTTTTCCTGGTAAGGGAGCTGAACAATGCTAGAGCCAAGCACACATCTTGAGTGTCTTCTGAACATTAGGAAACTGAGACTGCTTCATCCTCCTGACATCCTCTTTCAAAAAAGTTTTATTTTTTAAAAGAAATACATTTTTCAGGTTTTGGGCAGTAATGCTTCATCAGTAGAGATGATGGACAAGTATTGAGGAAAAGGATGAAAATCTTGTTTCCTAATTTATATGGTATGTGCAGCAGGAACTCTTATTAAAGTTGAAATATTTGGGCATAAAAGAGGCACATCCGTTTTTATCTGAGCCTAATGGTAGTTTCCCAGTGTTGTTTCCTTCCTGAAAGAAGTAGATCTGTCTACCATAAAACACAAATTCCAAGGGGCTTTACAAAACACTGTCAATATTTATAATGATGCCTAAATACAAACCTGCAGTCAATCTGTTTGGACAACAGCTCTGATGTTATCCTTCTTTTTGAATAAACAGGTCTAATAACATGCCATTAAATAAATGATTTTTCACAGGCTTTAGCAACTGTAACTGCCCAAAGAGCAACTTGAGCAGCCTTACACACACAAATAGTACATTATGAGCTATAAAACTGCTGTGAATTCATTTATGAGAACAAAGTCCTTACTGTGCAAAATATCAAAGGACAAAAATATATTTCTCCCCATGTATCCCCCAGGTCTGTGATTATAAGAAGAATTTGCAGAAGTTATAATTTTGGTTTTTCAAGCAGGCCCGTAAGATTGCAGTCAGCGTACATGCAACCTGCCAAAACATTTTCAGAAGTATAACCTAATCTGGGGAAAGACAAATCTTTCTAAATCTTCTGAATCTGGATGAAGAAAAAGAGGTGCTAAAAAGAAGCATGAGATGAGACTGGAGTCACAACCATCACTGTTCTCTGAATGTTTGAGTTCAAGATCTTTCTTTTACATTGTTTGCAAGAGCTGTAGAACTTCCTCAAATAGCAACCACACATCATCATTCTGTCACCCCATTATGAGACTGTTTACTGAATTTGAATACCTGGATTTGATAAGGTTACAGAGGCAGCACTCAACCCCTCAGGTGTGGGTGCACATCCTCTGAACCAGGCAGCTGCCTGTTCACCACTCCAGAGGTCAATCTCTCCACATACACACCTGGGCATTCCAACTCCATGGGTGTGGCATCACCCAGACCAGCAGGATGAGGAGAGCAGGCCTTGCTTTCAAAGGTTTGGAAGTAGAGGCTTTTTAAGGAAACATACATGAGTTGGTCTTTGGAAGGAAGACAGTCTGGAAAATTTTTTCAGGGGTTTGAATGAGGCATGAACCTCTGCCAAGTTGAAAAGAAGACACTGATCTAGAAGTTCATGAAGGGTGTTTTCCCTGGGTGTGACCAGAGCCAGACATTGGTGATCAGGATCACAGGTAGTAGGTAACCTTTTGTGTAAGTGTTGGCAGAGTCTTTGAGATTTTTCCTAGGAAACCCTGAAGCTTGGTACAAGTTGGACAGCAGTCAAGTGATAAACCACCTAAGTTCAAACATCTTTCATGCCTGACTTGGAGGAGGCTTCCACTCTCTTGTGGGTATCTTAGAGAGGCTTGAGGAGGCATTCACTTCCTTTATCTTGTAAAAAAGGCCTAGACCTGTTCTGAATGTACCTCCCAAAATGTAAATGTTCATTCAGAGGATGCTGTTCCAGGCTCATCTATTAGTCATGTTTGATTTTCATACAAAAGTAACTATGACTATTGTGATAATTCATATTTAAGTGAAGCAAGCTTCCCCATACAAGAAGAGGGGAAAAAAAGGGTTCATCCCATAGCATCAGTGTAGTGACAACTGCATAAAGATGTCCCAAACCAATAATGTGTTAATTCTGTCCTTATCAAGAAATATTTTTATTCACCTGAAGTCTTGTTTTACCTATAAATAACTGTGCCCTAGTTAGGAAGTGCATAGGAAGGTAAGGAATTGCATAGTTTTAACCTTAACGTACGTCTTTTCTTAACAATCTCTCTAGCTAAATAAAACCATATACTTTTCCACCTAAAAAAAAGAAAAAACAGGGGGAAAAAAAGTATATTCCCGTGGATAAATTATTAAGTATAGAAGATGTGCTTTCCTGTACTTACCAAATACCTTGATTTGCTAAAATTCTGCTATATTTTTAGACATTTTAAATGGTAATGTTGTGTTTCACTGTCACACAATTTTTAATTGACTTTCAAAAATGAAATTTTATTCCTTCTGATTCTCAGAATTGAAAATTAAAGAACAAAATTAATGCATCACTAAGAAAAAGTGATGCATTAAAATAACTTACATTACAAAAAAAGCACTGCTTTTTTCCCATAAGAATTTTAAAAAACACCAGGAAAGTAAAAAATTTTTGTTTGCTGTGAAATAATTTGTCAAAATCATAAAAAAAGGTCTAAACAAACCCATACAACACCTCCTAGCAGACCACAGAAATGTTATTGGTTGAAGCACAAATTAAATTCTTAAACAAAGTATAGGAAAGGAAATTAAAGATTTAGTAAAGAAAATCAGTGTGTAGATACTCAAGGCAAAAATACCAATACAAGTTTTTTTCAGTTTTGATCATTTTGTACCAATTTCCTCAGAGAGGATAAATAAATTACCATGTCTCCCATCTTACTATGCTAACAAAAAACAGCAAACCCTAAAGTAATTTTAAAAAAAATCTGTGTGTCAATTCATGTAGATATGTGTGCTCCAGCTGGGTCATGTTGCCAGTGATATTCTGCCATCGAGAAACAGAGATAAAGCCTGTAAGTATGTAAATATATAATTACAGTATTTGGGGAAGCAAAGATGCTGCAGTTGCACTGCTAAAGGAAAGAGGGCACAGTTTTCCTATGGTATAATTCATCATTATCCTAAGTTTGGTTAAGTGGGAGGTCTATTTATGTGGTGGTTGAGGTGTCTGTCAAAAGGGTGCTTGGCACCTCTCCTCCTTTGTGCTTTGAAGTTCATTTCCTACAGTAACGTGTTCCAGTCATAACACCTCCTTCTTCACAGCTAAAAGTCAAGTCTGCTAGTCATCCCCCTGTGCTTCAAAATGTAGAAACCATAATTTAGCCCTAAGGAAATAAACCAATTACAAGGAACCTGGTTTAACTTCCTGCTGTGGTAGACAAATGGAGATCTACTATGAAAGTAAGCCTGAAAGCTTAAGAAATATGTGTAGGTATTGAGCAATTACAGTCAACTGGAACATGCCAAGCAACAAACCAAATCCCCTCCTGAAAGACTGCACGTAGCATCTGAGGATAACGAAACCATTATGGTTGCTGCACTCTGGAGAGAGAGGTGTGTGAAATTTCCTGTTCTGCTTGTAGACTTCAGTGTTTTCATGATAATGAAATATATCTACTCTATAAACTGCAAAGGATGTGGGTCAAAAAAAAAATGTTTTTATTTCTGCCAGCAGAAAAACAGAGGTATCCTGCAGAGCTTCTTACACATCAATGGTATGGATGTATTCACAATTAAAGTCTTAGTCTAATAACGAGTAAAATTCTTTAGTAGAAGGTTAGGACACTCATTACTTGATGCCTGAAAATTTAATATTTTCTCTGAAACTTGGGAAATATTGTAAATTATATGAGGTAATAACATCAGAAGTTAATTACCTTCCTTATTTCATCTTCTAACAGTGCTGATTTAGGAATAGTAGTCCCAGAATACAAAGTAAGCAAACCTTTTGTGACTTGTCTCTACTGAATTTACAAATTTATTGCCTGGGTTTATATCACATGTAATCCCAATACGATTATTATTTTTTAACATTTAAGAATTTTTCTTAAAAATCCTGGATCACTTTTATCCCAATTAATAAATAAGGTATTCTATGCACACTCAAGACAGATTAAAAATATGAATACATGACCACGTCATACTATATTATTAATCTGGTTTGAAAAAATATTTTTAAAATTATTGCAGTCAGCTTTCTATAGAAACTAATATAAATATTCAATATATTCAGCAAACATTCGCAATATGCCTAATGATATCAGCAAAACTGATTTGCTAATGCTGCTTTCTTGAGAAAAAATGTTTTAAACATGACCAACTAGTGGTTCATAAATATTTTTGAAAACACTCTTTAAGTTAAATAGGCTGTATTACTTACTTTGCTGTTGCCTTTTGAGAAGACTATATAGTGTGCTAAACAATGCAGTGAATAATGTAAATGGGGCATAACAAAAGGCAATATAATGCTCTGGGAAGAAATTATTACATTTTTATGAGTACCATTTCTTGGGATTTATTTTCATTCTAAAGCACATAAAAATTAAACAATGAAGTGTCAGAACAAGGTGAGGTGGAAACTCCCAGCTTTGAGACATTCTACAAATACGGCAGAAAACTCTTAGACATTCAGTCAAATGTTTCCTATATAGGATTCCTCATTTCTCATTTACCGGATAGACAGCAAGCATTCTTTTTTCCATTGGAATTTATCTAAGTTTCTTTCAGATGAAATGATGCCATTTAGGGCAATTGTTCAATCCTTCACCAGGGCTCACAAGGTAAATGAAGTCAGCGTCAGGCTGGGTGAGGATTGCACATGAGGTGTCCAAAGGGAGCTCAGGATAGAGCAGGAAGTGATCATGGTCACAAGGCAAAGGGACACATCCCCCACACCCTGGCCCTGATGGGAAGCAGTGCCCTGAATGTTTGGAGCAGCCCTGCAAATAGACCTGCTGCCTCAGTTTGAAGAGAAACCTAATGCCCTGCCCCTGTAAAGGAAGTATCCACCTGCACACTTGGCAAGCTTAAAAAAACTCAAGCATGAATTTTTTTGGCCCAAAGCTCATCTGGGACTGTGGTCATGTTGGCCAAATTAATTATCTGTAGCTATGTTGGCCAAATTAATTAATTTAGGCAATTAATTCAGTCTGTATATTTGTTTGTTTGCTTGTTTTTTCACCATTTATTTTCCACTTAATACATGAACAAATGTTTACCTTTTCAGGATGTTTTTAATAAAAGGCTTTTGCAAAGAGTTTCTTTTTTTGGGATCATGTTATGAACCAGATGATGATGAACTGTAATTTTCTAAAGAACTGTTTAGTACTGCTTAATACATCTAATTTTCTACAGAACTGTTAATACACGTTTAATAGACTATACCCACATGTGCTGTAAAGACTTTCAGTATTAGGTACTCATGATAAAAATATTTAATAGAAATACGTTTTTAATTTAAAAAACCAAAAACCAACAACAACAAAACAAACAAACAAAAAACAAACAAACAAAAAAACCCCAAAAACCAAACATACCCAAACTGAATTTTTTAATCAAAAGCTATACATTTAAGGGACTGTGCTGTATATTCATCTCACCTGTCAGCCTTCTAAAATGATTTCCCAGCACACCGGACAATTTTTACTAAAATAGGTGAAGAAACCCAACCTAACAAAAAGAGAAACAAAATCAAAACAACCCCCCCAAAAGGGAGTGGATGAATAAAAGTTAAGTACATTCTCGAATTTTTAGGCATACCAGTTTCAAAGGAGACTGAAAGCAACATTTTCACGGTGAGGTAGGACTTAACAGTCCCACGAGGACTGCTCAGCTGAATATCACAGGTTTATCTCCAGATGAGCCAGGAGTTGTGTGTTTACCAGGGAACACACAGAAGGGAATGGAAATTACTGTTATCATGAGATAGCTTATGACTCAAAGATTATAAAACCACAGGGTAGGAGGCTACATTACTTCCAGTGATCATGGACTAACCTTTGCTTTTATATGGAAGGAAAATGTATCAAAAGTTGGCTTTGTTTCAGAAAATGTTGATATGTCATATGAGTAAATCAAAATTAAATTTATGCAATGATTTGGTTTCCATTTTTGTATAGTCTGTGTCATTTGTATGTTATTTCATAACCTGCTGTGCCTTTATAGATCAAAACAGGTGTCAAAATGCCAAACATTTTGTGCTCAGTGAGAAACCTGAGTATCTGTCTGGCTTTGTTTAAGTATCTGTTTTGTAGAGAAGAGTAGAACTGAGCAAGCAGTTGCTTATTTATTGTTAATTTTATATTCTCTTAGTCTATGTTATTTCCTTTTATTCTTCCATCTGTGTTTCATAGGGAAATAAGATAATTTCCAGATATATGTGTTCCTGAGTTGTAGTCTTCTTGCCAGATCCACACCCTCAGAACACAACCTCACAGCAGTCTCCTCATCCATCTTGCTGTGCAAGCCTCAAAAGACTGCTTGCTACCTCTCCATCCCACCAATTTTGTAACCATGGGAAGCCGCCTCCAGCACTGCATCTGGACAAAGCCAGGACTGGTGATTTACCCATTCCCAAACTAGTTCCCTCCTTGCAGCCAGCATTTCTTGTGTTTTCACATTCCCAAGACCTCAGGAAACCAGATGGAGCTGCTCCTCTAGCAGGAAAACATTTGTGGATATCCTTATTTTCTGGGTAGTGTTTTCTTGATGATGAAATGACAAGGAAGGCAGCAACTGGGCCAGTTCTGGAACAAGAGCCATGGAGAGTGGTGAGGCAGCACCTCAGATTCAGCCTTGTCTCAGAAACTAAGGAGCTCCTCGCAACAGGATGCCTGTCCTCACACTTTTGACATTCATTGACACTTTTGACATTCATTTACACTTGACATTCATTTCAGAGTGAAGGGTTTGGCAATGAAGAAGTAAAGTTACATGCCAGTAAAAAAGGACACAGTCAGCCATGTCTTGGCTTCACAAAATGTCATATTGTTCTGTGGTGTCTCACCGTCCAGAAGCAGTTTTTGTCCCATGTGAAGGAGGAAGGGCTGACTGAGGAAATATCTGTTGTGTGGCTGAGGAGCTTATGATAACAGTGCAGTAACTATGGCTAGCAGTAAGTGTGAATAAGTCAAGGCAGTGATGGCAGCCTGTAAGAACTTTCCCCGGTCAGGTGACTCTATCAGCACACTCCTGGGTTCTGAAATATTTTTAGAGTAGATTGTTGTTATTTTTTCACTTTTCACTTTTCTTCCATCCAAACTTTGCATGTCCCTCAGCTTCCATTAAACACAATCCATCTGACCAGTAACCCTGCACATGTGGGGAAAAAAAGAGTAAAAAAGTAAAGGGGTCAGGGAAAGGTTGCTTGAATAGGCAATTAGTGGGATATTTCATAAACAATAAGGGAATATTGCTAGAGAGCGGCCTATTTTTTTTCTACAAAAGTCTCCATTTCATCTCCAGAAATGTTCTTTTTATGCATACTTAGTTTAAGATGAAAATCCCATAATACATCTTTCAGGATATTTTTCATTCTTCATTTATGATCTTATAAATGTTTAGGTAATAATGCTGGTATTGCAAACAAGGCAAATGAGCGCAATTCAAATTAGTGGGCAAACTGGAGCAGAGTCTTTTATTTACAGTCTGCTTGATCAGACCACATTAAAATCAGCAAGAGTTAAGCCTACTCTGTTTACAGCCCACAGGTTGTTATCTAGTTTCAAACCTTTCTGTTCAGAATTGTTAAACCAGTGCTGTACTGCATGCAGCTCAAAATTAATTGGAAGCTTGGATTCTAATGGCTGTTTTTTGGGGTGGGAGTTGGAAATCCTGAATTCCACACCATGCCTTAAAAATGTATTCATTTAATTTAAAACCTTTACATTAAATTACAGGTTATTTGAAAGTTAAACACTTAGTCACAGCATTCTGTATCAGATGCTGTGAATTTATTCACATCTAGGTTTTAAATTACCTCCTTTCCATTTCAGATGCCAATTTCACTAGGCTACCTGAAACATCATTTACATAGAGTTATTACATCAGGAAAGAAAAATTCTTCTCTTGTGTTCAGTGCCTTGTTTCTCTAATCCCCACAGACAGAGGAGAAGAAAGGCTGGCTTTATACTGTCAATTTCTTTTACTGCACCCATTGGCACTTGTCAATATTCCTTACCAGACAAAATGTGCAAATATTCTAGGACATATAACAGCTTCGGAAGCTTGCTGCCACTTACATGTGGATATACTGTAAATGTCTACACATTAATTAATGGAAAAAAATAGGGATGTTTTGATGCTGTAAAGCCACAAATGGATCTCTAGTAGTTGAGCTGATTAATCAGGTCCATGAAATGTTCATGTTTCTATATGACTATCACATTTAGTAAAAAAACCAAAAAAAACCTTGTACTATTTAGTGGGTAAAAGTCACTGTATAACTAACAGAATCTTGTAAACACACAGTTCCTTAGGGCTTTTCTGGGAGATAGAGTAATATATGCTTCCATAACTCTCCTGTTATTTTTAAACATGGATTCAAACTGAAACATACACATGATCTGGAGCCATTCAGCACTGGACCTGTACCTTTTCCCATTGCTCAGTGCCCTAATTTATACACATTCTGCAGTCTCTTGGTAATGGTATTCATTCTTCTGCAGTTGTGCAAATATATCCCCTTTCAGACAGGACTCAGTCACACCTACTTGCAGACATTCTCTTGTCACACTGAATTAGAGTGACCACTTACAAATGAGAAACAATTGAGAGTCATGCCAGTATTTTCTTTTCTTACCTGACAAGTCCTCCTGAGAAGCCCTAGGTGTTAGACCTGTCTAAATGTAATTTGAGAAACTGAGCCTGCTCATCCTGCTCTCCCCACAGTGGTAACTCAGTGATGCATACTTTGCTCCTTGCCCTCTACTCTGAGCTGGACTTGCTTTGTGTTTCATTTCTCAAAATAAAGGAAACAGTTCTATTGTGGGATGTCATTGAGATGACTCTTCCCACCACCACCTGCTTAAGCTTTTAATAAATCAGGTCTAGAAGATGTATGTTGTGGAACATCTGAAAAATTAAATCCTTTAGATGTCTCTGCTGTGTACTGTAGTGGACTGTATCAGGGCTCCCATATAACTTACGTATAAGATTTTACACCTTTCCAGATGTAAACCAAAAATGGGGAAAGAATAGCTGAGATGAAAAAGAGAAGGATAATTCTCTCTATATATGTAAGGTTCATCTGAGATGTGGCAGGTGTGTGTGTATATGGACTCATGAGATCAGAAATATTTCTACCATCCACAACTTAAATCAAATCTTAGGGATCAAGAACTTAACTTGTAACCATTAACAGAGTGATACACCCTTTGAGGGTATGTTGTCTTTAAATTGTTCTAAATATTGAACTCTTAGTTATAAAGAATGATGAAATAAAGAAAATTATAAAACTTTTATAAAAATAAAGTAAGCAAGGATACCTTTTCAGAAATTGGAAAAAAACAGCATTTTTTTTCTCTAAGCTTTGGCTATTAGAAAGGTTTTAAACCTCAGGAGCTCTGATTATGAAACACCCATGTGTATTCCTGAACCACCATCCCATAGTCCCTCTGGTGCTAGCATTCTGACCTGATAATGCTCCAGTGCACTATGAGGCAAAAGAACAGAAAAGCAATAAAAGATGTCGTAGTTTTGTTAAACACAAGACCTTTAGTAATTCCTTTAGTAATTTAGGAGTCCCTGTTTTAAATTTGCACACCATTTAATGTCCAGGTAGAGAATGCAGTTTGGAACAGCCTGGGCTGAGCTGTGCTGCACGATAACACCTGACATTTAGGTCATTTACACAGAGGGTGAAAAAGGAAATCTTCACTACCCTGACTTTAAATGTCTGCATCTGATTGTGGTCGTCTATGTATGACCTAATAATCCTGAACTCCCTCAACACTAATGTGAGAAACACAGTCTCCAGGGGTGACAGTTTTCACTAAATATAGATGTCTACTTTGGGACAAGACGAATTACTTTCTAGAAATGCCTTTTTCTTTCCATTAGCTATAAATAGACTCACATTGATTAACAAAGACATCTGGGCTATATATTCTGACATCCAGTCAGTTGAATCCTGTACAAACACTTAAGAGACTTATGAAAAAAAAAATATATTATACAAGAAATTGACAATCATTATTACCCCATGATCAAATAAATCCTCAATCTTTTTCTCTGAAATACAAGGGAATTCTCTCTTCCTGGATTGTAATTTTTTGCTATAATTTTAGATGAGTGTATGAATTTGTGTATGTTTAAATGTTCTTCCTCTAAGACCTTTTAAACTGAGAGAAGAAAGAAACAAAACTTCACAGAGTTAAAAAAAACCACTAATGATTGGCAGCTTTTATACTTGTAGGATAATACTATCTAATTACCATCTAATTTTTAGTAATAAATGTATGAACTTTAAATTATGTTATCTCTGCACAAAATTAATGATATATTTGTATAATTTCCATACACTGCAGGCATGACAAGATTTCCTCTCTCCCACTTTGTTATTCTTATTCCTGTCTCACAGGACCTGGAAATACACCTGACCATGGAAAATAAAAAAGACATTAAATGTTGAAAGAGAAGCTGAGAGAAACTATGTATGGTGCATTTGCTAACTTTTTGTAATTATCTTTACCAAAAAATTCAGCTAAACCAGGGTAATTCATTTGCTCTTTTCTGCAAAATATATATGTGTTGTGTGGAGCTTGACTGCAATTACTGCGTTAACAACTCTGTGTCATAGAATTTATTCCCATAAGCAGTTAAAATCTTTGATGACCACTTCCTAAACTACTGCATTGTCTATAACTATTTCAGTGCTGATGCTCTGAACCTTTGCCTAGATGAAGGGGATACATGCTTCATGGGGAAGGCAGGCAAAATTACCAGATGGTCTGCATAGAGGAACAAGGAGCTTAACTTAAAAATAAACTTAAAAACAAAAATGAAACATACAGAGGGTGAGAGAAAGTACAGATAGCATGAGAATACAGAGGCACTGTCCAAGCATGAGATGTGGTTAGGGAGGCCACCTGAAGTTACATTTTAATGGTTGTAAGACATGATAGGAAAGACTTCTGTATGTACCTAAGTGGCAAAGAGAAAGATGTGGAAAATGTGGGTTCATTGCTGAATGTGGCAGAGGACCTTTGAAACAGGTATTAAATACTTTCTTCATCTCAAGCTCTACCAGCAAGACTAACTTTCAGAAAACTCAAGCACAGAGGGAAAGCCTGGAGCAAGTGTAGACTTACCCTTGATGGCAGAGTACCAGGTTAGAGAATATGTAAGCAAGTTGGACATATTTGAGTCCTTAGACCCTGGTGGGATGAACTTATGAGTGCAAAGGGATCTGGCAGATGTCATTGTGAAAAATGTTCATGACAAATAGAAGTGCCTGAGGACTGGAGATAAACAAGTGCCTACCTTCAAAAAGGTTAGGAAGAGTAAGCAATGGGACTGAAGGTTAAACAGAAATAAGCGTTCTTTCATAGGATAATATAAATGTTCTTTCACAGGATAATATAATGAATTTTGCATTTATCTTTTTCATCTCTAAGTTTTCCATCTTAGCTTTAAAATACCTGTCAGATTTAATTCCATCCCTTTTATTGAAGGACCATCTGTATCTTTCCTTTGGCTCTGGATCAGGCCTGGTGTGCTTGTCCATTCTTGGAATATATTATCAGCCATAGTGAATACTGTCTTACCAGATCATGAATTGACTCACCAAATTAATACCAAGGGATTTTATTTTCCTTTGAGTTTTTTTTTTTCTTTCAAAATTGGCTTCCATTTGCTAAAAAATATTGGCCCTCTTCTGTAGACAATAAATCAAAGCAAGCCTCTTGTGTTGTTTCCAAGTTGCTTATCTACTGTTCCAACTAACAATAGAAAGTATCACATTAGGGAAATCTATTGCCTCATCTGTGGAATCTATCCTGAAATTAAAAAATGATTGGTTGCCCTCTGAATCAAATAATGAAACCTAAACTTGCAAATTTTTGTAATACAGGAGAAATGCATTGAAGAAACTCATCTTTAAAACTGAGGAAATAGATTTAAGTCATCTCCTAAATGGATTTTTAATTTTGGAAGGGAAGCCTGGTGTTTTCAGAATTCCCCTAGCTCTTCTTCTTACAACAGATGATGAGTTTTGATATGCGTATCATTACATTGTTTAGGAAAGATAAAGGAACAAATAGATACCTGAGATTACTTGAAACTTTAGACTGCTAATGAGACTTGTGAGCCAATGAACTTCATGGACTAAGCTGGGATTTTAAAGGTTTTTCCCCACTATATTGTCTAGTTCTGTTAGCACAGTCCTGAGAGAGCAGTATTTAGGAATCACACAGAATTGCCACACTGTGTGGCAAGGATCCAAAAGGACAGCACAATTCAGCTCAAAGATGGACTTTGCAGACAAAATAGGTTGAATGCAGAAGTTTTATTATATGGAAAAGTAATGACAAATGAGATGATGGAGGGAAAAAATGTTTTAGTTTTAAACCACAGAGGCACTTGTGATTACACAAGTGGTTGAATTTCAAAAATGGTGTTGAAATTTTCTGACAAGTTAAAGGAAGAACTATAAAGATACTTTGATGGCTGAAGAAAACGACCTTGAAAAACAGCATATGCTTGCAAATAAGTAACTAGGTGTGAAATTGCAGAGGAGTAATTAATGGTTCAGATGTTAAATTGTCTTGCTGTAAATTATTTATATGTCCACACTAACAAGTGTTTCTTTTTTGTTTACTTGTTTTCCATCAAGGACCGCTTTATGTAATTGCTCAGAATATATAAATACTTCTACAGGAAGAAATTACTGAGGGTTGCAGTGAGACAGAGACTTAAGCGTCTGCATGGAAGCTTCTGTTCATGTTGGACCATCCCCCAGTGGTCCTTGCTTACTGTGCTGTAGTGCATATTACATTTCTCTTGAATAACTGCTGGTAAAATATCTGAGATGAAACTATAATGAAAAATGTGTTAGTGAATTTGTGAGGCTAGAAACAACCTCCAGACGATACAATGTTGTTTCAAAAGCGCTAATGCTCCTTATATTTCCCATTGATTTTTCTTTAAATAACAGGAGCAAGCCTGAGGATGTTAGAAGACTTTATAACTGATTGATTTAAAATAAAAACCAAAAAACTTGGAGACATATTTTCCTCAAGTAATTTTTAACAATTGCTTTACCTTCTCATAATACATATATCATCATTTAAACATTATTAAGAGGGTTAAATGAGCCGTTAAGCATCTTCTTTTATTGGATTGCTGCTGGATTGCACAAACACACACATAACACTAATAGCACCTCACTATATTTACTTTTAGGAAAATTTTATCAGACAATATTATTGATGTGACTTAATAATGGAGAAAAGACATTGCAAGTGCTGGATCAAATTTCTCATGGGAATAATAATTTCCTTATACCAACACCAAGTCTTTTTTCTCTTCTTCTTCGAAGTGTTGCACTTTTAAAACAAAGCTGATAGAACTCATCATTGATCCATCCAGCAGCTTCTGCTGCTATCTGTGCTTCTTAATATTCACATAGCTCATACACTTACTTTGGGGTGGAATTCCTGATTACCTACTCCAAGATGTTTAACTTCATGACTGGAACCTTATGTAATCTATTACAGTGCAGGAAAAAATTGACATACTTGTGCTACTTATATATTTATATTATATGTGTGCTTTTTTTCATAAGCAATGGTATTTTACAGTGCCATATGACTTGAAAATATACTGTACAGATCAAAGTAGATTTTGCAGCACATATGAAAGAAATACAGCAAATAAAATATACAGAGGCTTTTATTTAATTTTTTAATAATAAATACTTCTGCATTACTTCCTCTCATACATATAGTGCTGGAGCATCTTTCATACAACTACCATTCCTTAGCACTTATGTTTCTAGGGGGCGGTTTCTGGGCCATACTTCAGCAAAACTTTTCAGATTATTTTTAGCTAATGCCAAATGGCAACTGTTCCTGTATGGTTTCCAGAGTGCCCTAAATGTGAAGGTCCATAATACAAAAAAAATCAACAATTATTCAGGGAAGGCATCCAAAGTAAGAGAAGACTTGGAAGCAGAAATATGTAATAGGAACTGTGTGGTCATATGAATGTCAAATATTTAAAAAAATTTAGCAACTAGACAGATTTTTATTCACTTGATAATAATAAGTAAAGCATTGTCTGGTTAACTGAAGCCAAGAAGCAGGAATTTGAAATTACAATATCTACAAGTGAATTCACAAATCAGGAATAAATCTATTGTTGGATGTAGACAGAAGAATTTGAAGCAGTGACATGGAAGACTTGGGAGTGTTAAGGTACTTTTTTCTGTTTGGAATGAAAACATGTTTGCAATGAAACCTGTGTCATAGGAAGTACCTGAGGCACTAATTTACACTAAAATCAAATCCTATTTGGTCAACACACTGAGGAAAAAACATGCCCTTGAACCTTCAAGAACTAGATAAGGAACTCTCTTAATCAAAGAAGAAAGGCTCAAAACAACTATTTGGAGAAGGGCTGAAGGGCATCTCTTGATCTCTCACACTCTTTGAAACAATGAAGGGTTCATGATGTGCTGAATCATGGTGACACCTCTGGTTCAAGGTAAACAGACTCTTAAATCTTTTGTAAACTCCTTCCTAGAAACATTTCCTTATGTAGGCAGTATGCTTTCCAAATTATGATCAAGGTATAACTTTGCCCTTAAGACCAAAAACACCTGAAATGTGAAGATAAATGGTAACACTGATGGATCAAATATAAAGCTAGGAGAAAATGGGACCAGGTTTGAATGACTATTCACTTCATCTTTTCAAAACCACAATATTAACAAACGTTTGCAAAGACGTATTCTCTACCCTTACTTCTGGTTTATCAATTACAGGACGTATATTTTACTTCTAAATCAGGATTCTTTGCTAGTTTTGCAGCAACAGTGATAGTAATTTTGGAGCTCTGCCTGCATCCAAACATGTCCAATTTTAGCAGATGATTTGAGGCCCAATTCCCACATTTTTTGTTGCAGTTACATATATCAGATCACAATATTTAGCCCACTTGTCACCTTAATTGGTTGTAAACACATAACACCAGCATTTACTGTTCTACTTCACAACACGCTTTCTAAATGTCATGGATTATATATCTCATGAAAATACAATAGTGTATTCTGGCAATCTGCTAAGTCTGAGAGCTCAAGACCACTGGGATTTAGTTCCAGATTCCAGCACTGGAATTAGACCTAATACAGAATAATAAATCTGAGAAATCATTCCGCTCCTCAAAGATGTGTGTCTGTCTTAGGCAGAGTGAAACATCTCTTCAGGCTCTGTATTAATGATAGTGGGAGAGTAACCACCTAGATCACATCTAGACATGGCCATGGGATACTTCAGTGGTCATGTGTGTGAATCTTGAGCTGCCACGATCCAAACAGCATGCTCCTGCATAAGGAATAGTCACCCTGGGCCACTTGAGTTGCCTTAAGAGCATCAGAGAAATCTGCCCAGATTGGCAGGTATGAAGAAAGAAAGGGAAACCTTCCCCTTCCTGCACTCCATAGCACCTGTTTAGCTGACTGAATCCTACTCTTTGGGTTCAATATATTGTTTTAGCTCACATGGCTGTCCTGGATCTCTGTTCTGTCAGGCTTCCTTTCCAGGAGTGTTACAAATCACAGTGGGTATGACTGCATCTAAGTTTAGCCATAACCTCAAAAACATCCTTGTATCTATTGAGAAACCAACTGCCCTGAGCAACCTGATCTAAGTTAGTTATCTAGGTTGTCTCAGCAGGAGCAGAAGATCCACAGGGGCACTTCCCAACATGTAGGACTCCTTACATCTTACTCCTTACATGGTTCTGCTTACATCTGAAATGACTACCCTGGGGCACATCTGACAATTGTAGGCACCAACCCTAGCCTGAGGTGATTCACACCCTGTATGTGCTCACTCCTTGTCACTGACCTTAATGAGAGTTTATAGTGACAGATTCAGATGTAGACACCTTCACAAAAGTCTGAAATAGCTGGTCAGGTACATTCCTTCCTCAATAATTCTGAGATCTCTGTCTTCTGAAATTACTCTGCCCTCATCAATAAGACAATAAAAACCCGCTGTGGTCAGGTAACACTTGTTTCCCTCAGAAATAAAGTTTAACAATATAATGGGGTAGCAAAGTTTAAGAGAATAGTGACAGGGAGCACATTTAATTGTTAGTAAGATGACAGATTTTTTTTCCCAACTTTTATTCCCACTTGCTGTGTGAGCATAGGCAAGGCACTGTGTGTGCCTCAGTTTATTCAAATGTAAAATGGTTATAATTAATATTCAGCATAATTAATGATTAAGTGCCTTGAGAACGTGATGAAACAAACTCTAGAAGAGCAGAGTATTTTTGCTTCAACCTCTTTAAAATTGTATCCCCTTGCCACATATTTTCAAAAAGTCTACAACTCCTTACTAGAGCTAAATGACTAATTCAAATGAATAATTTATCTGAAGAATTTTGCTTTGTTTTCTCTTTGCAAATTGTTCTCAAATAGACTGCAAAATTCTTGGGCTTATTAGTTATTGCCAAATTATGCACAGATCTCTTCAGTGACTAATTTTATGTCTGAAGCTCATTGAATTTTTTTCCTGAAAATGTTAGCAATTTGCTGTTTGTACTGTGCTGGTAATTCTTCCCTATTATTGAAAAGCATATGTAATTAATCAATGCAGTCGTACCTATATATAATGATATTTTATAAATAAATACATATATATGAAAAATTCCTGATTCATGGACTTTAAAGGTCAGAGAGTACCAGGAGACCACCTACTCAGAACATCTGTAGAGTCAGTTACCCAGAATTGAGACTAATAATTCGTGCTTTACTCAAAGTGGCAGACCCCTTTTAAGAGGATCTGCAAGAGATTATCGAGAAAAGGAAGCATATTTTCAATAGACTTAAATTCACTATGGGGCAACTGATTCTTTCTTCTCCTTCTACTATGAATCAAAGATGACTGGAAAAGATTGGATTAAATTACATTCTCTGTTCATTCTTGATTGGGTGATTTCAAGAGGCAGAAGACAATGCACTGCTCTGGGTTGGTTTTCCAATACTTAATGACACTGTTTGTTAGAAATGTTTCTTACTAATAATATGAATTTGTCTCAAAGGCTTTAATTTCCCTTTGACAGTTCCTATTAATATCTTACACATCACAATCAAGTCACTTCTTGATCTTTTTCATGAGCTAAAAAGATCGAATTTACTCTAAGCCTGTTTTGAAGCCCTCCAATAATAGTTTCTTCTGAACACTCTTAAATTTGTTGACATGCTTTAATATTCTACTGTCAGTCTCAGCAGTGCCATTTATACAGCTAAAGTTCATGACATATTGATTAAGAACATCCATTTCCTGCCTGGAGATCAGGAGAAATATCATTGTGACTGATGTCAGACAAATGATGAATCACACACACTTAAAAAAAGTTACAGTCAAACACACCCATAACATATGCACACAGAATTTCAATTTAGGTCAATGTAAATACTGCATTTGGCTGAAAATTCCATTTTCTTTTCTAGTATATATTTGTGTCTACTCAATGTATTTAAAATTCTTTTGTTAACATTGACATTTTTAAAAGAGAAAGAAGCAAATATTTAATTTGTGAAATAAGTAAGTACAGTGATTCATTTTATGTGTTTTTGAATTAAATGTAAGACCCAAATTTTGATCTGTTTCAGCTTCTGCTTTTCAGTGACATTGAAAATTATCTAAATAACTTTTATCTGTCTCTCTCTGCGACTTATGCCATTAACTGCATAAATTGTTATTGTTAGGGCACAATATACAGTGAGACAACTTTCCCAGCTAAAGTTTGTAATTGAAATTAATTCTACACAAATAGTTAATTTTGATTTACAGGATGGCAAGCAAGGAATAAGGTCACCCATGGGAATTTCAACCAAAATTTTCCTTAAAATTAGAAAAAACAATCCGACAATCCAATCAAGTACACATCACAAAAAACTGATTTCAGGAAAGCCCTGCTCTGTGTCTCCTCTAGACCCCTGATATTTGACAGATAAGCTTGTGCTGGATTCAGTAGAGCTTGGATCAGGCTCTAAGCACAGGAATTTTCTGGCATCACGTAGCAGGTTATATAAATGGACACTTTCCTTTACTTTGTGCCTTCACCATCTGTTCTGCCTTCTAATTAAAAATGCAAAATGAACATAATTAAATATTGGCATCACAAAAATAAGCGAGAAGTTTTTTCAATGCATATGCATGTTCTTTATTAAATGCAACAAGCATCTGTTTTGTTTTCTTATGTTTCAAGACACAGATAGAGGGAAATTGCTTTTTCCTGACAGAAAGGATATTTTTCATTAGTAAATTGGAATTAAATAGAAGAGGTAACGCTTTACAACAGTTGGTAAACAGCAGTTTCTGTAAACAGAGATTCAGGTCTGAGTTCTTTTCTAAGGAAGCACAAGAGGAACTGGAAAAAACAGGAAGGAAAGCCATTACTAAAGATTATTCTAACTGGCTACTCAAGTCAAGCTCTTGGTCCAGGTTCTACCAGAGCTGTGAAATTCAGGTATAAGTAACAACTTTTGAGTAGGCATCAAGACTTGTGCCATTTCCTCCATGAGCTGCTGAACCAAGCTAGTGCCTGCCTTCCACAACAGTGTACACCTTGTGCTTAATCCTTGTAAAGGGTTACTAATCAAGTAACCCCTGGTACTTTACAACATCTAGGTGGTGTGTAAGGAAGTACAACCATTCCTAGTTTTCAGATAAAGATGGGCAACTCAAAACCATTATGGGCTGCATGCACCACATATTGAAAACAGAGGTGGTCAAGAAGGCCAATGGCATCCTGGCCTGTATCTGCAGAAGTGTGGCCAGCAGGTCCAGGGAAGTGATTGTGCCCCTGTACTTGGCACTGGTGAGGCCACACCTTGAATCCTGTGTCCAGTTCTGGGCCCCTCCCTGCAAGAAAGAAACTGAGGTCCTGGGTCTGGCCCTGATGAGGCCAGTGGAGCTGCTGATGGTCTGGAGCACAAGTCTGATGAGGAACAGCTGAGGAAAGTAGGTTTTTTCAGTCTGGAGAAAAAGAGGCTTAGGGAAGACATTACTGTTGAATGACTGCTTGAAAGGCAGTGGTAGTGAGGTGGGTGTGAGTCTCTTCTCCCATGCAAGAGTGACAGGATGAGAGGAAATAGATTAAGTTGCACCAATGGAGGTTTAGATTAGCTATTAGGAAAAAGAATTGATGGAAAGGATTGTACTGCATTGGAACAGAGTGCCTAGGGAACTGGTGAAGTCACCACCACTGCAAGTGTTCAAAAAACCATGTGGATAGGGCACTTGAGGACATGGTTTAATGGTGAACATGGTGGTGCTAGGCTGACCTTTGGACTTGATAATCTTAATTGTCTTTTTCAACTTCAGTGATTCTATGATTCTATGAGACATCTATATCAGTAAATATAAACAGGGAGAGAGACTCACCTCTGGGCTCAAGGACACGGGAATGTGTCCTGGCCCCTCAGGATCAACCTCCTCTGGAGGTGCATTGGTATTACATAGTACTTTGTCCTATATTTCTTCAAGGGTCCATTGTCCCAACCCAGGATACGTATTTTTGTGTGTGATGAGTTAGTTCAGAGTGCATTAAATAAGGAGGCACAGTGCTGCAGCCAACCAGAACAATGCTTTTGCAGCCAGAGGCTGAGGGCACCCGTAGCATGTCTCAGCAGCCAGAAAGCATGTAACTGGCATTCAGCACAAATTCCTTCCACCCCAAAAGAGTGTTGGGGTGTTTTAACTAGAAGGCAAACTTGATGCTGGCCTGTCCAACCTGCTTTCCAGAGTGAGATGTCCTCCAAAGTGTTCCTGGGTTTTGTGTCAGAGAGCTGAGCGAGCTGGCCCAAAAAGCCGGGAAGGAGGTGGTGTGCCCCAGGGGCTCAGTGGGCTGCACACAGCTGAGTAGCAGGGCTCAACTGAGACTAGACACACACAAGTCAGCTGCTATATCATTTGCCCTATAATAATAGACAGGCCTTTGGTCACTTGAGTCATTCAGAGTCCTGGATTAGGTTTATGGAGTTCCTATAGAGGCTCCAGGAAGATTGAGGCACCCCTGACTGGGATCTACAGAATGCAACCTGACAAGGGCTTCCTGTGTTATTCAGTAGGGTAACTAAGGAGAGAAGTTTTTTTTAAGTAAACTGCACTCTGAATGTTAATTTCTGAAATCTAGATTTCGCAGACATTAATTCTTTCCATTAGTATTATGCTGAAACCACTCCTTCACCACCTATTTCTTAGTAAGCATTTACAGGATCATAGACTAGAATTGAAGTGTCCCAGTTCCCAGCCTGTGGAATAACCTGGTCAGAAGCTGCTTGATATAAAAATATAAAATCCACGAGAGTGAACTGACTAGAGCATCTTACCTTGTGAATCAAAGCTTAGGGTCACCCTTGGTTGGACAAGCACTTCTGCACTTTAGTTCAATACTCAAAACACCAAGCAGCTGGGTAACACTACTACAGCCCACGTTTCTTGCACTGCTCAAAGTTGACAACACTCCGTCTGGCATGAAAAACCAAGGAAAAGAACCTGGTGTTTATATCCCAGTGGGACTCTTAAGTTAGAGAATATTACCAATGTGAAACTTACTCTTTCAGAGGCAGGGCAGTGTAGCCTGTATTCCGGTTTGGTAATGCCTTCACTGTTCCTTCACCTGCAGCAGCAATGTCTTGCTGGACCTGAACTGGATGACTTCTCAGTAGATCCAAAACCAGGTCATTAGGCTCTCTCAGCTGGGTTTTCTATGCCCTAACTTCAACTCTAAAAATTGGGTGTGTAGTCCAATTTTGTAATTTGGGCTCCCTCTAGAGCCAATTGAGGAAGACAGATGCTCTACCACGTTTTTCCAGTCACAGGATATGTGTTGAAGACAAATAGTGTGACTTAGTCAACAAGTACAGAGGGAATCTTGCTCATTAGCTCAGTCTAATGCCTAAAATTAGGAGAGAGGAAAAGTACTCATCTGTGTTTTCCTAGTGAAAACTGAGGAATGTTTTGAGTCAATTTGGTAATTTAAGTTTTCATCTGAAATACAACTCAATATCTGTGGCTACTGGTGCTACATGCTAAGCCAAGCAGTATTAGATCTCTTTGTGAATTTTCTGCTGCTATTAAATTAGTGGTGAATTGAGTGTATAAACCAGTCCCCATGTACAAATGAATGGGATTGGTCTCTTCCTTGATCTGTTGAAAATTTATAGTGACCATTATATTACTGCAACTCTCTTGCATGTTAGACCAGCTGCTAAATGTCTAATTTAAGAATTCTATTTAAAAAATAAAGTAAACAATACCTATTTTCAGACTGAATATTTGACTATAAATGAAAGTTATAATAGAGGACAGGTATAAATTGCTCATATCTCCCTGACAAGTTTTTTCTTGGAAAAAGGAAAGGAAATTTCTTCCACATCTGCTGACCAGAGCCTATAGAAGCCCTATAGAAAGACTCAGCAATATTAATTCAGAAAGTTCATGTGGCTGATGTGTATCTGGTAGAAAGAGAGAGGGAGAGTAGTAGAGATATGAAGTATGTTTCTACAAGTAGGCGTGAGATGCAAAATTCATATTCAAGGTGCTACAAACTGTAATGATGTTCATAATCACTGCCTCCATTTCAGGCACTCCAAAAATTTTTCACTATGTTGTTTTTTAAACACAGTTTGTCTTGGGGAGGATAACAGCAGCTTGGTACTGTACCTCACACAGTGTGAGGAGGAAAGAGTTTGTTTTTCCTTGAGTCCTGTTGAAGTGTTAATTTAAAGAAGTAATAATGTAAATCTTATTTCAAACATTCTTTCCCCCTGGCAGACTTCTATATTAAGACATTTGGGTAATTGACCAATGTTACTGTAGCTCAGCAGGCATTATTTTCTTTAGGTAAAAGGATACCATAGTAAATTTCAATGAGAAGGAGCAAAAAAAAAAAAAAAAAGAACAGACTTAAATAAGACTTGAATATGAAAGGAAAATATAAACCAGATGGGAGTGATGGAGACAGGTTTTCATATCTTTCTTTTCTTTTAAGATCGGTTTAAAAGTTTCCCTTCCCTGCACTGGCTTTCTGCCGCTGAGTAACGTGAGGCAACGTATTTGTTCAGCAGCAGCAGCAGCTGGGAGCGATTCCCAGGCTGCAGAGTGCTGGCCAGCCACAGCAGGCATGGATTTGGTGTCCAACACAGCTCAATGGGAACATTCCTGCTGCCTGGTGTGGCTGCTGGAGCAGGTGCTGGAGGGGAAGGGTCTGGTCTCCCTGACACTGGTGGCAAAGTGTTTGGTGAGACCAACCTCTCTTTGGGTCCTGAAGGCAAATATGGCAACTCCAGCTCCAGTCTTTTTGGGGAAGAAGATTTGATGTTGCTCCTGTGTATCACATGCCTCTGTGACCATTAATAGGTTTAGAAGCTGTAAGCTAAGTAACTGTGGGGCCTGGTGGTAACAGTGCTGGACACTTCCTCCCTCTTGCACCCACTAACAGAGAGGAATTCTCATCTCCCTTCCTGCTCCTCCTAATTAAGCCATACCAGCCATGGTGGCTCTGGGGCTCTTTCTTCAAGTCATTGTTTCTCACTATGGTTTTACTGACACATGAAAAAAGCTCAGGGGCAGGAGGCACATGGTGTTTTCTACTGAAGCTCAAGCTTTAAAGCTGGGACTCAGACTGCTTCACTCCACTGCTGACAATTTAGCAAATGGTCCATGTTATGCCGCTTTGATCTTGTGAAAGTTTTCAAAAATTTCATCCTTGAAGAAAGCTACAGGCCCAACAGATCCCCCAGTTCATTAGCAATCCTTTAGCGGTTCCCAACAATTAGAGCTGTCAGCCAGTCGAACTCCGTTCGGAGGCCGTGCATTCAAAATCCCTGACTAATGACTTGGTAAAAAGACTTGACAGTGTGTTGCAATTTGTTATAATTGAATCTAAGCTGCATCAGCTGTTTGAGGGGCTGAAATGTTTTCAAACATTACATTGATTTAAATTAATGCCACAAAAATATTCAGAAATCGTGTCTGTCAGATTCAGTGCTAATAATCATGTTCTCTTCAGATACGAAGAAGACATTTCATCACCATTTGAAAGCATTGTCAGGCAGGCAGTTTAAATTCCCCCTCCTCTTCCCCCTTAGCTGAAAAATAAGTTGATAATCATTATACTCATGAAAGGAAAGAGCTTGGTAGCTGGAATGGGACAGGGTGGAAGGGAGATGCCTCCTGAATTATGCCTCCTTTGGGAAAAAAATTTGAAAAGACCATTACAAGTTATAATTTTCACTGACTACATTTCAATATAAAGAAGAAAAAAATAAAAAAAAATTAAAACAAATTCTGCAGCAATTCTCTGCTGGAGAAAGTTCAAAAAGGATCACAATTTCTAACTCATTCTCTGCCTTTATTTTAACTGTGGACACATAAACTGAACAGTGGGACATTTGGCAAGCAGACTTCCAGCACAAGCTCTCTGGTTAAAACTTACATCTGTTTTCAGAATACCTTTCTCTCAAATGCAATGGGATGACATGAGATATCAAGGCAGCTTTACTTTCCAAATAAATTGTTTGTTCTGCTTTTTTAATCCTCTGTTAGTACTGGAAAGCTTTCCATTTAAATTAAGAGGGACTCAGACTGTAAGCACTAAACCTGAATTTTCCTACTTTGAATGCTCTAGGGTTTAAAAATGGAATTTAAAGTCATTATTCCATTTGTATGAGCACTATTTAAAAGCCAGATCCAGACAGAACTTGTGACTTTGCCATCCAGAAAGTCAAGACTGTTTGGATTCTGTGGTTTCTTTCTCTCTTGAAGTACAAAACACCTCGAGTGTACGAAATAATGAGTTAAGGTTTAATCGGTACAGAAATTTCAGTAGTGACAGAAAAGGTCACTGAAGGAACACATTTTTCTGTCATATGCCTATGCAAACTAGGCTAAGCTGAGACACTACAGGTTTTAGTTATCACATTACTTTGCCTAATAGGCAAAAAATCTATTGACAAATCCTGCCATAGAAAGAACAAATGAACTTTTCTGACCTCAGAAACTGATTGCAGCCTTCTGTTAACACCAGTTTTAAATCTGTTTCTGAAAGTCACTGTACTCACCTGGCCAGCAGTGGATATCTACTGTATACATACCAAACTCTGAGCTGATCCATGGACACACCTGATGGGAGCAGCTGATAAAGTCTTGGTTTGAACTGTAGGAAGCTGAGATAAGCTCAGTTCCTAATCAGGAATTAGATGTTCTTAGAAAAGTGGCTGGTTACAAAATCAGGCAAAGAAAGAAGCAAACACCACCCACTCTGAACCTCTTCACATTGATAAACTCTTTAGAAGTCCCATTTCTTCTTTTTGAAGCTCAAATACTTTTCCTTAACAGTGTATTATGAATAATCCTTAATATTAGTAACTACATTTGTCTCTATATTTGTTGTTAATATTATAGTTTTGACTTTTAATAGATTGCTAAGAAAGTCTCAGGAAATTCTTTAGTACCAATGCATAGACCCTCGGATATAAGTATATAAACATGTTTGTGTTATGTTAGAGGTAACTCATCCTGTTCTGTGTTATGTTAGAGGTAACTCATCCTTTTCTCATCCACTTAGACTTCTGTATTAGCTAGATGGTATGTGGGCAGCTAACAATATACTTAGCCTTTTATTCATGCTGGTTTCACAAAAGACTGGCTCATAAAACTCTTTATAAAAAAGGCTTTTATACAATATCTGATTATTAAAAAATGTCAATGGACAGCTTTGAGTTTTTAAGCTTCATCCTTCCCAGATTTTACAAAGATGTGTGTTGCTGAGATCCATGGTTATCATTAAATAAATCACAGAAGAGTATTCCACTAACACATCCTATGTTCATTTAACATATTCATTTTCTTTAACTATTATGGACCTGATTCTACTAGGCAGGTATAATTTCAGGAATGCTGATATATAGCCTGCATTGAGTGCTTCAGGGTGGATTTATTTGAATAACCTGATCTATTGAACCCAGTCATCTAGGCTCCTCCTATAGTCACAGGAACATGAGAATCAGCTCCAGACAGTGATTTACTTTAGTACCTGTCTTACACAACCATCTCCAGATGCCGCTCCTGCCATGGGAATGTTCATCCAGATGCCTTGCAGGGTCAGAGAACACTGTAGCTTTTCAGATACTAAGTGAGAAAATTCCACAGGTAAAATCCATGAAACTTTGCCTGCCTCAAGTTGATCTTCTGAATTTTCATGCCACAAGCTTGTGAGAGTTGCTATGGTTCATGACAACATTTCAATATCTTTTTGTGTTGTCCTAGCCCTTGGCATGGGCTTTCAAACTAGTTAACTTTTAAGGTCCCTTCCAACCCAAATCATTCTATAGCTATATTCAGTCCATGTAAAGTCACAATACTGAGCCACCCCCAAAGTTAATACTGCAAAAAAAAGGAATTTCCTGAATAGATAGAACCTCCACAAAATTCTTCAACTGCTGTTTGAGCATTTTAGTTATAATTATATTATGGTATACTCTGAGTGCTTAACAACTTCTGCTGAAGTCAGACGGAACAGCTTCATACATGCTTACCAGTAAAAGTTTGAATTTAGATGAAACAATGTGAATTTGCAGCTTCATATTATGTGCTGTTTGATAAATATATAGAAAGTGAGATTTCTTCTTTTATGCAGTAATACCTTACTGTATGTCATGCCAATTTCCTTCACCAGTCCCTATATCATCCTTGAATTCCTGCTATGAACTGCTACCTTGTAATTATTTCTAATGTGCTTTCATGTTTTGTATTTTGCTTTATTCTGTGAGAAGCTTGTCCTCTCAAAAATGTCATTTTGCTTCTTTCATCACAATCAAAACATGTAAACTAAGGCAAAAGCTGTTTTAGAAAGGTGGGAAAGAGGGGAGGTTAATTATCTGAAGGTGTTATATCTACAAAAAGAGCCAAGTCACAAAAGGGTTATCCATTTAACCTAAATAGCCAAGTCAAACAAGACACAATTGGGGTTAATTTAGCTTTCCAGGCTTTCATAAACTCATACTTGGGAGGTCGAAGGAGGGAAGTCAATTAGCCCCAATTGTGTCATGTTTAACTTGGCTGGGTGAGTCACTAGCCCCTTTGTAAGTTGGCTCTCTTTGTAGCTATCACACCTTTTGTATGACCGTACAGTTTTCTAACTTGCTTTTTTTATTGACATCAAATATTTTTTATCAGATATCACAGTTTCCTGGGGACAGTGGTCTGATATCAGCATAATTAAATAGCAAGAATGCATTCACCCATTTCAGTGCTCATAGAAAGCAAATAAGTATGGATAGAACTTTGTATGAAATCACATACTCAACAGGCTTTGTATTCATAGATTCCTGACACAAAGCCAAGTGCATAATCCACAGGGCTGTATGAAGCAGTCAGTGAAAACTGGCTGGAATGTCCATGTGTTAAATTAGACACCAAAAGAAACATCAACACTCCCACAAATGGGACAAAAACAACACAGACAAAAACCTACTTAACTCTGTAAAATAAGCCACTTAGTTGGAAAAACATGTTGTGCTCCTTTTAGAACTCTTGATAGAGCATCTTCTTGAATACTACTATTGAAAGTTGTTAGATTTTTTCTTTTTCTTTTTTCTTTCTTTCTTTTTTTTTTTTTTTTTTTTTGTGTGTGTGTTCTACAGGCTGCTGAATTTAGTTGTAGCAACTGTTTCCACATAAAGCAATAAACTGTACCTGCTGACTGGGAGCTGAGTTATGGCCTTTGTAAGTAAGATGCAAATAATGAGTGGAGAAAAACCTCCTATTACGATGTCATCAAGCAATAATCCTTCCCTTCTGAAACAGAGTGGAAACATGGCCTAGACACACAGACAGCATGTCTGCAATGATTCCCTGTCAATTTTTGTCATTGCACAACATATGTATTCCAGGAATTGCCACTGCACTGGCATTCATCCATCATCTACCACCCACATGAAGGCTTCCAGTTCTCTGTATATGTCATATACATGCAAGCTACTAAGATCACTTTAACACAGTATTTGTGTCCCAGCAGGGTGCTGCAAATATTTCAGCGCTGAAATCAGTGAATAGACAAACAGTATTTGAATAAGTAACAGAAGTGTAGAATCTGGATCTTGAGTAAGTGTTTAGAAGCCATGTTAGATAATAGTATATCTGATATCAGGTTCCTTTTAATTAATTTCATTCAGTTGTTACCTAAATCTGAGAGTTTAGCAAGAGCTTTTCCTGAATATTTTGGTGCTAGAATTGTCATTCTTCCTTGCAGTCTTGCTGTGCAATGCTGCATTTCTTTCTCTGCATGTGTTATTAGAAATATTTTTCAGGTGGGTCTAGAAATTACGAAAATATTTGAATTGCTCACTCTCCACTAGTGTGCATATTAATATTCTTTATTCAGAAAGATTTTTGGCACTTTAAAAAGAATTAGGATGAATTGAGCTACTAGCTGGAATTAATATGACCTAAATGAATATAGCATTCTTCAATTTCTGGAAGCACAAATAACTCTGACTCATACTTAGTAAGTAATATGATGGACCCATCTGATGGAAACAAGTAATTAATTAATTAAAGTATAAAGAAGCCAGATAAATTCAAAAGGTTTTCCTTCTGATAATGTCTGTTTGAAAACATTTGCTTGTAGAGACATTTATTAGGTGTGTAGATAGTTACATACACACACTTATTTTCCACGTGAGCTCATAGCCTTGTAATGTACAGTGCAGTACTTGATGCTGTGCTTTGTTTGTGTTGCATCCACATGGAGCTGATGGATTTTATTTTCCTTACTTTCAAGTTATCTTTCCATGTTTCTGTGGTCTCACCTTCCTAAACCTGAGTTGCACACAAACAGATTTCAAAATTATTGAATATTATTTTGATATATATTATCAAGCATTTTGTTTTTACATTTTTATTAGTGTGAGACAGAAGAGACTAAGGCAAAGAAAAAGTCTCTGATTGGATATCATCGGACAAAGTAGCTGTCACAGGATGTGCTCATTTAAATGAAGATTTTTTTGTCTTAAGCTTGTGTTATTGTGATATTTGAGCAGACTCTTTGGGGTCATTTATCATCATCCATTCTTATTATTTCAGTAGATTCCATCACCTCTTTGATCTCATTTGGTATTTTGTGCTGATCCGGAGGCCGGTAGCATAAGACCACTAGTGTATTTTTACAACTTAGTGAGACTCAGCATACCTAAAATAAGTGCCAAAATGGCATTTGATCTTGTCACTACCACCCTCAGCAAAGCAGCCACAACAGAGTCAGAGAGGCTTTTTCTTGTTATTACACTCCAGAGGATCTCTGCCTGCCAATAAGGAAAAAGGTGATTGTGAGTTCACATGCCTACAATGGCTGTAGTTTTGACTATTTAGTAAGCTCCAAAAGCCTTAGATACTTTGAAGTCCCTTTCTTTCATTGCAGCCAAGGTCACATAAGTGCTGTGGAACATAAATTCCCTGACCAAATATGATATGGTTTTCCTTTGGAATATAGTTTCATGTTACAGCACTTCAACTGAGGTGTACAGTGCTCAATGGTGTATCATGCTTATCATTACAAAAAAAAAAAAAAAAAAGGAAATGAAGAAAGGAAGAATCAATATAAACTTGTTGAACCATATAAACAAGTTGAACCAAAGCAAATTTGTTTCCAAATGATCACTAAAATAGAATGGAGCCTTATGTTGAAAGAGAATAAAGTAGTAATTTTTCTTTGTTGTAGAAAATAAAGATGGTAGAAATACTCTGAAAATCATAGAATTACAGGGTGGTTTGGGTTGGAAGGGACCTTAAAGATCATGAAATTCCACCCCCTCTGCTCTCCAATCCTGCCATGGGCAGGGATGTCACCCCCTAGAATGTAATGCTCATTCCCAGAATGTAATGCTCCTTCTTAGTTTTCTGAATTTGTTCCCCAAAATCATGTTCCTTTATGGAAAAGATAAAATTTGTGACAAAGGCAATGATTTCCCATTCTTTCCAGAGGTTTTTTAACTTCCTGACACTCTGAAATACTGTTCAAGCTTTCTGTGCTCTTCCTTAGCCCGCTCAGATGACAACCTGGGAAGTCTCTTAGTACTTTGCATTAGAAGGACCATATCATAGAAAGGCCTTTTATTAAATGAACAACTGCTTTTGAAGGATTTCCACCCTATGGGGAACCTTTGAGGGCTCTTCAAGATGAATAAAAAGCAACCAGATCTTTTAAAAGTTGCATTGTTCTAGGAAAATCAAGGGTACTCAAGCAGTGTGGATGGGGTTGGCAAATAGGCTTAGGCTGATGTGGACAGGGAAGAACTTGTAATAAAAAATAAAAAACAACCCAACACAGCACATGGGTGCCCACACCAAGTGAGCCTGCACAAAAAAAAACCCCAAAAAACCTAAGAGGCTGGCATGGGGAGGAACAACACACACACTTGCTTGTGAAATTACCACAAGAAATTGTACTTTTCTGAGGTGCTACACACTAACGTCTGCAGCGTGGATAAAAAAGAGAAGGAATTGGATGTCTATGTGCAGTTACAGGGCTATGAACTTGCTAGGATGAGGGAGATGTAATGGGATAACTCACACAGCTGGGAGCTGCAGTGGATGAATACTAGAAAAACAGATATACTGCAGTGAATCCGGTGTAGGGTCCTGAAGAGACTAAGGGATTGGAGCATCTGCCACACTGAAAGACATCTGAAAGACATCTGAACACCTTCAGTCTGGAGAAATGAAGGCTCAGGGGGATTTTGAGCATGTGTGTAAATGCCTGATGGGAAGGGAAGGGAAGGGGAAGGGAAGGGGAAGGGAAGGGGAGGGAAGGGGAGGGAAGGGGAGGGAAGGGAAGGGAAGGGAAGGGAAGGGAAGGGGAAGGGAAGGGAAGGGAAGGGAAGGGAAGGGAAGGGAAGGGAAGGGAAGGGAAGGGAAGGGAAGGGAAGGGAAGGGAAGGGAAGGGAAGGGAAGGGAAGGGAAGGGAAGGGAAGGGAAGGGAAGGGAAGGGAAGGGAAGGGAAGGGAAGGGAAGGGAAGGGAAGGGAAGGGAAGGGTCCTGAAGATGGAGCCAGATTCTTCTCCAAGTGCTCACTGACAGGGCAAGAGGCAAGGGTCACAGACTGAAACAGAGGAAATTCCAAACATAGGAAAGAAGTCTGGGTGGACAAAGAAAGGAACAGCATGCCCACAGAGGTTGCAGAGTCCCCTGTCATTGTAGCTACTCAATTTCAGAGGGATACCATCCTAGATAATCTGTTCTAGCTGACCCTTCCCTGAGCAGATGTTGTGCTGGTTAATCTCCAAAGGTGCCACTGAAGCTCAGTTATTGTATGAATATCAAGATGCGGTGACCAGTGTATATTTTAAGTAAAACAAGGTAAAACAAGAAGCAAAAGATGCCCACTAAAAAGCAAAGCAATTAACAGTTGCTTCAAGAGAAAAAGATCCACTGTGAAAAAGCATCCAATTCAGATTTAGGAAGGAATTTACTGTGTCTATTGGATATAGCTCATTGTAGCTGGAAGGAGATAACCATCAATTCAGTGGGTCAGTAGAAGGCAATATGAAATATAAATTCAACATAGTAATTCTGTAGGAATAGATAGAGCATGAAAAGGAAAAAAACTCCAAACTTTCTTCCAAAAGACAGGCACACTGTTCTGTTGCAATGCAGAAGAAAAGCACCAGATAGTCCTGTTCAGATTTACTTTCCAAAAAACCAGCCTTTGCATTCAATACTTCCCACCAACACTTAACCTCCTACCTTGAAGTCTCCTTCTGTCTTCTAACTCATGTAATTTTTAACTGCTCATCTTGTTCTTGAAAGCCACCCACAGGTCAGGGACTAACTGCCAGCTCCTCAGTGTTCCATTAAGGTAGCAGTGGTCTTTTGGCAGCACTGCTGTTGATAGACACAGGTGGTTATGGAAACTGCTTCTGGCTGCTGCAGTGGTGCAGTTCCACTGAAGAGCAGATTAGCTCTGTGTGTGGCACCTTTCAAGGAAACCCTTCCCTTTTAATCAACCATTCCTATTAGAGTGGAAGGCAATGAATAAGGAGAAAGGGAGTTACTGGAATTCCTTGTCCATATGCGTCCCACTTCTGTTGAGCATGCACCAGAAATTGAATACCTTAGCCACAGGGGTTTAATAGGTTTCACCTGTACCCACAATCTGAACTACAAAGATGAAAAGGGAGCAAAACATACAATCTCTTTCCTGTTATTGCAAATTTTGTACCTGGCAAAGCCCACATTGTGACATTGCTTTTCAGCAGCCATCTGCAGCTACTCTCTTCTCTCAAAAATATTAAAAGTCATGATGAGGATGGAAACTGCTTCTGTGTAGCCTTGTCTGCATTTTCCTTCAGCAACAGGACTTTAATTTTCACAAAGCCTGTGCACAGACTGACATGCTGGTGTGCAAATGTCCATAAGTGTAAATTCCTAGCACAGACTCTGACAAGATTCTGTCCTATATAAGATAGCTGTTGTCTGAGTTGGTCTTGAGGAACACTTGGGACAGGATGGTGTCCCTAAGATAAAAACTGTCTCCAATAGGCAGTTATGAGATTATCCTGTTCTAAAGGAAGATCATTCAGTCATATGTACAGGAGGAAACCTATGCTATTACCTATGGTGTTTAATGTCAGTATAACTACAACCCTGAGATTCCAGACAGTTCTCTCCCTTTTCTTAAACTGCTCTTATCCTTGCTATAAGGTGAAAAAGAGAACAAGGGTTGCCTACGTGACACTGCTGAGGGAGGTAAAGAGAAGAGACTCACAAAATTTTGTGATAGGAATTTACCTGGGTAGCTTTCAGATATTAGACTGGATTACTTTTTGAGAAGCATCCCCAGCCATATAAATCTTTTGTGTCAGCTTCATAGCAGACTATATAAATAAAAATCATCCAAGAAGAAGAGCCAACATTTCCTTCATTCTAGTAGTTCTGTTTGTGACCATACAGAAAGTAATACAAGTTATTTGTATCAAACCCACAGTTAATTCATGGTGCGTTGTCAAAGATTTGCTATAATTGTTCCTGGGCCTACTTCTCATTCCAGTGCAACTGAGATTGTAGTGGTGATTGCTTCTGCAGTAGACTTAAATACTTCCAAGGACTGTGCCTTTTTCTGCCCAACAACTGTAATCTGTCATGCTCTGCCCTTGCTTTTTATATTTGTGCCATGACTACAGATGTCTTTCAAGCAAGACTATCGAGAGGATGCATTTACATTCTAGTGAGCTCAGCCGGTGCTGAATGATGTTTGGCCTATGCAGTGTCACCTCCTCTCAGCCAATCTGTGTGATTCAAAAGGCACAGTTCTTGTGTAAAGGGGGAAAAAACCTTCTCTCTGCGGGATGTTCAGGCATTCATCAAAAAATATCAGTTACTGAAATGTAATAATCACATGTTATAGGTACACCTCAGCATGGGCATTTCCTCTTCCATCAGCTGTGCTACCTCACTGTGGCAGTGTGAAGAATGGGCAAGTCTTTTTGATATATGAAGTCTTAATCTTTTATTCAGAAAGTATGTCCTGATCAGAGTTTAAATGTGATAGGTTACAAAATGAAGACTCCTACTGTTTAAAGTGCAGCCTTCAAGGCACAATGAATCTGTTAATCTCCCTGCGTAGTTACACTATGGCAGCTAACATGATGGCATTTCTTCTTATCACAGTAATTTGATCCAAGCAGAAACTCTTGAAAGGGATTTCCCTCCATCTTTGATTCCATTTTATACTCCTGGAATCTTCTAGGTTGAGAGGTTGCCAGCTCTCCTTGTTCACCCGCTTTCTAGTCAGCCTTTCTGCATTTGTGTTGCATCACCCTAGTTAATTTGGAAATTTTCATTCATTTAGAAAAGCTAGTCATAGATTCTCTTCTAATCAGTCAAACTAAAAAGTCAAAAGAAACCTACAGACATGGTTTCTTACAATGTTCCAGAATGTAATATCAAGGGTGCAGAATCTCCTGTGTTGTCTACAAGACATGTCATTATGGCAACCTGCTCAATTAACCTTTTTACAGAAACCTCCAAAGATGCTTCTTCTACTTGAGGATTTCTAAGCCCCCAAAGTGCTTAAGCTGTGTTTGAATGAATGTATGTTGTCATACAGAGACATTTTGGGATGCTTTACAGTGGGAGCAAAAAGCTAAGCAGTTGATTTTTTAAAAACCATAGAAAATTTGGAACTAGTTCTTCAACATGTTTGCTCCAAGTGGTAATGCTAAAAATTGCAAAACTTTATCAGTTTCATTCTCATCAGACAACCAAGAATGCCTCAAACTATTCTTTTTTTTTTCCAAAAGTCAGAGGTCTTCAATATTGATCTAGAAAGAGATTACATATCATGAATTGTCCCCGAAAGAAGGTGTTTTCTTGGCTCTGTTGGGCTGCTTGTCCTGTTGACCTGTAAATGAGATGTATTTGCAGTAACAGCAACAGAAAAGTAAACACTTCCAGCATAGGAAGAGCAAGATGTTCAGATTAGCACTGGCAGACTGCTAAAGACATAACCAAAATTGTTTAGACAACTGATGGGGATAGCTCAATCAAGGTTCTTGTTCTCATTTGTGATTACAGGAATTAAATAGCTGTCAACTAGAGAACAAAAGAAATGTTTTTTTCACAGATGTGTAGATTTCACTTCACTTGATGTTAGCTTAATAGAAATAAGGCAATAAGTAAAATAGCATCACGTATTATATCTCTCTGGAAAATGACAGGCATCATCAGAGAGCAAATATTTATGGTAAATTCCTCAGATAGGTGGAATGAATCACCTGCTAGAAATGCTCATCTACTTCTACTACATTTAGGACAGAAGCTGGGATCATTGGTTTACTCTAGATGTTTAAATTTCAAATGGCTAAAAGTCAACATTTTTATCAAGTCAATTCCATTTAAGTTTCAAACTTTTCAGTGGAGAAGATTTCAGCTTGCATTTCTCTGGCAATATGTGCATGTACCTCAGCATAAAGTCCTTACATCTTGCAGTTTTATTGTGCATTGCCTTGTAACATACTTTGTGTGTTACAGTTATCCTATGCCTCATGTAAATCAGAGGAAAGATAATACAATAACATAAACCTGGCTGTGCAGAATTATACATTTTTTATGTCTTTCACATATAAGTACTAGGATTTCCAGACACACATAAAAAGGGATATTTTTTCTTTGTAAAACTCAGGTAGCTTTAATCTATGTTAAGTTGTGAAAACATACTGAATACTTGACCATTATGCTTCATTTTAGAAAATAAAATATTTTTGGCTGCATGTGAATTACTTAAGTCAAATGGCAACAGCATTTGAAAGAGATTGTTGTGCAGGTACAGGGATGTTCTTGGAAAGAACCCTGTTCATTCAGGAAGCCTATAAAATTATAGTATGGTCATACAATACTTATAAAGAATCTCTCTCACTTCCAATCAATGTGTAAACAATTAATAATTAATAGTTGATAAATGCATTTAGTAACACTTCTGTTCCAAAGAGAGAAACAGTGAATGCAGAAATGAAAACCCTATTGACTCCACCCCCTGTTGTCATGGCATCAGTTACATCAACATGAGGATCTGCTCACAAACTCATGAAATCCCCTTGAAGGTTTAGGTTGTTGTCTCCCTACATATCTAATGGGTGTACTGTTCAGATTCTCACTTCTGGGATGTTTATATAACTTCTTCAGATTTTAAGCTTCAGTAATTCGTGGTCAGTTCATATCTATTTTTTTCTTATGCCAGCACTTTCTTTCAAGGTGGAGAAGTCATACTCACCATATTGTTGAACTGAAACTCAAGGAGTGGGATGGATCTCAGGAAAATGGTTTGAAGGTTGTGTCTTTGGTCACCCAAAGCTTTATCTACATAGCTAATGTAATGAAGCAATCAAATCCGGAAGATGTGTCACTTCATTCTAAACCAGACATAGGTTAAAATCCCTAGATACCTCTTTTGACACTTTTACCTGGTTGGTACTGGCTTTCAGATACATGCAGATGATGTCTGCAATGTCTTTTTTAATACAGTAGTATAAATGTTATCTTTTATAATGTTTTCAAAATACTTTGCAACATTTTAGATGTTTATATGTGGTAAATCTTTTTATCCAAGCATAAAAAAAAATAAGGGTTTCTTTGCTAACATATATAAAGGATTTTTTTGCTAAATTTTCCCCATCTATATAGTGACAGTTGATAAAAATCCTGCATTTTTTGAAAGATATTTAATGATAGCATTTCCAATCTTTTCCAGAGAGTGACACTGGTCTAATAACCTTTAAATTTGCCATTAATCTGTTTGGATACCAGAAAATTTACCATCTTCCTATTTTTCATATCAGATGCTAACCAGTAAACTGATACAATATGAGGGAACCTCAATATGTGCAGTATTTGTCATCTAATCAAAGCATGGTTGTGGGATTAGGAGAGTGGGGCTCAGCTGGAACTGAGCCATGGTCCCTCTCTTGGCAAATACAGTCACACAAGGCAGATGTCTTAATCTGAGTGAGTCACCTTAAGAGTCCCTTCACAGGTGATGCAGAGAAACAGATAGTTCTACAGCATCATTCCTTTCCTTATAAATAAATGTATAAAATAGATTAAATGAGTCACACCTTAAAAATTCTCATTTCCTTCCCTGAATATGAAGGAGAACTGCAATAACTCACTCATCTACAGAAATGTAAAGCAAGGTGGAATAAACTGTAGCCTTAATATGTTTGCCCCCATCTGTGACATGAGCAACAGCATAAACACAATGACTGAATATTTCTGAGTCTTTATTCATTAATATTTATAAAGTACTTTAAGATCTTGGGATCAAAGCAGTAAAAAGAGGCAATCAGCACTACATGGCCAATCCACTCAAGTGTCAAAGTCCTATTTTATAGAGTATTGTATGCCTAGGTAGCCCTTCCTTAAAAATCTTATGAATTAATTGAGAAGATAGTTGGACAACAGAAGCTGGGTGTTTCTGTTCCAGCACAGGAGAATAGTGCAGGAGCTTTCAGGGGCATCTTGCTTCTCTTAACCTTGTCATAATACCATAAACATTATCCTCCACACAACCTGCACGTGCTGCAAGTTGTAAGAGTTGCCTTCAGCCCCTCTGCACTGTCCTGCAAAACTCACCAGCCTAACAAGGGGGATTGTAGTACAGTCCTTTCCACCTTCAGGCACATCAGTCCCCACTCAGCTTCACTGCCCTATATTGTGACTCCTGGGTACTGATGCCAGCCCAGCAGCAAAGGCTGGCTCCTTTCTAATGGGAGGAAGCTGGCTACTGATACACCTGGACCTGAACATTCACTTCTTAAAAAAGAAACAACCAACCCACAGCCACTCTCCCCACAGACCACCCCAAAGACCTCCATTATCAGTCACCCGTACACTAGAAGTAGTTTTTAATCACTGAATACATTTGGAAAGCTAAGGGGGGCTAATGGTTGCTGATTTCCCCTTTCTGTGTTTGGGAAGGCTCTTACCACTACATAATGACTGTGCAAAGTGCTGTTTGCTGCTTTTTCTGAAACAATTGTACTCTTGGCACACAGATCCTTCTGATCATATTGCTGGAAAGGTAAAAGGGCTCTATAAATCCACACACCCAGCCACACAACATGCACAAATGTCCTTTTAGGTTTTCTTCTTTTTCAGTCTGAGCTAGTTTTGCACACACACACACACACACACACACATTTCCTAGTACATTTTGTATAATTTAAGTTATTTTTGCTCTTTCTGGTGTTCCTGTGGATTCGTTAGGATGAATAATTTCTGTCAATAATGAACACAGGAACCCAGTACATGAATACTTGACGAGATGAATATATGCATAGGTTATACATATCAATTTGTGGTGAATGCATGAAACAAATGCACAAGAAACTGATTTAACTAGCACGAAACACAGATGAAATAGATGGCATATAAATGTAATTATATTACTTTCTGGCAAATAAGACCGTGTAGATAGGAGGGTGATGGGTATGTGGATTCTGTAATGAACATCAGGGCAGTGGAGAGGCCCCTTGCAAAGATAATGCATCATTTTATGTCTTTAAAAAAGCCACAGTCATACAAAAAGCCAATAAGAAAGCACAGTTAATAGGTGGAAAAATAAATATATTCTATGGGTTAAGAAGCTAGAAGGAGTGTAAAAATGAAAGCTTGTGCACGGAAAGAAAAGTAATGAGAAGTATATGAAATTACTAAGAACCTATTGACCAGGTGGAATTTGCATTATCACCTTCAGTGGATTTTGAATCTGCTCCTAACAGATTAACTGACATGCAGCATCAGCATGAAAATTGTAATTTTTTAGAATTTTTGATCACAGTAAGAATAGATATTTAAAATAGTCATATTTTGAAAATTTCAAAACATTTTAAAGTCCCTTTTTAATGACTTGACCTTTATTTATTGATTTTTTTTCTTAAGGAGTTTAAACACAGTGTTTACTAATGCTGAGACAATTTTGATACTAAGCAATAAAATTGTATGATGAAGCTCACCATGCTGTAATGCCCCTGGGGATGTGATCCCTAGCAGTGTATGTGTGGAGGTCCCAGACTTAGAGCTGATTAGTTTTATTTCCTCCTCTCTTTTAGTGCTATAAAGTACCTCAAGTTCCCAAAAAAACAATGTACAACTCTTTATCCAACGTATATCTTTCACCCACCAATATTTTACTCACAACTCTTTCCAAGCACAACCCTAAGCCTATGTTTCACAATCAATTTTTCCTTGGTACCTTGGGTTGAGCCTTACACATCTTTTAGCATTTCCTCAAAAATTTCTTTAGGAAACTCACAGTAAGAATAAAAGGTAAATAATGTTTACTCATTTTGTGATTGGCCCTCATTTTTCCTGTGGTCTTCCCTGTTTCCTGAGCTCCTGGATGCCAAGGCACAAACCACATAACTTAAATTTGAACCTTGGTCTAGGGCTCATCACCAGCAACCTCACTCCTCTCCCAGAGGAATGACCTCCATCAAGCATGTGATATCTCACAGAGTTGCCTATAAAGGGTCTGTGGTCTCCTGCAAACCCTTTTGCTGTCAGAAAGGTTCTGCTCCATGTCATGCAGCATAAAAGTGAACACTCTGAGTAGTCAAGAGTTAAAACATACCTTGGCTGTTTCAATAAAGTGAAATTTAATACGGCAAGAAACACATTTCATATCTAATGTTGACATTGAAGGATCTTGTATTGCTTTTTTACCAATAGAAATGACAGTGATTCATCAGCTTTTATTCCATTTTATATTGCTCTGGTGCTCTATCAGCCAGAGAAATGCTCTAATTTTTGGCAAAGTTTATCCACTGAATTATTTTCCTTGCCGCCTTTCAAATAAAAAATATTTCTTGTAGAAGGCACTCACATTTTTTTGCTATATTCCTGGTCTTCCCACCTTATAGCTTCCTTGATACCCTGGAATCCACAGCTCAATATTTCCTATAGCTTCTTTTTCAAAATGAACATATATAGGAGTGTGAATTCTTTCAGACTTCTTGACTATTTTTCATGTCTTTGATTCCTCTGTTTTATTTTTAGGGTTTCAGCATGCATCCCTAACTTTATATGCTGTGCACTTTGAATTGCCCTAGACTCAGAGGGTTTTCTGAGATCAAAGAGCATCTATATTAATTACTAACAGAGTTTCCCTTTTAAAATAAACTTGGTTTTAGAATACTGAGACAGCATGTCAGCAATTAATGCATTACATTTACTTTTACACATGATACATTTTGAACATGGGAACAAGAATTGCTTAGATTCAAATTCTGTATTGAAAGAGGTTCAACATCAGCAGTTGAATTGGTTTGTAGATTTGAGGTTTGGACTGAAATTACATAGAGCCTAAATCTCACCGAGGCAGCTGTCATGAAGCCTTTATTCCATGAGTTAAGGGGAGTCGTAGTCACTTCTACATGTTACATTCAGATAGAATATTAAAAAAAGAATTTCCAGAGAGAGAAAAAATTAAAAAGAGGTTAATATTCAAACCTAAACCAAAATAGGTTCCTTTGTGTACTCGGGGTTTTTTTTTTTTTGCAAATTTGACTCCTTGTACTTTCACCTCTGCTTGTATTTGGAAGAGTTTGGGATGTGGAGGCTTAGATGGGCTCACATTCATCAAAGATGAAGACTGAACCAGACCATATTTATACGAAAACACACACCAAACTGTTCCTTTTGCAAACTGTCTTGCATACCCACATCTGACAGAAAAAAAGAAACAAGAATATTTAGAAGAGCAGGAAATGTGGGAAAAGTTATGAACAGTCAAAGACTGTCCTCCCACCTGACACGGTCTGAGTGGCAGGCCCTGGCAGTAAGAAAGAACAACTTAAGCACAGTAGTAAAAATAGCAAAGCCACAGCTGTCTACTCAAGATGGCTTAGAAGTTAAGTATAAAACAATAAAATAGAATCTCACTTTTCTAAGGAGCATTCATTTCCTGAAAAATGCAGCATATTTCTGTGAGCTGTAAGCCAACTGTACCAGCTAATCACAAGATCTGAGCTATCTGGATACACCATTTCATGGTACCAAAGTATATTATTGTGTTCTTTTATTCTGTCCATTTCTCCTCTTCACCAACATCTCCACTCCCAAACCAACAGCAACACTAAGAAGATACTCAAAATGAAATTTCTCCACTCTGTGCTGCTTCTAGTAGTCAAGCTGTAAAACTACATTCAAAGTAGAATATAAATTCATGAATATACTTTGCTCTGGAAAAAATATTGTGGAAAGATAGAAAGGAAAAAGACAAAAGAACGGCCTCTGAGCCATAAGAGGTGTTACTAGAGATGCCAAAGGAGGCAATTTTAAGGCATAGTGAACAGACTGAGGCTTGGAAATACTTCAGCATTAAGTTGGAAAACAGCATGTGTGTGAGAGGCTCTAGAAAGGCACTCGGTGTGAGACACACCAAAAAAACACCTATTCTCTCTTTTATGTCTGAGACATCATAGAAGAAATCATAAGCTGGATTCTTTATGTTTTGCCAAAGGTCTGGCTGGAAATGATTCTGCTGCCATAAAATCTGTTTATGACAGTATTAAAGTAAGTACATCACCCTGAACGTGCTGTCTATTCTATCCCAAATAAAGGCAGCCCGGAGAGCTGAAGATCATGTTAAAAATGGGGAAGGGAAGAGACCTTAGAAAGAACATTGGCACAGCCTCACCACTGTATCATGCAAGGACCATGGGTTGCCAAGAGGGAGTGGGTGGTTAGTTCTCTTTCAGAAACCAGCCTCAAGAGCTTTCTAGGAAAACGTGACACAAATTTACTGACAGTGTCTGAGCTGCATGCATTTTGGTGCCATGGGAGCAGCAATAATTGTGGGGCAGTGTGTCTGCTGCTGCATTGTCAGGTGTGCAGCTGTCAGGGTTGGTAGTAAATGAGTATCCAGTGGGCTATGCCCATTTTCCCTTCACTGTTCATGTGTTTTATAGGCTTGAAAGTTAAGGAGGAAATAGAAATGCTTGTAGGAGGAAGTGCTTTTAATACACCGTTGTAATTTTTTACTTGTGACTTTAGTGTTAAGATAATTTGTATCTCTTTCATGTTCTCCTTTCATTCTCTCTCCCCTGATTTTTGCAGTACAAACACTGATATTTCCTGATAGAAGGAGACTTTAAACAGCCCACAAAGATTGACTGCTTTCATGCTTCCAAATTTTCTCAGGCAGTTAAGCTCAAGAGACCAGTGCAAGAGCGTGGATCAAGTAACTTATTGACACACACTCAGACGAGCACTGGGGAAGGGAGGACATGAGCCAGCTGCTCTGACATGAAAGGGCAATATGATTTTACATCACAGGGCCATCACCCCACTTGACCCATGTGAAACCAACCCGGGCAAGCCAGCTTCTCTGTGCCAAATGACTGCCCTGCCTCACATTCCTAGGCTGCTTTAGAGGTAAAAACCCAGAAATACCACACAGGCCTTTTCAAGGAACAGTCATCTTGTTAGTAAAGAGCAAAGCTATTCCTAATGGTCATCTCTTCAGGGTTTGTGCACCCTGAGTGGATTAATCTATATCAGAATATATGGGAGATATATCTATAGATAGATATAGATATAGATATAGATATAGATGATATAGATATATATAAATACAGATTAGAGATAGATAGACAGATAGACAGATAGATAGACAGACAGATAGACAGATAGATAGATAGATAGATAGATAGATAGATAGATAGATAGATAGATAGATAGATAGATAGATAGATAGATAGACACATTTACATTACTTCATGAAAGCAAACGGTGCAAAAAAGTAAAAGTGGAACAAATCTAGGGAGGACTTAAAACAGGAAGGAAGTGAGTGAAGTCTGTGGGGAGGAAGGAAGGCAGGAAGGCAGGAAGGCAGGAAGGCAGGAAGGCGGGAAGGCGGGAAGGCAGGAAGGCAGGAAGGAAGGAAGGCAGGAAGGAAGGAAGGCAGGAAGGCAGGAAGGCAGGAAGGAAGGCAGGAAGGAAGGAAGGGAAGGAAGGCAGGAAGGCAAGGAAGGCAGGAAGGCAGGAAGGACAGGAAGGCAGGAAGGCAGGAAGGCAGGAAGGGAAGGAAGGAAGGAAGGAAGGAAGGAAGGAAGGAAGGAAGGAAGGAAGGAAGGAAGGAAGGAGGAAGGAAGGAAGGAAGGAAGGAAGGAAGGAAGGAAGTGAAGGAAGGAAGGAAGGAAGGAAGGAAGCAGGAAGGAAGGAAGGGCGAAGGAAGGCAGAGGAAGGAAGGAAGGAAGGACAGGAATGCCGAAGGAAGGAAGGAAGGAAGGAAGGAAGGAAGGAAGGAACTTGGAGTGAGATTCACACTTAATTAAAGAAGACGTTAAAGCAGTGGTCTGGCAGATCAGTATGTTGCCTCTGAATGCAGTACACACAAGTAAAGAAGTAAAGAAAAAAAATTTGGATGTGGTCAAAGAGAAAATGGAAGAAAGCTGAGCAAATAGTTACAGAGTCTAGCTAGTAAAGGCATGAGGGCTGGAATTGCAGTTAATTAGGAATAGCTATAAAAATAAGGGGAAAAACTTCTGCTTTCTATAAGATGGTAGCTCAGAAGCTGAAAAATTCCCAAGCTGACCTCAAATTCAAGGACCTGAGCTCATCCTCCAGGTATTTTTGACTGCTAAGCATATTTCTGCTAGAGTAAGGTTTTTTGTTTGTTTCCATTCCAATGACATCTTTCTGTCAACTGATAGAAGAAATCAAAACAATTTTGAACTAGAGGCCTGGTATATTTTTAGTCTAATTTATTTTTGGCATGAGCTGCTGCTATAGCTGGGATAGTTACAATCAACAGGACACAGTTACAATCAGCCATTTCTTTCAGCAATTTCAATACAAATGGGATTTGAGGCTAGGTACAAAAATGAATACAGCTACAAATATTCCTTGGTGCTTTCTGGAATTATCCATTTTCCCCACTCCAATCCTGCCATTATATGAGAATGTAAGAGAAGATATTCCCAGCAGAATAGAACTGGTGGTCCATCTGGTGAGCCATCCAGTCTGGCTCTCTGTCTGCAGAAAGAGTGACTGGAAATTTAACACATGAGCTTAGCCACTTCATGCCAGACTACATCCTTTGCACTCCACCAATTTCTGCAATTGTTGGATTTGGGACATTAGAGATATTTTCCTGTTTAGTTCTCCTGGTATCTGTTCATAGACCTTTGACCACAAACTTTTCTTCTCCCTTTCTCAGGCTGCTGGTGCTGCTTGTCTTTGCCCTCCCTGTCAGAACAAGTTACAAGAGTTCATATGCATTCAGTAAAAGCAGTCAGCTTTTTGCTTCATCAGCTTCAAGGGCTCAGTCAATAACAGCCTCACATCCAGCTTACACAGCACCCTCCTGAGGGAGTCATGCTTTTTCTGCCTGGTCAAAATCATGGGTCCCAAAACTTTGCATCCTTTTGGAAGCCAAAGACCTAATCCCATTGATCCTTTTTATTGCTTTTCTCCCCTATTGCCTCCAACTCCACTAAGTCCTTCCTGAACCACAGAGCTGGGACTGCAAACACACACTCGAGGTATGACACACTCTAGCTTAATATAGTGGCAAAAAGTCTGTCTTGTTCTCACTGATAATGCCCTTCTGATGTTTTGGCTTGATGATATCCAATATTATTTCCAGTTGCATATTTCATTGTAATTTGAGACAAGGATTTAGAAAGTCAGCCAGAGATGACACCAAAGTCTCTTTTTGGTAGTTGAAGTTCAGTTACAGCTGGCATTTCCAGCCCAGGTTTCAATGTCTTACAAACATGGTTTAGATTACAATTCTTGAGATGCATTATCCTGCATTTCTTGGTACAGGAGACCCCTTTTTCCCAACTCCTTCAGTTTTGTGAGGTTTTCCAAGGGTTTTTACAGACAGTGATCTGTTGTCTACCCAAGACAGACTTGCAGTTTTTACTGTGCATCTGCTTTCCCACATCCTTGCTGAACACAGCCAGCACTGGCACAGGTGGTTGGTGGGCAGAACTGGAGGCAGAGCACGGGGCCACAGCTGCCACACGCTGCCAGGCCCTTCAGCACCTGGGACTCACCTTATCCTGGCCTCTGCCCCCTCTCTCCACTTTGGTACCACAGGATCTCACTAATATCCCCTGGACCTTCTTCCTGCCATGGCTGCCTTCAGGGAGCTTTTTGTCATATGCTTTGCTTTCTTCTTAGATATTCTTGGGTTTTTTATATAATTTCAGCTTGCTGTGTGTATGGGTTTTACTGTTCCTCTTTTCTAGGCCAGATTTCCTTTTGTTTCATTTTTTTTTCACGATTTTCCATGCGATAGCCTGCACAACTTTCCAGTTAAGGCTTGAAGGGATTTTCTGGATTGCTTTGTTTTCTTTCTGAATTGTAGTATACTTTTTACCTGGCTTCTAGCACTTAATTTTTCAACAGCCTCCAGGCTGCTCCTAGGCTTCTTTTGTTTTGGAAAGCGGCTTTTATGAGTTTTTTTTTTCTTTTTTATTTGTTCATTTTTGACCCGTTACAGCACTGTTTACACAATTTCTCTTGAAGTTCAGTACTGTAGTCACTATTCTGTCCTGTACACCACTCTACATTATGTCCAAAAGATCCTCCTTTCTTGTGATTTCTGAGTTTTTTTGTTCCAGGAAGCAGCCACCTACATCCTCTAGGAAGTTTATCTCCTGGTTTGTTTTTCAGTACTGATGTGTAAAAGCACGTGAATTTTTATTCTCTTGCTTAATATTGCTCAAAGAAATCAAATGGTGGTCTAATTTATTTTTTTATTGCAGTTGTGATTTTTTTTTTCTCTTGGCCTTTTCAGAGAGTCACTGCACATTACACACATCCAATCTGTATGTTGCATTATTCCAAGTGTTCTTCCATATCCATGCATTTTCTCCTGTTTCTAGTTTAGAACACATCATAGGTGAGTGCTAAGTCACAGTGACACCTTGTGAAGCCTTGTCTCTTTGTGCACAAAGGCCAGGTACTGTGCCATCACAAGAAGTCATCTGAGTGCCTAGTGGTTGATTCTCCACCGTCACCAGCTGCTTCTTTCTCACTCCTCTGCCACAGAAGCAGGAGCAGAGCAAGATTGCACTAAGCAAAACAACAGGAACCCTCCCTTGGGATCCAGTCCCAGGCATCCCAGCAGACTCACGTCTGCCCACCACGCAGGGTCAACAACACAGGAATGCAAACCAATAGCTTCCCACCCTTTCTGGTCATTCAGGAACCAATTTTTTTTTTTTCTTCCTTGAAGTTTTCCTGAACAAGACTGCCCTTCAGTTGTCCCCTTTGCCACTGGCAGCAGCATAACATTTCTCCAAAGCCAATGGCACTAATGGACTGCACATATCACTGCCACCTGGTGAGCCTGACCAAGTAAATAATAATCTTCTGGCAACAAATCATTGTAGTTATTGATCACTGAACACCAGTCAGCAAATTTCAATTCAAATACAAAGAGATGGAAAAGGAGGAGAAGGAAGATTTTCCACCAAGATGGTGCATTGTCCCATCTTTTCCATGGAGTTTAAATTAACCTGCATGCTAACATCAGGCATTAGTTGCTCATCAACTGGTAGGTGTGACCTAGGGCATTCTTGTTTCTCATCATGTTTTTGTGTCCAGGAGCAGTTCAAGCACAAGGGGCTCAAGAATCCCTGTCAAGAGAGAGATAAGAAGTAGATAGTGCTTTTTTCTTTTCCAGGGGGAAGGGGGACAATGAATGCAATATTTTGCATCTGTGACCATATCTAATGACAAGTGCCTTCTTATAAAGATAAGAAGCATTTCCTCAGTGAATCCACACTATTTTCACCAGCTCCTTGACAAGATGATTCCTGTGACTTTAGGATCTTTTTAAATAAAAATTCTAGAGCAGATTCAGTTTCTTTATCTGTTTTATTTATTCTTTTTTTTGAAGAGAGAAGATGCATAGAAAATGACATCCAAAGCTTATTAACAATTTAGAGTAGGAGTATTTCAGCTCTTTCTTGACTTTCCTGACTATTTCTATCTGCAGAATTTAGAGAGCAGCTCAGAATTTCCACCCACTCTTTACATAAAGTAAGCAGTTCATTACAACCAGTTTAATTTCTGAGTTTGATGCAATAAGCCCCTTATCTAAGAGACTCTTATGTTCCTCTGTATTCTTTTTTTCTCCTTTGCACCATCCTCTATATTCTCAATATGTCAGACATAAAGTCCTAATTCAGTAGTTCTTGAAATAGATAGGAGCATGCCAGAAATTTTTTCTCCATCACTTAACATAATTCTGTTAAATTTTATACAAGGATGTCCTTGTTCTCTGTAACCACATGATGAGTGAGAAATTAAAGCATGAGGTTTTCCAAACAGCATTTACTGCAATTCCTGCAAATTCACATGCCTTTGCCAGATGCAATGTCTGTGGCTGTTTCTGAAATGTGCATGCAACAGAAAAGCATACTCTACATGGAAGAAAAATCCCACAGTTTTATATTAAAAAAAAAATATCCCCACTGTAAACATTAGGAAATGACAAATACTCTTAGGACATATTTATGTATCCAAAACAATATCAATTATTAAAGCAAAAGGGGAAAAAACAAAATTTAACTAAAAATAATGCAGAGTGTTTAATAGATTTGTTTAATAGTCATAAACAAATAACCCATGAATACTTTAAAACAGTTAGTGTTGCAGGAAGCAGACACCCAGAAGATTTTATTAAATATTCAAACATTTATGGAGTGTGCTCTAGAGGTTAGAGCAGAGGCCTGACAGAGCTGCCTTAAATCCCTGCTCTGCTGTACATCTCTCCTGGAGTAAGCAAACCACCACACACACGGCTGCTCTTGTGCTGTAGCGGGGATGGAATTGTGCTGACCAAGCTTGGTGCCATCTGTGCTGAGGAGCAGGTGCCAGTCTCAGGCTGAGGAGAGGGCAACTATTGGTTTTGCCACAGGAGTCTGAGGGATGACAAAGTGCTCCGTGACAATGTGTGTCTGGGACACCTCCATGTCATCCTGGCCCTGTCAGGGCATAGGCTTTGGCCACTTTTATCCCACTAAGGCAACAACCAGGAGTATCACCATGCCAGACTATATGACAGGTCTCAAGTAACTCCAGTCTTTGTCTCATAAGCTGCTGCTGTTGTATAAATGAGATCCCAGTGCCAGGAAGACCAAAATACATCGGGAAAGGGGAGAGAAAACCCATTGGCACCAGGAGTTTAGAATACCTGATCAGTGTTCACTTTAAATGGAAACAGGACCAAGAAAGCTGCATGAGGCAGTTTCCATCTTTTCTCCTGTTTGTTGGGATGAGGAAAGCATGAACAAACAGCCCATTTGTGCTACTGGTAGCTTTACAAGTGGGGAACTGGAGTAATGATTCTGTTGTACTGTGTGAAGACAATACCCAGTGATGATTTTCTTGCATCTTCCTTTGCAGTCTGAATATATACTTCAGGTAACCTTAAACCTGGTAAAGGAATCATTTTTATGCCATGTTTATAGATTAATTTTGTGTGGGATGTGAAGTAATTGGTAGGATGGGGGTCCATAAACATCCAGAGACTCCACAAGGATCCTTGTGGAGAAGACCTGAGTCCCCAGTTTCCAGCTCTCCCTGGGTGCATAATCACTAAATCTTGAACCAATTACCCTCATGGAGTTATGAATATTAGAGAAAAAGGACAGGTGGACTATAATATTTTGCTCAGAATTTTGGTTTCTCTAAACAATGCGTGGTTTTCCCAAGATGTTATATAAGAGTGTCAGTACCATGCATGACTAGCACAAATTCCAAAGGGTAAAACATGCCCTGAGGATACTGGGGTTTGCACCCTTCCCTGCTCAGGTGTTGGTGCCCACCCTTCCCTGCTCAGGTGTTGGCTCCCTGAGAGATGTGCTTGAGGTCAGAAAGAGGGCTGCTGACAAGAGTGGTTCCAAATAAAATGTTCTCTTCTCTTAGTTCATTTGACTTCCAGCTGGTCTTCAAAGAAAAGAAGTGAAGCAGAAAAGATGGCAGAAGAAATGATGTGAAAATTGAGGAAAATTCCCTCAGAGCTTTCTAAAAGTCATTTACTGCCCTCACAGATTCAAACTTAATTTTCTTTCGTGCAGGTAAATATGATTGAGGTGATTGATCCTAACGAATGTAGGGAACAATACCCAGGCTTTCATTTATTACCAGGTATTGTAGGACACCGAGTAGGGTGCTGTCTGAGCAGGTGGGCATTCCCTGAACAGGTACAGCTGAAAACTGGGTCAGGTGGTGATTCTCTGCAGAAATTCCTAACGAAACAGACTGATTTATTTTCTTGTGACATCTCGAAGCCAAGGCACCCCAACACTCAACACTCTGAGCTCTTAAAAAACGAAAGGGGCATCGAAGAATTATTGGTTCACATGTGGGACCAGCAGCAGCAGGTGAGTCTAAGAAGTGAATTGAGGGGGCCCTGCAAAGTCACAATGGCACAACAGCAGAAACCCTGGTGAGCTGAAGTGACAGCAGGTTTACTGCTTGCCATGGGCTCACTTGTGACACGGGTGAAACTGTGAAATGCAACTGCTTTTGTATCTAGGCAGGGAATGGAGGGGGTAAGATTTTGTGGCTGCTCCATAGCCACCCACTTATCTGCATTAGGAGAGTGCCCATTATGCCCCTCTGTGAGTTGCACAATCAACCATAGTTAATGGTAAAAAAGGAAGTCAGTTCCACAGCTCATCCTCTGCCCCCATGGCCAAGCCTTTTTCTCTCCAAGTTTTCCCCCAGAGAGGAGGTTTTAGCAAGTTTCTTTTGTTTCTTTAGAAAATATCTTAAGGCAGTATGCAAGGCATGCATTTTTATTTTCAGAAAAAGGTAAAAGAGAAGACAAATATCCTTGTTTTCTTGTAATCCAGATTCTAAGTAGATTTAATGGCCCTGTTAGTGCTGGGCAAAATTAAGACCTTATGAAACATGTTACAAAGTACCTTTGTAGATCTCATTTTCAATAAAAAAAGGGTTTAGGTCATGTTGAACAATCTGCAACTTATTAGCACTTTGCCTTCAATAGGTCACCTTTCATGGTATAATACTCTGTTTTCATTAACGACTGAATCCAAAAAGGATATATTTTTAGAACTCAAGCAAAATATATTACTGGTATTGTAAGCACAAAGATAAAGAAACACAAAACACTTAACTACAAAACTCGTTTCTTACACAAATCTGTCAGATTCAATGCTTTTCTCTAAATGCAGTGATCATTACAAGAACAGCTTGTACTCTTTAAACTTGAAATGTTAGGTGTAATATTTGTTGTCCAGCCAGGAAAGAAAGGGGGGAAAAAAGTAATAAACAAAAATAAACAGAAATTGCAGGCTTTGACATGTTCAATCTGGTCTACATCTCAGAACCAAGCACACCTGAGAAGAAAGAATATGAGGTAATGTAAAACTTAGTCCACTTAGATTTTAATAGATAAAACTATGCTAGATACCTATTATATCAGGTTTCTTATTTCTTTGTGACTCCATTTTGTTTCAGGTTTGCTCAAGGAATATTTTTATTATTAATAAAAAGCCCCCCTCATATTTTGTAACAGCAGTTACTCTGAAACATAAAAACCTGACACTATGCTCACATTTCTTAAAGACTAGTCCACCATATGGACTTCTTATTTTTCACTGGTCATTTTCTTTTGAGGGCTTGTACTGGTCCAGCCTCTTTTAGGACACACTTTATATGGTGAAGTAATATTCTTCTCCATAGAAGGCAAGGAGAAGGAGTAAGGGTAAGGAATCCCCTCCTGCTTCATCCTTTGCAAAAGTGAGGTAACACCTCTAACCCTTCTACTGTACAAAGTACGCTGGTTCCTTTAGGAGTAATACATTAATTATTTTGACCAAACAATCCTCCCAGCTGATGAGTCACATGCAAGCAGTTGCATTTGCATGAGATGCATTGATAGACACTGTTTCACTGTGGACTAAAAGAAGCACCAGTAGCAGGAGACATCAACAGTATCAGTCAGAAGTGCTAGAAGTTGAAATTCTCTGCAGCTCTGCTTCGTACATGCAGCCTGAAAGTAGGAATCAGTACTTCCTTCAGTCCTTTGTACCATAAACAGTGGCAAAGAATTTCAAGCACCAGCAATTTTTCCTTATTTCATTGATGTTCAGAGGGATTAAATTTTTTTATTTTATTCTGGAATAAGATCTTGGCAACTGATACACTGTCTCTTTCCTGTTAGTGCACTAACCATAAAAGACACCCCCACACATTTTACTTCCCAAAACAACAAATATGGGGAGATCTCCTCCGTTTTTTGCATCTTGTGAGGGGAGCAGAGGCACTGAAGGATAATCTACCTAAACCATGTTGAGGGAGATTTCAGCAACAGTCTTCAGAAATGCCAAGTTATCAGAGTTGGCTGAAGAAGCTGACAACATGCTGGTCCTCCTTCAGAGCACCAGCAGTTTTGATCTGAGCACTGTTCCTCCCATCACCCTCAGAGTCCCTCTGCAGCAGTTGTTCAGTGAGTCTGTCTTTCTGAGTGGGGTTGTGTAGTACACATGACTTCAGGTTTAGTCACGAGCAAAGCCAGCGGTTCTTGCCCTACTGGAGACACATCTCTTTCTGCATCCTGGCAGTCTGTTTGCCATTCTCATGCCAGTGTCTCTCACAGTGCTCATTCTTTGGTTACACACCCTATGAATAAAATGCACACAAAAGTTTAATATATGAACTACAGTCAAAAGTAGGAAATCTAAGGGTCGGTAGTCCCTAAGTAACACTTACAGTCACCCAGGAATAAGTTTGAGAGCTAAGAACTGGAATACATCCTGCACTTCATGTTTTCCCTTCCTCTTCCTTCTTCATCTTCTGAGCAATGGATTTTTGTTGCTTGTTTTAAAAACTATTTTTTCATGCCCTATCAAATGAGTTATGAAAGTTCTGATGGAATAGAGCTATCAAATTTCCCTTGCATTCCAAGCAAGTGCTCTTAGAAGAGGGGGGTAACTGGTTGATTTGGAGTGATCTACCATTCATAATTTTATCACATTTTTAATTTACATCAGTGGCTTACATGTTCTTCTGTTCAAAATACATTAACAGTACCACTCCATAAAGGATCAGCATTGATTAACGTTTCCCTTTGCATGGTTTGTGGTTTGATTCGGCTGGGGGGCACTGTTGGGGTTTTTTTCTGTTTGGTTTTTTAATAGAACAGGAATCGAAGGTAATTTTAAATGTTAAATCCACCGTCTGAAAGAGTAGCACATATTAATACAGTAAAATAGGTAATACTTACACATAAATGCATGCAGAATGTACAAATTTGAGTGCTATATTAATGTCTGAGTGAAAAACAGGTAAGATGATTTATATGAGAGATTTCTTTGTGCAGAGGCAGAATTTTAATTCTGTTTCCATTCTCAGTAGATTGGAAATGATTTCTCATAATACTGTGGATTTTAACTGGTGTGTACATCTTTGCAAGTGATAATCACACACGTTTGGAATATTGCTCCCATAAATGTTTTTCCATTTGAGAATCTTATGTTTTACGTATCATGTTCAGCACATATTGGAAAGAAGGTTGCAGTTAATATATGGGAACATCATTTGTATTTAATCATGCAGTAGGGAGTAGTTATAGTAACTAAGTAGATGCAGACAGTTTAAAATGCACAGATTGTTACTGCAACCTAGCTTGCCACGGGCACTTTTTCCCTTTGATAGCTCAAGTGCCGAATAAATAAAGTACAATCAATGCTCAGAACTGGTCGAAAAAGCTGCTCCATGTAGGTTGTGCTGTCAGCCCCGTTAAATAGGGCCGCACGGCTTAGCTGTGATCGTGTGAAAACAAAGGGCATGGGGGAGCTTTATTGTTGCCTTTTGCACGTTGTCTCTGGCATCCACAGGGCACAGCAGCAACTTCACCAGGCTTAGCTGGGCTCCTCTTTGTGCCTGGGTATTTTTTACAACAGATGGAAGCTGGGCCAGGACATTTGCCATGTCTCCAAGCATCTGTGTGATGCCAGCTGCATGCTCAGGGTCAAAGGTGTGACGGGGTGGCTCTTGTACTGGGTCTCACCTGGCAATTTCTGCTCAGCACCTTTCTGTTCACACAGTGTTTAATCCAGTGTTTGACAAATATTGGAAAACAAACATGTGTTTTTCCAGTAATCATTCAGGGACTGAGCTTAAAGAAAAAATTAAACTGAACTAGAACCTGAAACTATTTTCTTAAATGTTACCAATCTACAGACACAGATACAACAGCAGTCAAAATACAAATATATAGACCTTTTTTTCTTATTAAATTTACATTAAAAACTGTCAGAACAGAAATGTTTGGCTGTTAAACCTTAAAAAACTTTCTCAGTATAAATTATAAAAAATATATGCTGTTATATGTATATATTGTGTATATGTTCTGATATGTGTGCAGATACATGCACATGCAAGAAAGCCCTGCAAAGAAGGAAGCAAATGATTCTGTGTTTGTATGAATACAGTATAATTTGTTGTAAGGCACTTATATACTGCAAAAATGGCCATCAGAAAAAAGCTGAAGCTAGAGAAATCAATCTGTATCCAATCTGTACAGTACCATGCCTAGTTTTTAAAGACTCACCTATACAAGCTTCCTGTAAAACATTGAAACACATCTATGCCTTCATACTATGGCAGAATTGTTGATACAAAATTTGCTGCCTCCTACATTATTGTTACACATGATGTTTGTTTTTCCTTCCCTCCTTTTCCAAGGTATAAATGAACTGCTTATGTGGAGTTCAGTAACATAACTGTACAAAATTAGTGACAAAGAGAAATGTCAGAGTTGATATTCCTGACACAGCCTTTTTAACTCTTGTTATGTCTTAGGTTTGCATATCAGAGATGGAATAATGCAGCAGTCCAAGATCCCAGGGGGCTCTCTCTACCATTGTCTTTTAGGTTTTTAGCCTGTGGCCTTGATTGAAAGGAGAGCTTCAATTGGGACTAGTCATTCATTATTATTAAAAAATGGGCATTCTGGCATGCCTTTGTGAGAAAAAAAAAAAGGAAAAAAAAAAAAGGAGAGGAGTTTAAAATATTTGCTCTCTGTTCCTATGTAAAAACTTCTTAGATGGAGTTTGGCAATTGATGTTGAAGTAGAGTTAGACAGCCTTTGAAACACTTACCTAGTTCATGAACATTATGGAGGATCTAGTTCACTGCAGTTTAGATTTATAGACAGCATTTTGCTTTTCTGTGATCAAAATGCCTGTACAGTTTCAAGGGCTTATCATCAGAGTTGAATCCACACAGAGCCTAACCTAAGAACAGCGAAGAAAAGCATACATTTGAAGGGCTTTGATGCTCCATCACATAGCCATTCGGTGGCTATAATGGAAGAGGAGTACATGACAGACTTTGGTCGTGCCTGTCATTCATAAATCTCAGTAACATATATCAAGTGTTCCAGATTTTACAGGGAAATTGTGCCAGTACCTGATTCAGCTGCAGAATGAACTCTCCCTGCTTTAATCAGGTACAATATTTTTCTTTATTCATATTACTGAAGACATATATATGTATATGTATGCTAAAATTAGATTATTTTCTTTTCAAGAAGATCTCTTTAATATATTTACATAATTTGGAAGATGATGTAACGGATCATAAGTAAGAATATTGGTATGTTTTATACCTCTGGTTAAAGAATAAATATATGCAGGCACTTACAGTTCAGAAGGAAGCAGAAAAATGACAGATTTAGTATTATATGCAAGATAATATTTTTTTGACTTCTTCTGTCTGAGTAAAGTCCTTTTTTAAGCAGTTCGGAAAAGGATTAGGACTTGTAACATAGATGTGGTTGGGACAGTAAGTAGATTAGCCAGAAGCTAGGTATTTTTGCCACTGGCTTCAGCAGAAGTAAGATTTTGGCCCATGGTCTAATTCGTAGTCTTTCATCAAGAAAAATGCATGAGTATCAAATATGTCAGAAGTGCTCCTGCACAGGTCATCATCAAGGCTGTGAACACACAGTAAATAAAAGACAGAAAAGGGAAAACTTTTTTTTTAGGGAACGTAGTCATTCAGATGGCCACAGCCAAATGCTGATCTGTTTGACTTTCTCAACATCTTCAGATGCATTTCTGATAATACAGCTTTCTCTTTTGCAGCACACTGTCCTTTCTTAATCCAAAAGCACATATTACTTCTATATTTTTCTATCTGTTTCTCAGTCTGAGATGAACATTGCCAACTGCATCACCTGTTCCTTGGTTCTCATTTCCGTGCTTGGTTTTATACATTGCTGCATGGCTTCATTCTGATGAATATGTGCTGGTATACTTTTATTTTTATTCCTTAAGAAGAATCTTTTATTTTTATTAAGAATACATATTTCAGCCCTGCATATTTCCCTCCTCTTTTATTCCCAATAATTCAGTCTACTATTCTTATCAAAACAATTAGCAAGCATGCATTTACTTCTATTCCTTTGATAAAAAATGAACAGTTAAATTATTTTAGCAGAGGAAAAATCCTGTTATGTAAGGGCCTTTTCAATTGTTTAATTAAGTGATTCTTTCTGAAACGCAAAACAAAATCTCCAGATGCTCATTAGTTATAAGAGTTACTAGGGATGTGCAAGTCATGTCCCACATTCCCTGAGAACTCAGAGATTCATCTCTATTAAAGAAGTCCCATAGCCTTCTCTTGGTATCAGAAATCCTTCTGCATCCAAATACGTGTATTACATGTCTGTGGAAAGTGCATGAGGTGAGAGGGTACTCAAAACCTTCAGAGAGCAAGAGTCAGGAGAGGGTGCATCCTTCCCTCATGACCTTTCCTCATTCCATGTCCTGTCCCTCCCTGGGTGTCAGTGCCCAGCTGCAGCCCTCCTCACCAACATTTCTCTGCGAGGCCATTCAAGGACTGCCTCTCTCGTTTGCTGTGATATTTTTAGCAGGCCTTCTAGTCTTATCCTTGGAAGATGTCTGCTACATCTGCTCTCTGGAGGCAGCCCACAAAAAACTTGAAAAAGGAAAAAAAAAAGCAGCCTATATATTTGTGTGGTAGCACAAACAGAAGTGGCCGTTGGAGCCGAGGTTTCAATGTTCATCGACACAGATCTGAGACTGAACCTTCGTTTTCCATCCATACTGGCTAGAAGGTTTCAGTCTGCTCCACACATTCACCTAACCCACATCCATCTGAATAATCTTTTAGGCCTTGCCAGTGCAGATGACAACTAAGCTTGCTAAGCCCCCACTTTATATGAGATATGAAGTGGTGCTAATTGCCTGCTCGTTGCCAGACTAAGCAATATGTTTTCCAAATTCCCTAAAAAGAGAGTGACTTTTTGGCTCAAAACTTCTTGTCTTCCTTCATCACTTCTAGTATTTATTATTATCTTATTCTCTAGTGATACCTTGGTTCTAAATTAGGTCAGTGACTCAGTAATTGGCAGTGTTTCTGTGACATTGCCACTGAAATGGTATGGTGGCTGATTTCTTCATTACTTTTATATAACTCACAATTCACACAAGTCAGGTGAGGATTTTTTCCTCTTGAAGACTAAGCTCCAGGTTCCAGCCTCTACTGAAGCCTGTCAAGTTTCCCTTTTGACTGGCAGTGATTGCTAGCCTCAGGTTCAAAATAGATTGTCACATAGGTTTTTATAAGAGCTTTGGGATTTACAGCCAGGAATGTTTTAAAATGTGTTTTCAATCAAATTATATTGAGTAATCTGCCTATCAATTCTTTCATAGATAATATTTTAAATTTTGTAAAATTTCTCCATTCCACTTTAGCTTTAGCTGTGCTAAGTGCATGGAACAGAGCAATCAACATCCTCCATGATGGAGTTCTTGCATGCCTCTTACAGCAGTCATTTCCAAATGGCTTAGGAGTTTTTGGAAAGCAAAACATTCATACAAATGGTACCATTTTTAATTGTCTTTGATCTCCCGCTCCATATGGGAGATCTACTGCTGGTCTACAGGAAAAACATTGCTGGATTGGCCTCTTCACTATTTGTTGACTATTACTAGATGTATTGAGAGAAAATCAAAGAGAGAAAATCAAAGTACTGTAATGCAATAAAGTCACTCTTGAGTGGACTTGCATCTCTCCCTAAAGAGGGAAACTTAAAAGAGTTGAGAAAGTTTCCTTGTGAGTCCATGTAAGGTACATCATGCATGAAAGCAAAATGAGGAGGAATGAGTTATTCAGACCTGAAGGGACCTTACATATAAAGCCAAAGTGAAAATATAAAAGTTGCTCAATAACAAAAGACAAAAAATAAGAAATGGGAAATAACATGGATCAATTTACTAGAGGGTGTAGAGACTGAGAGTAGATCATGTAATCAGAAAACATCTTAAGTTTATGATTCCAGGGCAAGCATGTAAGTCACTTTTCCCTCTCTCCCTCCAAAAATAAAAGTAGATTTTGGGTATTTCTTCTGTAAAATATTGTCAGGCAAGTCAATAAAAGAATATTTTTTAAAAAAAGAAAATCAGGCACTGAATGGGGAATGCTGAGACAACACGGGATCCAATAGGGTCAGCCAACCACATAAACGGAAAATGGTACAGAGATTTTTGTCCTTTATCTAAGCATAATTTCCTTGTTTTACAGCTTCCCATGGCTCGTGTGCCTTCCAGAAATGCAACACATAATGCTGTTACAAATCTGTGATTTACTGCAGCTGCAGAGCAATGAAATGATGCCCAAAAAAATAAATGAGTGAGTGAACCACTTCTGCAATACCAAGCACTACAGGTTGTTAGCAACATATAGGAAATACCTTGCTTGAAATAAACTTAATACAAAAGAGACTTCCAGTTTGTCAATAGGTCTGTGACTCTAGCAGGGCCATCCCTGATGCCTGTGGGTTGCCTCTTAGAAGTTGCCATTCCCTCTCAAGCTTTTTTTTGGGCTACTGCTGTCCACAGAAGAAGGAAAGGAGATTAAAAGTAGTCCAGAGTAGGCACTGCTGGTGACCCTGACACTTAAAGGGAGGCACAATAAACTGGAAAGATGTGCAACCAAAAGCAATGAAAGAGAAAGATTTTCTAGGATAACGTAATTAGGCTGTGTAATTCTCTGCCATAGCTATTATTTGTAATTATTTCCAAAATGACTAAATTTGCATACCCTTAAAAAGAATATTCAGTTATCATCATTTGTAACAACAGTTTGGAATGAGAATCTTGAAGATCCTGGTACTGGCCTTTGGTAGAGACAGAAAGAACCTCAGGATCTACCCATTCATATGATTTCTGACAAGTCTAACCACTCCTTAGGTCAGTTGTCATAATTTCAGTGTGCTCTAAAACTCTGGGAATAACCAAATAAATAAATGCCTCAAGACTGTCCATGCCAGAAGGACATACTAAACAGATGGGAGCTGTTTCCCTCAGAACACCTTTGAAAATAAAAAATATTAAAGGGTTAGGTGAGACTGATTTGCTTTTGATGCTTTGTCCTGTTCCAAGAAAAGTTGGTTAAAATGGTTAATAAGTAGACACACAACATGGATCAGCTGAAAGATTTTAATAACGAGGCATACATTTAGGATGTTTTTCCTATCGGGCAAATGAAAAATAAGTTATTTTGTTATTTCTTATTTTTGCTTTTTTATATACAGTATTTTTGGTTCTTGATTTTGCTGAAAGTTTGCAGAGGGAAAAATATTGCTTCCCTATGAAGCTGGCTTTATCATTTTGCCAGATGAAAGCATTACAGTGGTTGAGTGCGTACAGTAGGTCCAATCAGTGACTAATGCTGCTTTATCATATTTTTTTTCAATAAGATTGTTGCTCAGTTCCTTTGGAAATCATAGAGAGGATTATCTGGATTTAAAATCAATATCAATAAATCTGGGGCAATTTGCTTGGAACATCTAATTACTTTTCCCCTCCCACTAGATTTTCAGGCCAGCTTGTTACCTCAGGGCTTCAAATACCTTGGGATCCATCTTTCTCTCAGAATTGTTCTCAATTAGCTTTGCATGCTTGCTTCAAGATCTTGGAATTGGCAGTCCTAGGTGGCAAAATCTTGTATTTATTTATGGGGAGAACCATTCTAATAATAGAGTATATGTTTTTTCTATGTATTTTTTTCACAATATGCAAGAGTGGCTTTCAAAACATTACAGAAATGAACTTAGAAAGTTAAATTACAATTTTCTCTGGGAGGAAGGAAAGAAACCCAAACAACTAAAACCCAGCAACTTTCTCTACAATTACTTTGTAGACTACCATATCTAAAGCTAGTGTTAGAGTTCTTCTAAACATCTATTCTGCAAATACTCTATTTAAAATACTTTGGCTCCATTGTTATTGAAATTAAACAATTGGCAGAGCCTCATCTGGTCATTCAGTCTTGGTTTCTTCTACTGGCATTCATCTTCTCTTAATGTGGGGTAACCAACAGTAGAAAGCCATCACAAGGACTACAGCAACCTGTCTGCTTTCCCTTCTATCACATAATGCAGCTCCCTGGCATGAGCTCTGTGAGAATTCAGAATAGTTCCCCATAGGATGTGTGGGGAAGCCTCACCATCGTTTAAGTTCTCTTTGTACCAATTACAACACTAGGAAAACTACAGGGATATCCTTTGTCATCAAGGAAAGGGACTAGATACTACGTATTCAAATAATTTCTAGATCTGGAAAAAAAATCCACAAGTAAAGGAGTGTAAAAAGTTCTGAAAGGAAAGTCTCTTTGAAGCAGTTCATTGTCTCCTCCAATATAGAAACTGAGCTACATCAACACACTGCTGAGAATTTCAAAAGGAAAATATGGGTAATTTCTAACTTTGTACTTTTTTTGTCAGTTAGTATGGGAAATAGCATGAAAGCATACACAGGTTCCAAATAGCTGCTGGAAAAAAAAAAAGTTTTGTGCAAGAATTTTCAGTACAAAAATATCAGTTCTTGCTCAGGAACCTCTCAAACTTCAGTCAGCTTTTTTCTCTAAATGTGTACTGGGGAGGAAGCACCATAACACATGTTCTGATTTTTATCATCTTCCCCAGATAGCTGATATCACTCACTGACAGAGACAGGTTAGATAACTAGATGGTCTGACCTATTCCAGACATTCTTATATATTTTATGTGAAATATTGTAACTGACTGCTAACTGAAGTATGTTCCTTGAAATATGCTCTCATTTGCTTTTAAACACAAGGGTTTGAATGAGTCTCATCACTATAAGCAAGGAGCTCCAGGATGTTCAATTAGGTATCTGTAAGCCTAAGGGAGAGCCTAATGAATGATTCCACCAGGATTTCCACACATCTTTTGTAGCATGGAGGTTTGGGGTAGGCAGGAGAAAAGGAGAAAAGTCAGAGTTTAAGGCTGGAAAGAATCAGCCAAGCATATACACTGCTTCACAGATAAACATGTGATAAATACAGTTATTCACAAATCAAAAATATGCTTTTTAGGAAGATAAAGGTGTCCTATTGATGATTTCTTGAAGTAATCACAATTACTGTTCCAAAAACATACCACAATATTTGTGCCTTCAAATACCAGGTAGAAGTTGTTGAAAGACCTGAATTTGTAAGAGTGTTGACTCTGACAGAAGATACTATTTTTCCTACAGACACTCTTATACTTTGTAGTTAATCTATCTCTCAGTCTTATTTTTCTAAAAACTCTACTTCATTCTCTTTGCTTCTTCAGGAGGACACTTAATGTGTCTTTAAACATTTCTGTGACCTATGTATGTTTCAAATTTCTACTGTTCTTTCCAGTCTGGTTTGCGAAATGGGTAGATGACCCCAATTACAGCTTCACTCCACTTTAAAATAGCCTCCCTACCTTCTACCTCAGTCATCCCTTTAGTGTGGGATGGGAATATCCTTTGGTATTACAGTACTGAATGGACAGCTTGTCTTCTGCTGTTTGCTGGTTCTGATGTCTAGGTCACGAAACTGATTCCAGCTCATTTTACAACAATGGACCAAACCAGGTATACAATTCAAACAGAGATTTGATTCTATGTGAAATTTGGAGGGTGTTATTAGCTTGATAATGATGTCTTCCTCATTGTTATGTTAAAGTCAGCCCTCTAGACCAGTTGGTACAGCTCACTGACAGTCAGTAGTTAATAAACACCATTTCCAAAACTATTCAGAAAGTAAATGCTACCACCACCAGTAATTAAACCACCATGTCCTGATATGTGCACAAGCTAGTTACAGAAAAGTTGCAATGCATGCTAATCTAGACTCCTAAATGACTACTTTAGACTTCTAGTTTGCAGATTTATTCTAGGACCCTTGAGAATACAGCACTCAAAATAAATGTGCTAATTAGGTTCCTCACACCACTTGGTGTTATGCATGACTGAACTATAAACATATGCACAACATGAAACTTTTAATGTCTGAAGGCAGATGTATTTACCACAGCTCATCAGTAGTGTGACATACTTTATCAGCAAGGGCATAACATAGTGATTCTGCTGGGACCTGAAAAGGAACAACCACCAAGTCTATTGGTATCTGAATGGCAAGGCCTGAACAGTAAGCATAAATTGCACCCAAGTCCATGAGAGCCTAAGGAGGAGTGAGGGGAGCATCCCTGCCCATGGGAGTGATGGGGAAAGGCACGCTGTCCTTGTATGTTAGCAGTGAAGCAAGATGTGTTTCACAAAACATTGTTCAGTGTTTACTAAAGCAGCAGCAGTGAAGGAGACAAGGACAGAACACTGAAGCTCTGAGTTTCCCTTCTCTTGTAATTATTGGTAGCTGTTGACTGTGAGTCAAGCAACAAGCTCAACACCTTGATGGTACCTGTAGAGTTTCTGGATTTCTTAGGAAAGAAATTGTTGGAGAAAGCCAGGTGGGAAATATGGACAACTCACATGCAATCAAGTTTACTTTTACTCAACCAAGGGTATTTCTAAAAAAAATTTTAAAAGGGAGTTCCATTCAGCTGCCTGTAAAATTTCTGAAATTTTATCTGTCATTTCTGTAGATTACACTGCATGCTGCAAAAAAACCCCTAAGTACTGAAAGAACTACCTGTCTCTTCCTGCAGGAGGAGGAAAACATGATCCGGCCTAACAGGGCATACTGGGAATATGGAAGTTGTCAAGAAATTCCTGTTTTGAGGTTACCAACACTTTGCCACAACTTCAGTCCTCACTAGCTCTAGCTCTCTTTCAGCACACTGGTCAATTCTTAATTGCACATTGGGATATAACATGAGCTTTTGACACAAGAGTTTAATTTAATGAAAAGGTTTGCCAACTTTATGGCTAGAGAATGTCAGAGGTGCTCTTTGCATACACACTGAATTTTTTTCAACTGGTTTACCAACATCAGTTTGCTATATGTACCTAGGGGATTTAGGAAAAACACAGTTCCTGACACAGTTACCATGAAGGCCTAATGTTCATAAATGCCAGGTTGTCAGTTTCATCAGGTCTAAGCAACTGAAATAGAAGGTGCTTTTTAATGCTACCCCAGAGTCAATTAAAATACAGTAATGCTGACATCTGCAGAATACAGAATGATCAAAGTAAAGAATGCCCATACAGCTTCTGACATAAAAACAGTGTGTTTGGCGGCAGAGTGACACAGTGTAACAGGTCAGGTAATTATGAGAAAATCTATGATGTATCTGTTGCAATTGCTTAGCTTCTTTCCATTATCAGAGCCATCAAACAGAACAGTGCTCTCACTTCTCCTGATGGATCGTAAAGCTAGTGACACCCTCGCTCTCCTGATACAGATGGCATCTCAGGAGCAGCTGAATTAATTTGACAGTAAATAGATGATAGCAAATGCTGTCTTCTCTCTCTCTCTCTTTTTTTTTTTAATATTATTTTTTTAATTGCACTAAGACAGCTTTTAATACTTCTGGGAATACCTAAAAAAGCCTAAGCCATGATTAGCAGTGTACCCTCCTCTACTGTAAGTCCCTTCCAATGCATTTGCTGCTATTTTATTTACATGAAAATTGCTCAATGGCAACAAAATTTTATTCTCCCCCATCTCCCCACCCTAACTCTTAGTCTGAACTATGTGCATTAATTAATTTTTGCCTTGATATGTTTATTAAATTAATGAAGAAATCTGACAGATGGGTTTATATGCTTAGGGTACAGTTATGCAAAAGTCATGGGTGTATTTTAGATGGCTGTACATTTTCTGCCTCAGTAACATTATAATTGCCTTAATGGATTTTCAGTTATGTGCATTGGCTTTCTTCCCTCTCTGAAGCAGACTAATTACAGCTTTTTACATTAAATTCTAATAGATGTCCATTTATCTTCTCTAAATTATCACAATAATTACAGTAATAAATTAGGCATGTAACTGTCATTAATCTAAACAATTTTAAGTGGTTATCATAACAGCACAACACAGACTATGTTTCCTAAATGTGTATTCAAATATGTTTCTAACTGTATAACTATTGTATTGCGGGGGGGGTCTCGTTTCTCAACAAGCTGCAAAACCCAGAAGGCAGAATGCAAGAAGAGAGGAAAGGAAGGGGCTTTGTGGGGGGGAGAGGGTGGAAATGGGATGACAGAATGGAGTAAAACAGACAAAATTTGAGGGACCACTGCATACAATCAACAATGTCTGAAGAATTGTCTCGGACAGTAACATCCTGGCAGACCTCAGATTCCATCAGTAATCCGTGACTGTTTTTTTCCATCTTATATAAAAATGTGTTGCAAATGTTTCTTTACTCAAGAACACCTACTTGAAATTATAGCTGGCTGAAACACAAAATTTTACCTTTCACAGAAATGTTGGCAGAGACAAGTTGGTTTTGTTTCTCACTTAGCACAATTTCCAGTTATTCAGAATACATCACATAATGGAAATTCTGAAAAATTTCATGGAGGAAACTCATGTGATCATTGCTTTTAAGTAAGACCATTCCTTATTTTATCTTTCCCTCCACAGAGAGCCAGTGAGAGAAATATTGACTAGACTCTAGCCAGCTTTATGACTGTTCTTCAGAAGAAAGCTAGGGCACTGACATGCTCATTCCATTCTCATTGGTAGCTGCCAGACTTGAAGGATTCAGGCTTGGGACAAACGCCTTTGCATCCCTCTGTTTCTTCCCTTCCTCTCTAGGCATCTGGACTTCCAAAACATCTGGCTCTTTGTGTTCCTGAAACCCAGCAGATGCACCCTTCACGAGCTGCACAGTCAGAACCAAGACTGCCTCAACAGCAGTTCTTAGAGGACAGTGGCAAACTCAGACCAACACTCAGATCACTCCCTGGCTGTGATGGATGTTGGGTTCTAGATTCTTACAGGTGTGCTGTTCCCTCCTCCACAAGAGGTTGCAGCTAGTTTGGCTGTGCCTACACTCATGCTCAGACATGCTGATGTGTTATGAAGAAAGGCCACTGCTCAGCAGGATGACATGGCCAGGGCCTAGACACTCTTCTGGGGAGACAGCCAGCCTGACTCTGAAATTCGTGTTCAAAGTGGCAGCTCCTTCATAACTGCAGATTCATGAGGATGGGTGGGAGCACAAGAGTTTGCTGCCCTAGCAAAACTGTGGACAGAAATATACCTGGGTTCCCACCTGTGGGGGACATGTGGATACCTTTCACTGTTACCAAAAAGAACCTTAAGGCTCTTCCTCTAATGCAGAGCATTGCTGGTTCAATTAAGAGCAATTTCTTATGGCTCCTCATCTGCCTGAGTACTTTCCAATCAGCTCCACTGCAAATACATTTCAGTAACATAAAACACTGGGATCCTTTTATCCTGCAAGGGGGAGAAAGATTTATATCTGTGTTGTTGTCAGCTCTGCTTCATTATCCCAACATGTAAAAACAGAGGACAAAAATTATGTAATACCTGAAAACAAATTTGTGTGTACTGAATAATTATATATTTTCAATTACCAAAATATTAGGCATTAAAGATCCTTATATAGTACATATCTATGAAGCTTTTGGCTGTTTCTGTCATAAGAGGGCAATGGAACTTGTGTAAACATTAAATATATTAGAAAAGTGAACTTGGTACAAAACTCCAAATTTTAAACCACCTGTACTACAGTTAAAGTGGTCTTAGAACGCTGATACCACATATAAATGTGTGCATGAGTGTGTATGTGTGTGTATGTTAAATAATGTCTACAGCTTTCCTGAGCACTAAAAGGGAACACCTAGTGTGCAGTTTGAATTGAGTTTCAATATATAAAAACACTTACTACATTTCTTTTATACCTCTCCAAGATGAAAGAGTCACTAACACTTTTCCTAGTGACTAAATCATTTTGCAAATTCTGGCTGTTCTATGAATTTAGAGAGCTTTAAATTGGTAACACTTAAAATAATAGCACATTGATTTGTGCAGCTCTGCAGTGGAATTCCTCTGGAAGGATGTATGACCTCTCCATTAATATGAAATGAGCTCCTTGTGATACCTTAATGAATATGCAGCGTCCCCTTAGTGACATGAGTAACATTTGAAGCCTTTATGCATTTTCAACGGGCATTCACCTCAGCTAATCCTCAGAGCAGGTTCATTCATAGTCATATTTCCTGTTATCTGCTTACAAAGTTAAGATGTTCTTATGGTTTGAAATTTGTCACTTACTCCAGAAGAAGAAGGAAAAGAAGGAGGCAATGGCTTTAATAGGCAACGTGCCAAGATAAATGGTCCCTGCTGTGCATGTTAGATTTGATGCAAGTGTTCCTTCTGTAGATACTACTTCCTGTACAGAATATTGCAGCCTTATGGCAACCTTTGTCCTCTGTCTTGATGATTGTATGAAATATTAATCTCTGAAACAGTAATGCTAAAAAGAAGCATTCTGCAATGTATCTGGTGGCTACAGCTGTGCACAAGGATTCAGTTGCTGGGTTGTCTGCACCATAGGCTGAATGGGTATGTTTTTCTGTGTTTCAGCTCCCTCACTCGTCAAAGAGGAAACATCATTGTTAATTGAGTCCTGGGGGTTTTCTGCACCCTACCTAGATAAGCTGGTAAAGCACACTGAGTCTATGTGGGACTGGGTGGTAAGGCCTTCTGATTATTCTAATTAAAATACTGGACACAGAGAGAGCAACATTTGACTGACCATAATAGTGAACACTGAACAAATTGACCTAGGAAATACTTTCCAGTCTTGTATTCTTGGAAAGTTGTTGCACCTATTGCTCAAGCTAATTTAGTGGGTTTCTGCTTGAGGGTGCCTCCATAAGGATACATTTGGGAGGTTTTGGGAGGCTGACAGTCCCACAGTTCATTTTCAGTTTTTGGGCATTGACAAAGATCAAAGAATGGGTACAAATTTTCTTTATGTCCATTGATAGTAAAAATTTAGAGAATATATTTTTAGAGATGATGTGAAAAAAAGCCAAAAGGTTTTTGTTCTGCACATCAGTTGTGGAGAGAAAAGCTGTTGCAGACTCTTATCCTACATGTCTCCACATGCCTAAGAAACACATCAAACAAGGCATGCTCTATACCTACATATCCTACATGAGTCAGTTTCCTTCTGCAAACCCTTCTATAATCTAAATAACGTGGTAAGCACATCACTTGAAGGAAAAAAAGCCATTTGCTTCTTCTAGTGGTGGGTTTTTCTCCCCCACCTGATGGTCTTCACCTTCTTACATCTATCGTTATTACTTTTTCTCTTAAAAAAAAAATGCAAGCAAGCAACCAAGCAAAATACCAAATCAATTTATTACTTAAGTTTTTGGTGGGTTTTATTGCTCTCCACAAAGCCTACTAAAAGTCTGGTATAGAAAGCACAAAAAAGAAAGGGAGAAGGAAAAAAGGAATGAGATATGTTTGGATTTTTTTCTCTTTTTTCAGCAGTCTGAAGCTTACAACTACCATTCCTGCTTATATGGCTTTATTTCTACATTGTTTATAGCCAATGGACACAGGGATGAAAGGCATAAGTAAAGGGAGAGGAAAGAATTGCATAATTAACTTTTAAAATTAATTCATGACCCAGTTAAAAGGACAAGGAGGGGGTTATTAATTAATTAAGGTGGGAAACCCTGTGGGCATGTGAGATTTAGAAAGTTTTAACTTACCAGCCAGGTTAAAAGGCTTTCCAAGGGTGCACTCAGCACTCAGTGAATCTGAAATGCAGTTAATGCAAAAATAAAAGGTGAAAATATATTGTAAAGGTTTTTTCAAGGGGAATAAAACTCTAAAAAGACTGAAAATTAATTAGGCAAAATTCTGACAAATGTTTTATCAGAATTTGAAAAAGAACCCAACACAGTTCCCAGTTTTTAAAAGCCTGCTTAGCCCTATTGAGCACACTGGATGCTTAATGCTATAGAGATTTGGGCCTGAAATATGTTTTTAAAATCTTCTCAGGTCCTAAAAATTTCAGCAGAACTGATGGATTAACAGCTATAGCAAAAGTAGCAATATCAGACATTACTCCAAGAGAACGTTTTTGACTCTCTGCAGACATTATAGATTTTCTTTACACTTCTCAATCAAAACATTTTAAATTTGCCATCATGGGTTCCCTCTTTGCTCACGTATCTGTGACTGCAAATGTCCATTTACTGTAATATTTGTCACCTTAAAGCCTCACATCACCCCTGCTGTTTCCAGCACATCTCCAGGTAGTAAAACTTAGAATCTAGGTGAGGTCAAGAAGTCCATACATCTTGTTTTTTCTTCCTATTATTTTTCTTTTTTATATTTTGATGTCATTGGGGTTTGCAGCTTTTAAAGTCAGGGATAAACCTTCCATGAACTTGTGCCACAATCAACAACAAACACGTTACTCAGGACTTTTTTTATGAAGTTATGAAAAAGAATGCTTTTTCTTACCAACAGTATTTAAAGTGGATTGCATGGTTTATACTTGTTTATTTAGCCAGTCTTATATTTCAATTATCTAAAGATAGATATCAAGGCTAATCATTTTCTGCTGACTTTAAATGCCACTTTCGTTTGTTAGCTGATACTGGCTATGTGTCTCTGTCTCACTGGTGTTTGGCAAAATCTCAATCATTATTCAGACATTGTCAGAAAAGTTAATTAAGCAGTAAATCTTTGCTTTTTTTCCAGTTGCCACCTTGGAATAACAAAGATTTGAAAAAATCCCCAAACTAATAACCAAAAGATGTCAGGCAAAGTGATGTGAAAGTGTTACTACAAACTATTTGAAAATTAAGCGAAAAAGAAAATTATGATTACTAAAGACAAGCCATTGCTAAGGGTATTTGGGTCTCTTTATGCACAAAAAAAAGCCCTACTAGCTGTGCTGCATTACTGCTCCCTAGACAAGCAGCAATCTTCATTGCTTTATGATTCCCTTTTTTTTTATCATACTGAAGCATTTTGGTGTGAGAATTTTAAAATTACATCTCCTTATTGTGCAGGCAGGATGTCCAGATTTATTCTATCAAATGCCACAGAAACAAAGGGAACAATCCATTTTTCCTGATAGAAGCCAACAGTTCGTAAGAGGTTTGAGATGAGTGTAAGGATACAATTTGCCTAGAGAGTGCCTGAGGATCAAGACAACCTGACTTTCCACGGAATGAGTCTGTCAGCTGGCATCTTGCAGTAATTGCTTCCCATGGCAGGACCTTACCAGCCAAGGGAGGACTGCTCTCGTCAACCCAAGAATCAATTTCTACCTTAGCTGAATGATAATTGTTTGCTAAGGCTCGGGGAACTTGTTGCCAAGCCTGAAACAGGGGCTGGAGCTATGATTGGCACTCATTAACCCAGGATTTGGATTTGATCATTTACCTTAGTAGAACAGTGTGTGGGGGTAAAGAAGGGAAAGGACTGCAGAATGTGCTTTTGTTTTGAAGAAACAAATGAGATCAACTGCAGAATTGGTACCTGAATATCAAACCTGAATCCATAACTGCCTTCACTCAAAGGAACCAAATAGCAGGACTAGGTGGCAATTTGAATGCTTTCCTTCAAGAATGAACACCTCTTTGGATTTTTTTTTTCTGACAGATACTTCTGCTTGAGTGTTTTGTTCATTATGGTCACCAAATCCCAGTGGTTGATGTCCTGAAGTTAGAGTGCTGGCTTATACTGCTAAGAGAGTGGGAGAAGACTTGCCAGGGGTCCAGAAGACTAACTTCTGACTTCCATAGTCATGCAGGTGGTTTTGCAAGAGATAGTCACCTCTGCCTATCCTCTGTTGCAGACATTTAGACACTGAAAGTTTAGCTGCAGTTGGTTCCTAAAATGTTTTTTGGATACCTGTGTGTGGCATGTTCTGATCCTCACTGAGCTCTGCCTGGTAACAGGTACAACAATTGCTTACATCCCTGTGACACAGCATTTTTTCAGGTAGATGCCTTAAATGTGAGTTAGAGAATCAGCTTCTGATACTGCCTTTACAGTAGTCTCTCCTAGTGCTTTCTGATTATTTATGTGACCTTTCAAAGTCTATTGACTGACATACATTTTTATTTCTGTATCACAATCAGTCAATTTACTTAAGTCTGTTGGTGCTGGTTCAGGGAGAAGCACAGGGCAGTGACTAACTGGACAGTAGGGCATTTAGAAGACTGCTTCAGAGCAGTCTTCATGCTCTCTCAGAAAGTCCATATACCATAATTAGTAACTATCAATGCTTTGGGAAATTCCAAACTAAGCTTAATTCTTTTACTCTCAATGCAAGTGTGCATTATCAGAAAACAAAAAAAACCTCAGTCTCGGTTTTATGGCTCTGGTTTCACCAAGGCTGCTCCTTCCAGATCTTTGAGTGTTACAGTCTCAGAAACAGCAAACCTGTTTCAGTCTGGCAGACAGAATGTGGCCCAAGGGTGGCTTTCAGTGGTAGTTCTAAAGAGTTTTAGCCCATGGAGATCTCAATAGAAACTCTTGTAGCTTGCATGTCTGCATCTTTATGTGTGTATAAAGCAATAGAAATTAAAAATAACAATACTGTGCATAACATGAAGAGAGTATAGTGTAGAGGTTATTCGCTATCAAGACAATACACAAATATAAGGGTATTTACCTGGTGTCAGAACCACTCCCCCCTCCAAACCAACCCCAAAAGAGCTATTGTAACCTTCTCCTCTGCAACCTTTTTAGTGATCCTAAGCTGCCTCATGCGGAGTCCCACGACACTCAGCAAAAAGAGAGGGTGTGGATCCTGCAGAGACAAGAAGGATGTCCTCTCTTACATAACCTCACAGCACTGGAAATGCAGCAAGCTTGTAGCTCTTCTGTGCAGGCCTGGTTTGCAACTCCTTCCATGCCTTGTTTGGGTGCACACTAAAACTGGCTAACCCATCCTTAGAAAGGAACAGAAAGGTCTAGGGGACTGTTTAATCATCAAATGTAAAATATCTACTCAGCTGTTGTCTTATTCCACACCTACAAGCCATGTGGATGTCTTTCACTTTTTTGCCTGTCCATAGTTAGTTTGGAGTACTTTTTCAAAACTTTCCATTTCCAGGAAGCTCTGAAGTCAGGCTTCAGTCAGTAGTTTCCAATGCATTCTAAATACAAACCTGGTTATTCAATTTACACTGCATGGTGCAAATAGAGATGTCCCTTGTAGTCCCATAGCAGACCATTTGTGTCTTCAGTGGCAGTAGTACCAGGGTATTTGGATGTGAATTAGACAGTTAGAGTAACTAATCACTAGATATACAAGGTAGAAGACAACCATCCTGGCAATGAACCAGCCCAAAGAAGCCTCCATCTCATAAAGACCTCCCCTGTAATATGTCCTGATTTGGGCTGGTTCATGTAATACGCTGGAAGACTTGAGTGGAACAGGATAGGTTCAATGGCTTAACAGATCAGAATTCCTCAGAAACTGCAGACTAATTCTTTAGCTCATGTGACAATTATATCTCAATTTGATCACGGGGGAATACATTTCCTCTTTTCTAAGAGTTTGGACATTACACGCTATCCCTTCAGAGCAAGTCTACCTGAAAATCAATGTGAACAGATGTCAAGTTACAGAAACCCAGCCTGGCAATGGGTTTGCATTCAGATTCAACTGGGGGAAAGCAGCTTTGTAAAAATGCCAACTTTTCTAAGAGTCACAGCCAAGAAAGGTACATTAAATGAATCTTGCACTTTCAAAAAGCTGACTTCCCTTATTAAACCAGTCCCAGAAGAGCTCATGTCCTTTAACAAGAAGTATGTATTATCTAAGGTACATGATTTTCAATCTCAGGCTAGAGACTTATATGTGTAGTATCTGCACAACCAATGTAAACAGAAATTTTATGTCTAACATACTTTCTTATCCATTTTCCAACTGGTTATGAACTGCTCCTTCTTATAGAGCATATATGGTGCTTCACAATAGATCTGCATTATGAAAGGCTTGTTCCTTATACTGCAAGAAACACTACAAGCTGAGTTCTTCTGATCATGCATCCAATGGTTTGTATAAAACAACTAGCATGACATGCCTTTTTGATGTGTCAGATGTATTTAATCTGTAGGCTTGATATTTTCACAGAACAAGGACCTTAAATAAGTATCTTCAAAGGATCTGTGGGCTTCCAGCTGTTCTGGAGAGGTATTGCCTAGTCACAGAGGCAAGAGGAGTGACACCAGGTCCAGGTAATTTGTCTTACACTGTGGGTTTAAGATCCATGATAGGAGAGAGAAGAAACCATGCTCCCCAAAGTTATGTCAGAGTGTTGCCATGGAAACACTTTGGGACAATGCTCCATTTTGATGGTTGGTTTGGAAAAGGTAATAGCCTCTCACCTGTACTCTTAGTTTTGTTATTCCTCTGTATTCCCAGCAGGCAGGCCCATCACTCAGAAGAAGCTGTATTTTGAGGGCTATATTATGTAAAAAAATGTAGAAGCCAACTTCTGTGTCTCTCACGCTCCTGCCTCTAATCTGCTAGTGGAAAGCAAAGTGGCATTGGTTATCCCTGATGTACATCTTTCAGTCAATTAGCATTCGCATTCCACACCTTTATTTTCCACATTCCTCTAGAATTACAGGAACCTGTGCTATCAAATAACTTACACAGAGTCTGAATTATGTAACTCACTAGGAGGAGAATAAATCGCTGCACACTACCTCTAAAACATTCGGTTTAAAGTAAACATTATGGTATCAAAGTATTGCATAGCCGAGGGTCTTTGAAGGTTAAATTGATGACACATGATGAAATTAACAAAATTAAACCTTGTGTGTTCTTTGTTCTTGAACAGAACATCTTACATCAAGGTCTCTATTAGAATGCCTTCAACAGCATACCAAAATAACAGTGTTAGGAAAAAACCGCATCAAGTTATATATTTTGTGGTTAATGGATTTTGCTGTGTTTCATTTCAGAAGAGCAGTTCAAGAAATTCTTTCTAGTTTATGTTCTCCTTGGGAGGACTCCTAGTCCTAAACTTGAATTAATTTTCTTCAGTGTCTAAATCATCCTCTGTACATAGGCCTCCATTTATATAATTGGAAATCATTGCAGTTATTGTGTGTCTCTATCTCTTCCACCTTCTGCTGCACCCATAAGCCACGACATTCTATCTCTCCTCATGTTAGTCACTGCACTCTCCTGGAATGAAATGTACTGGAGAATATATCACCATCTTAATTCCTAAGGGCTGCCTAAAAACAGGATATAAAGTCAGCTCAGATATGGCTGAGGGCAAACGAGGTATTTTCCATCTCCTCAGGTGTTGCAGTTGTCATTTGGAGAAGAACCTCTTATAGCCACAGTGAAGCAGAGAGAAATGGAATTGGCTGTAAATCAGGACTGTTTCACAAACAGTGAGGTGATTCCATGGCGCAGCCCCAATAAACAATTAATGATGGTGTCAGCTTCATGGCACGAACACTTATAACAATCGTGATTTTTTCCTGAATGACTAGCCCAGTCAAATTGACCTCAAAAATGGTAGCGTTTCCTCAGAAAAAGTTTCTCAGGACTTAGAACAACACTGATTTAAAATATAAATCAATAGCTCAAGGAGGTTTTTTTTCCTGTGAGAACTTACGACTTTTTCCAAATTTTGTGTGGGCACATCTGTTAGTGTCCCCTCCATGTAGTGGATTTTCAGTCAGCAGGACTTAAAATGTCCCCTGTTGCCAAAAAACACATAGCTGCATGAGTGAAGTGCTGAATCTGACCTTAGAAGCCCAGCTGGCTTGTGTGCTCCTTGGAGGTTCTTTTTATTCTAACAATGATATTTGTTTTCGTCAAGCATATAAATCATTTAATGAAAAGTCCTCCATTTACACTGATGGTTATTATACCACTGTAAAGTGTAGTGTTACTAGCTTGGCCCCTTCAGTGTTATGTAGTGTTACGGCTCTTGAGTTGAAGATGGCTTGTCTCCTTTTGGCTTAGGGCAGACAGATTCATTCTGATGCATGTCTCTCCATGGACAGCTGTGTACGCATGGGTTGTGCCTAAGGAAAACTAGGCCAGCGGAATTCCTAGTTTTAGCTGATTTTTATTTTGATCACCCTCTTCAATTTCTGCCCTTATGGTTGTGAATCACCAGGTAGTAATCCAACCTACACCAGCTTTTATGATAGTGTTATAAGCACGCAGTGCCTCTTTACTCCTCAGTGGTGAATAGTCCTCTGTTTAATAAAAAGTCCACACCACTATTCTCAAGTCATTTACTACGAGTAAAACTCATTTCTCTTTATTATGTGGAATAAGTTCCTTACCTATTCCATAACTCAGCAAGTAAACTCTGGAGCTGGGCCATGGGGGCATTAATACCATCCTTACTGCAGAGGTGGTGGTAGTGAGATCAGATCCACACAGAGAGGGAATAATGCTCTCTGCAGTGCCAGTCCTGCCAAGCTCACTGCAGTGCCAGCAAGGCCAGGCACAAGTAAGGCCAAGGGAGCACAGGGCTCCTCCACAGGAGCACTCTGGTAGCACGTCACTGCCAAAGGACCCAGAGCCTGAAATCTGCCCTCTCTGTGCTCCCTGTGGCCCGTGAAAAGGAAACAAAAGGCCTCGCTTGATTCTTTTTGTTAGAAATCCCAATGAGGCAAACTCTTTGAATACAGACTATGTGAGGAAGATTTAAATGTTTGGGAAAGGTTGTATTCCAGCACACATCACTGGAAGGCTGCCAGAGGCAGCCTGGAGCCAGTGAGGAGAAAAGTGTTTATTGCGGTCAGTGTGGTAATATTGAGGGCAGCAGGGACAGGCCGAAAGGAGACTGAAACCAGAGCAGCTGAATGCAGAAAGTACACAGAAATTACAATCTAATAATGAGCCTCTGAGAAGGCAGGCATGAGAAGGAGACGCCTGACCTGTGCAAAAGCTCAGGTAGCTAATATCAGGAGCCTGGCAGAGGCAGAACTGCACCTGTGGCAGGGGCAGTGATTTGTTGCCAACCTTCACACTAGCAACAAGGGTAGGGGCAAAGGGTCCTCTCCATACACCTCTGGAGCTGCTTAAAAACTCTGACCTCAGCATCTTCCCAGCTCTGACTGAACCTGCATCTGACAGCAGGCAGAAATGTTCTGCGTTTTCCCTGGAAAAGAGGTTTACAGTTATTTTTCTGCTTCCTTGTAGTTGCCTTAGTTCCCTTCTTCTCTTTTTCTCTTTTTTTTTTCTCTTATTTTCCCCTTTGTAATGGAGGAAAAAAAGGTTAGATTAGAAAACTTCAATTAAGCCTTTAAAAAGACCATCTGCTGAATGCTGACTGGGGTTTCATGTAAACAAAATGCCTGTGCTGGTTACAAACAAATGATCTTATCTATTGTATTGTGTTACAAATTAAAATTAGATTAAGCCACCTACATGGTACCGCCGCTGAATCTTAAATTTCTTATGGAAACTGAATGTTTGCTGCAAGTATTCATTCGGCCTGATGAGAGCCTCATTATTTTTGTACCAGCAGTACACACTGGGTATAGCATAATCAAAGCCTGGGGGTACGTATTAATTATCCTTTTGAATAGTGATGAAATTTTAAAAAGATCTCCTTTAGGCTCACATCATCAGCAGATGAAACAAAGCTTTGCACAGCTTGTGAGCAGTGGCTCACATGTGTTTTTACATCTGTTCAGGATATTTCAATTTGAAGCGCAACAAGCCAAGTCTGGGATTAAAGACCTGGAGAAAGAGGGGGGAAAAATCTGCAACAATAACCAGAGCCCTCCCCTTCCTGTCTGCAGCGAGAGGGAGAGCGCCTTCTTGGTAATAAAACCTGGCTCCATTTTGCTTTTGCTTTTGGTGGCAGCGGTGATGTTATTTAGAAGAGGGGTTTAATGCCGTGAGCCAGTGCACAGCCTGTGGGCGCTAGGGCTGATTTTAACCTGTCACCTGCTCTTGTCACCTCACTGGTTCTCATGTAGGCTGCCACTACAAGTGGTTCTCATGAGTTTAATTCCTTCTCTAGTGTGGATGACAGTCTGGTTATGGTCAAGAAATGTTTGTGCTCTCCTGGACTCCTGCAGATCTATATTTTTGAGCTAGTGAAACAAAAAAGGAAGTGGGGAAGTCCCTTGTCAAGAAGGTTATGTCATCCTCTTCAAATGGTGTCAGCACATACCATAACTGCTTTGCTGGAATTTAAAAGCATCAGTTTGAAATACTTTTTAAAGCAATGTCAAACCTGCAAGCCACAAATTGCACAGGTTAAGTTCTACTGCTGTGATGAGTAAGAGCAAAAGTGGTCAGTCGGAATGGAGATGAATTAGTTTCCATTGGGAAGGATTGCTGTGGTTCGGCGCTCAATCAAAGGACTGGATTTTCAGGCAGCCATACAGCTAGGACCCCTCTGAAGTCTGCATGAACTCTGACTTGATAGATGTTTAAGATCAAGCTCACCATGTTTACAAGTCTGTACAACTATTGCTATTTAGCGGGTCTTCATTTCATATTTTTTACACTGCATCTCTTTCAGCAAAATGAAAATAAGAGAAGCACAGGTAGAACAGGAATGAAATCAGTGCTGTTGAGTAGACATGAACTTAGATCAGGTGCTTTTTAAAAGTTTATTCATTTATACTTAGCAGAGTTGGCTACATTCTGCAGTGACATATGCTATTTCCTAAAGTCACATCTTGATTGTTGCCTAGAATGACATACAGAGCTTAATTTTATCAATGGACTTGAGAGAAAGTTGAATAAATAGCTAGCAAATAATCTGTCCTTTACAGGTTAGACACTTCAGGTTTTATGGCAGAGCAGAAATATTTTAGATAATTGTCTTGAAAGTACAAATACAAAACGCCAAAATATATAATCATTTAAATTCTTATTTCTTTGGCCATTTATGGCAGATTTTATTTTTAATAAAATTTTATTTTTAATAAAATCGTGTCAAATTATATAGTTTATAATTAATTTATTGGGTTGAGGCTGCAAGAGTAATAGAAATATAGAATTATAAAATGTCATTCTGTGGACCATTTTGAGATACCATAAGCATCTCCCTTTTTGTGTATGTGGCAAAACAAGCAGGACTCAGGGAGGGACCCCAGACTTGCCAGAACCTCTGTTTCCTATGGGCCAATTGTGTAGTGCCAGGGCATAACCACCGATTCAGTGAGAGCACAGTTTTGTTCACAAATCACTAGTGAAGGATGCAAGCCCTTTTCCACTGATAGGATAAAAGTGAGCTCTGCCTAAGTAGGGACTGGTGGGAGAAGGCCCTGAATACTCAGGGAAAAAAAAAAATGAATGCTGTCATTATTAAAAATTAATTATGCTAATGAGCTGAAGACTACACTCCAAGTTGTGTGGGTTTTACAAACTAACAGCTGTTGTGGTTCTTTCTCTGCACTCAAGCCTACATGGCCTGTCATTTACTATTCCTTACAGAGTCCAGAGCATGGATCATAACAATATAAATATGGATATATGCTTAAAAACATGATTAAAAATAGTTACTGCTTATGGACAGTAGCCAATTTGCCAACATGAATAAAAGAAGTGCTATTTTTAAAAATGCAGCATGGCATATAATGGGCAAGCCTGTAAAATTCAGATAATTAAACTTTTTTCAGAGTTAAAAAATTACTGAATGGTAAAATCTGCCTTCCTATAAAATAAAAGGTGACCAAAAGTTTTTGCTTTTTTTTTTTTGCATTTCTAAAAAAAAAAAAAAAGTGCTTGCAGGCTGAGGCTTTGCATACCAAGTTTCAGCCTAAAGCGAAATTTAACAGCTGAATGATAAACCCCTAAAAATAGGGGATTTTAATGAAAGTGCTGACACAGCTATATCTATGACAGTAAGAATGGCACAGCTAGAATTAAAAGCACGTAGTGTACTTTAACTAATATAAATAGCTGTCCAGATGGGCTTCAATACAGTCCTCCGTGTTGACTCCAACAAAATGGATGCAACCCCTAGCTCCTGCATGGTGAGACAAGTTACCTAAAATTATAGGGTTCTTGGATTTTTCTGCAAATAGCAGCCAAACAGGTTGAATGTCAAGTGGCACTAAGAGCTCCAGCTGTTGTAACAGACAAGGATTTTATCTTGATGCAGCCCTATGAGACCAGGTTGCTTTGCTTTTTCTGCTCCATTTCATTACATGGGTGATCAGTGTGTTTTTACTGAAACATCAAGGTAATTCCTATCAACCAGAGCAACCCTTAGGCTTTGGGTGCCTTTAAATTGCTAGATATCACTGTGGCTTCCTGCTTTTTGCACCCCTGCTTTTAATATTTCACTGAATAGGTGATATGCAATGAAACTTTCTTGACAGAGCTTCTTCTTTCTGACTTTTTTCAACCCTTCTCTTCTACAAAGAAACCCCACAACATATTTATATATTTAATGATATTCTTTGCTTTGTATCTGGTAAGTCATTTTGTCAGGATGGTTTTGCCTCCCACCTCTTTCTCCAGTTTCTCTCTTCTCCCCATTTCTTTGTTCTGTCTATGTATGTTGCTCTCCCTTTACCCTTCTTTGCCCTCCTTTATCTCTCCAGGGCTCCTTTTTCTCTAGGGCTCCCATCTGTCTCTTCCCCCCCTTACTTTGCATCTGCAGCTGGCTTTTTCTAGTGGGGCTTCTTTCTGAAATTTTTACACATCCAACTCACTGAGACCAGTGAGTATTTTGAGTATTAGGTGCCATACTCCCAACTTCTGTCTCTCCTTACCTAAAGCACATAAGTTTAAAACTAACAGTTGAAAAAAAAAATTGAAAAGTCATGCTCCTTATTTTGCAAACACTTCTACACATGTGTAGGTTTGTGTGAGTTGTATTTTTATGGCTTGAGTCTTAGAGGCTGGGATAGGGACACATCTTTGCAAAGTCCTTGTGATTTGACTGGTTATTTTGCAGACAAAGAATCAAGCTTTCTCTGGCCCTTGTATAACAATACCTTATCCAACTTGTGCAGTGTGCTGCCATCTTCAACGGGGGGCTTTAAAAGTGAATTCTGTCTAAAAAGAGGATTCCTACCCTAGAATGTGCTCTTTGCACAGGGAAATGCCTCACACCTCTGCTGATGCAAACAGGAACAACTCCTTTGGTGTCTCTTCCAGGAGATGAAACTGATTTTACTGTTGCTGCAGCAATTTAAGCAGGAGGAATGTTTCAGAGACAAATATGGGATACACATTGTTAACCATCGGGTGACAAGAGATAGAAAGCAGACAATATGAAATGTAATAAAATAGATCATAGGAGAAAAACAAGAAAGCATCCTTTCTCCAAATAGAATATTCTGTAGGAAGGGCAAGAGGAAACTTACATTTCTGAAAATCAGTGAAAACCAGAACAAAACCCCAGAATTTTAGCCAGAGAAAGTTGAAGGACCTAAGATTTTAACAATTTTAATTCTGTTTTACATGTTTAGTTTAGAAATCTGGGGAGCTCCTATGAAATTTTAGAATATTAAAAAAATAATGAAATTTGGATATTAGAGAGTTAATTAATTTTAATTAATTTATAGTGCTTATTTTTCACTTTTAAGCCAGTAGGGGGAAAAATTAAATGAAGATTAAATAAGAGATGCTCTTTTATGGATTATGGTGCAATGAAAAGATGGAAATTATTTATATTTTTTGTGTTCCTTCCTTAATTTTTTTTTTTTTTTCATCCTGAGTCTACTCATACAGACCCACTGGCTGATGCCAAAAACTGTGAAGCATCCCGGAATAGACTCTTTCCAGGCGGCTTCAGCTTTCGATTTTCGGCCTCCTGCCTAACGTAGCTCACCTGAGGCGAAGCGACATCCCAGCATAACACAAACCTTGTCATGTCTCATTGCTTAAATAACTCACTAAGGAAATTAAAATCCTTGCTGGTTATGATTTTCATTGTTACGGCTTACGACGCCTTGAAGAATTTCAGGAAATTGATTACCAGGAGTGGGGGGGTGGGGGGTAAGTATGGTACCTGAGAAAACCCAACAAAACCAAACCAAGAGCAACAAAGGACCTCTAACTAAAAGTGTTTTGGTGTTAGCGGGACACGCTCACCCTTGTCCGTGCTGGGAGCCGGGCTCCGCCGGCGGCCCGGGAGCGGCGGCGCAGCGACATCGGCGGGGGCCGCTCGCCCTCTGCCGGGGACGCGGCGCTCGGCCGCCGCTCCGCCCCCGCCGGCCGGGCCGTGCCGGGCGGGCACAGCGCCCTTGGTGTGGGGGCACGCTGAGGAACAGCGCCTTACAGCCCCTCTAAGTACAACCCCGGGGTGCCACCCGCTCGGCCGGGTTGCTCAAAGCCCCATCCAGCCTGGCTGTGAACGCATGCCGGGATGGGCATCCACAGCTTGTCCGGGCAGCCCCTCACCACTAAATAATTAACAGGACCCATTTTACCCCCGCCAAAACCTAGTGGGAGAGAAGAACAGATAAGACTAATAAATGCTGCAGCCAGGAGGGAAAGCAGTGTGGCTCGCGGAGAGCACATCGAGCTTCTCTTTCCCTGCCTCAGCTCCTGGCACTGCCCCAGCGCTGCCCCGGCCGGCACCTGCCCCAGTGCGGCCCCGCTGCCCGGGCCGGGCTCCTGTCCCCCTCATTCATGCAGCGCACACCGCTGGTGTCAGCGAGCTCTACAGACCTGCACTGTCTTGGGACTCATGAGTTTAATAACACAGTGAGTTTCATACTATGGAAAGGGGGGGAGCCCAAACCAAATATAGGGTGGGTTGCTGACCACGGTGAAAGGCAAGAAAGATGGCTGTGGGAGATCTGAGCACGGTGTGGTGCTGCCCACCCTGCCCTGCTACTTGTGGCAGGGCCGCATTCACTCCTGACACTCTTCCTTCCTTCTTCACTGGCCCAGCAAGGGCAGTGGGAGGAAAGTGGCAGAGGGCTCAGGGAGGGCCGTGGTTCCAGCACAAGAGAAAGGCCAGCCTGGGAGAAGCTGGTCATTGAGTGCCTTCCACCTCCCGCAGGAGAGGGGGCCCACGGCCTGCTGCCCGGTTGGATGGGACCACACAGCAGCAAGAAACAGGGAAAGAAAAACAGGTAAGTGTGTGTTTCCAGTGGGGAAGCACTCCCTGGGTGCAGGTGGGCTCACAGGTTCTCCTCTGGCACCAAACCAGAGACACCAACTTGGTCTCAGCCTCCTTCCCAGCAAGGGGGTGCCCCTTTCTCTGCAGAACACGCAGCCACCATCACCAAATCTCACTGGCTGCATGACGTCTGGTTTTAGCCACATAGGCAAGAAAATTCAGTCTTTGTGCTGGAACTCTCGTCCAAAGTCAGCAGCCAGTGCAGTGCACCCTGCCAGCGTACAACTGGGTGGGATGAGGCTGGTCCAGCCTTACCCCAGGATCTGATCGCTTACAAAGGCTTCAATTAGATTCATCACGTTATATGAATGGTTATTTTGTGACTTAATTCCCCCTGCTTTTTTGCAGTGGTAATTAAATGATCGAGGGAAAAAAAATGAGACAGATTAATTGATTGAACTGATTCCAGGAGAAACCATTACTCCCGTTCTTCTTCTGCTCTATACAGTGTTTAAGCAACTCTGAAGTAGAGCTGGGTGAATCCTGCCAACATATTTCTGTGAGCACTGCTTTGATTTTCAAATGAATTGTCTTCATCTGCTTTTATCCCCCTATTGCCTTGGCTTTATGTGAACATTTGTACAGCTTAGTTTGCTCATGAAAAGAAAAAAAAAAAGAAAAGCTAGCGTGTTTCAATACAATGGAAAATTAATTTCATTTCTGTGAGCTCAAGAGTTATGTAGTGACAGGACAAAAGTAGTGTCGTGTAAAAGACCAATAATCAGTAATGACATTGTTCAGATATGCTACAGTGCAAATGAATGCTACTACGTCATGGATCAAACAAAGTTTATGAAAATTATTGAGCAGAACTGCCAAAAATCATAGTGTATAGAAACTCTGTACTTAGAAAAAGAGGTGAAATATCCCAAATACTGTTGTTATTACCAGTTATCCCCTCTTTTATTGAAAAGATTAGGAATATTTTTCTTTTAAATTACATTCAGTTTATGTACATTTATAAGTGTGATGGCAGCAAGTATAGAGCATATTAGTCAAATCTGTGTTTAGGGAATATGAGTAATGTGAATTAATCATGAAAGTCCCTTGATAGTAACAAATATACTTCCAGATTTTTTAAAGTATTTTTAAAGGAAGGAAGGAAGGAAGAAAAATCACATAGGAGTACACTTTTAAAGGAATTTTACAAAACAATCATCAACATTAAGTAAGTGCCATTTTTCATCTGGATCTAATCTATAGCTTCATAAAATTTTCTTGTTGAACAATTATTCAGAAAGAGACTAAATAAATATAGTGCTAAAAATAATAATAAAGGTTTCCAGGAAATTTGAAAAATAGGCAAATAACTGCATGTACCTTCTCTCCATCTGTAAGAAAGATCACTATTTCAGCTTGTGCTTCTAGGTGAATTTTCTTTTTCATAAATTAGTCTATGAAACAATACCAGATTAAACAAGTTTATAGAACGTTTGAGATTTTTCAAAGGTGTGTTTTGAATTTTTTTAACAAAGAGGTCTGATATTTAGGACAATGCATTTTCTTAAGTCCTTGTTTTCATTGTCAGTACTGGAAGTCTTGTTTCATCTTGGGCGATTGTTCATCTCAGGAATGTCCTGTGGATCCTCTTCCTTCCCAGACTGAGCTACAGGTTTAGAGAAATCATTGTGATTTTTAAATCTCTCAGAAAGAATGCAAAAGGCAAATGGTAATGTTAAAAAATTTAAAGTATCTAGGAGAATATTTTTCCTGTGTTCTTTCACTCAGGGTGTACCTGAGTATATATATATAGCATATACAGAATTCTCAGTTTTAAAAATAACTGAGTTCATTTAGAAATTATATAGAAAACAAGATACAAAATTGGTTTTATTACACAGTATATAAGTTTCACATACAATTATCTGTAAAAAGTCACCAGACTGATATGAGGCTGTGAGAGGGTAAAAAACCCCAACCAAATCTTAAGTTGATTTCAATTCTGAGTTGAATATCATATGTAAGTCAAAAGTTAAAAGTGTTACCTCACTTATCAGAAAGGTTTTTGCTGCATTATCATCTTGGGCATGATTGTTTTGAGAATGATGTAGCCAAAAAAAAAAAAAAAAGGAAAAGTTTCCAGAGAAATCTCTTGGAAAATTTGTGGAATGGGAAACTAAATTTGAGGAGTGGGTGGCCTGAATTCAGGCAGATAAACATCATCTGCAAAATGTACTCACAACATGAGGGGGGAAAGAAGCCTCATTTAGCTAGAGAATTAAAATGTGTTGTTTGGAAGTAGCTGGTAACTTGGAGCTAGCTGTGTATATGAGAGTTTGTAAAGTCATTGTTACTGAACAGTGCCTGGTTGCAACCTGCTGGCTAGGAGGGCTTTTCAGCCAAGGAGGAGGGAAGAAATGCCTTCTGGCAGAGCACAACTAAGTATGTTGGAGAAAATAGTTGTTATTTCAGGTGTGCAGTTTCCCAGTAGAAAATAAGTTAAATTAATTAATTTATTTTTCTAATTTGTAAAAATATGTGTAGGGTGACCCCTAGGCACAAGTGCAAAAGCTATAAAACCAGATTCATTCATTAACTAGCTGACATAATGTCAACCAATGATAGTCAAATAAGCAAATAACATGTGAGGAAAACTCAGACTCCTCCCATCCTCTGCAGGAAAAAGCCCTTGAGTGTGAACACACTTGGCAGTGTGCCTTGAGCTCCTTGCTCCCCACTTTTTTTGGGTGACAGAGAGAATGGAGCCTGAATCACAGTAATGAACACTCTCAGTTTTTATTTGATGCTCGTGTAATTTAACTAAATACCATAAATGTACACATTTTTTCTCTCTTTATTATTTCAAATATGTTAAATGTGAGATACAGACCAGGTACAAAAAGGAATCTGTAAAGTGATTAGACCTCTGGGACTGGACAGAGAACTGGGAGCTAGGATTTCTGGCTTCTTCTAGACCATGACTTGATGGGGTAACTACTTAGCCCAAATGTTTAGATGTGTAAACTTCACCATGCTGGACTCATTGCTTCTTAGGAATTCCTTTTTGCCAGTGTGTGCTCTTTGAGCTTCTGTCAATGTTAAGGGTGCTATAACAGTGAAATCAGCTGAGGGAAAGGCAGATCCACCTCAGTAATGGCATTACAGACGCTGTGGAAGGAGTCCAGCAGCTCATTGGAGCACTAAGGAGCATCAGATTCCTGCAGGTAGGTGACAGTGGTGCTGAGACATCAGTGCTTTACACCTTTCCCGCATGATTGTCGTGACTTCGCTGTTCCAGCATCTTTGGTGTCCTTGCAAAAATACCTGTCAGGACTTGAACTGCCATCACTGTGCTTATTCACTTTTATGCCACCAGCAGCTACAGTTTTCCACTCACAACATGCTTGGTATGCATTTTGAAATAATGTGCTATGGGTTATGTTACAAGTAAAAAAATTTTGAAAACTTATATTTCAGCTGTTTGACAAGCAAGTTTTTTCCAAAGTAATAAGAACAGGTTTGTGTCCAAACACACCTTAAAACCCCTTATTTACAATCATGTGGAGGAAAAAAAAAATCTTTTCGGGCTACAGCTTCATATTTGAGTTCTAACAGATGAGATTCTGTTCAAACCGGAGTGCTGTGGCTGTGATGGACACAGAACAGGGCAAAGCATATCTGGTTTTCAACCTGAGAGGAAATCTTCCCCCTATGCTGCCCCCCTCAAAAATGTTTTCAAGAAAAGATCAGACACAGGTTTTTAATGCCTGGGGAAAAACAAAACATGAGCCACAATAGATTTAGGCAGTTCCATTTTTGCTTACTATTTTTAAAAGCATACATGTTATTTAAAAATAATTAGGCTGAGCCAATTTATGTGCAATGTATATATTGCACATATGTCTAGAGGAAACCAGAAACAGGGTTGTATAATTGTAACCTTACTGCACTGAAGGCCTGGCATAATTACCATTGTGAGAGAGAAAGCCAAGGAGATTTTATCTGTCATATTTATTTCCCCATGTAGATATATTAAAACCAAACAAAAATAAACTTTTGATGCACAGCTTGACCCAGTTTATATAGTGTGCATTTCATTCTTTATTATTATTATTAATAATTTCCCACATACTCGTGTGCAGTAAAGCACTTGAGATAGCAATCTGGAAGGCCATTTTTTCAGCAGCTGCAAATTTCTTCTGTTGCTCGTGAAAGCAAGGCATCTTCAAATATGCACAGGAATAATTAATGAATTTTATCTCTGAATGGGCTGCATGGGGCAAAAGTGCTTCTTACTGTATGAATGTGAGCATAGGCATCTGCGTAGCCTTTTGGCCCTTTAAAAGGAAGTGAGCCCGTATAAAAAGGCTGTTGTCTATGTGTTATATCATCTTATGTCCTGAGTTGTAGGACTGAATGTGAGGAAGAAAATCTATTGAGTCGAGATATCTCAGAGTCTTTGGGCTGTCACGTGACTGATGCTTCTCTGTATCCTCGGATTCAACACCAAGGCCAACTTCACTTGCAAAGAAAAGGTCCAGTTAAATAAAGACCATATGAACCCTGTTAAATAATACAGTTTGAGTAAATCAATGCCTTAAGACTTTGTAAAAGTATGTTGAGAAACTCACTGGAAGGGAACAGTGCATTTCTAGTGTGTACCAGTTAGGGACTTTAACACGTTCTACTCTATCTTTGTGATCTTGCAGGAGGTGGGATAGATTTTCTCCACACAGAGCACACGTTTTCATTTTTGCAGCACATTGTAAACACACTTTTCATACTAATGCCTTGTTTTGTTTCGGTTCTTTTCAAAGATTATGCATTAGTAATTTGTGCATCACATGTTGGCAAGCGGAATCACAGTGTATTATGCACACTACTAATGTGAGACAGAAACCTCAGCATATTCTAGCTCTCTTCTCATATCTTGTTAGCATCTGTTTGTGGTAGGCTGGGATGATGAGGTGCTAATATGATACAGTGAAGGAAGTGTAATCCATGAACATTTTTGTGTCACATTTGTGTAATATATTACACTAATCCAACCAGACTTTCATGTGCTCTTGCCCAAGGAATGCCATTCCAGCCTCGTCCCTTCCCCCATCAATGCCTTTGAAGGTTTGTGAATGATTTCCTGTACACAGGCTGTGTAAGAATGTGCTCGCATTCTTTCCCCTGTTGAGGAAGGAGTTCTTTATATACCCACTTGCTTTCAGGGTAACAATGAACATGAACAAGTTCATGAACAAATTACTCTAAAAGAGGGAAGCATGTTCAATTATACTCTTCTTTCTCAGCTTAGAGGTAAATGAAGTAGAAGGTGCACTCTTTCCAATAAGCATCGGATCCATTCTGAGTGTTTGGTGCAGTGTCCAGGGGCTGTTTTTGAACAGAACCTTTCTGCAGCAACAGTCTGCAGTTCACACTGCAGTAAGCAGGATGCCTGAATTGGCAGCCATGGTTTCCTCTGAGGAGGTACCATCCACCAGTGACATCCTGCAGATTGGTTCCAATTTTTCACCTTGTTGGCCATACGCAACTTACTAGGTCTACTTTTCCTTCCTATCCATGATAAGTTTTGCCCTGGATTGTTCTTCAGTTGATACCTACATCTTTCTATTTAGGTGTTTATGTAGGTTTAACACATTGGGATCCTACTCCTGACTGGAACTTCCTGCCAGTACTGTGATGGAAATAAATACAGTAGCAAAGGGAAATCATAAACTCCAAAATTTCATTATAGTCAGAGTATATAATTCTACATCTTGCCTGCCTGATTCTGGAAGCAAAAGACCAGCAAAGGTCTGGATGGAAGACATGAAATTAAAAAGCCATCATGGTTTTGGCAAGTCACGTGTTATTTCTCTTTGTGTATCCTTAGAATTTATAAGCAGTAATGTAAGAAAGATATCCAGTAGTGTAATCTGACTATTGTGGAGTCATCTGAGACTAGAATGCCCTGACACTCATTGTATGGTGTAACTCTTAGGTAGGTCATCCTATAAGTTCCCAAGTGTTACGTATGTTGCAAGTTCACAGCTTGACTATCCCTGTGGTGGACAATGCAACAGATACTCCTTCTACCGTAGGAAATTTTTTTTTCTTTTTTTTGGCTGGTATTATACATTTTTGCCCATTAGAGAGGCTCCAGCTTCAGGAAACAACATCTCAACAGTCTTGGATGTACAGGGAAGACTATTCCTGTTGGAAAAGCAAGGAGAAAGTGGGTGCACATGTTCTAATAAATTAGATAGTGTCTGTAAAATTTCATAGCTCTAAAATGCAGCCTTGTACACTGTCAAGATGTTGGCATGGTTTGCCTTGTACTAAATAACATTTCTTGAGCAAGTCTCAAACAACAGCCACAAAATGAAATTGGACAACCTATCCAGCCCAAGATGATTAGCAGACTTCTGCTTTGGACTACAGGCAGCTCTTTGAATTCCTTCCCTGGTGGTTCCTGCTTGATTTGCTTTTTAGTTTTTATATTTTACCAGATATGGCAGGAAGAAGATTAACTTCAGGTGCCATCATTCATTGCAAAGTGAAGGTGGGTTTAAAACTATTTCTCCTTTTGTTTTGAGCCAAAATTAAGTAGTATTGTATTTTAATTACTTGGGGAATATTCTCCAGAATAGCACAGCCTGGCAGTATAATAGCATCTTAGTGTGTTAAATTACCCACATGTAAACCTCTGCGTTCTATGTCCAAATTGTGGTCCTATGATGCTTCTCAGCTATGTTCCGTGAATCATTCTCAAACTCATCCATAATTTCAGGTTACAATGATACCAAGCTGCACATGATCTCCTCCTGAACCTTGGATGGGATTTCTATTTGCTTGGTTTGGTTATTTGGATTTTTTCTTTTACTCATGAAAAAAACCAAAACAACACCATAATGCAGAATGACAAAGAGACATGATGGTTTTCCTGTCCTGGACAGTGACCAGAGTGACTGGTTGTGCCATGCAGCATTTTTGTGCTCAAAACAGGAATAGATACTGTAGTGAAAAGACAAACTTCTTCCCTAAGCAAGCAAGCTGTATATTGTAGTAGTTTGGTTTCATGAAGCATAGTAATGTTAGTTATGAGAATTAATCTCACAGATAAATGATACTGATCTCAAGTAAAACGCTTGAGGGTAATGTTGATGTAAACAAGACAAGTGAGTATATACTAAGAGTACATTAACTTGTTATGACAATATGGAAAAAAAAGTATTTTTATTTCATGTACTGACTTCCTATTGATGTGATGAGGATTTGAGCATAGTAAGTTTACTGAATGTCCTGGTAAAGCAAAGATGAATAAAATTTAAATAAAGAATGTATAAATTGTAAAACAGGAAAAAAATGGAATAGACAGAATCTTTCAGAGTCCCATGAGCTGTTCTTAAAACATTTTTTCTCAAAGAATTACTTTTTTACTTATGTCTTTCCCTGACAACATTTTGCTTTTTATCTCATTTTAATAAAAAGATAGCATTTGAGAGCATCTCAGAATCCAGCATCCCAGCCTCTGCCTTTGTTGTTTAAATTACAAAAAGAAAGGGAAGAAAATAAAAGCCAAAATCCAAACCCAAAGCCTTTCAAGAGAACCTGATCAATGTGTTTTGGGCCTCTGCTTTATGATTCAAAGCTTCTTCAACAGCCATTAAAATCAGGAATCTTGATCATCCACTCCAAAAAAAACCCAAACCATTGTAGCAGGACTACAGTGCAATAACAGAGAACCGTACTTCATCTGATGCTATCTGTTGTGAAGTGGAGGTTTAACAGTAGGAAAAGGTGCTACCCCCAGGCTTTCCCTGAGCCACTGTGTGCCTCTTTTCTTTCATCTTGCAGAAGACTTGAAAGCAGGAGCATTCCCAAGAGGTCAAGTGTTGGGCTATTGGGACTGTAAATATCTTGTGACTTCTCAGAAGGCCTCTCCAGGCCATGTGCCACAAGCAAAGGAGAAAAATGGAGAGACAAAGACTCTTCAGTGTAGAACGATGCTGGAGGGATGGAACTGAGTTGGAAGGGAATTGTCTAGAAGGGGTGCTTATTCTTCAGATACCAAAGAGATGTAACCACAGCTGCCCAACCAAGAGTTTTGTAGTATTCTTCAATATAAATGCTTGGAAGGAGTGTATTGTTTCTTTTGCAAGGTTTCCAATGAAGATAGTGAAAATTGTTATTTAGTCTGGGAAAACAGAGAGAATCATGTTTAGATGCTCTGGTAGGTTAATTATTTACAGGAGGGAAAAATCCCCAATATGTGGAAAATCCTGCCTTTCCATGTTGGCTTTGGACAACATTTGTTTGCACTTTCAGTTTGTTACTTTAACTTTCATATTAATAATATATATCTATGTAAGGAAATGTTTTATCCTAATGTCTACTTTGTTAGTATTTGATCCCAAAAGCTACACTTTATGTGGTAAGAAGTGGCAAATGCTTTTTACAGATCTTGGGAGAAAATGAGACCCCTTTTGGCCACATAAAATTCGGAAAAGACATGCTTCTACCACAATGAAAAAATGTGGGTGCATGTAGAACAGAGCTATTACACTGATAAATTAAATTATTTTATTTCTTGTAAGCATAATCATTTGCTGGAGGCAGACAGAATTAAGGGTATCTGTTGACCAAAGGTCTGTATTAAGATGTGAATTTCCTTCATATAACTGTTCTGTGACATCTGACAGGGAATAGAGAAGAATTAGGCTATTATCTCTACAAGATAAGCAAGACCTCTTTTAAAGATTAAGCATGTGTAAATACAGTCACTGTTCAAAGAATATAGGCAATCCTCTCTGCTGGGAGAGGAGACCTCTGGAAATACATCTGTATCATCTCTGATGTTTGAGCACCCTTTAGGAAAGGAGCCTCCTAAAGTTATAGAATTATGGGTTCATTAGCTGTACTAACTGTCAACAAAGGATAAGTGATTTGCTTAAACAATCAAACACAGCACTAATTAGCATTATAATACAACATTCAGGAAGTCTTCAAGTCCGATAAATATGTGTAAGACATGGGAAATTGGTCTTTTGGGGCTGATTTGATAATAGGGCAGTCCAGATAATTAAGTTTGTGCAGTAAATGAAATACAATATAAAGGGACTGGATTGTAACATATGCAGTCTTCATTGGTGTTGATTGGTGTCTGCTTGAAGGGCTATTGATAACCCAGCATGACATAAAGGAAATCTCAAAAGTAAAATTTAAAGATAGAAAGTTCAGATAAGACAACATCACATTTTCCCTTAAAAAAATGAAGAAATGGTCAAACAGAAGTTTCAGTGTCAAAAAGTTGCTACATAGAACCACTTTCTCCCTGGAAAAACTGAAGCAAAAAAAAAAATCAAGAAAAAATCAAATAAATTGGTAATTCTATGCGTAAGCAAGAAACAAATTTAGCAAACATATCTCTTAAATTATTTTTTTAAGAATGAAAATAATGTGCTGTTTTATATAGATGAAACAAGCATAGGAACATCTGCATTCATATAATATTTTAATATTTATTTAAGTATATAATTTATTATATATTATTCATGTAATTTAAAATATTTATTTAGAGTAAAATAATTTTTTGCTAATATTTTTCACATTTGCACATTCAAACAATGAAGAAAATACAATATAAGGAGAATACAGTATGGTCATAAAGGTGAAAAGATTCCTAATTCACTTGAACTAATGGACTTTATTTCATGGGAATAATGTTGCCCAAAATATAGAGGGAGTTCAACCCAACTCAGCTTTATATTTTGCATTACACTCCACTGCTCCATAGGATGGCTAGGTCCATATTTTATATACACACAAAATAGGGTTCTCAAAGGATAGAGTGCACCTCATGGTGCACAGGACAGAAATGAAGACCAAATTGAATAATATAGTTTTCTTGCTACAATGAATATTGTTTACATTTATTCATCTGTAAATTTTAGCTTGTTCTGTCCCATTGAAATATTTGGCAGAAGTTGTTTGACCGCAGTGGAAACAATCCTCTCAGGAGGTTGTGATCAGGTTTACAAGGCAGAGAACCATAATTTCTTCGTTATGGTTTTGATATGGATCTTTGTGATTTTTTCCAGGCTGCTTAATTTTGATCTCAATGGAGCTGAGCAGCACAGTTACTCAAGCAAAAGGTACCAGGATAAAATTTAAAGATCCTGAAGATGGCTAAGCAAAGCTGACACAGGAGCTGCTGAAACACTCAATGGGAGCAGGATTGTAGGCACAAAAGAGATCTAAGGCAGGAAGTTCTTAAAGAGTTTCCTTCCTCGTATTTATGTCCCAAGAGTTTTGCTCATTATTCTATACTCAGAGGCAATCTAATCACTGTTGGCATCGCTTAGCACTTCTGGGTTCAGTTCCCCACTCTGCCGCTTGCACTTAGAGTAATTTTCTCTGGTCTCCTAGTTTATTTATTTTAAATAAAACCTGTTTTGTTATTTATTCTGTTCACTTGAATTGAGTAATATTAATTAATTTAAAATATTTACATAAAAAATAAACATTATATATGTAGGAAGCTACCAATTTAATTTCAAGTAAAACAGCATAATATATTCTTCTCAATATATTATCTGCTTATAAAGTACATAGACAACTGCAAACAAAATTATGCACAAATATTTATGTCAACAGATGTTTGTGTCTAGATTATTTGAAATTAAATTGGTGCTTGTGAACAGATAAAAAAGTCACTTCTGCCATTATGGTGAAAGTAATATAATCTTTGCTGCTTTCTTCCTCATTGATGTGTGTATTTTAAATTGTCTAATTTTTCTCTAAGTAAAGACTTTAAGTGAGAAAATGTCTTTGCCAGTCTCCAAATTAAGAGTGAATTTCCTTCTACATGTGTTTGGTTAAAAGAACCACTGGCCTTTTACTCACCTCTGTTAGAGTAAAATGTATTTGTCCCAGATGTGTGTATTAATGTATCATGCATTCAATATTTCTCATCAGGAAACTTAAGATATTGAGGACATGATTTTTAAAGTGTCTCTCACCAGATGTTCTTTGTGCTCATTCTTACGTTTCTTTGACCATCTCTAAACATTTTGCATTACCCGTTTCCATGAGGATTCCATTCACAGGAGACTTCAAAAGCTCTGCACCAGTCCTCCTGTTGTATAGGATACAAGGGGACCCAGCATCTGAGCCAGCACCCCTGCCACGAGCCATTTATTGCAACAAAAGGTGCTGTGTTCATGACAGGGCTCATCATCAGTCAGTCCTGGTGCAGAAGGTGTCAGATCCACTGCTGGAGAACAAGGATAATTTGGACCTTTCTTTTTGAAATGGAAACATGTCAGCGCTGCAGACAGTCACCTGTAAATTGGTTGATGATTTTCCACTTTTTTCAAAGTAAATCCCTGCTGTGATCCTTTTTTTCCCCCTAATTTTGCCTTTGAAAGGCAAGCTGATTTTATCCAATCTGGACATTTTAGTTTATGCTCATATTTTAAATTTAAGGGAATTTTATACTTCTAAATTCCTGTTCTAGTGTGTAATGCTTTTTCTTTTTTAAATTACAATGCTGTAATTGAAAGGGCTGAGAAATCAGTACTATAGACATTGGAAATATTTTTATAGAAGTCCACAGTAAACAATAAGCTTCCTGACACTATCATATATCTTTTCAGGGTTTGGCCTAAATTTTTTCAGCTTCAGCACTAATATTAGCAAGAACACATCTGCATGTTCTGTTAGGAGAACATCAATTTTAATCTTTAGTTTGGATAGGAATAATTGTACATGCTATGCAAATTCTCCTTCTCATTTCTTTTTCTTCGTGAGTTTTTTGTAAAATCTTTGGGTTTTGGTGTGTGAGTTTATTGTTTTACCCTTTATTGCTGCACTATTTCTGATTTTCCTTCCCCGTAAATATGTTACTAAGCAAAATTGAGACTTATCTGTCACTGAGAATTTAGGCATGATATATAGCACATATATTGGGGGGATTGTATTTCTGGAGATAAAGATGTGAAATACAGTAAGACCCCATATTTACAGTAATTATTTTTGAGGCAGGAAAATAAGCCACAATTTTGCAAGCATGTGCGTGACTCATTTAACTGCAAGTAGTGTTTACTTTCATTTACTTTAAACACATGCTTAAAATTAAGTATGATCATAAGTGTTGAAGAATCAGCACCTTCACAGATAAAAGGGAAAGTGAGACATGTAAGTCATTTGCATTCAGCTAAAGCATTCAATATGGAGTCTCATGAAAATTGGACTAAAAAATTAATTCAGTTTGGTTTGAATATACACGCTCTTCTGTGGTTTGAAGAGTGTTCAAAGGAGCTTGGTAAACAGTTAAGTAGCAAGTACCAAACTAGGTTAAAGTGTCTAGTGAGGTACCACAGGGATCTCTATTAGGTTTTGTTTATTTAAGTGTCTTTAAGAACTAGGAGAGTGATTCAGTTAGTGAGGCATATAAAATGAATATTAATGACCAGAGTTTAATTAAATTCACAATTAATGTTAAATTGTAAAGAAGGTGCAAACAATAGAAAAAAAATTAAAGAGAAGGAGAATCTTATGGATAAGACAAAATAAACTGAGGATCAACCTGAGAGAACGGATACAAGCGGGGGAAAATATCGTAATGCCAAAGGCAGGTATTCCATAGGAGGAAGAAAAAAATGCTGCAGAGAGATTTAAGAATGACAGTGAGTAGCACAAGGCTCCACATTACTTCTCCTTCTCCTTCTCCTTCTCCTTCTCCTTCTCCTTCTCCTTCTCCTTCTCCTTCTCCTTCTCCTTCTCCTTCTCCTTCTCCTTCTCCTTCTCCTTCTCCTTCTCCTTCTCCTTCTCCTTCTCCTTCTCCTTCTCCTTCTCCTTCTCCTTCTCCTTCTCCTTCTCCTCCTCCTTCTTTCTTCTCCTTCTTTATGTATCTGCATTGAGAAAGTATTGGGCTGTTTTGGGCACTACCCTATGATATTTTGTTCCTGTATTGAAGTTTTTTATTGAAAATAAACTGATTGGTTCATTTAATGGATTATTAAAAGAACCATAAAAAAGCACTGTCTCAGAATGGTGGAAGAAACAAAAATTAGATATGCAAGTAGCTACCTTGAGACCACTTGAAGACACAATGGATTTTTTTTTATTATTTGGACAGTAGAAAAAATATTATCTATAGGTAAAAGGATGAAAGTAGAAGAAAATTTCATATGGGTTCCCTTTTAGGGTGGAAATATGTGTGTTTGGGTGGGGTGAGGGACTGTGAGGAATGATTCTACCTGACTGAGATATACCTTACAAAAAAAAAGCCCTAAATTTTATTGCCATCAGTAATTTCCTAGACAGAAATTCAAGGAAACCCTTGTAACAAGCCAAACATTTTTTGACTCTGACTTCCATGGTTCTATAACACAAATCACTCCTACACATAAAATGCCAGTTAGGAGTCTAAGTGTCATGTTTATGTGGTTCTATAGTCTGCTAGGAGACAAGATATTCTAAATTTCAATAATTTTTCTTAGTCAGCCATGTGTTCTATAGCGCTTGTAGCCTTATTGCTGGCTGGGAATACACAGAGGTGATCCTTGCAAATTCTTTGAAAGTTTGTTTTTCTTATTACATAGCTTTGGGGCACAAGACACTGAACATTTCAACATGAAAGTTAAAAGGGGAACTCATTTGTTATTTTCTGCATCTTACTGATGTCCATTCCTTCACAGGCCCCCTCTGATTTATCATCCTAAAGCTACAGAATGGCTGTAGTTGATGTTCTTTCAAAGTTGCAAAGAGAATAGCTTACAGCTGTGCATGGATTGTATTGAAAAAGCCCAGCATCCTATGATTTTACTTGTTCTTTCCTAGATGCAGCTTAGCAGCCTGGGCAAATCATGAGTTTTTGTCTCAAACATAATGTGTGCAATGGAGTATTTAGGATTGATGGTTTTTACAAGACAGTTAAACTGTAACTTATGAGCTGAAGTGCACCTAATGTTATCTACTAGCTCTGTGTTTACTACCTAACACTCATATTTTCTTTCTCCATTTGCTTCTCATATTTGTGACTCTCAACATAGTGTCCTTTGTCCAAATTAAGGGTGCACAGCACTTGAGATCAGCCTCCAAAATGAGACATTAGCCACATAAAAACAATTGAAAAAGGATTGAAAATGCTAATGGCACTGCCCCCAGCTGTGAACATGTCACAACATTTCCCTTGCTGAAGGGTCCCAGAAACCAAAGCAGTGTCCATGCTCCGAACTACCTGGTTTACCTGGGCTCTATTTCACAGCAAAATCTGAGGAGGATTCAGAGGGCAATCTTCCTCTGCCAAGGCCCCTGAAGCTACCCAGCAAGCCTGTGACCTCAAAAGCATTTGGACAGAAGTCCTTGCATATAGAAAAAACTCATGACAGATCACAGAGGGACCAGTGCAGGAGATTGTTTGTGCAAACTCATTGTACATCAAGGTGATAGTTACAGAACATTTGGCTAGATCATGGGAGGCCCATGTTTATTCTTTTCTGTTTGACAGGACTTTAGGATTCAGAAGTCCACATCTCAATTTCTTCTAGGAGTGACCTGTTTATGTATTTTATTCAATGACAGTTTCAGATAAAACAGAAAAATGCTTCTTTATATCAAGGAATTATTGAACAAAACACAAAGGAACAGCTTTTGATGTTCTGAGTGGAGTCCGAGATTTTCTCTTTCTTTTCACTCTCTCTCTCAATCTTTCTTCCCTCCCTGTTCCATTTCCCTTCACTCAATTCCATCTCATCTATGAGTTAGCTCTAGTACACTGAGTGTTTGTATTCACATTGTAAGACAACCAATTCTGCATGCATTGGATTAAATGCTCTTTGTCCAATTTTTTTTCAAGATTTCTTTCTGGGAGCTGAATAAACTAGCAAATCTTGGTGATTGTTTTTCAAGGTGTCTATTTTGAATGTATGTGTTCCTACAGGGAAGCAAATAGCATCCCTCTGAGAAACAGTGGCAAAGATGTTTGTGAGCAGGCTGATACTGAATGCACATATATATATTCACCTAGATAAAACAGTGAAAAACATAACAAAAATCTTACGTTTACATTATGAGACCACTAAATTCAAGTATTGTCTTGGAAACATCATGACTAAAAGGATAAGAGCCAGTTGTAGCCACACACCTCAGTGAGTCATTAAAATTGAAATGAAGAGTAAACAACCTGAATAAGCCAAAAGCATGACTATAGTTACTGTTTTAGGTTTCAGGGGTTTTAAATTTTTTTTCTTCTGATGTTTATGATAAGTGACAAAATAAATCCTTTCCTTTTTTTCCCTCATTATGCTTTCCTTTCTGGTTCTAGGACATCCCTCAAGGTACAGTTGGTAGCTTACAGATATTTGTTCTTTCTGTTGGTCTTGACTTTGGCAGGAGAGATTCTCCTATAGTAAAATACAATTAAGTGATCAAAGGCAAGAACAAGCTGTCCTTAATGGGCTGATTGAGATCAGCATCTCATTTTTACTGCACATACCAAGGTCTTATCTAATTCAAAAATTTTGACTGCTGTAATGAAATCAAGATAAAAGTGTCTCCATCCTAGGGTAACAGTGCACTATAGCACTTGTACCAGTTTAACTTTTTCAGAAAGAAACCAAACACCTACAACCATGTCTGTACTGTGAAGTGAAGACCAGGTCTACTGTAATGTGAAGGCAGACCAGGTCTATACAAAATGTTCTGTGTTCATGCCAGGAAAAAATTCAGTGGGCATGGACAAAAATGCAAGAAAGATAACTTCAACAAAAAATTACTTCCTAATAACTAAAAAGAATTGCTGAAACATGCTTTTTAATTTAAAAGAGTAGCATTCTAAATAATTCCTCTTACTAACAGAAAAAGGTTCGTTGGGGTTTCCCATAGTTGTGATTGTTTTTTCAGCTCCTGAAATAGTTCTTATGAAAAGTAAAAATGAGACATCTGCCATCTTTTGTTTTCTTCATCTTTATAAAGAAGGAATCTTTATATATTTCTTGATTCTACTGCTGCTGCACGGAAAGCTTTTTTAAAGTTTGTTATTTCTCACAAGTTTTCAAGTGCCATATTCACTCAATCCTCTGCAATGAGCTTGTGTCACACATGGCAAACCAAGCAAACAAGTTGTGTGTCACATAAAAGTAATCTCATTTATAGAAGAATGGGGCCAGTTCCAACTGTTAACATGAGTTAGCGAGATTATACCTGATACCAGGCTCGTCTTCTCTTCCAATCTAAGGAGTAAAGAACCTTGGGCTACAGATGGTTTTATACTCAGCTATGTCCTGTTGAGATCTGGTATTTAAAGAGTGTGTTGGGGCCATCAGAAAAGAGAAACCTGTAGGTGCAGGACACAGACTGTCAGCACAGACTGTATGAAATGTCAGAGCCAGCAGGAACAGGATCCAGGAGGAGCACACAGACACTGCATCCAAGGATGTGATGCAGCTGTGACTGAAGTGGCTTTCACTTCCTGCTGCCCCAACAGTACCATACCTGTGTTCACATGTGATTCATCAGCAGCGGGCATGGCATCTATGCTGAGCTCCTTACCTTCACAGTAGCTGGTAATGGAATAACCTGGTTAAATGTAACTTATATATCAAAGTCATCATGCTGGATTTTAGTGCTCTTGTATTTGGATTTCAAGTTAAGAGAAGGGACCTTCTGCAAAGCAGTGGGCTGTCAACAGCTTTGCTTGAAGTTGCTGGCTGTGACACTGCAGAGTAATTCCTGAACCTGGATTTTTTTAACAAGAACACTCTCATACTTCCTTCTGGAGAAATGTGGGCCATATTGAACCACATTTTGCCAGGTTTCTCTTGTGGGATTTGCCATGAATTCTCTTTAATGAGCTAAAAATGTAAAGTAACAGTATTTAACAAAAGTGAGGAGCCACAGGAAGTTGCTTATTTTGCCTAGGATGCATTGTGGACATACCTGATAAGGTGAATCCCCTTCACTTCCCCATAATCTTTTGTTGTCTGTGATTGCATAGACAAACAGAATTATCAATACCTACTCAATTCCTCATTGCCACAGAGTTCTCTCTCAGAAGAGTAAAGTAGATGTCACAAATTTCATCACAGCTTCCTTATCAGTGTGTTTCTGCTGTCAGGGATGGTCCATGTTTCCCACCTTCTCATCTTTCCTCCTACTCATTCAAAGCGCAGAAGCTCACACCTGGAGAGTCCCTGGGGGGAATGATAGCACACAGAAATGGTGCATGGCTCTCTCACAGAGCTACTGAATTTTGAATGAAATGTGTCTCTAAAATGTCTATTTAGTACAAACTTCAGGAGAAACCCCAAGTGCACAAACAGAGCTGAGTATAAAACTTGAGTCAGCCTTTTAGATTTTAATTGAAGCTTCATATTGAAAAAGGTTAGGGAAAAAAAGGAGTGTAAAGGAACATTTCACGGCTCAAATTAAACCATTGTTTTTCAAAGGAAATGTAACTTGAAATAGTCATGTATTTCTTACTAAGTGGAAGCAAGTGTTATGCAAACAAAGAGTCATGTGTGAAAGTAATTCTTATCTTGCTGCCTGGAGTAGCTGGGGAATGAAATAAAATAAAATGAATCCAGGTCAAGTCCAAATAGAAAAATGGAACTCAAACCTCTGGAGCACATGGAGCAGGGAGTGAAAATGTTGTAAATCAGGGAAAGTCAGTTGACTGCAGTAGGAAACATGCTCTCTTTGTGCACACCTGTAGGTCAGGGCCAGCAAAAGAACTATTAAAACCAATATCCCTATTTAATTTTTAAGGATTGTTTACAGATCAAAGTGCACTCATTATAAATATGGATGTCATGTTTAAATAGTCCCTGCTTTACTGCCATAGAAAGTACTCTTAAAATATTTCCTTTTTACTGTGAAATAAAACATTCATTTCACCACCAGTCCTTCCCTACTCTAAATGTTGCTCCTATTAGCAAATAGTAGGTATATAAAAGAACTCATTTAAAAGGTTTTCACTGTAACTCATATCACCTCGAGTGGATGTCAGAAAAAGTCGAAGCTACATCATCCATAGGACTCAGAAAAAGTTCAGGTTTTTTAGGAGAGCTATTGAGCCTAGTACATCAAGGGGGTAATACTGTATTCTGTAGTTTGTCTCACAGATTTAATGAAAGTTTATATGACAAGAGCTACAGAATGCTATTATTAAGAAAACAAATACCAGATCACAAGTGCATTTTCCCTGTGCTTGAGGTCATTGTCCCTGTTTCATTGAAGCCATGGAAGATGCCTGCTCTCTTGTCCTGCTATAAACTCCTCTACTGTGCTCTCAACCATCCTTTCCCCTAAATGCCTGCCCTCTCCCTCCACTGCAGGCTGCACAGCTTTTTTTTCATCTAAATGCAAAGATCACATGCAAAGGAGCTCTTGAGCCATGAATCAATAGAGACTGGAGAACGCATTTCACAAAAGTATTGTGATTAATTTTGTCTTTTTTTAGGTTTCTTTAGAAGATATTAGATGGAATGGACCTTTGATCTGACATACTATGCCATTCTTCATTTCATGTGGTTTTCCTCATCTGTACAGCCTACCTGTATCACCAGTGTTTCACTTCTAAAGAACTTAATTCTGAGATACAAAAGCCAGTAGCTGAAAAGCAGGAACAAAATGATTTCTACCCTGGTTTTTTTCAGATGATCTCTCTTCTCCAGCAAATGTACTTCAGAAAAAATGGTCGTTGTGGTGTGTTTTGAAGGTGGGTGCATTCGGGTCAGGATGAACCATGGTAGGAAACAGAATCCTCCCAATCTTTTTGCAAAATCACTCTGCCTTCTGCCAGCTGGTATAGTGTGGGGTTGTAGCTCAAGTGCCATAGCTTGAAAGAGGTAATTGGGACTTCTTATTGCATTCTCCATTCCAGGTAAACAAATGTTGAACTTCCACTGGGCCATCAGAACTTTAACTGCAGTTGCTCTCTAGCACAAGTCTACATAAAGAAAACTGTGACTGAAGTCAGTGCAGCCATGCATGTGTAAAGACAACATGATACAAAAAGAGGAGACTGACCTTCATGTTGTTTCTATCAGCATGAAATATAATACCTTTTTGTCATCTCTAATTGGAACTTAGTCTTTTACTTTGCTCCTTGTATTCATATTACTTTCTCTATAGAGTAATGAGTATAATAGTACACTCCTTGTAACTTGTAAATCATGGCAAGTTTGTTTTGTTGGTTTTTTTTTTTTTTAAACAAAGTTTAGTCAAACTTAGAAAGCAAATATTTAAGTATGACTAAGTCTATAAATAGTAACAATCAGCTCAAGTTGGTACTATTTTAGAAATAAGAGAGCAAATGGAAATGCTTTCATGTCATAGTAATAAGGCAAGGGAAATCAGCATCCTTTAGTTTTATAAAATAGTTTGGGGAAAAGGACACTAGGAAAGAAGTGGTCCTTATTGTTACCTCAGGTTTAACCCCCAGAGGGACATGTTTCATATCGGTTCCAGTTTGAGTTGCTAGAGGTGGACCAATGTCTCAGAGTCTGCTCCTCACACCTGCTTGGAATTTCTCTCATCCTCTAAAGCATGGATGGACAGCTTTCATATTCTAAAAGCTATTTTTATTCCCAGACAGGTGTCACGAGGCCAAACAGATATAGACATGTTGCTACGGGGCTGCTCCTGTTGACCAGACCAAACCCATGTCCACACCTTCTCCCTCCTTCAATATGGTATAGAAAGAGGCCCATGGCTGACTGGCCAGTGCTCCCCAAGGTAGGAAAATGTCCTTACAGGCTGAGTCCTGGCCCTGAGCCATCTGTTGACTAGTTTGGCACAAAACTATTCCAAATTTCTCTCCTTTATTCTTCTTACCTCAAGGTTCTGAATTATTAGATTCCAACCTTCTTTCCAAAACCACCTTTTTTAACAATACTGGCACTGTTTCTACTAGTGACATCCCCTTCCTAAAAAATGAACTTACTTCTTCCTGTAAATTATCCTGAAGGATTTTGTAATACTAATCTGGCATAGCTCCACCAAACAACATCACCCTTTGAAGCCTTTACTAAGAACTGCTTGTCTCATTATTTTCCTTTTTTTTCTTTTCATGCCAGTGGTTGGGCCTTTTGTGTGTTATCCTTCATTTCAACTGAGATGATGTTTTAAAACAGATCTTCTAGAAATAATCTTTCTGAACTCTCTCCCTCTTCTAGGAAGGAAGAAAATTAATTTTTATAATAATTTCTACAAAGTATATTATATTTTAATTATACTCACAGTAAATTAATATAACCATCATAAAAATTAACATTGTAATTAAATTGAATTGAAAGACTTTAAAGCTAGCTTCTGCTTTTAGTTATGTGAATGGAGAGCCATGTTACATAACTTCAGTGACAGCACTAGAGCGGAGCTCAGTAGTATCCAGTGAAAATCAGAGGGGGGGGCTGGGGACTCCTTAACATGAGAAGCTGGTCAAGAAAAAGACAGCTATCATCTTGATCTGTACATTATGATTTATTTCTTTAACATTGTCCAGCGAAATGTATTCTTATCCAAAGCAAAGTTCTGAATATGACAATTTGAGAACTTGAGGATTTCCTGCTGGCGGATGCAAACTGCAGACACAAGAAAACTGTGGACTGCATGGTGAAATGCAAATCTTCATGGACAGATGGACAAAATTTTTCATTTCTGATTCTAGATAGCTGATAACTTTTTGACCAAGTCTCTGTGAGTGTATTAATTTATTAACTGTCCTTATGACTCTTTAGCTGTTTCCTTTCCTGTATCAGTTAGGAACATCCAACCTGGACATTAGGACAATGTTTAACTATGCTAATAACTAATCATCAGGACTCCTCCTCCACTACCTCCCATGCAGTCCTTAAGTCAAACCTGGCTATTTTCATAAGAGATGTATTTTAAATTAACCACCCACATCACTGTATTTGATGCAGTAAAAGAGTGTGGCTTATGTTGTAGTTAGTGAGAGTCTCATGCCACTCTTTGGATTTAGGTATCCATGAATCAGACCTAGTGCTTTGGTTTATTGCCAAAGGAACTAAGTTAAACAATCAGAGACACTCCTTGAACAAACAAAGCTGGCTGTCTTGCACTTGTGGAAATAAGTTCATTTAAAATGTGTTTTGACACCTAAGATCAACCCAGAGAAATAAAGCTTCCCTTCATTGGTAAGCTCCACCTCACCTGCTTGAAAATATTAACACAGATGGAGTTTCCCTTTTTAACAATACACTATTTAGTAAATGTTGGGCTTCAGCTTCTCACTTTTACAGCTAAATCATTAATTATGACCTTTTTATGCTGTTATTAAGCAGTTCCCTCCTTCCCCTTCAAATTCTTTTCCTTTTTAACAGTGAACCTTCTGTGTCAGTGGCTCATAGACTGTAGCAGTTGCAATCTCTTAGTATCCACAGACTAAAAGTGAAAAAATGAGTTTACTAAAAAGGACAATGCAGCAAAACCAGGAAGAGGCAGGACATGGACAGCCACATCAACAATTCTATTTCTGTTTGCCCCTCTTATGGACTGGGATTTTTTGGGGGTGCTTCTGTAGACACATTCATACAGAAATGTAGGATCTTAAATCCTGTAAGTCATTGCCTTCTTAGTGAAGATGAGAAGGCTGCAGGCATCTGTACAGCAAGTGAGCACCCAAAGCAAACATGTTGGGCTGCCATGGGCATCTGCTCCCATTTCTGGCTCTTACATGGCCTGGACACTGCCTGGGGACTCCTGTGCAGAGGGAAGGTTCCCCATCTGAGTGGGATCCATTGTGATCCTCCTGCAGACTTCCCTGAACACAGTTCACAGAAAAAAGGAGCAACTTTCCCCTTTGTATTAAACAAGTCCTCCCTCTACATCTGTCCAGCCATTGCTCCCAGAGGGGATGGAAAGGCAAATGGGTTCTGGTCCTGGAAGAGATGACAGCTGCATTACCCAGCCCCTAGACAGATGCATCAGGCTTATGTATAATTGTGTTTGTCCAGTGTGAGTGAAGATACTGGTGGTGAGTTTGGTGTGAGAGCTGAGGCCACTTCTCCCCTTGGCTGCACATTAACTGAGGCCAGACACTGTCTGGCCACTTCCCAGGCTGCCATTCATGCTGGGAATGCTTCCCCTTTTCTGCTGAATTTTCAAAGCATTTGGTGAGGGACCTGCTATTGAATTAGTGCAATGTGATCAGCAGAGGTGAGAGACAAGCCTTTCATAGCTACCTGTGGCATTAAAGTTGAGGTACCATTTTTCTTCATTGGGTTAATTTAAAACTTTATTCTTTCCTTTCTTCTTTTCTCTCTTTCTGAGGTTGAGGGGAACCTCAAGAGAAATGAAACAGAGATCTGCTGCCACCTTCTGACCACTTGGAAATCCTTCCATGTCCTCAGCACAGCAAAAAGTGCTGTGGAACAGAAGTGGCTACATTTCACTGAATGGTGAAAATATCCTTCTGCCATCTGCAACTGGGTACTATATTATTAGCTTTCATAAATACATTAAAACTCTGAAGTCAATACGATATTAAAGGAAATATTAAGAGAAGGTGTCCCACTCTTATGTATATACTATAGCAAAGAATCACATGCCCAGCTCTAGTGTAGGCAGACAAAGTTTCCACTGTGCTCAGTGGAAAGTGTTAAAGGTGAAAATCCTTTTCTGTGGCATGCCCAAAACTGGAAACAGACACAGATACACCGTACTCTGAACAATCACAAGAACTTTAAAAAGACTTACTACTTTAATTTTATAAGAACTTCTTAGGTTTATAATTTTGAATTTTTTGACATGGCAGAGATGGAAAAGGACATGTGCACACAGCCTATTCCCATTGATGGAATCTTTAAAACACTCAGGGGAGCTATCCCTTGGCTGCTCCTTAATCATGTATTTCAAACCTTGAATTACTCTGGTATGTAAATACTGATAATAGCTAAATATAATTGAAAGTGGCCACATACACATGTGTACACCATATTCACGTCAGGATATTTTCCTGGGTCTTCAGCACCAGCTTTAGCACTTGAACTTTAGCACTTGAAACAAAGGCTCTTTTGTCTGTAATCAAAGTAGCAGGCTGAACAGTAATGTGCCCAGCCACAAGGAAGGCAATATTAAGCATTCACTTCTTAAAGGCATCAATATTGCTAATGATTTCAAACCCCCTACTCAGGCCTCCTGAAACCATTAGACAGGCCTTACAACCACCAGCACTAAGACAACAATAAAAATGTAAGGAGATTTTTTAAATTTTATTTATTCATCTGGTTTTTGAATCTTTACAATCCTGTGTTTTAAATTTTCGTCAATCATCCTGGCAGACAGTTTTAAGGAGAAACTCAGTTTCTCATGCCACGAGAACTGGGCTTGAAAGGGGGCAAAAGCCACACACACACATACACACGCACACACACAAGAACACTCAATGAAAATGTTAAATATTGAATGGCTATGAAATCAGAACACTCAGTAGCATGAGCATAAACCTTCCACAAAAGTGTGCAGAATATCAGAGCCTAATTAGGCTGACTTTTTATCATGGGTACTGCCCATGCTGGGGGTGAGGGCAGCCCTGGTTTAGGCTGACTGCTTGGGCTCACATGAGGTTTGCCATCCTTACGTGGCCACTGACAGTAAGGCTCCTGTTGTCCTTTTGCAAAGCAGCAAACCCTGGTACCTGGGAGGAATACCCCTTGGAGCAACCCTGCTTCAGTGTTGGAATTCCTTGTGTCCTTTCACCTCCTGTCTCCAGCCCTGCCCCTTGCCCAAAGCAGAGGTAACTGGATTGTATTCTGTGCCTAATCCAGCCATGGGGAAACACATGCTTGAAGAGCCAAGTCCTTCTGCATGCAATCAGCAGCCTAAACCACAGAGAGAAAACTGTCTTTATCTGAAAGGCAGCATCAAGAAAACTGAACATCAAAACTGAGCATCTTCAGTGAGTTAAGTAGAGGGACTGGGGACCCTCAGTTTTTGTTGCAGGGCTTCACAGAGACTGATATTGAGAAAATGCTCCTTAGAAAGCAACCTCCCTTAGGAAATCAAAACCAGTGATGATCTCTAAAAGCAAAGCTCTGACAGTATTAGTCTCGTCTGAAAATCTCAGCAGGAGTTTTTAATCAGGGTCAACCTTGAAACGAAGAGACAAGTAACGATTTCCTACAGTCTGTAAAATTCTGATGATGGTAAAGTAAACATTGCTTTTACAGGGTTACAGAGTCAATTTCCTATCACTTTTCACTAGGACTATTGTAGGGAAACATTTGGGTAACCACATGTTGTGCTAAAAAATCCTAAACACTAGCAATATTTCCTTTTTAGGAAAAGAGAGTTGTGAATGATTTAAAGCCTGATTTGGTAAATTGGGCCCTCTTTTGCTCTGAAAAGGAATGGGGGAGAAGGGGGAGAGTGCCAAAACTATTGTACATTACCAGATTTCCAGGATTCCACATTTTCTTACTCATTAAACTTCACATTGAATATGCATCACTTCTCTGCACACAGTTCAAGCCCTAGGGATTGCAGAGTTCAAATGTATTTTAATTACATTATTTATTATTTAAATTATTTAATTACAAAAAATAACAGACTCTGCACATGTTTGAAAATGCCATGGTGTACAACTAAATCTTAAGTAATTGTTAAATTTCTTGCAGGCCTCCTGCTAGGAAGTACTGTTTTTCTTTAAAAGTGAGAACACTATTATATCCGTCAGTGGAAAGTTTACACATTGTATTTCTTCTTTCATATGCCGTTAAACATGAGGCTCTCTCATTTCCCCCTTTCTTCAGAAGGCTGGAGACCCATCTGGTAATATTCTGCAGATCAGCATTTCTTAAGGAGAGTTTGATTTAAGTGGTGGTTTTGTTGAAGCAACGAAAAAGAAGCTTATGAACCTGGGTTATAGTACTATGTCTTGTGTTGTTATTAAAGTTGCTCCATGCTTGATCCATGCCAAATACAGACCTGTCTTTAAGCTGTGGAAAGTAAGAAGTATTCTCTTGTCATCCCACTGTGTTTTGGAGTTGAAGCAAAGAAAAAATTGTCCAATGTTTGCATAGCTCTTGACTTGCAAGCTAATTTTGTTTGTTGACAATTTATGTGCATAAAATAGGAGTACCTTCATAAGCTCAATATTTAGAAAAAAAGAAAACTAAGAATCTTTTTCAAAACTGATTAGTGTCTGTGTGCCTTTTCTCTTCTGTTTTCAGGCTGGCATTGTGAGCACAGGTTTTGAGATGCTGCAAGACAATACTGTCATCTTTCTTCCTTGGAAAAAATTTAGTGGTTGAGCCTCTTTTCCTTTCTCTCTATGAGCCAGGAATCCAGAGCAAAATGTGTGAAAACTGGGAATAAAGCTCTCTTGGCTGAGAGAGGGCAGCTAAGGGATTTTGCTGTAGAACAACGTTCCAACAAAGATCAGGAAACTTTTGAAAAGTTTCCTCTGAAAAAAATCCAAATGTTTTGAGCAGAAGTCAGTCATAATATGTCTGTTTTCTTCTTTTCTCAACCCCTAAATGCCCCAAATTACTCCAGACTTCTGTCTCCTTTTCAGCAGGACTTTGATTCCATAAAAGAAAGCAATGTGTGAAATCCACTGGAGAGTTTGCTGCTGCTGTTGCTGGTGGGTTTTATGGATTTTAGTCAAGAGTGATAAAGGCTCAGTGTAGGCATCAGGCAGGGAGCATGCTGTACAGGAAATGCCAAGTCAGATCAGCATTCTACGTAATTCATATTTTGTTTCAAGAAAGGGTTGTGATAGATAATTCAGCCCTGGTCATTTAAGTAAATGCATCATCTGCAAACATTACCATCTCAGTACTCAACATCCTAGCCAAATGACTAGCAATTATGTTAAACAGTTCTACTCAAACACACTGAGGCAGCAAAATGCTAAGGTATGCAGTGGTGAAAAATGCACTTTAAATTGTAGCCTGATTTCAGCCAATCTAACTTTAGGAAATTAGCTGAGGTCCAAACATATAACTGTATTCTAGGCTGTCTTTGTAGATATTATGGAAAGAAAAGCAGCTGTAGAACTGTAGAAGTAATCCAATCTAAGTGTCTCACTTGCAATCTATAAAGAGCCTACCTTGGAAGGGTTTACTTTTATCCTCCCTTCTGTAAAGAAGGAAGAGAAGGACTATTCTACTATTGGCAGCAGTAAAGAATAATTTATATTTCCTTTTTTTTTTTTTAATTGTACACCATAAACTAGTGTATGTGATGGATTTGCTTCTCTCAGAGACTTAGACAAAGACTTTCTGGAAGTTCTTTCTCTCCCCTTGGTAGAGAGAGCAGTGGATGTTGTTACCTTGCCTTCAGAAAGGCCTTTAACCCTGTCTGCCATACCATTCTCACAGGGAGGCTGATGAAGCCACAGGGTGGCTGGATAATGGGTGATGTGGATTGAGAAATGCCTGAGTTGCCAAACCCAAAGGGCAGTGCTAGTCAGAGTAAGGTGTAGGCCAGGGAGCAGTACAGGGTTCAGCCCTGTTTTAATGTCTTCCTTGATGATCTTGGTGATGGCACAGCATGCCCTCAGCAAGGCTGACAATGACACAAATCCAGAATGGTACCATGGAGCCATATATGCCTCATGCTGTCCAGGCCAAAACAGAGTTTCTCTGTTTCTGCAAGTTTCTTTTTCACTCTAAAAAGATGTGTCTTCAGTCATTACAGAAGAGCTCACAATTTATAGGCCCAGAGGTGAACATTAAGAATTTAGTTGAAAGCCTCAAAGTGAGTCTAGAAAAGGTCTCCTCTCTCATGAAAACTTAAGCGAGATTTTCTTTCCCTTAACATCAATGACATGTAAGAAATTAATCTCTCACTGCTAGATTAAAATCTCTCCCATCTCCTCAAATCTAGCATTAGTAGAGTTATGAAAGCAGAGATGAAAGTTTTTTAATTCAGGATATTTAATTTGGGTTCTTCTGAACCCAATATAATTTCCCAGCTGTGGTCCTTCATATGTCTCTTACACTCCTCTTTCCAAGTGTTAGGGTACATCTGATGTGATTCCTGGTGCCTTTTGCTCCTGAGAAGGGTGGCACCAGGCAAATTGCAATGTAGAATAGTCCTACCAGATAGAGCCATGCTTTAGAAATAGCTGTTCTTCTCAATGAGAAAGAAAAGTCTGGGGAAAAGGGAGGATGAATGAATAGAAGGGAAAAGTGATGACTCCACAAAAAATAAGTGGCCTTTGCTGAAAATGAGGTGAGCCTTTGGGCAGAGTAATAACAAAATAAATTGATAAAATACCTTTCAGCATGGTCTCAAAGCACTACACAGTTATTAAAATCTACAGCCAAATTTAGCACTACAATAAAAAGACAAAACAAAAGCAGTTTCATGAAATAATGAAATGTATATAAAATATAAAAATAAAGTGACTCTAAACCCCAAACCATCTTACTTTCACCATAAGTTTAGAAATATGAAGTGATTTTCAAGGCATTGAGTATTGGGCTGTACTGTTTTACAAAAAGGGCTGTAAAGTAAGGGGCAAGGGGCTGAAAACCCCTTTTTGGGTAAGGGACTGAAAACAAACCTACTAATTGTGTTGTAGAAATGTTCCAGACTCTAGTAAATACCTTTTTTAACATTACATTTTGACTTTAAAGTTAAGATGGTCTAAGAGTTTCATTTTATAAGAAGAAGGCAGACAAAGAAAACCTGACATTTTTCATTGGGTCACAACTTATTTGGCTCAAAAGATTATAATGTAAATTACCAGGTCTTGGTTATTCAGGAAATCAGATTATGTGATTGCAGTAATCCTTTTCAATTTCATGAACATGCATGATGGCCAGTAGTTAATATAATTTATCGTGTATGTTAGTATAGCTGGACATAATTGGGATTCTTCTTGTATCCTAGACTTTCCCTAAAATTAACAGAGATATATGAGGTGCTTCAATCAGCATTCACCTGACTCACTTTCCATGAAGAAAAGAAGAATCATCTCCTAGAAATCTTTGTTTACCTGCACCAGCTTTTAAAGGAGTTTATTAATACAGTCAAACAGCTCTTCATTCAGTCAGATGAATTTTACCTCGGACTGGGGGTTCAGGAAAAGAGAAATACTTTCCATTTGTGCAAAAAGAATAAAAGAAGCAGAAAATACTGTATTGAATGAAAATTTAAGTACCCAGCCTGGAAAATATGGAGTTTGGTTGAGACAGTTGTAGGTATTTCTCAGATGATATCAAGTGACTTTGTAATATTTAGTATACGCACCCATTTCCACGTAATTTGTGCAAAATATTTTTTTCTATTTTGGTCAAACCAGAACTGCATTTACCAAGATACTTATTTGTATGTCTTGCAATCTGTGTTCTCTCTTTTGTGTTCTCCTTCTAGTCCTCTCTCCGATTTTTTGCTGACCTGTAAACAAAATCATGGGGAGTATAATGAATAAAACAGGCTGTTTTGATAGCCTCTACTTTCTCTAAAATATGAAAAATACTGTCTGAACTATATGAAAATGAGCATCTTTGACTTTACACAAGTTGAGCAAATATATTGTGACTGAAACCTGAAGAAATATGCACAACCTGAAACCCCTTAAAATGGATATTCCAAGAAAAATGCGCTGTCTTTTCTTCTCTGGCTTAACTTCAGTAAGTTGATACTAAATTGCCAGTGTAATCAGAATTTGATAGGTTTAAAATAAATTAGAAGGAACTGGAAATAGGATTGGTAATCTATGAATGCTGAATAAAACTGCAAAACTGTATGAATCTGGGAGATGAACTGTTCTAATCTGTTCTATATTTAGAACCTCAAGAAAAGAAGCTAAAAATTAGTTGTTTCCAACAAGGCAGAAGGGCTACTAGGAACTGAATGAGACTACTGCCCACATTAAATTAGTGAGGGAAAAACGGAGACCATTTTCATTTCAATGCAGTTTACATTGCAATGTATTTTACATCTCAAGAACAGTAGCACATCAAAACGGAGAGAAAAGAAAGGAATGCAATTCTACAGAAACTGAATTTAGTTCAGAAAGATTATGAGACAAATTTGTTAGAAAGTGAAAGGCTTCACCATTTGAGAGAAGTGGATTTTTTTTTAATCTAAAACAAAGATGTCGTCCATAGCAAAGAAAAGAAAAGTGACAAATAAAGAGTGAAGTTATGGTTGTTTGAGGGAATTTGGGTATTACTGAGCAATAATATGTAAAACAGTAAAAGAACTGCTGTTGGTAACAGACTGTCCTGGTTCCTGCCAGGACAGGGTTAATTTTTACAGTAGCCAGGAGGGGGCATGGATGGGACCCAGAAGTTATTTTATACCACCTTATGTCATTTCCCAGGATGGAAATCCTGTGAAAACACATGAATACTCACTTCTCTCTTGTACACTTCTGTCATGAATATTGTTGCTGCTACTGTTTATTTTCTTATCTCATTGCTGTTTCCAGTAAATTGGTCCTATCTCAACCCAGGTTTTTCACCTTTTGTGCCACCCATTCTCCTCTCCAGCTCTTGCCAGAGGGGAGGGGGAAGTGAGTGAGCAGCACATGGTTTCAGTGGGAACATGGAATTGGAGAAGAGAATTCCTAAATCACAACACAGACATATGAAGAAACATGGCTGTTGTAAAGCACTGTTCTGAACCCAAGAAGAAAGAATAGAAGGATATTAATAGATTAACACAGGAAATGAGAAGGAGGATGACCTGCAACAAGGAGAAATACCCTCTCAGTTCTGCCCAAACACCGGTGTCTTTATACGATACTGCTTCTTCAGCCAGGTGACAGACTGAAACCCTCCAGGTGGGACTTCATCTGGAAGATGACAAGAGGGTGGTTGTTGTTCACCATTCCAGGGTGGGGGTGAGTTTCCATGGTGGTTGTTGTTCACCATTCCAGGGTGGGGGTGAGTTTCCATGGTTAGAGGTAAAAGAAAATAAGATTTTTGAAAGGATTATTTGGGAATCCACATAGATGGGCATTTGAAATAAGGAAGCAGCTGAGGCTGAGGAATTGTTTAAGAAGACATATTTATCTCTTTGGGACCATGGTTAAAAAGTTAATTTTTAGAGGTAGTTTTTATACACTGATGAAAGATAAAATAGAAATTCATATATACTAGGAGACTACTAAGAAATGCTCAAGAAATGTATTATATCTTTTTTGTAAAAAAAGTGAAAGTTTTAAACTATATACTCGGTATTACAGCTTAATACTATATTGGCAGGTCTTAGTCTGATGGGATGGAATTACACCGTCAAGAAAAAAAGTTTAAGAGAATATGCACTGATAAACTGTGAACTTTTAAGTCAATAAAAATTACTTCTATAAAAGTAAAGGTCCAAATAGCCCTGTCAAGAAAAGAAGGTTTTAAGGCAACACAGGTAGATATACTGAGTAGTAGACTGTAAAGCAAACCCATTGTTAAGCTAGAGATACAAAAGAATCACTAGGAAAAACATACACACAGAGCACATTGTTCTCTACAAAAAGTAACTGAGAAAATGAAAGTCACTTTATTACCTAGAAGTCACTTTGGTTTTAGGACAAAATTGGAAGAACAAAGAGGCAGATTAAAAGAGGAATGAAAAGTAAAAATTTTCCTATGAGCCTATAGGCAGAATCATTTATTTTCTTTTTATTGTTTTTAAGGTATCTTAATAAATTCAGAGAGCAGGGCACTGTTGAAATGCTATACATTTTCTCTGTAGGTTGTGGGAGTAGAGAACTGGATAAAGGAAGTGACACAAAGAGCCATTAAATTGTTAGAAAAATGAACAGTATTTGGAAAATTATTAACTTTGAGATTAGAACTTACACATACAGTTCACTGCCACAAGACAGAATATATGGATATCCTCCCTCTCAAATTCTTCCCAACAGTCAGCTGTCATCATCACTTACAATTGGAGTTAATGTGCTGGTAATCAAAAAGCAAACACTCCAAACAAAGTCTCAGCAGAATTATATCCTGTGACCTCAGAAAAGTATAAGAACTATACAGGTGCTTCTTGAAATTTCCAAAAGAAAATACTAAAGATGAAATATATTTAAAAATGTTGTTTGTTACTGAAGTTTTCCATCTTTAAAAAAGAGAACAAGAAATAAGAAGAAAAAATATCTGTCAGAATCCTGGAATTAGAATAAATTTAGAAAGTTCGACAACTATATCAAATTACTGAAAGTGAGAAGAAATTGGACACCCTGCAAATTAGTAAAATGGAACAAAGTTTAAGATACAGTAAAAGCATAAAAAATGTGACAAAGGACAGGGAGATCTGTAACAAGAGGGCTTCAGAGAAAATGCCTGGTTTGGCAATCATTTTAATTAGAGATAGTAAAACATTAGCATACAGTTCAAAAGAGACAGTGCATTTTTTGAGCAACTCTGTGGATATCAAATTTTCAAAGCTAGAGGCTGGGGGAAGAGGTTGTCTTGTTTTATACCTGCTCCAGCAGCTATAAAAATTAAAATAGAGACTTTCTGCACTTGCATGACACTGGACATTCTTATTAGAAACTTGAAGAGAAATGTGATAACAAAATTTTACAAACTGGTGAGAAAGTTGATGGTCTTAATTTTTTTTTTTTCCCTTTCCAAGCAGGAATGTGTATCTGTCAGAATCAGTAGCTGCAAAATAAATGAACAACTCTGGAAATTGTTTGTGTTGGAAAGAGGCTATATATTCATTGTATCTGTGTGTAATTCATGGATATTTATAATAATCATGGAGTCATAGAATATCTGAAGTTGGAAGGAATCCATAGGAATCATCAAGTTCAACTCCATGCTCCTCCCAGGATTGACTACAACTAAACCATGTAAGTTAAGAGCACAGTCTGTACCCTTCCTGAACTCTGGCAGGCTTGGTTCTTCCAGTGACCAATCACCCACTCAGATGAGAAACTTTTCCAAATGCCTCATGTTGCTAAATATCTCCAAGGAAGGTCAACAGGCAACTTTTATACTATAATCTGGAAGACAAAGATAAAAGACCAAATGATATGCAGGAGGATAAAGGATGATTTTGGGACTAATATTGATTTTGAGAAAACAGATATTTTCTGAATTTATGTATCTTCTGGTTTAGTTTGAGAATTCATGCCTGTAATATAGTGTTCCCTTTTTTGCTCATTTTATACTTTCGAGAATAACACTATTAATTCACTATTAACATCTTGATATTAGAGTACAACTACTGAAACTTGAACTTCATTAATGCCCTATCAAGGAATTATTTATTTTTTCCCCTCTTCAGAAACATATAAAAGTCATTAAAATTAACTCTATTGCATTATTTAAAGTATAAATACAGTGCTTGATGACTATCAGTATTCAGAGTTGTAATAAAATCCTGAGACAATTCTTGTGAGAAATAAAATATTATCTACAAGCAATCACACAATGTTCAGAGCACCTAGAAACCAAGCCTAGAACAGAAAGAGTAGCTGACCAAGCTTCAGGTGGTATCAATTGAACAGAAAATGATAACACTGAGACACCTAAAAGGGCCAAGCTGAGCAGTTAGAGGGACTGATAGGAAAATTTGCATCAATCACACCTGTGGTCCTGGCTGACCATTAGACTTCAACACCCCATTTTTCCTCTGCAGTAGGTGCCACTAAACCTGTCCTGGCTGGCACACCTCAATTTCACTGGTGCTTTAGGAATGACTCTAACACTCCAAGTGCTGTGTCAGACAAGAGCAGGGAGCATGGAAAGGCCACCTCTTTCACACATGCATGGTGGATCCTATTTTGTCATCCCTCGCCATCCCTATTCTGATTCAACATGTGTCAAAGTGCTTTAGGAACATTGATACTGTGTAACTCACCATGTTTGGAAGTACAACAGGGTCTCAAGCATCTTATTCTTCCCCCATCAACTTGGGGTTCTCGTCCTGGCAACTGTGTCCATTAGGATTGCTAACTCAATTCCCTCACCCCAAAGTAACAGAACCCAGTTTCATCCTCCTTCCTTTCTTCCTTCACAACAGTGATTGCTATTGAGATTGGAGATGCCAATCTGAGCCCAAAAAACATTAATAGCACTGGAGCCTAATTTTTCCTGAGCAGACCCTTTATTTGGTTTGATTCTTTTGTCACATTATTCATCACAGCCATTGGTTTTAGCCTGTTCCTATGGCTCAGCTAATTATGCAGCCTTGTACACAGACCAAAAGTTTTGTCTTATTTCTTTCTGCTGAATTAACATTGTAGGACCAAGCACCAATGACCATCATTATTCTGCTTCCTAACCAAGACAAAAAAAATCACTTACACCATGTCACATTAGAAATGTAGATCATTCAAGGGAAAAAAAGCCACTCAGCTGAGAATTGCTACATGGACTTGTTTACAGGGAGAACCTCACATAAAGCAGAAGTCCCTGCTTATCCCAGAAGTTTTATCAAGTATCAATCAATAATAGAAATAGACTTAAAAATAAAACAATGTCTTCCCCTGCACATTTCTTGGCAATTTGCTTTGGTGCTGACTTCCTTAATCAGAAGGCTCAATGCAGAAATGCTCATTTTATGTTGAAAAATCAGCATGTCTATAATTCCATGTTGCAACCTTTCCACATTTTAGCTAAAACTGGACCTTGTCAAGCCTATATAGTCTGGAATATATTATGATGAAGTCTAGTGCTGTCCAAATTTCCAGAGGCACTTGGCTACTATTACACCAATAAAGGCCAATCTTTGGCATCTACAGCATTATCTTTATAAAGCTTGATGAGTAACCATTAAGTTACTTGATGAAATTAAGCTTTTATACATACTGTGTATGCACACACACATATACAAGCATACATTCCCCCCGCACATTCATTTGTAGATATATTTTTTCCTCTCAAGGAAAAGTAAAACTCATGACAAATAATTTTTCTAGAAGGAAGTATATATTAGGTTAGCAAAGAAACTGGTTGCATTTTCAGCACCATGAGAAATTCAGGTATGAACAATTTCAGAAGAGCATATATATACACAGAACATTTTAACAGATTGATTTCATGTTTGTTTCAGGCACCTAAAGCATGTGAGCCCTCCCCTCACAGAGGGCTCTCAGAAGTGCTTTACCAGCTCCACTCACTTAAAGGGCTTCTGTTACAACTAGGAAGTAATTAACTCATGTTTAGGTATTTACTAAGATTAGCTAATTTGTCCCCACTGCATTTGGAAGAGAGTGTAATGAGGATTGTCAGTGGAAAGTACTTCAGAAATTAAAAGAAAAAAAACCCAAAAACCAAAAAACCACTCAAACCAGTTGTTCACAGCATTTAGGGCTGAAAATCTACTGTGAGCCCACTAGCATAATGATCCTCTTCTATACTCTCTTCTACCTAAAATTTTTTATTCAGCTGAGAAATATTACAATTTTTCTCAAAACCTAATCTAACCCTTATTCACATGAAGGCAAGATGATCTAATCTTAGCCTTGTCTCTTCCAACTACTGGAAGCCAGCCACCACCCAGTCACTGCAGCTGATGCAGGAAATGCTGATGAAGTCCTTCAGCCCCTGTGGTTGAGATCAATGCCAACAGATACTCTCTGCAGTGAAACCAATTTCAATTTCTCTTTACTGACTAAGGTGAGCTTTGAGCCAACTTGTCTGACAGCTTGAAGACAGATGTTTAAAATCAGTTAACCTAGTAGAAAGAGGTAATCAGAAGGTAAATGGCAAAACAATCAGCTACTGAGATGCTGACAGAATAGTCATATTTATTGGGAAGACTTCAGGTGTTCTTGATGTTCATTATGCTTGTCTGAAAGCTTCTGTGATGTTTTATTGCAGGTGGCTCTGGCAGTAACACAATTTCAGAGTTGTTTCTAGCTTACGCTGGAAAGGTGCTTTCAGCCACTTTGAACTTTGCTACCTTTTCTCCTCTCTGTCTGCTTCCCAGGTTTTCACTCCTACTTCTGTCAGAAACTTGGGGAGATAGAACATTAGAATTGATGTAAAAATTATTTTCAAAGATTTGAAAGGAAAATAGAACTATTCCACTCCTAGTCTGTGAAAATTAATTGAAATTTGAAATAAAATGTCATTATACCTTAGAAATAAATAATATTTTCCTTGGGAAAATAAGAAAATTAATTCACATATGCTTAGGCTATAAAACTCTGGAAATCACCTCTTCAGAACTTTTGAAGAGGTTGGCTCCTCTAATCTCTGAGTAAGCACAAGCATGTTCTTCCAAAAATAAGGGTTGTACAAACTCTGTCTTCAAAGACTTCTTCATCTTTGTTTTCCACAGATTGTGCTCAATTCCTGCACCAGCATTTTCTGTGTGCCAGCACTCCTCACCTTACTCAGCTTCTGAGGAATATGGAGATTTTTTGGACTCCTGTCATATACAGGATTACCCACACTTTATTTCACCCACAAAACAAACAATACTGCTGCAAGAAAAGGATTAATGTTCATGCAAGGTCATCCTTGCATTTTCAGTGATACCCCAAGTGGTATTCTTTCTGGTTTTCTTACAGATTTACCAGGTTATACTTAATAAAAAAGTCGGAGAAATCCTAGATTTTCTTAAGCTGGGAGATACCATTTTCCTATCTGTAACATTAAGCAATTCATTTCATACTCTAAATATATGTTTATCATCCCATCATATACTTAGCAAAGAAATTTTGCAAAGTCACAAAGAGAGGAGGAAGAAAATTATAGTGGCCTGTGTTAATGCAGTCATTAATTGCACAGTCATGTCCACTCACAGGGGTCCTGCTTCACTCAGTGCACAAGGCAGACTGTGTTCCCAGAATCATCAGCCATGCAGTATTCCTTTTTCTTTTCATCACTTCAGATATGTCCCCATGCCTAATTTTCTGCTCACCATCCAAACTTTGCACTGAATGCATAATTATTCATTTCTTAATGGGCTTTTCCCTGGTGCTTTTTTTCCATAGTATCCTGCTTATTAACAAAAATTAATGAATTTATCTTCATAACGTCCCTGTGGGATTTTTCTCCCCATTTTATAGTCAGGGAATTGTGAAAAGTGCCAGCTAATTTGGGGTGTTAATTCGAGATGCCTGAGGTCTGATTTTTCAGACTATGTAGCAGCATGTATGCTCAGGGTAGTGCTCTTATTTGTCTTAGTGGCTGCTGCAAAAGCTCAGCAATTCTTCAGGCAAAATAATATTTCAAAATCACACGTCTAAAATGTGAAAATATAGAATTATATTATTTTAAAGAAAATCTGTCAAAGACAGGATGCAACTGGTTTTCTAGGAGCATTCAGTGACTTCTATCACAATGTCTTTTGTTCATCTGCTTCATGCAGTGCCCATCTCCAAAGCATCTAGTGATCTTCAGTCATGACACAAAACTGATTCATGTCCAAACCCTGTTCATCCTGTATTTTTAATGAAGTGGGAGTATTATGATCTTTAATTTCAATCCTTAGGCAAAACACATATTCATATAGTGATGAATTAAACTTAACTTTATGTGAACACTTCATAATATTGGACTGCTGGGCAATTTTGCAGTTTAAATATTCTTTCAATGTAGCCTTGTGGCTTAGAACTAATTAATTTGAACATGGAGAATGTGTTAAAAAAAATGTGGTAAATTGAACATGTATGCTCCACAAAAGCAAAACCATTGAAGCAGAGCTGGGGTTGTCAGGTGTGTAGAGCAGCCCTTTATTCTTCAAAGCGGGGTGGAAAGTGGGAGAGGGAGGGAACACTTGTTGTGTGGACCTCCCACTAGAGGGGGGTGGAGGAACACGTTTGTCCAGTGACTTTGGAGCCTCACAACACAGCAGAAATATTGAGATTCAAAAGCTGCTGATTTTACACTGGCAGATTTGTTAAGAGGTGGAGATATATTGGAGAGCAGTAGGAAATCTGAGGCCCCTGGCTTTTGCTATAAGCATATGGGTGGCTAAAGAACATGGAACACAAGAAGTTTTCTTCTCTGTCCTTCAAGGACAAGAGGAAATTACCTCAAGTTGGACCAGAGAAGGCTTAAATTGTATATTAAGAAAAATTTATTCACCATAAAGGTGGTCAGACATGGGAATAGGCTGCCCAGGAGAGTGGTGGAATCACCATTCCTGAAAATGTTCCAAAGATGTGTAGCTGTGGCACTTGGGAACATGGTTTAATGAAGGACTTGGTACTGCTGGGTTAGTGCTGGACTTGGTGATTTTAGAGGTCTTTTCCAACTAAGTGGGGTTCTGTGATTCTGTGATCAAGCAGCATCCCATTTAGCTGGGAGACTGGCAAGACTTTTCAAAATGCATTATCAGGTTTCAGAGAGGTAGGAAGTGTATGATTTTTCACAAATTCATAATTGGCCATATTTTGAAAAATTTGCATAGTACAAGGCACAGTCCTTAAATGAATTCATACCAAATTTTGTTGGAGCCCTAACATGACCAAGACACATTTTTCTCTTTTCCTTTTTTTTTGTACTGTGATCTAAATTATATTTTGTGCAGCATTGATCTCAGAAGTAGCTACACCATTTATACTGAACCAGAAAATTATCTTAGTTTTGACCAGCAATGCTTTTAAGAAACTTGAATGGTATTCCAGTTCTGATGTCATGGACCTAGTTTTAGATAGCCATATGTAGAGATATATTCATAAAAGAAGATACTCAGCTTTTAAAATTTTCTGAATGGTTATAAAAGCTTTGAAAGGATAAATCATTTAGATAAAAATATTTTTTAAAACTCAGATCAGAAAAGTTCTGTCTCAAAAGAACATAAGTAAAATTAATGTGGAATTTCTCTATCCATATTAAAAATATTAATGTTTGATGTGTTTTCATTTACTATTATTTATTTTCTTTTTTCATAGAATTTTATTGAATTATTATAGTATCTTATTTCTTGAGATCAAAGGAATCTTCATTTAATATCTCATAGGGACAATTGTCCATGTGGTCTCATGTTATCTTATTGGAAAATCAAAACTTGTTTTATTTTTCTGCTAATACTCCCCATGGCAAATCTCATATTCACATGGAAACTATTGGTTGAAATGGAGGACTGACTGTTAAGGGGGGGTAGAAGAAAAAGACTATCTCATACCCATGAATGGACCACCAGGGTAGGCTTTGAAGATGGGATGGAGGCAAAACATACGCTGTGTGTGAATGATTACTTGGGAACTTCTTTCATGTGACTGCTGGAAAGAAGTTTTGTTTCTAATGAACCTGATGACAGACCTGGGGCAATTTACATCTCCATATGCTTTCTTTGCTATTTTGCCTATGAGTGTTGGCGAATGCTCTTTATTAGGTAGCTGTTGTGTATGGGATTGTCTTTTTTGAAACATTTGTGCAATGGCTATAGACATTCAATGTACATATTACTTAAAACTTCTGATAACCTTTTAGCTTATAAGGTACATTTTCAATAAGTATTTAACCTGAGTATGTAAGGTTTCAGTCCCTCCTGTGTAAAAAACAAACCACAATAAGCTGTGAAAGAAGAATTTTTGGAGATTGGGGCAGGAGCTGTCTGCTCTAGTTACACTATAGTCAGTGGAAAGAAAACAGGAAGTTATTTAACCTGGTAGGTATCTCAGGTAATGTGGACTGCTTCCTGCAGATAACTGTTGCTTTCCATAGGGATATCATTCAACAATCTCCTCGACTGGATATGAGACAACCAACACTTGGTCAACTCAGCAAGATAGATGTCATGCTTTCATACCAGTTTGCGTTTGAAGAGACTGCTGAGGACTTCACACTGTTTGTTTAGATCACTGCTCCTGGACATCAAGGCGAAAGTGATACCTAAAGATCCATCTTACTTCAGCTCATGGGCAGTTACTGACATTTTTTTATTAGGTATTAGACAGAGTTTTTCCTTGCTGAAAAACTGTGAAGTCTGGTGTCACAGTTGGGGAACAGGAATAACATTATCAGCATCTTTGATGATGCCAGATACCTATGTGTGTACAATTAAATCCAATCTCTGCATTCAGATATTTACAATTAAATACTTGCAGCTTGATGTTCAATCTGACTGACAAATGCACTGTTCACCTGGTTTAAAAGAAGAAATTACCTTTGTCATTTAATTGTTGATTCTGGGGTGGGGTATGTACCCACTGGAACATCCAGCCATCACTGAAAAAGGATACTAAACTAAAAGAAACCTCAAGAAGAACTCATCCCAACTCAGTTTAAATGTATGCTCACACCTGAGTTAGTTGTCCTGAGCCTACATTAATATCAGCAGAAAGAGGAAGGAATTTGGGGTATAATTCACATGTTCTACTATTTATATTTTCTTTAGGATGAAATTAATAGTCCCCTGAGAGTGGGTTTTTTTTCTGTACTGACTGAAGAGAATGGAGGGTGGCTAGCTCTGAGGCAATGTCTGTACTAGAGCTGAGGTATCCAGTGGTATGAACCACACTGACTGTGACCACCAGCCAGCCAGCAGCAAAGGGGTTCCAAAACAAAGCCTGATGCACAGGGCCACCGCCAGTCCTGAAAGTGGTGAAGGGAGGCTGTGACAGCTGCCCTCTCTCTGCAGTCTAAAGTTATAATATTGGCTTAGCAAAAAAGCTGGGCTTGCTCTACTTGCCCACGCCTAAATGTCCCAGGGAGGAAGCAGATGGGTCTAATTCAAGTAACATTTGTTACCTTTTGTCACTACTTTTTGTCACTACTTTTTCTCTCTCACCCTTGATTGTATATGGACTCACCAGTAAGAATCTTTCAGAGAAAGCCCTTGAGCCCTTTACTCATGGTATGGGGTCCTGTAAGACTGATGCATGTCCATAGGGATATTTGAACCTCTCCAAACTCCAGTGATAAAGTGAAACAAGAATATAAGAATTATGCTGAATCAAACAAAAAATTTTGCTATCCTGTTCTATCATTATATAGTTTATAAAAAAAGGTGAAGAAAATCTTCCAAGTAGGCTAATGGGATACTGTTATGGTAGCACTCAGGCTTTAATCTGAACTTAGAATAGGCAGTGGAAATTTGGCTTCTATGCTTTCAATTTCTTAAATTAACCATTCTAATTTCAGACACTATGATGATTTCAATGAGACCTCTTGACTGGAGGCTTTGGAAAAGGAAATAAGTTCTAGAGAGCCAGAAATAAAAAATGTTCTCCTGGAGTGTGCTATACTCATCTATATTGTATATGGAATAACAATACAAACGTAGTTTTCTTCTTTTAGAAAGTTAGAAGTAAGGTTATACAAAATGGACATCACATTTTCTCTTATTTGTAAACATCTGAAAGATTATTTGGCCTTATTTCTTCATTATTTATCTAGAGAAAACATTGTGATGATGTTTGACATCCGTTCTCATGTTATATGGCTTGTATATGGTATTTTGCCAGGCAGAAATGGAAGAATAATACCCTTATGTACATGTCCCACTGGACAGTAAACATGAGCAACATGAAAGTTTTTAACCCTGAAGATTTCATTGTACTTGGTGGGACTGTTCTACCATGGAGAATCACCTGTTCTGAATGAAACCCGTCTTCTACAGGGTTTGGTAGAAGAAATACTGACTGCTTCAAAATATTCTCATTATGTAACCAGAGAGAAAATAATATCCCATTTTAAGAATATTTGATGTGCGTGTTGGTTATTGAATTGATTTTTAAGCAACTCCTACAGAAATCAAATTACCCCTTTATCTTCATCAAACACTGTGACTTGCTGTCAGTTTTTCTGACCAGCAAGGTTGTCTTCAGCTCTCTAGCACTACTCAGTATGATCTGCATGCTTTTCTAGCCTATAAGAACCTTTAAGGCTTCTTGCATTTAAAAGTCAATATGCTGAAGGATTAAACTGAACTTCTATGCAACACAGGACATTGTGATCATGGTATTTTTCCAAAATACCCAGAGGCAGCTGACTGTATTGTCAGGGTACTACAAGAAGAGAAACACATCTGATCCTAGTAAGATGCATTCTACACTGGTGTGTGGTCCAATAGCTTATCTGTGTCCTAGAGGACTTATTTTTATTAGATTTGCTAAATCATTTTGCCCCTCAGGCTGACTTTGTTTGCAAAATTTCTTTTGTGTCTTCAAAGACTGAGCTGCAAACACCAATGTAAATGCTGACAGAATGTGTGAATGATGTCAGAGCATTTGTATTTCATCTTCAACTCATGTTTCTTTTAAGGCCATAAGAGTAAAATCACATCAAGACATCAAAAAGATTTGTTGTCTACTGTTTGAGGGCGAAGTTTACTACAACGTGTGCTGTCCTTTCCTCACCTTTTTAGCTTCTTTTTTAGTTCAGTTTTTCCTCTCTGTAGATGTTACCTATAATTCTGTGCATTCTTTGCGTGGTTTCTCTTGTAACTGTTTTCCCTTAAATGCTCTCCAACTAAACATGAAAAACAGTAATTTATTATTCTGTTGTTCTAACAATGGGTGTTATCAACCACCACCCTTCACAATGTACTGCCTCTAACAGCAGGGCTGATCAAAGGGTGGATGAACCATGCCTTTGGCATTGGCACATAGAGGTGTCGCCTGTGCAAAATAAAATGTGTACCTTTGGACAGTCATCTTAAAAAGCCAGAGAAACAGGGTGATGGGAACATGAAGTTCAGCAAAAAGAAATGCAACGTCCTGTACCTGGGGAGCAGCATAATCTTGAGGATGACCACTGGAAAGCAGCTTTGCAGGGATGGCAAGGCTACTACAGAACAAGCTGATCATAAGCCAGCAATGCAGCCTTGCAAGGAAAAAAGGTCAGTGACAAGTGACATCCTGGGCTGCATTAGAGAGAGCTTTGCCAGCACATAGAAGTAGGTGATCCTTTCCTCTGCTCCACTCTAGGAGTAATTATCTTTTTTTTTTTTTTTTTTGTCATGGTTTCAGCTGCAATAGAGTTATTTTTCTCCCTAGTAGCTAGTACAGTGCTGTGGTTTTGATGTAGCATGAGAATAATGCTGAAAACACACCAATGTTTTAGCTGTTCTCAGTAGGTTTACCCTGTTTACCCTGAGTCAAGGGCATTTTAGTTTCTCGTGTTCTGCCAGTGAACAGGTACACAGGAAGCTGGAAAGAAGCATGGCCAGGACAGCTGACCAGAACTGGCCAAAGGGATATTCCATACCCTGGAATGCCATGCTCAGTGTATTAACTGGGAGGAATTGGCTGATAGGGACCAATCACTGTTCTGGGTGGGGCTGGGCACTGGTCAGTGGGTGCTCAGCAATCCTACTGTGCATCACCTGTCTTTTTTGGGTTTTATTCCTGTCTTTCTTTTTGTTGTACTCATTCATTAATTTATTATTTCTGTTATTGTTATTATCACCATCATATTTTAAATCAACTACTAATTTCATCTTATCTCAAACTACAGGTTTTCCCCTTTTTTTTTTGTATTCTCCTCCTCACTCCACCAGGGGGTGTGGGGTGCAGGTGTTAGTGAATGGCTGCATGGTCCAGTTGCTGTCTGCGTTAAACCCCAACATTCTCAAACATTATCTGGAAATTAAATTTGGATTATAACAGCCAATGGAGGATGTCTGTAGTGCACTACTTATACATTTTCTGACACTGTGGTGCTGTTAATGTACTTGAAGTACAAAATCACAAAAAACCCTTATATAATCAAGACTTGTAGTCATGACTTTCAAAAGTCACTCTTCCTTTTCTTAAAGGAGTAATTTAATTTTTCTATGAATTTCCCTGTTGCTGTATAATCAACACTGGAACAAAAGGTTATGTAGGTTCTCTATCTTTCAATTCATTTGGTTCCTGAGCTTCAAAGAACCATGTCAAAATTCTCTTGCCAGAGAATAAACATCAATTGGATTTTCTTTTTGCATTCAAAAGATATCTTTTTGCATTCAACAGATTCTGCCAACTACCAGGCAGAATATAGGGAAATGATGCCCAACTCCTCCTTGACATACAACTGAGCCCATTAATAGTGAAGTAGATTTATGGATTTGTTGCAAAATATTTTGCATGGTCTCTTTAAACACCTATTCACATCAAACAAAAAGCTGCCATAAAAGGCTGATATATAACATTTGAGGTAAAATTGTACTATTGAAACCCATCACTCAATTGTCCAAGCTTTGTCAATGCTGTGGCATTTAAATGCTCCCACTTTGTCCTCATTCCCTGGAGTTCACTGCTGAGGACATTACTCCCACTGAGTGCCATGGCAGCAGAAGGAGAACCTCAGCTGGGGTGCTAATATTAAAAACAATTCTGACTTAATTAATTTCAACCCAAGATATAGAATAACTTCACAGTTCTTATGTAATTGAAATTGAGAGGAAATAAAGACTCTTTTCTGACTGCCTCTCCTACCTCTTGTTTTTAATCTATAGCATACCACTTGTGCTACCTGTCTTAGTTTTGTAACCCCTGAGTCTTTTCTGATGTGGAGATTTTCTCCAGTACCTGGGTGTTTAAATCCTTTGTGCTGTTGATTGTGATCTAACACCTGTTATTTCTGCAAAATAGCATGCAAGAGACAGGAGACATTTGCACGCACTGAGATACCATGAGCGATAACTCCAGTATCAACCATCTGCTAGACCCTTTGTTTACTGCCTTTCTTTGTACTGAAGTTCAAATATTTTGGAATGGATGCGGGGAAAATTGCACAAGTAACTCCCCAACTCAGCTTTAGTTTCTTTATGAACAACATCTGCAGAATATGATAGGAAACAAAAACATCTGTTTTGCTGTAGTCTGCTTTTCTATTGATTCGTACACAAACCTGAAGCTGAGCTGTTTGGGGTGTTCTCTCCTTGTTTATTATGTAAAAACCTCAGGCAAACTCAATACACAAAGGTAACATACTCAAAAGTGGAGCAGGTATTAGTAGGCCCACAGTAAGCCTGAATCATCTTCATAACCTCTGGATGAAGAGTCTTTCATATGGAAATGAAAGCTGAGATACCTAAAGAGAGAAATCCCAAAACACATCCATTTTCTAACCGTAACACCATTGCTAATGGCAAGATTTACTGTAAAGTAGAGGTGAACTTTTGTCTGTATTGATTAGTTTCATCTGGTCTGTGGTAATTTAATGCATTGGAAATATGCTTGTTTGCTTAGCAGACCAGTATGCCTGGTTCTGTTGTGCTGGACTGTACTTCTCTTGGATATCAGGGAGATTCTGAGCAATGCCTGTGTAAGCTGGTAAGTGGCTGTGGTTTCCCACTGCCTCTGTGAATACATTTAAGTTGAGGTAGATAGTATATTTGAAAATCCATCCTTTAAGAATTTCGGGTGGAAAGCATTATTTATTGTTATTGTTGACCAAACATGGTTTTAAATAGGCCTCCTTGTGCATGCAGAATTGAAATTTTCCCTTCATCTTACCAGGGCTTCCCCTCTCCTTCTCCCTCTCCCTGCTTAACCTTATAGCTCAACATTTTAAGAATTCACAGGATATGTAGAAGTTAGGCCCTTGCTGCTCTTTTTAGTAAGAAGGGCCTCTTATACCCATTAAAAACTAAGGTGCATTTGTCTATGCTGTTCCCACCCTTTTTTGGAAGCTCAGCTCTTTCTCAGTAAAAAAAAAAAAAATCCCTTTTCCAAACTGGCTGGCTCAGAGGGGTTAGACAATATATGACTCCACAGCCCAGGGGTGCAGACGCTCACCAAAAAGGGGATTGATGCTTTTTTCATAAACCTCATCACACTAAAAGAATCACTGGACAAAGCAGAGCTGTTTGAGCCACATCCATGTCCCCCTCCATCTTGCAGTTGGTGACTTTAACCTCCGCCTTAGCTAAGAGATGTACTAATGGCACTTCCTAACTGTTATAGGGATATCTTATCCTTTAAGGGAGTTGGGAGCTTCCTCTTATTTATGAAATTTCCTATCAGTGCAGAGAGTTAATGCAGAGAGCTCATTCTCTCTGTAGACCCTGCAAGACCTATTGCCTACAATTTATCAACCCATCTAGCTTTCTTATCAAAAATCTGAAACTGAATGTGCTCTTGCCTTTAGCAGCCTTCCAGGAACACAGTGATAAATGCTACTTTTTAACAGAAGACTTCTGTAGACCAATGTAGAACAGGAAAACATTTATCAAAAAAGGGTGATACTGGGGCATACTGATACAAAGAAAACAGAGAGAAGGAAAAAGTAATAAAATAGTCCTGAGACAATTTTTTTTCTCTTTTATTCAATACAATTATAATATCAAGTACTTCAGAAATGTGAAGATATTGTTTGGCCCATCTTCTGACAACATTTTTTGCCTGAATAGATATATATAGGGAGATTTTTTTTTTTAATATGGCGCATATTGTTTCTTTTTCATGACTGTCTTCTAAGACTAGGAAATCAGAAGCCCCAGACAAAGAGCAGGTAAACATGAAACCCATCACTGAACCAGGGGATTTTGATTTGAAAAATAAATTTTTAAAATTTTGAAAAATAAATTGTGTAATTTCACTAGGGAAGGGACACAGGGCTCCTTTGTCTGCAACCTATGATAGAGCATTGCCTTCAGAGCTGCGGGGCATGAAGGGAAGATGAGTTCTACCTCTGCCTCCACCCCTGGCCCTGATGCACCCCAGTAAGGAGGAGAGAGGAGCCCCAAACCTGCAACTTGAGAAGTTACATCTGTTGGGTCCCCTCTCCAGCTGGCAATATGGCAAGTGTGGATGCATGCAGGGACTCATCGTTACTCAGGGTGAGTGTACAGCTGCTATTTCCTACCACCCAGAAAATCTTGTGCCAGCAGTTTCCAGCAAGAAACCAGGCAGGAGCAAGCCATGCAGCAGGCTTGCTCATAAGTGTTACAAGATATTTCCAGGAGTGGAGGAGTTATTACTGCATTTCTTCTCTTGTTGCACGATACTGCTGTTTCAACCACTAGATTAGTCAGTGATAGATCTGTACTCAGATATGCAGTGACAAAAGGTCAATTAGGGTCATATCTTCTTTTCCCACAGAAAATGCTGACATCTTGCCCTTGGTATTTTGACAGGTTTAGGCCCATGTGGCTTTAAAAAATAAAAAAAAAGTTATATAATCCAGTCTTTCAAGCATTTAATTAACATGACCCTCCAGTTTCATCTCTGCAGTTTGCACTTTTTTTCACAAAAAGGGAAAACTAAAATAAACCATGAATAGTTTTGAAAGCTTTGTTAAACACACTCTAAGAAGATTCTAGGTTTATTGCAAAAGAAACAACCATTTTCTGCTCAAAATTATGCATTAGATAGTTGAGCAAAGCATATTTCCAAATAAATTTAGAAGCACAATTGTTAAAAAACAATGGCAAAAAAAAATGGAGTGTAGAAGAGTGGCTTCAGTAAGTTCTGTGACTTGTTTTAGCAAAAGCATTATTTCCTCCTATTCTTCCTCTCCCTGAAAATCAGACATTAAGAACAAAGCAAACAATAGAGATATTAAATTTATCAATATAAATTGGCCTGGTGCTGCTATAGCTAGCACATAAATTGTGCGAGGAAGAAATATACATTATGTTTGTTCCATTGCTGAGGAAATACTGTTCAATTAGACTGGACTTCCACATGAACCCATTTCCTTCCTTTGGGATATAATGAGGGAACAAGATACAGCATCTGAGGGACTCTTGCCTTTGAAGAACATGACAAGTTTTGAATAAATAAGAATGAAGATGTGAACATTACTGTGCACCCTTCTTTTCACTGTGGGAAACTGAACAGGCCTTTTCCTGTCTGGCTGGTTAATTTGCTAATTTGTGGAAGTCTGCTCTGAGAGATGGAGTGCATATTTGTGTGACCATCCATGAAATGTGTGATGGCAAAATGGTGGAAAATGGCAGATGGCAAGGGGTGATTAGGGAAGCCTCCAATACCCTCTAACAGTGAGCATGGTTAATCTTCTTCCGTGTTTGATAGAATCCTCATCAGCACCTCCTGGGGCAAGATCTTTCCTGTTCCTTAAATTGTGTGTTTTCTCACTCTGTAGACAATTCTAGTAGAGTTTGTAAGGATTGGAAAGATTTTCTTTTTTTTCTTTTTTTTTTTTTTGTTTTGGTTTGGTTTGGTTTTTTTTGGTTTTTTTTTTTTTTTTGTTTTAGGATGGAGGTAGGGAGCTTTTGTTGAATGGAAAGAATTCCCTATGTTTTATTTTCTTCTTAGGCAACATTTTTAAAATAAACATTTGAGATATGTGGGTATTTTATTTTTTTTATTTCTAATATGTTATATACAATGCAAGTGTGGTTGCATACATGCACAAAAAAACCCTTTCTATCTATAAAACACAATACAAGATATAGCTTGTACTAAAAACTTACATGATTACAACATTTCAGGACAGCTGCTGAAACAGAACAATTCAACATGATGTTCTCCTCTATTTTTTTTTGCAGAGTAAAATTTCAGGAAAATGTGCTAAAACATTTTGAATTTAACCAGACAAGTAGTAACGCAACAGAAGGTGGTTTAATTGAAGTAGCTAGCTTTGCAGGCAATCATATGATGTGGGCTGAAAAGGAAGCAACTAAACAATATATTCTGTGCTTTACTTCTCTCTTGATTCATAGAATCATTACTGGAGCAGGTTCTTGTCTGTCGTAATTCACTACAGCTTCTTTGGTTCTAATGCAAGCATGACAATTTAGATCATGTACAAAGAGCTGAGCTGAGATAGTTTCTGCTCATCAAATTTTACACTGCTTGAATTCACTTAAAATTCAATGCATTCTTACAGTGCTACTGAAACTTTTCACTGTTACCTTTCACAAAAATTTCCAGAAGTGGGCAGTGTACAAAAAGCACCCCCCAAACTTGCATACAAGGCAAAATTGTTTTCAGGATAATGGGAAATCCTTTGCTAGCATGTTAATCTTGTGAGTGAACAGTCAAATCTGTGACAATGTCAAAAAAATCTTGGGGAATGTGGCTGGACTGTCCTTCCAATTAAGTTTCCCACTTACTGGCCAGAAAATGTCTGTATTTTTCTTTGTAGAACAAACTGAAACACCTAGACAAAGACCTTGACACTTGATGATCCATATTATTATTTACTGTTCTTGAAAAGATCTGGAATTGAAGTTTTTAAAGAACTGAATTAAAATATTATGCTAATCACGGTAATTTTCTGAAGTGTGCAATTTCCAGTTTGCACATTAAATTAGAATGTTTGCATAATGAAAGTATGTGATTGGAAAGGCTTAGTCAACTGATAAACCCATTTAATGACTGACTGATATGCAGGTGAATAACTAGCTAATTCAGCATATAATCACACTGTATCTGTCTATCCTACCAAGAGGATAGACACTTTTAAAACTTAATTTTTTTTGCAAAATTTGCTTTCAAATAGCATGTAACATAAGTGATATGGAGAAACTCAGAATTGTCAAGATTTTTTTTGTCAAGTCTGATTGCTGAGTATGTTGCATTTTAAATTTGAAATTAAACATACTTTAAAAGATTCTCTGTTTAGAAAACTTTAAAATATTGTTCTAAACTTATTTTTAAACTTGGTAAAAAACCCCAAACTCCCCATTTTCTAAAGTAAAAAAAGAGACTAGTATGTGCAATATGAATAAGTCCTAATTTGTGTCTACAGCTGCTGATTGCACTAAACCCCAGTTTGAAATAAATGAAACTCAGTTAAACATAAATACTGTTCCAAATGAACTTCAGCTTTCTAAAATAAAGGCTGTGAGATGCTGACTATTCAAAAACTGTTAGACACAGAGGACATGACCTTCTGAGGAAACACTTGATGCCCTGCTGTTCTGGAGGAAGCTGCCTACACAGGAGTATCTGCAGACTAAAATGTGGTTCAATGCTGTACATCCTTGCTCTTCTCTTCTTAGAACTGGGCCTTATTCCTTATTCCTTCTCTATAAAATCTTCAAGGCATGCCATGAAATGCAAAGTTGGGCAACAAAAATCTCTTTAAATGACACAGCAAAACCTCTTTATTTTCTCTTTCATTTGGGAAGAGCAATGGTGTTGTTTGCCCTGCTCTACACACTCCATAAGCAGGACTAAATCTCAGCTCTGCTGACATATATTTTGGGGGAGCTCCTGTGCTCTCCTGTCCATTGAAGGAAAATGGGGCTTAGGGATAAACCCCAGTTAGAAGAACAAATCCTGACTCTATAAAGGAGTTTGTTTCAAACACTTGAGTCTGCCCAAGAGTTGGGAAAGTACAGATCTAAAAACACAGCCCAGTGTCTTGATATGAATCTTATCATGATGACCTTTTCTATTCAGTCACTCTCCCAAACTCATCAGGATTTTTATGGATTTTTCTAACACCTTCTGCAGCTTTTATAACATCACATACATGTCATCATTCATTATAATATGGAAGCCAGCAAAAGGAGGTGTAGTGTTGGGTGCTGGTATCAGGCAGGCAATCTCAGCTGCTTTGCCATCATTATTTTCAGCTGCTCCTGAAAAAGTGAAGATTTTTTCCAAGGGCCCCTGTTTGTCACTGTTCTTCCCATCTTCTTGCTGGCTTTCTGCCTCAGTGATGGACTCTGGTTCTTCATATTCCAGCTTGGTTTGCAACACCACATGGTCATTTTTGTCTAGCCATTCCTAGAAAAATTAAAATGTTAATGTCGGCAGAGATGAGCTATCTGTCAAAAGAAACCTGGTTGTACAGATACCAGTTATGAACTTTCCTTTCATATTGGCATCTTTCCAGGATAAGCCACAATGGAGAAGATGAAACTGAAGCAATGTAGAGAAGCAGGACAGAAAATAGTAGGACAGAAGAAAGACAGAATGGCAGGAAAGCAGATAGGATTCCAGAACTGCTCACAAAGTCCTTCTTATCCTTGAGATCACATAAAATACATTTTTGTATATAATTAGGGCCCTTAGAAAACCTTGGATGTGTAAAATATCTGGTTCTCCCTCTTTGATAGACTCATGCTTTCTTTGACCCAAGCACTGGCTTAATCTTAATTAGGACAAAGTTCAGATGAAGATTTAGGCAACATAGCATATCTGTATTAATCCTTCAGTACTAATTTGAATTTGTATTTTTTTTGTTCACTTTGAGTTTAAAGCTCTCTTTTATATAAAAAGTTTTCAGCTTGTCACTGAAAAATTATTGCTGATTTTTGATATTCCATTAAATTTGAAAACATAAATATTTGACCTGTCTCCCCTGTAGAGGAAACTTACTAGCAATTAAGGTAAACACTAGTACAACTAACACAGAAAACTACACCACATATGTGACGTCAGTGACTCATAAGAAGCATTAAGAAAAAAAAACCAAAAACTGTAGTCTATTCATTTGATAGCTATTCCATGATGAAAGGTTTTGTGAGCATGGGACTCTATGGCTAAGAGTGGCTGTTCCCTCCTGTGACTGACACCTGCAGAGCTGTGGGTGCCATCACTGTGCCAGCACTCACACGTTCAGCACTTCACAAACACAAAGCACAAGATCAAGGGGCAGACACCCCAATGTCATTTCACCCTGTCATTTTTCTCCAGCAGTTTCTCTGTCTCTATAGCAAGTGTCTTTTCACAGTCCCAAAGCAGCATTGCACTGATTTTATGAGCATTTGCTCCGTGGATCCTCTTGGTGGCGCTGCACAAGGGGGAGGGTTTGGGAGCTTTTATCTTGGGTCAGAGACTCCTTGTAGTAATGTCTGTGCAGAGCAAGGATCAGTAGCTATCTTCAAATTATTCTCAACGTTTTGGAGTTTACAGCTCAGCTAAGGTGATTTTTACCTGTAAGTTTCCATTATGATCATTGAAGAGATCAGCAAATGGGTATTTTGGGTCTGGTATAACAGGCAGGACTGACCTCTGAACCCTGCAAAACGGAAAAAGAAAAACAAATAAATGTTTTGTTATAGCACAGTTATTCATACAAAAATCTCCTTCAGCACAGTTTGTACCCACAAATATATTTTGCATTACAGTACTCTGTTCTTGATTTCTTTTGAATGTGTTCTAAAGTCAAAAAGCAGTTATAACAGTCTGATAACATCATCAGGCTAAGAGAATTTTTTGATAAATTTTCAACCCAATCCCAGTCTAGAAAAATCCAGACTTTGCACAAACTTCCAGTTATTCATCATGTGCCAGTCTGCTCGAGGCAGTAGTCAGAGCTTGCATTCTCTGGTTCCCTTCCCCTAGACAGGGAAGATGGTGTAGCAACCAGCTGTATTGGCAGAGTTAGTGAACACAAATGTAAATGCAAACCATAGAAGTGCAGGAGAAAAAACTCAATTTATGAACTAAAAGGTCAATTAGAGTCACAAAAACCTTCATTTCTTTAAATATGTCATTTCTGTCACGTTTTTCCACCAAAAAAAGCCAAAATCTGCAGCCTTTGTGGGTTTGCTTGTTGTTTAGTAGTTATTTGGGGTTTTTTTAAATTGTAAATTCTAAACATGAACAGTATTATTCAACAGCCAATCTAAATATTGATATAGTCTTATTAAAGTTAAATGCACTCAAGCTTACTTTATCCTACTGCCAACAGACATTTTGATTGATTGATGAAGACTGAACAAAAGAATGTCCTTTCAGAACAAGTAGCTAGAAAAATTGGCTTCTCAGAATTTAGCTAAATCTCCTTAAAAGAGAAGAAATTAAGTGGAAGAGACAGAATTTTATCCTGAAACATTGTCTTTGACCAGAATTGTTCATTTTGCAAATTAAAGGCCTGGGTGTTTGGAAGGCCAGGATCTATTATTCCTCAAACAGTGATTAAGCTACTGACTTCTGCATCTTCACCATGACTTCATTTGCCTGACAAGAATTTCCATCACAAGAGGCTTCATCCAGAATGACAGCTCAATTTTCATGACATGGCTATTTAGTAGTAACCAATAAAACTATATTTACCTCTGCCATTTACACAGAAGAATCAGGAGGATAAGCATCATTAAGAGTACTGCCAGGGAACAACTTAAAATAATTACTGTTTTTGACTGAGGAGTTATGTCATCATCACATGAATCTAAGAATAATCACAAAAAGAGTATGTAAAAAAAAATTTTTGCTTTAACTGTAGAATTTCCTAATCATGCTAAAATATTGACTTTTCTTAAAAAAGAAAAAAAAAAAACCAGAAATGTTTTTAAGGACGAATAAGACAAGTTTAATTGTTCAATTGAGACTGAAAAGAAAATCTCTGCTTCTCCAAACCTTGCAACAAAATTAAATTGTGCTTTCATTTATCTAAATTGACCTGATACAGGACAACAGAGGGGGCTTATAGGCAGTGTAGCTGCATTATGAATGAATCAAGTATTTCTACTCATCTTCATCACATTGTATGAACAGTGATAAAGCAACCTTCTGCTAAGATCTGTATTACATAAACCGACTTACAATCATTGAAGCTGCAAATGCAAGTTTACATGTAGCACAAATGTCTTATCTCCCAAAAAACCCCAAACAAATTATCCCAGCAAACAAGAAGCCAGAAAATCACAGGAGTTGATACCCAGAAGGTAACTAGCAGCAGGCTAACACCTAACATGCAAGTTTATAAAACTAATGAATTTGTGCATTTTTTTGCATTCTCAGTGCTCTTCCTGAAGCTTTTGTAATGCCACCTCAAACCTTTGCCTCCTACTACTGGCCTTCTGGTCTCCACAGAAATGCAAAAACCCTGCATGATTATTCATACAGAAGCAACTGTCCAGCCAATTGTTCCACCTCCTTGTCCAAGCAATTGTTCCACCTCCTTTAGCTGCCAGGAAACCACAAGTAAAATTGTGACCCCTGCCCCTGATAAGTGAGGTCTTCAGAGCTTATGAAATTTCTTGAAGCTTCACGGCTTCATCTGATTATAGATTTGGAGTCAATAACTCATTAAAGTCCTCAAGAAAACTGCCTGCCCCAGTGAAGGAGCTGTGTCAATGTAATTTCTGATCCAGGGCCACACAGAATGTCTGGACCACTTAGACTGTCTCCTCTGTGATGTCCTTCCTTGCAGGTACCTGCTGACAGCCTCTGATCAAATGGTTCAGGTAAGGCTAGTGAGCTGTCTGCTCTCAGAGGTGCAGAGGAAGACATTGTCTTTGTTTCCTAAGGGCATTTGCCAGCAACACCTGAGGACATGCCTGCAGGCTCACAGTTTGCAGAGTGGAAGAGGCTCCTCTGTAGGTCAGCTCTGTGGCTAAGAGTGTACAGGCTACCTGTGGCCCAGGATTTCATCCCAGCTAGGCTGTCTTCAATGAGCTAATAGCCCATTGCATTTTAGAGAACTCAGATCTTGTTACTCTGAACATTTGAGGGCTTCATAGACTTCTGGTGAAGTCTAGTGAGTGGCTGTCTGTGCTTAGGTAAAATAAATGTGTTTGTATGGTGTACAGTCTTTTTTTTTTTTCCCTACAGAAAATTTGGGATTTGTTTTTGATAAGCAGTAGGAATACTGTTTACATTGACAATCTAATTAATGTCAGTCACCCACAGTTAAATGCAACTGTCTGGTAGGAAAGCAGTGCTGATACTGGCTTTGCTTCCCATCAATCTCTTTTTCCCCTCTTTTCGATCAATCCAGCACCCTTGAGCATCAGACTTCTGTGACCTGTGGGCCTGTAGTTCAGCTGAATGTACTTGCAAAACAAACTGCCTTCAAAAATTGGACATCAGGGATTTTCTTAGAGTTCATATTTGGTGTCCAAATATCATATATGGGCAGCCCTCTTCAACACCCACACTCACAGAGCCCTCCTGCATTACATCATTGCCACTGGGGGATCCTCAATGCTATCGTAACACAAATAATAACACTCTTTACTGATTATGACATTAATTGGTAGCTTCAGGGGCAATCAGGAGCAAAGTGGATAGAGTTAAATGAAACAGGTGCAATTAAACATTCACTTGAACTTTCTTTGATAACACAAGATGGAGAACAAAACTGCAACATTCAAATGCTGCATATCTTTAGCTTCTTTTGCAGTTGCCTCTTCTTCTTTTGCACTTAGACTATATATACATATATATATATGTATTAGTTGTTACCTAATAACGTGCCATTCATCCAAAATGTCTCAGCTGCCCAGTCACTGTTGTATTTAACCACGTTGCAGTGTGGTACCAGCCTCCTCAGTCTGACCCGGAGGGAGTAGCACTTCCTTGGATCGAAGCCTTGCTCTCCAATACTGCAGCACTTGGAAGTTCTGGACTGAGAAAGAAAGTTTGTCATTGCCAATTCTGGTTTTCAAGACAGTGCTACAAAATGCTGCACTCAGTCATGATCACAACTAGGACAAGGAATAAGCCAATGCAAAACCTCAGAAACAAATGTTACCTTCTCTGAGTTTTGAGGAATTCTGTTTCTTTATTGGCTTTTGGCTATTCATATCCATTCCTTGTTGTGTGGTATTGAGTTGAAGGTCCTAACAATCATTGCACTACATTTCAGTTGCATATTTACAATATACAAAGACAGTGCAATCCACTAAATATTTACAAGTTATATTGGAGAATGGAAAGGTTTGAGTTAGTGAAATAATGTTTTAGTTTTTCTGGTTGTTTCTCTTCTTTTCCCTAATATGTTTTCTGCTTCTATCTTTCCAAACTCCTCAGTTCTAAATGTATGCTTTTCCTTAGATTGCCCTCAGCTCTTAGGGTGGGAACTGCCTTTAACTTTATAAATTATTTCTGGCATGGTAGAAACCCAGGGTTCTAAAAATCTAGATGTTTTCTGCTAGCAGATATATTTGAAAATATATGATGGGATAAAATTTGGAAACAAACGTATTTTATATTCCATGGATATGCTACTTCCAACTCCTTCTAGTGTTGAATAAAAATGTGATATCTTCTACTTTCAATGTTAATTAAAAATGTGACATACAACTCACTTGCCACTCTTTGTCAAACTTGCTTTTGTACTGAAGCTCAAGTCTCAAGCACCATGCATTTCTCTCTGGTTTATTACAGCTTACAGTAACAGTGTCCTCTTTCCAGAAGAAGGTCACATTTTCTGGTGGACTGGGCTTTACTGAGAAGAAGAGAAACAAATTTTTCTATAACACCCTAAAATGCACTTTACAGATAAAATAATTTTTCCCTTCCTTGGCTCAATATTTCACTGAGTAGTAAGAGAAGAAGATGAACTTTCTTCTTGGAGGTTTTGCTTTTGCAGCTGACCTCTCTATTAAACATCAGAATGGAGCTTGAGACCATCACACTTTTCACCATTTGAGGCACCACATCCAAAGGCAGTAACTGTGTCATGTCAGGAATCTATTGAAGCTACTTAATGAAAGGACTTCTGTCTCCTCACACTCCTTGCAATCCAGACAAAGAAACAAGCTTCCTCATGGGAAATGAAGTGACAAATTCAGTACCATAGAACCTCCAAGACAGAATTTTGCAGCTGCTGGAGGCTATGTGGGCTATGGTGGGGCATCTACAAAAGCCCTGGGTTCCTTTCTATGCAAACCAAATCAGCCCCTCGCTGTTTCCAGAGGGTCTGAAGACAACTCCATGGTTTGTCCTATGCAGCAGGTAAGTCTTCAGCAGTGAGAAATACAGGGGTGAAAGGAGAGCTTCCTGCTTTCTCAATCCTTCTAGTTGCCTCCTTGTATTATGAAAACTCTGCCTTCCTAATTTAAAGGCTTCAGTCTGATCCTTGATATCTGTCCTTTGTTACCTAACCTTTTTGAAATTAATTTTGTTGTCTGTGGGTGTTTAATAGTGAAAATTTGAGGATCAGGCTGCAGTTTTCCATAATTAAACAGATATTGGTAAAATTAAGAGATATAAAAGCATTCTCAAAGTTTGATGCCTTGACAGATTGGTGTTTAATCCCTTTTGCTAAAACATTATTAATAAGTTTGGAATATATATTTCTTTTCAGATAATTCTCCATTGTATATATTCTGTGTGATTTCCATTAGGAAAAAGAAAATCACTTTGAATGACATAGGTATGCAAAATTCCAGAAGTTTTTTCTAAATTTATGTCATGCTAGATGTTAAATATGTATTTGCAGACAGTAAAGATTTAATAAGGACAGGAACATCTTCTCTCTACTAGTAGTAGGATGTCCTTTTTACTCTGCCAGACTGTACCATAGCCACTCAGCTAATTTCTATTGGCATCATTGATGGTTTTGTGACAGCATCTTTGACAAGAAGCAGGTTGCTGCCTGGCATCGCATGAAAAATGGCAAAAGAATGAAAGTTGAAAGTATGAGAAATATCACACAGTCAGCACTAAGACAAAAAACGATTCATTTTCTTGTTCAGCAGGCCTGCACTAGACAAACAACCCCCATATATATATTTTTAGTGTTTTCCTTTGGATTTTGAAATTGTAATTTGGGACAAGGCTGACTGTCCTGTGTTATCTCACTTAACTGCAGCTGCACACAAGCCTATGTAACTACAGCAAGGAACACAAACCAGCATGAAAAAACTGTAGTTTCGTTTTGACATGCACACTAATAACATTTTATATCCCATATAAGAGATTTCTTCTCAAACTTAGAGAACTGGAAAATCTGCCAAAGTAGTCATGATTTTTCATACTTACTGTAAAAATCAGCTTTTAGATTTTTAGAGAAAAGCTCATCACTTCCATTGCTGTTCCTGATAGAAATGGTAAGGGTAGGTCCTTCTGTCTTAAAAAGACATCCAGAATTATAATCTTGATCTAATAAATAGGTGGTACATGGCTTCCAAACTTTGTTCTTGCCTTCACCAAACCTGTAAATGAAATAATATTGGTAAAGGGAAACTTAAAAATTAGCACAAGTTAATGAAATTTTTAAATGCTTGCTTTTTTCTTTTTTTTTCCAAATGCTACACTGAGGAAAGTCTGAGCATGGTTTTTATTGAAGTGACAAATTTCATAGTGTTGTGAGGGAATTCATCACCCAAACTTCACCTAATTTCCAGCCCTGGGTTTGGATACAGCGTGAAATGATCAAGTTTTGTTCATGCTGTTGTTTTCTAATAAATATTACACTTCTGTTAGTCATTAATGATCTCAGTTAATAAGGAAAATATATACACATGTGGAAAAAACATTTTTGATGGTGTGATTAGCATCAGTAATGCACATAACAGGGACAATGACAGAAGAGGGACAAATCTTTCATATCATGTCTGTTGTGACTGATTACTCACCAGGTTTATTGATTTGTACACTTCTGTAGGTTGTGAATATAAATAGGTTTCATGCTGGATATCAAGAAATGTTAAAAGCATTTCTTGTTCACAGAAGACTCAAATGGACTTGGATATTTCATTCTCCTTAAGTAAATCCTTTAACAAGAGAGGAATGGCAATACTCACATGTAAAAAAATGACACATTCTCCTTGGGAAAAAGCTCTCTTGCTGCCCATGTGATCTGCATCTTCTCATTATTGAAGTTGATTATTGTGGTGTTGATGGCATCTTCCCCGCCTGCTCAGGACATTTATGGAGAATATGATTTCAGGAGTGAGTTTTAAAAGCATCCCTGGACATTAGTAGGCTGTCAGTGTCTCTGGGTCTGGATTGAAGGCACGTGAGATCGTAGTTCATGTTTGGAATCAGGTGTTTATTATTTCTTATCAGTAAAACAGTCTTCACTGCTGTGAGTTTGGCAGCTTTTCATTACAAGACACAAAATGGCTCACAATCTCTTGTTACAAGGTCTTTTAAGACTAAACTATCCAATGAAGAACTGACACCTAGATTATTTTCCCTTTTAACCCAATAACTGATCCCAAAGAGCCCCCAGTGGGGACTTTTCTGCCCAATTACAAAATGCCACCCAAACCCATGAATAAGAAGGAAGAAGAAGCATGGAGAAGAAACCCAGGATGACACCCTGTGCCCTCCGTCTTGCATCCATCCACAACATGCTAAAAATCCCAAAACCTAGATTTCTGACCAAGTGATACACCTACACTACTCTCTATAATCTATTTCACACTTTTGTGGATTCTAGTCTATCTTGAAGTCTAGGAAACTTTCTCCATGAATGAGGGTCAAAATCAGTGCTCCCCTGGGGGTCAGGGCACCTCAGAGCAGACAGAGAAATATTCCCAGTGCTCAGGGTTTCCACGGTAGACAATCAATATTTCTAAGAGGTGTATACAATAGGCTCAGATGATCATAAAATAAGACAAAAGAACATCCAAAATACAAGGAAATTGAGTAAAACAACTTAGAGAGGTTGAAATTAGAATTTCAAAATAATTAAATGAGGGCATGCACAGCGAGAGAGACACTTAGCCACATGGTCCCAGGACCAAAAAGGGTAGACTGGGTCACGTTCATGCTCTGCATGAGGCGTACACCTTCAGGACAACTTTCCCCAAAATGCCTGCTGAAGAAATCTGGGAACTAACACTGTAGGGAACATCTGTGTAAACTGTCAGATGTTTGCTGTAAGAAACCAGGAACTAACACCAGAAATGCAGACCAGTCAAGACCCACAGGAACACAGAGCAGATCAGCACAAGTAAATGTATTGCATGTGGGATCTATGGCCCGTTCCACCTTAAATACAGGCACAATCATTTAATGACTGCAGATATTATTTCCTCTCTCATCACCTCCTTGTTGCTGCTCTTGCTAGGGACACAGGATTCCACAATCAGACTGAAGATAAACCTGACATTGAAGAAATGGAGAAATTAAGAAGGCACAAGGATTAGAAATCCATTCTATGTCAAAAATTTTTTATTTTGCATTCTATAGAATTGATGTGAAATTGTGTTTACTTGAGTGAATAAAGAGGAAGAAAACTTATCATCGAGAAACAACGTGAAGGTAAAATTTTCAGACTTCTCCAGCTGTGAAGTGTCTACCACTAAAATTATTTGCTGCAATATTCCTGTCTAGAAAGAAAATATAGGATTTTAGCTTTGATTGCTGGGTACATTTTATGCTCCTCTGGACTTTTGAAGGGGTTTAAAATTTTAAAATATTTCTTATGGGTTTTTCATCATATCCAGTCATTCTGATTATTTCATGGGAATCAAGAATAACTATTCTCACGGTTGCTATCTTTTGCTCTGTAATCAACACAAAGAATGTGAGACATGGGTTCATTTTGCCTTTTTGCCTGCCTTTATCTGTGTCTGGGTTCTTTATGACTACTCTAATTAGAGTTTTAACATTTTTGTGGAGGTGTATTTGTATTGTAACACATTGTCTTGTCAAAACCATTCTAGACAGTTATGGCAAAAATTCAGGACATGCTGGGTAGATGTACCTTCAGGTTTCTGCTGTGTGACTCGTGGAGCTGCGGAAAAAAGATTCTGCTCTTATTCAAGAAAAGGACTTGAAACTACCTCATCCATCTCTTACCTACTGCCTGCAAGTTTGTTTTGTATTGTTTTCTCAAACAGAAAATCTTGTTTACATGCTGAAGCAAAACCAGAAGTGAAAAACCTTAAAAGGTGTAATAAAATGGAGTTTATCCGGCCAGTTCTACCTCTCTTGAAACAAAGTACCTACGCGACTCATTTTACAGAAGACTTCAAGCTCTTTGTAATTCCCTTCTGTAGGTCTAAGGGATGATCGTCTTTTACTAAAGGCACTAAGAAATATGCAGGCAAAGTGCCTAACAGTGGATTCTTGGTCTGTGATTGTACTAACACATTTTAATTTTTATGGTTCTGCTGTGCAGTATGTAATGTAACTGAAATCCTTTACTTTTTGGACTTTGATTTTCTATAAAACTAGCTTAATGTATATTTAATGTGTATTAAGTGTATTTTCTCCATCCTTAAATAAAATTGACATAGTGAAAAAGCCTGTATATGTTAGAATAGAGAATATTGTAGTGTCCTGAGATAAATTTTATGACTATATAATGAATCCTTTCCATTCCCCTTAGAAGTTACAAAATATACACTTTCTACTTTTAGATAATTAGTCTGGTTGCCTGTATTTTCACTTTGAGAAAGAACTGCTAATAATCATGATTCAATTATGAAAATAAGAACAGGAAGAGTACTTGCTTTCTTAATTACATATTTTCAAGGGTAATTAATTTCAAAATTAATTTCTGGTGCTGTTTCTATGTGTACAATATTTGGGCAGAATGACAGAAAGCAAAATGTTCTTTGAATCTTCCACTAGACCAGGCTGCTCAGAGCTCCATCCAACCTGGCCTTGAACAGTTCCAGGGATGGGACACCCACAGCTTCTCTGTGCAACCTGTTCCAGTGCCTCACCACCCTGACAGTAAAGAACATTTTTCTAACATCTAACCTAAATCCAGTCTCTTTCATTTTAAGGCCATCACCCCTTGTCCTGTCACTAGATGTCCCTTATAGAAAGACTCTTTCCATCTCAATTGATCTGAGGTGTTCAGTCAATTTGGTCACAAGGGCTGTGCAGGTACAGAAAAAAAGAAGAAAGAGGGGGAAAGGAGTTTATAACACAAATACAGAACACTGTAACAGAGGCAAGGAGAGGAAAAGTTTGTTTCATATATAGAAATAAATTTTCAAATAGAAAAAAAACTGCAATGCTATGAGTTTTACCCCTCCAAGTTTGCAATTCTTAAACAATATTATAATGCTTATACTTTCTAAATTCATTTTATCTTACTGGACAGTATAAATAACTTTTTTTTGTTTCCTTTTTCTTTGCAAATTATTTTTATGGGGAAATTGTTAGAATTAAGAGGGATAGCACTGATTAATTAATTGTGAGAGGGAGCACACAGAAATTGTTCATCCAATTTTTTTTTAATGCATCTGACAATTACTATGGTGACAAAATTTAGACTGATTTTGCCTCTCAAATAGGTGATCTATGCTTAGGAATCTCCTGGAACATGTGACTATATATCCTACATCCTGCCAGCAGAGAAGTAAAGATCTGGTAAAGTTGTGAGCCACCCTTCCCCCTCTGTGCAGGTCAATTGTTGGAATCCTTTTTCAGGGTTCCACATTTTCCCTCAATACCAAGGGGAAAAGGACACCAGCAGTAAAGCCCTGAATCCCATAGCATTCTTTCAAGAGGGAGTTTGATCTCTTCATACACCCAGTGGGTTATTTGAGGCATGGCTGGCTCTAGAGATGGATACTAGTAAGGAAACCAGAGGAATCCCATGGCATTTCCACACAATACAAGGTGAACACTAACTAAAAATAAATATTTGTTCTGAATTGCCTGTTGGAAGGCAAAAAAACCCACCAATTAATTCTGAACCTTAAACAACACACTTTATTCTCTATCTTTTCAAATGTATTATAACTCTGCACTAGTTACTAGAGGCTGCAATTCAGAGGTGAAGACTAAATCTTGAGTTTGGTGATGAACATTTTTTGCATGGCAAAGAATATCAGTTTGACTCCAGTCCTGCAGTGATTTATTCATGGACCTAACTCTGAGTAGTTGACTTCAGCAGTATTGGTCAGATTGTATGAACTTAACAACATAAATAAATATATCTAAATCAGAATCTTTTTCTGCAAAATATTCCTATATATTATGAATTAAAATGCTGGGATTAAAAAATAAAAGTATAAGCTCTAATCACTGCAGCTATTTGTGTACTAAAAAGGAAGGCAGTACATTATTAAATTATTTAACAAGAAGTAGAAAGTTAATTGAAATGGAATAGAAATGATAGTAAACCATCTGGTGATACATACATATTCTTTCCTGTGCTCCAATTTTAAAAAAATTCATAGGAAATCAGTTTCAACATAATTAATTAGGTATGTAGGACAGAATCTTTTATCATCACAGATTTTGTTTTTAGAGCTCTAGTCGGAGAAATTTTCTTCTGTGCTTCCTAATTTCATGAGTTGTGAAGCCTTTTTGAATTTGAGTTGTACATTTTGTAAATGTACAGCAGGTATTTGCATGTATCTTTTCAAATTATAACATGTATATTTTGCATAATTTAAATTTCAACATGGAGGTATGCATAACCTAAGTGAGTTTCTTTAAAGTTTAGCATAAATTGACATCAAATCCTCTGAGGATATATACAGTTTATCTGTAATATAATTTTTTCTTTTTGATGGTGTTTCCCTTGCCATTAACTGAAAAGGTGTTTGGTTTTAAGCAAGTATACACCTATACTTCAGCAGGCAGAATCATTTGTATCTTCTGTTAGTGGAAAGAGAATGGAGGGGACCATTTATCTCCCTTTATTTATGACGGAATATTTTTGAATTCAGCTGCGACATCATAGATTATTCTCAGCTGATGTGTCAGCTCTCCCACAGTAATTGCAAATATTTAAAGCCTTCTTCTAATTGTGACTCTGGAGGCATACAATACACCAAAGCAACACATTCATAATTATTCTTTCTATTGTAATAATGGGTAGATGAAAAGGGCAAAAATGTTATGAACAGGCAGTCCTGGGCTAAAAGAGGTGGCACAACTTTCTGTCTGAGGATGACCTGCTGGTCTACCTAGGTGTGCAGCATTCTGCAGTGCTGCAGGATACATACCAGTGCCCTGGAGCAAGAGCTTCAGAGAGAAATATCCAAGCCTACACCTTCCATAAAACCAGACAGGGACTGGGACAAGTGCCGCACAAGACTCGAACATCACAGGCCCTGCTGGCCACCTAATTCTTCTCAGGACAGAAAAGCATGGAAAATACCATTATGGTGTGTGGAGAAAGTAGTTCTACAGGGGAAAAAAACCCCAACATTTCCTTGAGCAAAAAATTATGCAAATATAACCATGAGAAAGAATATGAGCAAGTACATTCCACCTCCTCTCTATTTTTCAAAGTTTATTACTGGGAAAAGATACTACTGAAAGGGAACATGTAAAAAGGCTAAATGTCATGGAACAAATTTTAAAAAAGAAAGGGAGAGGCAGAATATCAGTCTTCAAAGATAACAGAATGAAACATGCATGTACTGGAACAGTTGCAACCTCATTGATGCATAACAAAGAAGAAAAACCACTTTTGATTTCCTTACACTGATGAAACCTGATAAGTAACCACATGTTGAACTTCCACATATTGCAGTACACTGTACAGAAACTACTGGAGAACAAGACCCAGATCTGAACCTATAGTCTTTATTTACCCTTAATACTACTGATTGATGAAGGACAGTTTTATTTTTTTGATAGGAACAAATGTAGGCAAAATTGCCATTTGAGCACAAGGCTGCTGAATTGAACGCATAGGACAGAGAACAAACAGCAAAACTTTCAAGAAGAGGAAAAAAGCCAGCAAGTGAAAGTTTTTTATAGATATTTTGAGATGAGGTATAATTCTTACAGCATAATTCTTAAAATCCACCAATTGAGTGCTTTGGGGTTTTTCTCAGATCGCTGACCATTGCCAGGCATCACGACACTGCATAAAATAGTCACCACGGCTCTAATTGTCAAATTTTGTTCTACAAAGGCATGCCATCATCACTGCCTGGCTATAGGTGATTGCCATCTCAGGGCAGAGAAGTCACCTTCCCTCAGAGGACAGCCAGTGACTCACAGGGACAATTAACCCTGGGGAATCAGGTGGTGCAGCATTGCCAGAAAAGGTATTTATTTACCACATGTATGGAAGGACAGAGAGATATAGGTTGATAGCATGAGATCATTATTAAAGAATTTATTTTTCCTTATAAAATGAATGACAGGGAACTAGTGGGAAATTAACAAGAGTGAAGATTAGATTTTTGATGCAGGTGTTGAGCTTTATGTTTGATTTCTCTAATAATGCATTTATCTTTGACAAGCTATAAGTAATGGCATTGCAGACAATTACCTAAGACAGAGATGTTCTTAGGTAGCCAAACAACTGGTCTTTAATAGTTTTGCTGTTTAATAGTATTTTTATCTTGATGCTTTCTCAGGAGCAAAATATTGCTGATTTTTTCCCATAGTGTTCATTCTTTCAGAGTACTAAGTGCAGAAGTCTTACCTTGAATGTGTTTTATCCTTCTTTGTTCATTGAAGGCTAGTCTTTCTTGGCTGCAATCTACTCTGTTAGAAAACTTTCACAGAAACCTGTTATATTTTGTTTTTTTGGAAGACCGCTTTCATTTCTGCTGGGTATTAATTTCTGTTTGGTTCAATCTTCTAATCAAAGAAAAGCACTGAATATTATAACACATGAGGTAAAATATACACAGAAATATACACAGGTGATATATCAATTTCTAAATAAATATATGGGGATTTGAACTTACCAGATGATTGTGACTGAGAAGCCACCATGTTGCCTACTATGAAGATCATTGAATATGCTTGAAAGATGAGTCTCATGGTTGGAATGACTGTGAAGAGATGAGTAATCATAATCTCTGGATTTACTATTTGATCACTTTATACCAGATGCTGGAGGGAAGTCGAGGAAATGACAACAGGAAATAAAAAATGGCTTATCTATAGCTACAAACAAATCAGAAGTGCAGGGCCTTCTTCATACAATGAAAAAAAATATAATCAGAATATGAGTATCTCTTTTTCCCAGCTTTATCTTCTCACAGCTGTATCAGTCAGAGGAGACCTTAGCCCTGATGCAAACCAGGACGAGGCAGCTGTGCTGGGGTGGGACCACATAGTATCACAGGATCAATCACAGAGGCACAGAGCAGGCAAGGTTGGAAAGGACTGCAGTGGGTTATCTGGTCTAATCTCCCTGCTCAGGCAGGCTCATTCCAGAGCACATGGCACAGGATTGTGCTCAGGTAGTTCTTGAGTATCTCTAGTGAGAGAGACTCAACACCCTTTCTGGACCATCTGTTCCAGTGTGCAGTCACATGCACAGTAAAGTTCTTCCTCACATTCAGGTGGAATTTTCTGTGCATCAGTTTCTGCCTCTTGTCCTAGTGCTTGTCACCCCAAGAATAGCCTGGCTCCATCTTGGCACCGTGCCTTCAGAAACTGACAGACATCAGGAATTGTGCAGTAACCTCCTTCTCACACAGGGGCTCTCTTGAGCAGATGATCAAGTCAGTCCTGGTGCGTGTGAAGTGCCCTGGGCACACACACCATGCTGCCCAAGACCCCTGAACTACATTTTGCTGCAAATTTCTCAAGAGTAGGAGCTTGTCTGGCATGCCTGGTATGGATGGCTGGGAATACACCCAGAAGTGCTGCCATGATTTGGTTTTTTTTGGTTGTTTTCACTCCTCTTAGACCTCTACCTAAAATGTTCACAGTCCTAACAGATCTGTTTGTCCAGTGAGACCTTTTTCAGCTTAGCCATATCATCAAAATCTGCATGTCCCAAAAATACCCACTCAAATCTCAGTAATTCTTGGAAACTCCAGCACAACTCTCTGACATATATACAGTATTATGTTAACTGTCTGGTCCCTGCTTTGATCAAGTTCCTCCAGGGAGTCATTAATTCCTGGAACTAAAGTAACAAGCAACACAAACGTCAAATACTAAACTAGGTCGCAGGTGATAGTTAATGGAAAGCTAATACCACTCATGGGTTCCACTGTCAGCATTGCAAAAGTCAGTGAGATAAACAAAGCAAAGGTCCAAAATCCTCCAGTTCCTCGGGACATGGAGACCCCCCACATGTCCCCCTTTGGGTTAAAACCACATTTTTCTTTTAAAATATGAGTCTTATCTGTCCTTAGAGAACATGTGAGTGTGATGGAGCCAAATGTGTCCCTTTCTGCTTTTCACACAGGTAAAATACACTGGGCTTCAGAGCTCCTAAGGTAGTTCATTGTTAGGAGGGAAGGGATAGAGGAAGACAACAAAGGAAAGATATCTAAAATACCTCCTGGATTATAATTATTTTGATTTTGAGACATAACATCTAAAACAATGTCTAATTCTCAAGCACCAACCATATCTTCACTCACCTTTTCCTTACACCATGAATGTTGGTACCACAAGTAATTATCCCTCCCACCAGTCTTCTTTTACATATACTGAGGTTAAACAAAAATTAGCCAAAAATCTCTCTTTTTACTACTTTAGAACCCAAATCTATGGCTGAGCTCCTGCAGAATAAAAATGACATCTAGGTCAAACAAACTGTTTGCCTTAAGCTGATGCACTGTTGAGCTATTTTTGCTACTGCTGAGAGAAATATCAGATTTGGCACTAGAGAGATGTAGGGCTTTGGCACCTCCCACCTCCCTCCCATGCTGGCAGATACTGGCCCAACCACCTACCTTAGGTTCTGTTTACTGGAAACCAGCTCTGATTACCTGATTTGACTTTTTTCATGATCCTAGCCTGTGAGCTGAACAGCTGTGAGTGATACCATAGGATCTGTTCTCCCAGAGGACTTTTTTCCCTGCCTGCAGGAGTGTGCTTGATTACTTGCCCATGTCCTCTGGGTCACTGCTCTCAAGAGGACCAGGACAGAGAGTTCTCACAACGTGGCCCCTCTTCAGGGCTCACACACAGTGCAGTGTTGGATTGCTTGGACTGAGAAAACAAGATTCATCCTGCAACTTCATGCAGGCATAGGGAAAGCAAATGGTGAAGGTGAGATGAAAAGTAGCAGCCAAGGCTTCTGATGAGGACTGCTGGAAGAGAAAATTCTTATCAAGACACACAGAGGATGAGAACATTACAAGTAATGCAAGCAAATTAAAAGAAGCCCTTTGACTTCATATTTCATTTTGGATCAAACTGCACAAACAGATCTTGGCCCTCTGCCAGCTCACCTACGCACAGCAGCAGCTCTTGGGTAGCTGCACTTGCCAGCTGCAACTTCCAGCACCCTTGCTAATTTTCATCAGTTTCCTTCCTCTCTTTTTATTCCCCTTTCTATAATTTCATTGGTGACGTTAAATGAGTCTTGGATCACCACATAGTTCAGCAAAGAAAATTGTTCCAGTTTAGTTTTTTCTTCACTTAGAGAGAAAGCAATCAATAGTGTCTGAGTAATTTTCATTTATTTTTACTTACTTATTCATGGCCTTGCTTACAGACCCCATGTAAAGCCCTGAAAAACAGCAAGATTATCTCTTTCTGCAGAAATAACCCCTTTTCATTTTTTAGCAGTAACAGGATGTGATTTCAGTGTGCTTTGAGTAAATAGGATTAAGGGAACAGTGAACCATTTATATGAAATAGTGAGTCTCATCACTCCATGACAAATCAGTTTAGTCAACTTGAGACAGTGCAGCCCATTGTTGTGACAGGAGAACCTGATTCCCTGTCTTAATAGGCTGCAAAGTGCATGTGTAAAGGTCTCTGCTGAACACTTTGGACTCATCTTCTGCCCATGGGAAAAGCCTAGGGGAGCAATCTTCAAATTTTAAAAATTCACACTCTTATACAATCACTTTAAAAAGTGCCACTTGGTGGTCTGTCCCTGTATCATCATGGCTTGGCCTTTCCTGGTCTTTTTTATGAATGACAGGAAAGAAGTGAGAGGAAAAACCAAGCGGAGGTGGCAGGTGGACTGCATGGATGAGCAAGGAGTTCCTACCTAAAATCAGACCAGAAATGGATTCTACACACAAGAGGTGGAATCTGGTTGATCTTTCAGGGACAGGGTTAGAGAAGTCAAGGCCAGCATGGAGTTGAATCTCTTAAGGGATGTGAAAGGCAACAAGAAAAGATCCACAAGTGCATAAACACTAAAAGGAGGGCTAAGGAAGAAAGACCTGTTGCTGAATGAATCTCATGCTGTGCAGGGCCTTTGTCTACACATTGGAAGTTCTTCTCTTTGTTGATATCTGGTACTGACATTAACTGCTCCCATATAAGTTTCAAACCCTTACCTAAAAGGGTAAGCATGTTTGGTCATTACAGAAAAATGTATCAACAAAAATGTTCCATCAATAACTAAAAAAAGTAGTCTTTAAAAATACACCAGAATAGAATAGAATAGAATAGAATAGAATAGAATAGAATAGAATAGAATAGAATAGAATAGAATAGAATAGAATAGAATAGAATAGAATAGAATAGAATAGAATAGAATAGAATATTTTAGTTGGAAGGGACCTACATAGTTAGAATGACCATCGAGTTTAACTGCCTGATCACTTTAGGGCCCACCAGAAATTATAGTCTGGTATTTAAGGCATTGTCCTAAAGTCTGGTATTTAGGGCCTCTTAAACACTGACAGGCTTGGGGCATTCACCAGCTCTTTGTAGGAGCAGTCTGTTAAGTGTTTGACTTCTCTCTCAGTAAAGAAATATTTCTGAATGTCAACTCTAAAACAAACAAACAAACAAAAACCACATAAATCTTTTGCCCACAGTTAAGCATAATTTTAAAATCAGAAACAAGAAAGAACCTCTACAAAACTAATAATTGAATAGTTGAAGTTATATGGCACTGAAATGTCATTGAAAAAAAATTAATGGATAGTATACAACAATTTGTTTATTGGATGGGATAACCTGTTTCATTTAGAAAAAGTCTCATTTGTCCAGTTAATGGTGCATGTTCCATTTTTTTACTGCATTTATTTGTTGAATTTTATCCTTGCTGTACATATCCTTAAAAACATTTTAAACAAGTAATAAAGTTTTTTGTTTAAGTTGTGTTTTTGTTTTCTGAGGAAGAAAATATTGAAATTACAAATTTAGGGATGCATCCTCAATTTTGGGAGTATTTTGCATTCAATGGAAACCCAACAATCATTTACACTTCTATTCTCTTTCTCTTTTCCCATCTATTTATGTCAGGGTCACATGTAGCGTCCTTCAGCTAAAAGTCAAAATGGCAAAAGTAAATTTTACAACACGGTCTATAAAACAATCTGTAGAAGACAGAGTAGTTGTGTACAAGTAAATTTATGAAGACCTCTTGATTTCATAATCCTTAAAACTATGTAGAGATTAGGATAAGATTAGGATGCAAGATGTAAGATTAGGATACTCATGATTTAATATACCTTAATATGCATTAATAATGAATAAGATTATGTAATTACATAATTGCGTTATTACAGTCCTGTTATGCTAGGATAGATTAGAGGCCAAATATAATTTCTGTTTCAGTTACTCTTCTTTAAAGAAGTCTGCTGTTTCCATCTGCCACGATGGAGTATTTTAACCTATTTTTGAGATTTCCAATCCTCTGGTACATTCCTTTTCAAAACACCCAACACAGCTGCCCTTGGTCTTTCCAGGTAAAAGGTGGGGCTCCTGTCATCCTGGAATGATTGCATTGCATGTGAGGGACTTTATTCATGTTCCCTAAAATGGTAAAGAATCTGAGAGGGATGCAACAGGAACTGATAGTGAACATATATATGGGAAAAAGTCTGAGTCACTAAAGTATGTGTAGGAAATGATGATAGATTATATGGGAGAAGACAAAACCTAAATATTCATTTTGGATTGCATTTCTAGAAGAAAACATATTTCACTAATACACATCCTTCTATCTAGGTACCTTTCCCACACTTACATAAAACAGAAGACAAGAAGAAACTTCAAACTAGTCACTGGTGTTTCCATTGCTAAAAAGAAAGAACGAGTAATGCAGGCAGTATAAAACCAGTAATCTTTCCTTCTCCCATCATAAAGCAACTTGATCCAGTGAACTTCATTTCTCTGCGAGCCCTCCACTTGCTGAGTGCAGTGGGCAGGAGACCACATCAGGAATATGTCTGGGCAGTATTTAATCTTTCTGAGTTTGAACTCCTTTGGAATACATACAAAAAAACATGCAAAGCAAAGTGGTGAAACACCTCTTAGAAATCACAGCATGAATGGAGAAGATCTCATGGTTAAACAACCATTTCAAAACTGGATCATAGCCTCTCCCATAAGTTACCTAACAACTGGGGCTGGGCTGTGGAAATCCTGACCTGTCTTTCCAATCATGAAAGGAATAGCATTGTTTCAGAAAAGAAACTTTTATGTCCCGCACACCATGCACTGACCTCTCTGTTGCAGAGATTCATAGCTATCACTGTCACCTTTTCAGCTCCTGGAGTCCATAGTGGCATTCTGTTCTCATGTAGCAAGCTCACATGAAACTTGACTCCAGTTGAAGCTAAGATGTTAGAAAGGGTATGGGAGGAAAACAACAAGATTTGGTCTTGATTTTCTTCTGTGTTTATAGAGAATAGACACTGTCCCCAAGGGTGACATGGGAGGGATAAGACTGAAAAGAAAGCAGGTGACAGCCAAAAGGGTTTTGCCTGCAACAGGTACTCCATCTCCAGGGCACAAAGAAGGTGGGGCACCAGGCAGGCACTGATTTCATGATCATATTCTCTGAAGGTGTTGAAGGCTCCTGCACATACTGCTGAGTCCCAAATGGTCATGAAACTTCATGAAATGCACCCTGGGATTTCCAGCTGGCTTTCCTCCCCCTCCTCCCCCAGCTGCAGCAGACAGTGATGGGGAGGAGATAAGGATTCAGTTCAAGAGCTCTTCCGGAGAAGCATCTGCACATGCAGTTGTATAGGAGATACTGAAAGTAAGATAAGGACATTAAGAATGATTTTTTTTCCACAGTACTTTTAGTTTCTTATGAATGCAGTTACTTTCATATATTATGACTAAATGCCGTGGTTGGATTTTTCTGCTGTTGAGTGCCAAATTTGACGTTGGGCATCAGATTATTGAAGTAAAACTATTTCACTGTTTACAACTGTTTGGGATAGTCATTGGAAAAGGACAAGTGACAGGCTGTTCCTGCAGCCTCTTGTATGACTGCAGTCATGCAAGTTACAGCACCAGCAAACCAATGCAAGAGGTTAATTTCAACATACACTGATATAGCCTTGAAAAAGCCAAACACCACCAGCTTTTACCCATTGCTGATATTGGGGTATTTCAGAAGCTTGTAAGGTGAAGGATGTGTTGGCACAGGCTAAATGCTTTCCATATTTAATATCTGTGCTCAACTTACTAACAAAATCTTGTGGCATCTGGAGCATCTTTCTTTTTTTTTAAGGAACATAATAGCGTGAAATGATGTTAGATCGAGTAGTAAATAATGTCAGGATGTGCTGAGATGGCTGCAGATTCTTATCTATGAAAAGCATTTAAATCTTTGTCTCAGGTGTTTGTTTTGAAAGACACAGGTACCACACTCATTTCATTCCTCAGACTGTTTATTGCATTGACTTCTATTTATTTTTTTAGATAAGAAAAAGCTGCCCAAAAATTACAGCATACTAAAAATTCCATTCTTTTGAAACTACTGAGCAAGGAATTTTGGAAACATTGGATTTTAATTTTTGAACTGGACCTGATCTCTCTTGGTATTTTCTTATTGAGAATTTTTATTTGTTTTCTCATATCATTACAGTTCTCATCTCACACAGACTTTGACTGAGGATCATCACTTTTCACCTCTGACATGCCTAAATTCAATCACAGAAAGATCTTCCTTGCTGGTGTTTGGAACTGCACCCTGTGAACCTGTGATACACTGGTTCATTCTCATTTTCATAACAGATTAAATCTCTCATGAACTTTCTACTCCTGAAAACCCTCACATTCCACCAGTGTTGTTGGCCATGTCCTAAAAATATTCCAGACTGCAATTACTGTTTCTATATATTTTAGTGCTCTTGAGTTCACTTCTTGCACAAAATATGATAAAATCAAAGACATTTTGAACAGTGTTCCATTGACCTTGAAATCAGGTATTGAATTAATTTAATTAAGATTAAAATCAGCAAATGTTTTAAACCAGTCACAGGGCAGTGCAGGAATCAGAATATGAGAGCAAGGAACCGTGAAGGAGAAATATGCAGGAACAGAATCTCCTTATGTTGATGTTGCTCACAGGAAAAAAAATACACTTCAGTCACAGCAGTGGATTTGTACCCCGATTGAATCAAGGAAATACAAACAGATCCTTTTGTGCAAACAGTGCAATGTGCTGCACAAGAATCACTTGCCACAGGTGGCAAAAATCCTTAATTTTCCAGGGTTTTGAAGACTAATGGGTTTTGCCAGAGTATAAGGCCTGGGACAGGCTTTTTAATGGTACTAAAACTCTGGAGGACCCTCAGAAGAGCTACAGATTAGCTGTTAAAGTTTATCTAGAATGAGTTTGCTCTGAATGTTGTTATCAGCACTGAGCAGCAAGCAGGGAGCAGAGATCCCTGACCTTGCAGACCAAGGAGACACCCACAGCATGTCATCTGAAAAGAGAAACAAGGTTTTTTCTTGCTCTAGAAAGATCATATTGTTTATTTTCTTCACTTCTTCACCCAATTATTTTAGCACCAGCTATTTTGAATGTGCCCTCTAGAACAGGCACATTTCCACTTTAACTTGCCCTGTGTTTTGGGAAGGGTGGTTTCAATCTAACAGCAAGTACTTTCCATGAAAACCTGCTGTGATTCCTAAAACAAGCAGTCGAGGCACCCTAGCAAGTGCCCAGCTCTCTGAAGTGTTGCTTGAGGCTGTCCAGGAAGGAGCAGAGCTTCTTCTGTAGCAGCAGGCCAGCGTGAGATCTGTCATTGCTGGGGGGATCAAGGGAAATCACATCTTCCAACGATGAGCCGTAGCTGGGAAAGCCTCCAGCACCTGGCAAGATAAATGCTAGCAGGTTTGGACTCTGATGGGTCTCAGTGGGGCTTTAGTAAATGAGAACTACTGAAAATTTGCCAGGTTTGATATAAACTAACTAAAATATCAAAAGTGATGTTTTCTAATATTCACAAAAGAATCATGAAATGACCACTTTTTATAACGTACCCAAGAAATTGTCCCTTATATGTTAAAATTAGGATCTTTTAAGGCATCCTGAACCACACACCTGTCTTTCCACATTGTATCAAGGTCAAGCCAGTTTTTCATTTGCAAAAACATAATGAAATTATTTGTGTCTTGCAGACAACAGAAGAGGGGAGACAAGCCAGCTGTGCCCCCTGGCTTTGGGCTGGACTCCTACTGACCATTTTCTGATGGATTATGAGGGCTTCATTCTTCACCCTGTTTCTCTCTTTCAGCTGATTATCCTTAGACCTTTCTGAGTTCTTTCCTGAACTGTTCTGAGACTGAGTTCTTTCCTAGTGTTTTTATGTTCTTGATTGTGTGTGTCTGTGTGTGCACTCACACACACAATCTGTATGTATAGCTTCTATATGAATAAATACATAAATACATGTGTAATCACATTCCATGACAGATTATTGCTATGTAGACATATGAACACAGTCACGTATTTTATTATTTTGCCCTGGGATGAATCAGATACTAATAGTTCATGTTTTTGGATCCAATGAAATGAGATTTCAAAAGTGATTTCAGCACACCCCTCATATATTTTACCCTTCTCTGTCCTGAAAGTCTAATATGGAAAGTAACCTGCCCTCCTGGCTCACTCCCACTTGTGGTGTGGGAGTGTTGAATACAACAAAACGTGTTGGTTTACATTTGTAAATTATACACACACAACAAGTGAAAGAACTCTCATGGCAGGTGGAATCACTATCTATGCTCAAGTGCCTTCAGATGATGGACTTTATACTGTAAGCATCACAAATTGGACCCAAAACTGGTATTTTTTCCTTGGGTTTGACCAGATGTGGAGCACTAGCTGACAAGAGTCCTGACTCACTGGCTGTGCCAGGTCCCAGGGAGGCAGTGCTGCCCACTGACACCACCTCTGCCCAGTGGTCCTTGAGAGCACAGCCAGTGTGGGGTCAGGAGCAGCTCTGCCAGGGCCACAGCTCCAGCTCTGACCTCAGGCTTCCAGCTCAGCCTCTTCCACGGGAGGACAAAGCCATGGGAACACACATTTTTGGGTGTCAGAATGGGGATGAACTGTGTGGGGATAAAGTCCTTCCTCCACAGACTCCTCAAGAGATCACAGAATCTACTTAATTTAATACTCTGCTGTCACTACTTAGGATGTTGGACTAATGGACTTTGTGAATCTCAAGTGTGCATGCTCTGGGCAATGCAGGGAAATAAGATGGCTTTGAATGCCTGAGTAGTGAAAAGTTGAAAACCAGATAAATTTTAAAAATGAACATTTGATTTCAGGCAGAGCTGAGCTGAAAAGTGTGATACAGCCAGGCACAGGCATTGAAAAAGCAGAATCAGCTCCAGATCTCCCAGTTTAGCAAAACCACCAAAGCCACAGTTATCTGTATTTCACCTTGTTCAATTACTCTTGTGCTCTGTTTTAGTCCTGTATTTTATTCAGAATGAAATTAATTAAATCATTCCACAATAAGGGGTTCAATTTTTTTTTAACATTTTAGTGTATATATTCAATTAGCAAACAAAATTCCTACATAAAACATTGTTTAAACTTATAATCTTTAAATTTTAAAGTATTTAAATCACCACCTGTGAAGCTTTCAAGTGTTAAAATGTTAATTTCTCCAAAGTTCTGATTTCATTAAATGAAAAAATTAAAATATAATAACAACAACAGATTTAAATGCTTTTTATTAAAAGAGATAGAAATAAGAATGTCAGTAGTCAGGAGGGCAAAATACACAAAAATATCAACAAATCCTCAAAAATAGCAACTCTGTTTAGAGAAAACCTTCCTCTGCAAAATGCAGGCATGCCTTGATGAAAACACCGCAGCCTTTGCTTACTAAAAATCCCAGGCTTCTTTGAACACATGTGGAAGTACACAAGCACCATTTAGCTGACACAGGAGGACTGCAAGAAATATTCATGGGAATAATCAACTGATTACAGGACAGTGAGCTAATAAAAGCAAAAATAAATAGACAAACAGAAGTAAATGCACAAGATTTCAGAATAATACCTCAGAAGGAAAACATTTTTAAAGGTGAAAAAAAAGGATTATTGCTTTAGAAGCTTATGTTGTGCCTCTGTTTTGCATTTGGGTTTCAAATGTCTTCTAAAATATACTCATGATTTCATGCATAATCAGTGTGACATGAAATTACAGTGACTGCTGATGCAAATGAGGTAATTGTACATGCCAATTATGTGTAATATGCCTGTTGCCTTGTTTAAATAAGCAATTACAGAATTTATAGAGACAAGCATGTTAACTAGGAATGCATATTAGGCACAAAATTACCACCACTTAATTCAGAAAATCAGGCAAAGTAGAATTTAGCTGGGGGAATGGTTATGAATCTTGGCATTTTTCCTAGACATAAAATTTTAGTTTCATTATATGAATTTCTTGCATTTATACCAGCCTATGGCCAAAAGTGATTTAGAAAAGAAACAAGCTCAGTAAAATTAGACACAATGCCTAGCTAAGCATATGAGTGGTGATTCCGATTACCTTGGCACCCCTCAAATTTTCATGCAAATCTTGTGGAATCTTGGCATCCTTAAATTGCCATTTTTTTTGCCCACTCTGAGATGTGCTGTCAGACAGCCCCATAACCTCACTCTCAGAGTGGTGATAACTCTTGGATCACCCAGAGTCTTTCCGAGTGCTTTGGCCACTGGCTGACCCAGAGAGATTCATTGGTGGTTTCCAAGTCTCAAAATGTCATGCCCATCTAAAACCTCACTTCTCTTCTAGAATTTGTTGTAAATGAAGCAGTATTATGCATTTGTCAACTTGAAAAGCAAAAGCTTGCATTTAATTGTTCCTGCTGGTGGTTTTTTTTTTTTTGTGTAGCCTCAATTCTAATTACGTGTTGATTATTACAGAGATATCATTATAAAGAGAAAATCCAGAAAAACCTATTTTATACTTTATAACCTATTTCTAGATTTTTTTTTAAATTAGTGTTTTGCGTTCTTTTCAAATTACAAACAAGATATTTTATAAGCATTTATATCTATTCCAAGTGATAAAATCAATTATTTAATACTCTTTAAAGAGCCCTCAAATGAAGACCACAGAACTGGCAAAATATCTCTTCCAGACCCAATATCACAAATTTGTTTTTTCCACACTGAGGATATGGTGGTCCTTTCAGTTGAGCTCTTTGCATGTGTAAGGCTATGTGTGCCAGTCATGAGGATAAGCCAAGTATTGAGGAAATTGCCTGGAGGCACAGATTGTAGCTGAACTATTTCACTATTGGAAGTTTATATTTTTTGTGGCTTGTAAAACCAAGAGAATATGTTGGCAGAAACCAAGTCCCTAGAATATCTAAGAAAGTGTATGGATTTGGGATCAATCCTTTAACCCCCATGGAAAGCTCAGCAGAAACCTGAAGTATACTGGTGGGCTTGCAAAGATTTGGAACATCTTTGTTCCACAAAGAACAAAGAAAGCAAAGCATACCAAAACAAGATCCTAAAATTCCCTATCATCCCTTCTCTTCCTTCCCCTTGTCTCCCTTCCCCTGTCCTCCAAGGCAAACACGGTGGGTCTCATCAACCTAAATTCTAATTTCATTTGTGTGCAAAGGAGTCACCCTGTCTTAGAATTGTTTCAGAAAATGTTAATAATTTGTTTTCTTTCCCCAAGAGTCAGCCTATTTTATTCATTCAAGTTCATATTTAACATCAGTTCCCTCTCTGTGTGGCAAGATTTAAGACCTTATCACTTCCTCCTGTCTGTTCACTCCAGCATTCTCATGAACATACTTCTGTTGAACCACAGCAATTGTTTGCAGTCTCTGTGAAGCCTCACTATTCCTGTGTCCCCTTCAAGTTAGCAAAAGGTTTCAGTGTGTAAAAGATTCTCTCACACAGGTCGGTGACTTTGCCTTTCCTGACAAACTCTTTGTCACTACATATTCCTACACAGACTTAAAAAATGCTTTTTAGTATAAAAATCTACCTGTTAAAAATGTAAATATGAAAGAAATATTTTTTATGGGTAATTACCATTTTCTTACTTCTCTTGTAGGAAAAAAATTTTTTTTTTTTTTAAAGTACTTTGCATTGTTGTGGTTTTCACAAAGACAGGAATGTTTAAAATCATAAAGATCTGATTTCAGGTAAACTTTCTGAACTCTTGTAAAGTGCCACTCTGGTAAGTGTGTATATACAGTTTATAGTGTTTGGGTTTGTCTTTTGGCAGCTTTTCCAGACTGGGTTTTGGCTGGAGAAGTTCAGGCATCTATGTTTACCCAGCAGTGCTGCCTTCATAAAAATATGCAAGAATACCAAACATCTGTGTCTTGCTTGTTGAAGAGCTATGATTAGTGTTGTTTTTAATCTGTGTCATAATTAGTTCTATATTTCCAGAAAGCACAGTTTAATCCAATAGACCAGCAAGAATTGAAATTTTTAGTGAAACACATCTCAGTGTCATGAGGTTTCAAAAACCCCAGACTTCTGTTTTACATGCTATTGGTTGATGCAGAATTATGTTGATTCATGTCAGTCTTGTGGTGTTTTACAACTTCTTTCATCTGTTCTCGAGTAAACCCATACATGTAAAAGTTTATGAACATAAGATTGGAAGGGAAAGTTAACTTCATGCATTCCATCTTACCTCTGGTTTGTATTTTGAACTAAGAAATCCCAAACTGGAACCTGAACTGTTTCCCTTTGTTTCAGACCATGGTATCAAAATGCAACATTTTCAGAAGATTAAAACTGTGATGAAAATTCAACACCAGAACTTTTTAAAATACATATTTTTTCTTGCATTGTCATGAAGAATGGATTACATAGTAATCCTATGTATTTTTAAAAGTCTATACTGGAATTCGAGATTTGTATTTTATGACTATGGGTTTAATTATGATTGGTTTTTTTTATGAGTGTCTGTCATTTAATAAGATTTTGTCTCTTTGTTTTCTTTCTCATGTTGATTAGAGGTGAATTTCTAGAATAAAGTCCTCACTTCTACGAACCAAGACTTTCAAAGAAGTCCCATGTCATATTCATCCAACGTTTTGGGTTCCCCAAAAAATGATCCTGTCTCAATACTCAACAGATGGTGCTGGACACTTTTCTGCCTACCACTATCTTAGTCCAAAATAACAGAATGGGATATAATGGCCTGGGGAGAGTTTGGGTTCTTTGCAGCTGTGGAAGACTTTGTAGTAGCACAGGAAGCAGGGCAATAAGTGGGTAATTAATGATACTCCCTTGCACTGAACAAATGGCTGCCCATCGCCAACCAGCTAAATATGCTTCTACTCCCTCATGTCCCAGTTTGCCTGTAGTTCTGAAAAACTGTATTAGAATAGTGAATTTCAGAAGGTACTTGTTCAGTTACTCTTGGGTTATTTGTGCTCTAAGTATCTTGAAGATTTAAAGCAGGTCTGCAAGGAAGAGCTACTCAGTCAAGTGAACTATTTATATACTCCATAGGTGATCCTACAGTAAAGAGGATGGAGATGCCATCCAACTCTCTGGAGATCTGGCAGTCCTCCGCCTTCAGGGAAAATAATTTTGTATCCAGGAATGAGGTCCATGGTGTTCGTCTTTTGTTACCTGAACTAATAATAACAACAAAATGTTCTCGTGCCTTTTAATGACTGACTACACTGAGGATTGCCTGAATCTAGAAGAGCAAGGATAGAAAAATACTCAAAGCAAGGCAACATCTTAGGCTGCTGTGGCATTTTTTCCACAAATGCCACTTTTTTGGGGCTGGAGGGGGACTCTTCAGCCTTGAAATTTTCTTGCTTTGTTATCCTCTGGTCCAGCTTCAGCGTCTAGGGACTGCTGAGAAGAAAGTCAGTACAAAACTAACTGGAAATGAACATAAAACAATGTTTTAAATGGGTAAATCTGCTTAAAGAAGGAAGGAGAAAGCCAGTCTCTACATCTTTTGCACTAGTAGCAGCTTGGTATTTTTTCTCAATAGCTCCCATTTTATTTTCTCTGTGAGTTGTTTTAAAAAGGAAGCAGGGGCCCTCAGAATTATAGCAAATATAATTGAATTTAAAATGTTGTTTTCAAACAAACAAACCATAGAAAAGCTGAGGATGGGGAAATATAAGCAAAGTTTTTTAAAATGCTCTTCTGCAGGCAAACACATGTTTTGAGTTAAGTTGAGCTCATTTCTGGTAACAATATTAACTTTCTGATGGCCATGACCAGCAGGCATATGGAAAATGGAGGGTGGCTGTCTTTATCAAATTAGATCTAAAGAGGAAGAACATGTATTTAGGGTCATTTTTTTTTTCCTTAGTATTTTTTTAGATAGAAATCTGGAAAGGGCAAGTAGAGGCTGGGAGGGCTCATGGAAAGATCATATGTTTTGGAGCTGGAAAAAAGAATTCTTCTTTTGTTGAAGAACATCTTTCCAAGAGTATACTTTCTATTTACTTCTGTTTAAAATATAGTACTGGTATGGAAAATCAGGCTGAAAATTTTTCTCTGCTTTTCCTGAAATTTTTCTCTTTTGACTTGGTGTTTGGGTGTTTGAGAATTCCCTGTGATCAGGGAAGGGAAGCAAAGTAGTTTCTATGCTACATTGATATTTCATAATTAGATAGTTCTATTTCATGATTTTCTTTTCTGAAACCTTTTCAGCTACAGAGAATTTAACAAACCATGGATAACTGCAAGGAAATACAGTTTGACCCAACCCTTTGCCCAGTCGCAGTCCCTTACTGTAGAAGGTTCTTCAGTGATGTGGAGCAGACACAAAAACTAATTGTGGAGATTCTAACTAAAAAGGGCTTCCTGGGATCTCACACTCATGAAAGGCTGGAATGTCACATGTCTCTCAGTTTGCATTGCCAATTAAAAACACTTTTAAAGCTAGCCAAGAAGCACTTCTAAATTCTATCTGTAAGAGATTTAGAAGCAGTAAGTACAGGCTTCCCACCTCTGCTGCTCCTCTGCCCCTCTCCCATATAAACCCATTTATGTTGCTTTAATGGAGTGGCTTTCAGAGCTGAGGCTTTCTTGGTTCACTTATGTGACAAGAGGACCAAAGCTCTCAGATAAGAAAGGGTCAGGCTGAATGCTCAGTGTGTTTCAGGATAGGCATTCATTCCCTGCACTTCTGCATGAGTGGAAAACAATACTATAGTGGAATTGCTTCAATTTTGTCTCACTTTACCCTGGTGTAAATTGTGGCCTTTGGTGCAAGCCTGTGAAGTGAGATTTTTTCTGTTTTTCTCACCATCCTTCAAGTTATCAACCATGAAACTATGAAAGACAATATTTTCATCAATATTTTCACAATATTTTCATGTTTATGATTAAAGAAGCCCACCTTGTGCTGCAAGGAGAGCTGTGGGTGGCTGCAACCCATCTCTGCCACCCCTCTCTCCATGGTTAGCAAACATCTTGTCAGTCAGGATCATGATCTATCTAAGTTCTGTCCTGAAGTGCAACCATAAATTAGGGATGAATGCATTTCAGATTAGCAAGGATGATAAACTGGAAAATAAGAAATGAAACTAATACATTCTGCTGAAATCAATGTCACATTAAGAAAGAGAAGCAAAGTTTATTGACATGCTACAAACATGTAGCATGTCAATAAACCAAACTACTTACAGGGAAAAAACCAAACAGATCAAGATAGAACTTTTTTCTCTTTTCTCTTATCTTTGATTTTATTATCTCCTTTATCAAACAGCAAAACAGAGAAAGCAGAACACATTGAGCAAGTTTAAAGTTTTGCTTTGAACAAAATGGATTCTGTTTATACCACATTCATGCTCAGGCAGCACTTTTCAAGGGGAAAGGAAGAAGTTAGAGGAGGGAGTCCAAAGATGAAATGTGCCCCCTGTTTTTGGGTGGTACACCTCTGAATTCACATGCAGAGATGGAAGCTGCTGCAGACAGTGCTGTGCCTGCACCCCCAACCCAGCAGTAATAGCCCTGCCTGTGTGACCCTTAAAAAGGGCCACAGAAGGTCATGTGTCCCTGCCCAAAATCACAGCTCTTTGTGACATTGTTACTGTGCCAGGTTATATTTTAATGATCACCTTTTTTAGGAGCTTTCTACAGCCTTCCATTGTACAGGTTCCAGGAAGAAAATACAGACCACACCTACACATACTCCTATCAAAGTTGATAAGACTATCTACCCTTCAAAGACTGTATATTTACTTCCCCTTGCCAAGAGGTGTACAAGCAAAAAGAGGTGGGATCTCTGTTCCGAATCTCCTCTCGGTTCCCTCCCAGGGAAAGCATGGCTTTGTCTCCCAAAAGCCCACTCCTCCCCAGGCAGACAGGGCAGATCCTTAGCCCCTCCATATCCAGTCTGGAAAACTCCATCTCAGCCAAAGCTGAGGTCACAGTACAGGTGAGGAGGACACCTGGCACTGCTGAACCAACTGATCCTCCAGCTGGCATACCTGGAAAAGCCAAAGGAAAGATGTGAGAAATGTAGCATGCAACCTCCTCCTCCTCTAAGGCTGAGAATCCTTGGTTGCTAAGAAGAAAAATAAACCTATCCCAGCCAAAACCAGGACAGTAGCTTAGTGGCTTGTTGGGTTACAGAAGAGTGTTTGACAGTTCTTGATGAATTAAAGCTTACTGTAGGAGATTTTTGAATCAACTTTTGAACCCATGCTCATCAACATTCATAGCACTCCTTGGAAAAGGTTTTCAATGATTAGCAATGCATGTTGTTGGAAGAGAAGTATCTGATTTACTTGGTTTATAGCCAGTTGTTTAGTTTATAACCAGGATAACCATCCTTCCACTTATTCTGTTCCAGGCCAAAGGATCCTAGGCCACATAGTTCTTAGTGTGAGCTGCTTCACACCTTTTACCTCTGCTGCCTTTCAATTTCTAGATGTATTTTATGCTTCTAGGTTGGATAACCAAACCTGCAGGCAGTTTTGAGCCACTGTTACACCCTGAAGTTTTACAGTGTTATTATAATGTGTTCTGGTTTGCTGTTTTTTACCTCAGTAATTCCAAGAATTCTTCAAAACTAGAAAATAAAGCGTACGCATACAACAACATCAGAAGAAAGCAGATAGACCATCAGTTTATCTTGACAGGATGTTTGTGTTATGATTCAACAAATCAAATTGCTGCTTTATATCACATATCATCTGGCTTTGGAAAAAAAAAGGGAAAAGAAAGCAACAAAACAGAAACAAAACCCCACATAGCCAACCCCAGCCAGATAACCAAAATATACTTCAATGTTTTCTGCTATGTGAATCTGCGTTACTTAAATATAATTTGTTTCAAGAGCTTCAGATTTATTTCAAAACAGTTCCTGCTTGCACAATTATACTCGCTTTTTTAGCCAAAAAAATATATCTTCATTCTGATGGCATGCTCAGGTGGCACCTACCTCTCCCTCCTTCTGTGGGTGAGACTGGACTCTGATATCAGTTTCTGCCTTGCTGTGCTAAACAGCCAGACTTTCTGCAAGAACTATAGTAAGGAACTGTACTTCCCAGTGTTTCAATGGAATGAAGAAATTCCATGCACTCAGTGAGAATTTTGCTATCAATTTCTTTGAGAGCAAGGTTGGTGTGCCTTCATGAAGATTTTATAATTGTTTGATTTGCATTCAGCACAAGTGCAAAAATTATATTTTAATGACAGAGCTGAACACATCTTTAGGATGTGTGGAACCACAGTAATGAGTTACACACTTTTTTAAGCAGATATTTTAAAAAAACATGTTATTTCCAAGCAGCTCAGTGTTTATCTCATTTGGTTTCCTTGACAATTTCCTGATTTTAGATGCCTTGTAAAACAATTGATTTTGTTTTTCAGAGAGCCCTTTCACTCAGCATCACTTAAGGAAAGACCTTATACAGAGTGAAAAAAAAACCAGCTAATTATTACATTCTTTACTGATTAAAAAAGTAATATTTACTCTTCAAAGCTATAAAGTGTGAAACATACCAATCAGCTCATTAGCTGAAGATTGCTTCGTATGCATGAGACTGATTTAATTGAGTTAAATAAATAAACCAACCTATTTACAGGTAATATCATATGCATGTGATTAGTATTTGGATAATTTCATTTTTCAGAATAGTAGTGTGTCCCCAAGAACTATTTACCTAATAAATCAGGCACATGAATTATTAGGTAAATGAAGCTGGATTGATCCTGCTCTGTGTGCATACAGACCTATATCTCTTAGTCACCTCTTTTTTCTTAATCTTACTCACCAGATTCAGCTACAGTTAGAGTGAAAGTAAAAGACTGATAAATATTCAGTGTTCACAAGCATTAAAGAAGTCATCAAGGGATAGGGCAGACTGTGACAGTCCAATTCATTCAAACTTCATAGCCCTGAAAGGGTCCCCACAGGCAAAGAATGCAGAGTTCTTTGGTTATGGAAGAGTTCTTTTGCTCTACTTCAGCAGTAAAACACCAAATTGAACTTTGCATAGCCATTTTGGAAAAAAAAGATCCACATGATAATTGGGAAGGATATAACTTTTGCTTATGATTGCATCTCATAGATTGAATCAGCTTAGTAGCACATGTTCTGGTTGTAAGTAAGGCAAAGATGACCCTTGTGATACCAGGTCAGTCTCAGGCTTCAAGCAGAAGATGAATTCAAAATTCACCCACTCTTCTTGACTGACTTTAGAGAGAGTCATAAATGACCATTTTAGGCACTCAGGAGGACATTTTTGGTGATGGTTATCAGTCTTGCAAGTTCACAAAATAATTATAAAAATAACAGTACTGGAAAACTGGTGGGTATATATGGTAAGAAGACAGGTCTGAAGACAGAGGGCACCTGAGAGCCATTTCTTCCTTCATCACTATAATGTTTCCTCTATCTTTGTATTTTCTACACTTTAACTATGCTTTCTATTTCTGCTGTTTGATATTATAACTAGTGCCTTTCCCTTATTTATTTTCAACTGGGTTTATGTGCTGAGCCAGAGGTCTTGCACTAAGAGTGGGAGCAAGAGGAAAGTCTTGCAAATCCAGGGAGAAAAGTAGAAAAAACCAGCCATCCTCATGTGGCATGAGCCATCCTTTGGTGGTGTCTGTTTTTCTCCATGGGATATGGGGGTGTTCAGTGTTCTAACAGGTATACCTTACCTAAGTGAAATTAATCTGGATATAGGTGTTTGCTTGTTACTCCACACAAGGCAGCTCTTGTCTTGGTAGAAAGTTTTCATACAAACATTTCTAATTTTCATTGATTTGAGGAACTGTCATGGCCATGATGATGATGTGCAGCTGCAAAAGTACCCTGAAGTAAAGGGAACAAGAAAGTGATCACAGTAGGAAGAGAGGCACAGAGATGAGGAGCTCATGTGTTGCTGCTTCTTTCTATCATCAGGGGAAAAATTTACTAAAGCCCTGGTGTGAAATCAAATAAACTAAATAAAATAAAAAAGACCCAAACTTAGTGATGATCTAGACATCAAAGAGGCTGGTTCTCCAGTCCCCTTGCCTTCTGCAGTGACCTGTGCTCATTCAGGATGAATGAAGAGTGGGTTGAAAGGCAACTGCTCTCGTGGAAAAGCCCTGCACATGGATGTATTCTCTCAAAAAATACAGAGTACTGAAAAATCCAGCTCTGCTCTTTTAGTCTCAAAGTTGTTACCTGCCTTCTCTAATGTACTGCCCTCAGTGGTCCTTGAATCTGTGGACCAACACATGGAGAGGGCTACACTAATCCAACATTTAATACTCCAGGATCAGACAGTCAAGAGCAGCATAAGCCTAGCAACCTGGAGTACCACAGGCTGGGTGAAGAAAACTGTGTATTGTGGAGTCAGAATATCATAAAAGACATTCCTCCTCAGAGGCTCACGGCAGAGATGCAGTAATTTTAAATATATGTGTAAAACAATAAAGATAATAGTTGTAAAATACATTTCTTCATGCACTCTAGAGTAGGTTTCCATTCAAGCTACACAGTGGCATTGTCTTAATAGTTCAGTATTTGAAATGACAGACATATATGATTCCAGGAAGGAAAGACATGTAAATGTGTTTCAAGAATAGGTAATAGATTTTTGGAGGACTGTTGAGATTACTGAATCGAATTGTAGCTGAAGAGATTAATAAGAAATCTCAATATCTACAAAGTCAAATTACAGAAACAGTTTAAATGACCCAGAGGAAATATGTGTCCTGACATCTAGTGGATCTGTGAGCATTTGGGACAGGTCCATGATGCAATCCAAAGGGATGTGTGCCCAAGTCACACTGCCGAGATATCCTGGATGCCCATGCTGGGAGCTGAGTGAGGACATAATGAGTTTGGGTCCTGAGGCACTATGTCTGTAGTCACCCAGCAGTGCTTGAGCAAGCAGTTCCTCTTGTATGCCATTATTCTACAGAGACAGCTCTGTTATCAGCATCTCTTGAGGTACCAGATCACTGAAATCCACATCCACAGAACTGTAGTTTCTCAATGTGGAGGTGCCCTAGAGGCCTGATCTATTTAACCCAGTGGTTCTTGCTGCAGTGTGACACTGTGAAAATTTCATGTTTGGAGAACTGGCAAAAAAAGGAGCAACACTCAAACTATTGGCAACATAAGCATTTTTCTTAAAGAGCTCTCTTCTGTCACAACAGCTTTGATGCAGGCATAAGTTTGTATATGCCAATGATGCCCTGTGGGGAGCAACCTCCACAGGTTGGGATGGGTGTGTTTTCTTTTGAAACAGGTTTTTTAGAAATGGTAGAGAAGCTGAAGTAGAATCGGTGAAGGAAAGAGGAAGTTATTGGTCACCTGTAACATTAGACAACAGATTAACAAGTATTTTATCATGACAGTGGGACTCACAACAGATTGTACAAAGCTCTTTCTACAAAAAGGTTTTCTTTACATTTCCAGGCTCTGGGATCTCTCTAAAAAGCCCTATGGAATCATTGACTCACCTGACTTTGGCTCAACTATAGGTATTTGATGTGTACATTATTGTACATTATCTCTTTAAAAGTTTTTGCTGCCAAAGATGAATGTGCTAGAGCTTGAGAGCATGCCTTTGAGAGGCGACTGACTGACACCTAGTGTTTAAAATCCAGTCACACTTAAAAAAGAAATGTACACATACACACACAAAAAGCACCCAAAAAGGTTTATTTCTTGCAAGAAGGGCTCCCATTTGTTTCAAAGTATCCCCTCATCAGCATTGCTCCAAGTCAAGGGCTGAGATGTTCCAAAAAGCAGCCTTTAAAGAGATCACATGACATACTGTCTTACTAAGTCCACAATCACCGTGGTCTGATAATCATCATGTTTCCACTAATTTAATCACCTGAAGTGTGTTGCCTCTACCCCAAATCTCCCTACCCATTGCTCTAGAGCTGGGAGGGCAGCAACCTATCATTCACTAGTGCAGTGGCCCTGGCAAGTCCATGCTCCCTCAAAGCCCAGCAGTGACCTGCTTTCCACTGCAGGAAGGTGGTTTCATCCACACTTTTATTACAAGGCCCTGGGATAGAAATAGGGCAGGAGGGGAACAAGAAAAAATCCCCAAACAAGTTATCTTGAAGACTCTTAGTTTCAAATTACCAGCACTAGCCTTCTCACCAAGCACAGCTTTTTCCTATACAGACACTATCTTCAATTTTAAAGGAACACAAAATATGTGGAATGTATGAGACAGGTATTCTCTTATTTTATTTTTTTATTGGTTTTCACAAAAAAATAAATTGAAAGATGTTAGGATGCAAATAATTTACAATTTCTGTATAACCCTGAAGACTTCATACTTTCCAAATTCTTCAGTCAAGTAGAGCAGGTTTACAATGAATCAAAGCTGACTGTATTAACATTAAAATGATTATATGTTACTGTAAATCTCCCCAGCCTGCGGAAAGTGGGCACAATTTTCTTGTGTCCATCTCTTTCTATTGTTGCCAGATGTTGAAACAGACTGTGATATATACATCACTATTTCTTTTTATTAAATGTCCAAAAGGGATCAGGGATAAAGCTTTTCCAACCTGTGTGTTTTAAATAAAACTTTTTTTCTATAAAAAACACCTTGTGAATCAAGATGCTACTGAAATTATGCAAGTGGATAAAGACCCTTGCCAAACCAGCACTGAAAGTCTGGGCAGATAAAGTTTGCCTGCAAGATGAAGTTCATCAGTGAAGATAAACTGGAAGACTTTATGAAGCCCAGAGTTCTGCTGGTTTTGGGGTTCAGGTGTTAGCTGAGTGGCAAGTTTTGCTATTCTCCTGAAGACAGAGGTTGCATACTTGGTTTCAACATTAGCAGTGAGCTCATTAACCCCTCAGTCTGGGAGCACACACAGTGCCTCAGCCATTCCTCCAAGTGCTCCAAAGCTATGTCCAACCTTGACCAGGGCTCCATTTTCTCCCAGGTAGTGCCTGTAGCAGGAGCCCAGGGACAAAGCAACAAGAGGACAGCAGTGTGCTCCCTGTGTCTTGCAATTTTTGAACAAATAACCACATGGGTCAAACCACATGAGCTGACATTGTATCTAAAAAGTCTTTGATGGATATTTTTTCATGGTTTTGTCAAGTTTCCTTTTGAGTACATGTACATTTTCGATACCCTGTAGCAAGTAGTTTAAAAACTGGAAAAAGGCTTCCCCGCATAGTAGCCTTTTGCAGAAAATCAAGCATGAAATGAATATTTGTAAGCTATTGTGGTCTAGAATATTTATATAATCACTCTATTTCTCATTTTTGTCATTGCTTAAAAAAGCAAATGACAGCCAGGAGCCAAAACAAGCTTCAAAATGAAATTATTTTTCATCTATATGAATGTAAAGTGACAGCTTGCTGAATCCAAACTAATTTTGTGAGTTAATAAAAACATAATAATAGTGCTCTATGGTCTCGAATACTAATTCTTTTCATTCTTCCCCCCTACTTTCATCTATTCTTTCCTTCTTTGTGAATGTCTTGCTTTGCCTATCTATTGCACTTTGTATTTTTTTAATCCTTAAGTGTTTTAATTTCACTGGAGCTAGATATATATGATTGTGGTTTCTTTAGAAACTTTTACAAAATTAGAGAATATTAAGAGGAGAGTTGAGTAAAGCTGCGGTAATTGTTACTCACAGATGCTTTGCTGGTTCTGTGTTGCTCTAAGTGTCTTTCTGAACTAAATACCGAAGTCATATTCTCTAACTATTTTTCCAGTGATTTCCTGCCGGGTTTCAGGAGAACCAGAGCATGGTGACAGGCTTTATATGCAGTTGGCATTCAAAGCTGTGACCTGGAATTTTTTCTGAGATTACCAAAAATAGGCTGATGTATATATTCTGATGAGATGCAGTAATGTAACTGTAAGCACAACCCTGTGCTGCATCAGTCACCAAAGCTTTTTTATCTCCCAATGCCACCTTTATCTTTAAAGTTACTTTGTAGGAGCCATGTGGTTCCTTTTGATGTAAGCAGACCAAGCTGTATCAGTCAGCTGGCACTGGCAAATCTAATGCCAGCAGATAACTTGCACATGGAGAAATACAGGGCAGAATGGTAAGAATACCCCATGGAACATACACTTAGTCCTAAGGAGTAATGGTGTTGTTTTCCCTACAAACAGCATTTCCTTGGCTGTGCATGTGTATCTACATATACACCCTCACATTCCCATGCTCTTCATGTGTTTGATACATTTAAGTATTGCATCTTCCAGCTTCTCTACTTGATAATGATAAGAATAAAATTGTGAACCTAGGCTTCAGACTTAACACTGTGGCCCAAGTTTCTCTGCCCTTGCTCTTGAACAAGGGTGTTTCTGCTCAAAACTACTATTGCTGGCTAAATAATGCTGGTCTGAAACATTATGAGGTATGAACTATGACATCTTTAACTAGGCTGGGAAGATTCCCAAATGCAAAGGCTGTAATTGTCAAGCTCTTCTTTGGCCAAAATATCTCCTTTCACTACGACAGAGAAAGGCAGAATAACTAGGTCAAGAAAATGTGGGCAAGTATTCTGAGTCTGATCATCATCTAGTGTCTAATAAGAGGTGGTCATCCTGTCTTGGACTGAGATTGCTGGAGATCTTCTCTCAGTATCCCAGAGCCATGGCCAGTTCTGTTTCATTAGATGCCCAAACCTGAGGAAGCAAAAATTAGAATCTTGTATCTTATAGTATCTTGTATCTTGTCCCTAATAAAGGACAGATCTTCAAGTTATAGCAGGAGGTGTATTTCTTTAATTCTCTCAGTGCAGTTAAAGCAACAGACTTGCTCCAAATTAAACCAATTTCAAAACTTGAGGAACATTTCTGACTGGAAGTAGGTTGTTTGTAGAGGTAGCAGGTAGCAGCGTTGGGCAACCAGAAGAGCCTTTGTGATGAGTCCCAAGGCTGAAGGTTGCTTTGCTGACTCCCATCCTCCTCTTCAAACTATTCTTTATAAGCAAAGAGAAGGGGCTATTTTTCCTTCAGGAGCTCAAGGTATGTCTGAAATCTACATAGTCTCTGATGTTCAGGAAGAAACATGAACAGTAAATAATGCTCCTAGCCCTGAGTTCCTGCGTGCTGTGTGTCCTTTTCTGAAGTGGGGCTTGGAGTTGAAAGCATAAAACCAGACAGCCATGACATATCACCAAGTTTTGTGACCTCAGCAAAGGAATTTGGCTCTGTGCATGCATAAGTGGAGATGAAGAGCAATATATGTGCAATGCACTGCCCAGTGTCTCATCAGGTCTCACTTCAGTACCAGAAGGTGAAATCTTATACATGGGATTGTCATTCACCTGGAGCAAGAGCTTCATTGACAGGAGAAAGCAAGCCAAGCTGAGTAGGGGTTTCAGAGAATCATAGAATAATTTGGATTGGAAGGGACCCCTAAAGACCATCTACTTCCAACCTCCCCACCATGGAGAAGGACACATTCCACTAGACCAGGTTGCTCAAAGCCCCATGCCACCTGGACTTGAACACCAGTAGGGATGAGGCATCCCCAACCTCTCTGGGCAGCCTGTTCCACTGCCCCCCCAGGCTCACAGTGATTTCCTCCTAATTGCTAACCTAAATCTGCCTCCCTTCCCCCTTGTCCTACCACAACATGCTCTTGTGAAAAACCCCTCCTCAGCTCTCTGGTCACCCCCATTTCGGTATTGAAAAGTGCTATAAGGTTTCCCTGAAATAATTTCTTCTCCAGGCTGAACAACTGAAACCCTCTCAGCTTGTCTTCCTTCTTAGGAGAGGTTCTTCAGCTCCCTGATCGTTTTGGTGACCTGCTCCAACAGGTCCATGTCTTTCCTGTGCTGAGGGCTTCAGAAGTGGTCACAGAACTTCAGGTAGGGTCTCATAAGAATGGAGTAGAGGGGGAAAATCCCATCCCTGCTGTGGTTGGCCATCTTAAGCCTCATGACATTCCCATAGGCCAGGTGCTAGAGCTTGACCAAGTCCTTCTGGATGGCATCCTGTCCCTCAGACATGTCAACCATACCACTCCCCTAAGTGTCATCAGCAAACTTGCTGAGTGTTTTGTATAGACCGAGGTGTTTAGTGCCAGCAATATATAAATTTTGCTCTCAGATCATTACCTTTCTTTATGTATGTATTGCAGATTAATCCACTATTGGAGAAGACGTGTTGGATTCGTTTAGAATAATATTTTATTTTATGGAAAACATATACCATTTGGGAATATGCTGGTCAAATATTTCTTGGAAGGTTCCAGATCATGGGTTTTGTTTTATCAAATTTGCACTTTAGGATTAATTTTCAATACAATTGATCTTATCATAATGCTTTATGTAATGTGTCTCTGGGGGCTGTCATGTTCATGTGGGCAAGCTCTGTGTATTGACCAAGGCCTCTTGTAAAAAAAGCAATTTTAATCTGAAAGAATTCTATTTAATTCTTCTATTTTCGGATAAAATAAGAAAATTCCTTTAATCTTTATATTCTCTGTCTTATTTAAAATCCTGGTACTGCTTTGGGACTTCAAGCACTGCAAGCCAAAACTGTATAAAATATATGTATAAAAATATATATTTTTATGAACAATATAATATTCACCGTGGCCTGATATCGCTCTATGAAGTCTGTGTTCCAGATGTGAGTGGCCAGTGTAGGTCTCCTCTACCCCTCTTACCTCACTTACATTGGGATTTTTTTCATGTCATTCACTCCATATGCTCACCAAGAAAGGAATCTATAAGTTCATGACACTTTCTAAGTGCCTCCTCTAATGATTTTTATCCGAAAGAAGGAATTCTTTCCCCTCTTGAGAAAACATGTCTGAACATGTGGACCGTGGGATAAATTGTATTGCTACCCACAGAGATGGTACTCTACCCACAGAGATAGAAAATGTTGCTGTGTTGACTGAGGGTTTTCCCCTCAGCACTCAAGACAGAGGAGACATTACAGAAGTTTTCTCTCTGAAACTTGACTCAGTACCTGATATCTACAATTTACTTCTGCCTGATGATTTGTGTGGGCATCAGACTGACAGGTGTGGAGTGGAGAGCGCTGATGTCCAAAGAAAGGACACCCTTACCTTCTGTGAAAAGTACAGTGCAAGAGGAAATGTCACATTATCTACTAAAGCTGGTTGTTCTTTTGAGGTCATTAACTGATCTTAAAGCAAACAAAGTCATTTATAGTCCTCCTATTGTTCAGACATTTCTAAACTGAGCTTTCCACTTGTCACCAGCCATTCTTAATGATAAAGGAGAAACAGTGTCATCTTCTCCATTGCGGACTTTTTACCAAAACAAAAAGCACATTCAGGTGAATCAAGACTCAACACCAAAGTATATATTAGAAACTTTATATTTCAAAAGCACAAACAAAATTTTTATACTGTTATTACTTCAAATCAATATTATTCTGACATGGAAAGCTATTACCAGTAATGAAAGCAAGTAATTTTTAGGTATCTTCCAAACCTTCCAGAAAATTATGTCCATCATTGATTTTTATTTCCCACTTTCAGAAAAGAAACACCTTCCTTGCAAAATCAATTAATTCTCTTCTAGTCAAATAAACACACTTTCAGCTAAGAGTTACAATAATCTGCCCTGATTGTAGACATAAATATGGACTAGCATAGCTCATCACCTCATGGAATCAGTAGGAAATATTCTTTAATAGGACAGGGAAAAATAAATAGCAAAAATTGGTCAGTTCTGAACTTATAACTTCTCTGAACTAAACTTACTTAAAAAATCATAATACAGCAGAAAAATTTGTTTTCTTTACCTCATCTAAAGTTTTCTCATTTTACTTATTTTACTTATTTTACCAACTGCAAAGTCCACAATATTAGAAGACCTTGTCTTCACACATATCTCTCCTTTCTGGTTGATGTGTGTTTACAACGACTCAGAAAGGGATATTTTTTCCTTTGTTTTCAGTTTTAGAGAACACTTGTGAGATTCTCTTGCTGTTTCCAGAAACATTTACTGCACCCACCATTTCTCATGACCACTTCAATCAGATGTGGAATAGCTAGCATGAGATTTGTCTGAACAGCCAGTCTTCAAAAGGTCTTGATCTATCAGACAGTGCTTGGAAGCTATTGTAGCATTATGAAACATTAATTTCATTTTAACCCAAGTGGACCTCAGTATTAGTTCATGTTATCTGAGATGCTCTAATTTTAATGCTCTGAAGATCAGTTTTTCAGAGACAAACGGCAAGATACTGCTTTGTGTCAGTGATCCAAAGCTAATTTTAAGAGTTGCATGTTGTCATAGCACAAGTTATTGGGCTCAGACAAACTCCCATGTCAGCTGTTTGATCTGTTGGAATATTGCCCACCTCATGGGAAGATACACTTGCATGCAGATAAAAAAGGCATGTCATCTCTATAGGTCTTCTAACACGAGTTCCTTCAAACATTTCTGCAGCCGAATGTTCTCATCTCTGTTCTCTTCTGGTGTTCCCAGAGTAACCTCTGAGTTCATCTCCATTTGCATTGACATATGTTTCTGTTGGATAAAAATTGCATTATGCACAAAATGCATATTCACTGGTATGAAAAATTCTGTGCATTTTTACAAGCAGTCAACTCATTTGGCATGTATCTGGGATTAGAACCCATTGCTTACTCTGTTGCAACTGGAATACAAAGATTATATTAATTACTCTCTCAAGCTACAAGTTGCTCACAGGCAAATTTACTTAGCTGTTCTGAGCCTTAATTTTATTTCTTAGCACTCTCCAGGCTGATATGTCCATTGTGCCATCAACAATCACTTGAATCAAAAGATCACGGTGTTCTCTCAGTGATTTGTTGCTATCATGTAGACAGTAGCTCCCCAGCTATGCTGAAGTCTTCTGTCAAAGGTTTATTCAGTGTTTGTAATAGTTTGGGGACAGAAATTGCTTCTTTCTCTGCCAGTAACATTAAATATAGTTTTTGTGGTGATTATATCTCAAATACAAAGACCCCTACATAGCAGCTTACACAGTTCTAACGTGAAGGGAGATACAGATTATAAAGCTGATGGTGATGATCATTTATTCTGCCAGCCCATATTCATAGCCACAATGGGTATTATCAGTTAATTTGTTCACAATTACTGGTAAAAATGCATGAGAAGGACTTTAGCACAGAGGAGGTGATAAATATGCTCTTTAACCAGCTGAACTCATGGTCAACATGGCACTTTTAGCATCAAATTTGGTCAAATTATATTGACCAGAAGTGTCATAGAAATTATTCTGAATCATGAGAATAAGAAACTTGAGCTTCTGAGAAGATGAGTGGACTTCTTGAGCTTTTCTGAGAAGATGAGTGCAGTGAAGAGGAAGAGCACAGCCTGCTCTGGGACCCAGCCCAAGGCTTGTGGAATGAACACCATATGCAAGTTCAAAACACTTCAATCTTTTAATTTGTCATTTGATTATTTAGAATATGCACATCATTTTCCCCATAAATTCATTTTGAGAAGATAAGATTAAAGAAAACGACCCATTCCTCTTGCCTCACAAGTCAAATTATGATTCCTGGATTGAGATGATCTTTAGCTTCTGTCAGAGTTTGCAATGACATAGATATATTATTTTTAAAAGCCCCAAAACATAAGGCATACATCTTTCTCTTGGGAAAGAAAACAGCATAAGGGAACACATTGGAAATTGCTAGTTAAATTGCTAAATGCTCTACTAGAAGATATTTTGATATTGCAGCATAAGTACAATAATATGGCAGGATAGAGTAAAATTTACAGAAATCCTGCAGAGGCTCTGAACAAATATTTTGAGCGCACAGATCAGAGAAAATCCCCATTAAAGTTTTCTATTTCAATGGTGTTTTTCCACCAAAAAACCCATAATTTGGGCACACCTGTGCCTTCTCCTCATGTGTTGAAGAGCCAGATAAGAAGCAATCTTACTATCCGTTCTAGCACACAGTTCACTGTGTAGCTTTTCTGGAGTTATGCAGATCTAAACTACTGCTTGACTAGCACATTTTTCCTTGCAACTCACACAATGACAGCAATAAGAAACACTGAATGTGCAAGCCAAGGATCTCCATTAACAACAGTCACAAAATAGTGTAAATATTTGGTCCTTGTTTTGCCAAGTTGACTAAAGACTTGTAATCTGGCATGAGATAAGCAAGCACCTGAACTCATAGTGCATCAGCCCTTCCAAAGCAAACACCTCTCCTTGTGGTTTTGTCCTGAAGCAAGGCACAGCTGGGGAAGGTTACATTGCATGCATTGTGCAGCCTCCTCCTTCCTGCTCTAAGAATGTGCACATTTACTACTGCAGAGCCAGTGACTTGCAGATCGCCACAGAAAATTCCCCTTAATAACTGGCTGTCATGCTGACATGTATAACATCCCATAACTGACTCTTCCCCAGGGACTCAGGGTGATCACTCTATAAAATATCTGCCCACTGAGTGTGGATACTCAGAAACACCTTGGAGCACACCGGACATTTCAGCCTCCTGAGGAATTTCTCCATCCTGTCTACTGACATCATTGGCCTGTAACCTCCACAAGTTTTCAGTTCTCTTCTGACTTCATTACAAATGGTGTGCATACTTTTTTCCCCTCTTTTTTTTTTTTTTTTTTTTTTTTTTGTTTGTTTTTAGTTTTTTGGTTTTGGTTTTGTTTTAATTAGATGCTGCTCCAAATGCAATGTTGTACCATCCGATTGCAAGTAACATCAGGCGTGTCAGTGTGGTGAGAGAAATTAGACACACTACCTGGTGGTGAGTCTCATCTGCTAACCACATTTTGATATTATTTGAAGGATGTGGAACAGGTGTGGTTAAAACTTCCAGGCATCTGTACCTGCAAGACAGTGATACAGGCATGCAACTATTCTTGTCTGCAAGAACAGATCAGACATTAATATAATATATATTTGTAATATTTATTCCAGTCCCAAGACAGGCTTCTACTATTTCTAAAGCCATTTAAAGTTTTTTTTCTTTCTTTCACTGTGGACACTTCTGAATATTTTCCCCAGCTCTTCTTTAGCCTACCTGGTTTCTAACCTGCAAGAGTTTTAAAAGGATTGGATGTATATAAAAAAACCCTATGATTTCTACACAAATATAATTTCCAAACAAAGTGAGAACTTATGGCATGCTACTGTGTCTGTAGCTTAAAAAATTATTCCTATGTACTCTTTCCATTATTAAAAAATGATAATTTCTTTTATACAAATCAGGAATAATGATTAGTTACTAATTAAATAATAAGTTTACTTTTAATAGAGGCTCCACTTACATACTGCACCTTACAAATATTCAGGTATCTTGAATTATCATCCTATCCTGGACAAGTTTATTTCTCAGTTCAAGAAAGCCTTTGCTGCCATAGGCAGCTGCCAATTGGGAAGATATGTTGCCAGGCAGAAAAGCAGTGGTATGAAGAGAGTTAGCAACATTAACTGCTGGTGGGTGCAGGGCCACTACTCTACTTTGCTCTACTAATGGTATTAATAGTACAGCAAAGGAAATTCATTCCACCAGCCTGACTTCCCTTTTTTATTTCTAGTAAACCCTCCAGCTTAGAGTTAAAAGACTGCTTTCATAACACCCGTGGATTATGAAATGAAATTGGACAGCATGACGTGCAGTTCATCTCTGGTCTGATTAGTAGAGGTGGCCTTGAATGCAGAACCTGTGAAAGCGTGGGTTAAGTCACACTGAAGAGAGAGAGGCAGCTGTCAGAGTAAGACTAAAAAATGTCATTTATAGTGGCAGAAATACATCAGAGAGTAAGGTGTGAGACTGGATCTGTGGGGGACTGAGGTAAGAGCTTCGAGAGAAGAATTACAGGTGTCAGTGTCTTACACTAGGTCATAACATCAAGCACTGGTTTGTTAGAATAGCTGGAAAAGCACAATTAACTGCTCCTTGAGAAAATCTGTGTTTGACTTTTATCCATTGTATGGCTTACTCTCTTCCTGACCCCTCTTCCACCAGAAATTTATACAATCATCAGAAATGTACACTACCTTTTACATGCATATACCAGCAAACCTCCAAGGAAAACCAGAGCACAAAACAATGTGAGGCTTAGCAGCAGGATATCCACTGTCTTTTCTTAAAAACAAGAAAAAAAAAGAAAAAAAAAGAAAAAAAAAGGAAAAGTAGTGTTAATTATATGGGAGAAACTAGGATAGTTCATAAATTAATGAATTACATATGGACTCATAAATATTGCTCTATTCCTGAACTGTCACATACTTAAAGAAACATTTCCTGGAGATTTTTTAGGGGAAAAGGGCTTCTGACTTCAGCACTGTTCCGTCCTCCCCTTCTCCTTTTAGCCCTCAGCCTTGCTGTCTTTGTCCAGCACTTCCTCTTGCTTCACTCCATTCCCTCCTTTCCTGGAATTCTGCTCTCATACCCCGGGCACGGCCTGTCCCACCACTGGAGATTTCCACACAGCCTTGATTCCTCTGGATATGAGACCCTCAGTCCATCTGCCATTGGTACCTCTGCTGCTGCCCCAGCTGCTCCTGAGCTCCCACTGCTGCTACCTCCCATCTCCACACACCATGGGTCCCCCACTTCTGCCTCCTCACCACTGCACAGCTGTAACTGATTTAAGGCAAAATGAAAATAGAAGCATTTTGTCAAGCAAAATATTCTTTTTGATTCAAGAAGCAGCATTTGGTTTCTATTATACTTACCTTTTTGACCCTGCTTGGCATACTCCTAAAGAAATGGCATCAATACATATTTATATTGTTCAACAAATGTTACCACTCTGTACCTTGCATTTCTTCCTCCAAAATACCCAAAATAGCAATGTATTTGGTTGACTACTAAATGTTTTTCTGGGAAATTTTATTTCTTGTTTAATATCTAGCTTCAGAACCACAACTAGTCTGGACTGCTTTTAACTAACTATTTTGAAGAGAAACAGGCAAGGACAGCTCTTAAAATATATATAGTCTGAGGCCAGTTAAACAGTGGTGTTAGGATCAATCTAGATTAAAAATCAAAGTATAAAAGAATAAAAGTTCTGAGTTTGAACCCATTTATTTCCAAAAATTTCATATGAAACAAGAAAAACACTCAGAAACTTGCGGGGAGAGCTTTTAAGATTATGCCTTATCTTCTTTAAAGTACAAAACTCCTCTGTATTCACTTTAAGATGAAAAGGAAGTTACTTTCTTCTTGCTGTCTGAGATGAGGGCTCAGAAAACGCATTCTGAACCACCTCTGGACTGTGCTGTAGAATTTTTTTTAGTTTGTGGTAATTTCTCTGCATCATTCTGCTAACCCTATATCATGCACACACCCAGGAGAAGAGGAAGTCCTGTTCTTATCATCAGCTGAACCACAAAGAGGTTTGCTTCTCCTGCTTTCTTACTTCTTGCATTTTGGAGAGCAGCAAGAAAAAGCACATATATTCTTTTGGGTAGACCATTTCATGGTGTTTTTTGTTGTTTTTTTTTTTTTTTTTCAGATGCAAATGCTGGAAGTTTGACAGAAATAACAGAACTTTGAAACGAAAAACAAGTGGCTTGGTTTGCAAAAATGCAGAACACTTCTGAATTACTACAAACTTCAAAGTGATCTATGAATGCTCATCAGCTCTAAAAATTAGACCAGTTATTTCAAGTTTCTACATATGAATAAAGCTGATTAAACATTTCTCTTTTTAGCAGAAAGTTTTTGTAGTAAACAGCTCAGTTCAGGTTAAATTGTGAGGGGTTTTTTTCAAGGGCATATGCTAATTCCAAAAGAGAATTAATGTTTTCCTCATGAGAAAATTAGCAAATTCTTTTCATGTCAAAGGAACATTTCAGAACAAATATTTTAGTTATGTTTTGAATTATGTTATTTCGTTTTGATGTTTCAGCTTTTTTTTTAAATGAAGGCTAAAATGCCTTTTTAAAATGCATTCTTAAAGAGATGCTGCACATTTCCTAGATGAAACAGTAGAATGTCAAGGAGAATAAAACAGAAAGCAGGTCATGCCATGCTTCTTCAAGAATTTAAATAGAAAGATATTCTTTAACACCAGAAAAATTGACACATTTCAAAACAAAATATTGAATAGATGTTTTTCTTTTCAGGTTACTTGCATAATGTCCATTTATATGTGTTTCCAATAAGAAAAATAATTTCCACAGAATACAGAGGAAAATGGACAGAAAAATTTGTCTCAGCATGAAAGGAGGTATGTAAAGAGATTTGGCTGAGCACCTCCAATGGAATAGCTCCATATATTCATTTTATAAAAACCACTGCTCCTTTCTGAGTAGGAAGGAGGAGAATTGCTGCACCACATGTGCAGTATGCACCAGGGTAAATCATCCTGCTGCACTGAACACATGCAGATATTACAGCTTACATGCCGTGGGGGTACTGTCCATCATAAACTCTTCTGAAGTGGAGGAAACATGCTGTGATTCCCAAACCTCAGCAACAGCTGTAAAGGAAGCTGGGAAAGCAGCAGTGTTGAAAACAGCTAAAGGAGACTGCAGATGCTGAGAGCAAGGTTTGGTAAGCTGGAACCAGAATGGGTGACTGCTCAACTCCATTTCCTTCTTCTGCTGAAAGGCTGGACAGGAATGAGTAAATGTGCATGTCTCCTCCCAGAGGACCTCTCCTGATTTCCCCTACCTACACATCAGATGTGGCTGGCCTGATGCCAGGCACACAGACCAGGCAGACCCCTCCTTGGCCATGCAGTAGACCTAGACTCTCTCTGTCTTTAGTGAGAAGAAAGGGGAATCCCTAAGGAAGAATTCAAGACTCTTATGGTCTCAATATTTCTCTACTTCACCACAATGAAAATGAAGGGCAATTAGGTTTCTTTCTCCAGATATTTCACAAGTGGAATGTTTTTGAATTTAAATGAATTAGTTTAGGCCAAAAAAAGTTTCAGCAGACCAGTGGGATACAACGAGGCACCTGACAGAGCAGGCAGCCAGTATCCAGTAAACTCTATAACTGAATTTGCATTCAGCCCATTTCAAAAATAATAATGTCTCACCTGGCATTTCCTGTCCTCAGATAAATATGGATGTGAAGCTCAAAAACCAAAAGGCTGTATCCCAAAATATATTCTGTTGTATTGAAAAGTGATACTCACCTTTTTTTATTTTACTGTAGTAGTAAAACATAGTACATAGTACTGTACTTCTTTTTGCGTGTTAACGCACAAATTCCTCTCCATAAACACAACCTCACACCACTGTACTACTTCCCCTCTGCCTAAGCTGATGGCAGGAAGCTTCTGCATGTGGAGGCATTTTTCTCCTCACGGAAAGCACACCAGTGTTCGGGGTTTTCTTCACAGAGATTGAAGGGTAAGTATTGCAAGGCTCTTGTTTTCTTTGTGCTCAAGGGAGATGCTGGGGCCAGAGCACATATATTTAAATAAGAGCTAAACCATTTCCTATCTCTGTCAGATATGAAATTATTCCACCAGTGTAATAAGGGACATTTTGGGCTTAGTCTTTAAAGACTATATGGTTTGATGAATGATAGGACTTTTGTGGATTTCTTGGCTTACTAACTCCAGTTGAAAGTATTTTTAGAGATGTGTGGGCTGTCCTTTGCAGGGCAAGGCAACAGGGTGGAGGGATGATAGTGCTAGGACCTAGTCAGCTGCTGACCATGATTATTTTTATTTCCTAAAGGCTGTCAAGAGTCAGGTGTAACTTAACTCAGGACAGGAGTTCTGTAAAACCATGGAAGTAGAACTCAGACTAAGGTCTCTGCTTCCCTACAGCAGAGCTGTGTGGGCCTGGTGTGTGCCATGGACCTCTAGGTACAGTTATGCCCCAGTACAAGCCTGGAGAAGAAGAGAGGCAATAATGAAGTAAATAGATTGAATGGTAATAACATAACCCATGAAAACAGTTATGAGTAGTAAGCACATAACTTACCATCCTGAATAAACACTGGCTCACTCCATTCGCTCCAGATCTTGTTTGATATGCAAGTCTCTTTCTTTACCCTCACTTGTGCTGCACATCTTTTTGCTGGCTTATGAAATGGATACTTATAGTTCTCTGCAGTGACATTTTCAATCTATCAAGAGAGGTTCAGGGGATTACTTTAAAATATTTTGCATTGCAGTTCAAACAGATATAAACTAGGGATGTCAAATACTACTATTTACATCTCTAACTAGTAGGAACAGATTTTCAGAGTGAGTTCTTATGTCCAGGTACAATTTGACTCTCATGTGTTGTGTGCTCAAACTCAGAACAGAACATGAAGAGAGACTGGAACTGATAAGATGCAAGGAGGTATCATTTATGGCAGGACATTAGGAATTTGAAAATATTAATTCTCCTTTCTTTTTTTATCACACTACATATAGGATGAACACAGTAACTATGGAACTGCAAGCTTCAAGATTTTGGTGTGGGTAGTGTGCTACACTTGCTTCTCTGTTAGAATAAAATCTTTCATTTTTCACCTGAAGGTTGTCCACTGTTTTTGAGGCTATCCTGAAACATCTTTAATTGTGTCTATGAAAAAAAGAGCACATCACTTCAAAAGATCAAGCCCAAACATGGAGTGGTGGAATTTAAAGCAGAGGGATCTTTAAATAATCCCTAATCACTATTAAATACTGTAGCAAACTTCTATAAATAAACAATGTTAACAATTTTAGAAGTAATAAGAAAGAGAGAACACTCTTGCTTGTCGAAGTTGATATTAGAAGGCTGCAAAGAAGTAGAAAGTATGAATCTCATACATGGAGAAGTATGGAATCTTTGTTTCCTTGGTGTTAGGAAAGCATGATGTGTTCCCTTCATACTGACAGATGTGGTGTGGATTTGACTCAGTGCACCATGTCACTTCTTTCTCTTCCCTTTAAGGCTTTTCCAGCTCTGGTGTCTATTAATATTTTGTGGTACCCAAAGCACAATATGAAACTTCAGGGGAAACTCAGCATCCAGACAGACAAGTTAGTCACAACCTGCATCTTACATGTGACATGCTGGTTATATACACATAAATAACATTTGACCTTTGCTTAACACAGAATGATTGACTCAGTTTGTGGTTCACTGCAATCCACAGACCTTCTTTCTTCTGTGATGACTCCTATATTTTAATTCCTTATTTTGTGTTGACATATTTGACCTATTTCCTAATCTTCGGAATTTCCTTATTACAGTTTTGGCTTGTTGATTTCAGACTTTACCAGAAATTCAAATTCTAATTTTGTTTTCCACGGTACTTGGCAACCTTTCCTAGCTTTCAAATGATACTTTTTTTTCTATAACAAAAAAAGTCAATATGGTCTATGTGATAACAATGTACAATTCATATTTAATATTGAAGACAAAAACTCCAAATTGACTTCAATGCAAGCCTGACTCTGAAAGATTTCATAAAATGTATTGATTTTTCATTTTTATCAGAAAGAAAAGTTGGATTATTCATTAAAGACAATGGGATTTCTTTAAAGTTTGTTTGAGATTAAATTTGTTAACTCTGTTAAATTTGAGGGACGTCTTGTTTTTGTGGAAGTTACTTTGTACAGACTAAGTGTACTACCAGGGAAACTGATTACCTTCTGATCTGTTATTTTCACTTGGTACAAAAAACACTTTTTCCTTGCTGAACCAATAGTAGGTGGAGGTTTCCAATGAATATTAATACTTCTGTTTTCAAGGGAAACTGAGACGTTGATTGGTGGGTTCAGCTTCTCTGAAAAATAAAGAGCACAGAGAGACCTTCTGTACCTCATGCTCTTTCTCATATTTAAACAGATGTAAAACAAATGAAATACATCAGTCCTTAAAATACACAGCTGAGTGTTTTGGAGTTTGCCACGCCCAAAGAAGACATTCTAGTGAGCGACACATTTTCTTAGAAGTTGCTGTTCAGTAAGTGCCTCAAAATAAAGGGACCCAGTTGGGGTTTTCCATGAATCTTTCTAGGAAAGGCAGAAAGAGTGGAAGGAGAAGAAGGCCCTCTCCGGAGCCAGTGTTGGTGTTGAGGAGACCTTGAGTCCTGGTATTATTACTTTTAAAAAATGCAATTTCATCTCTCAGAGAGGGGTTACAGAGGGAACACTTAGAAATTCTTCATAGAATCTCAGAAGGGTTTGGGTTTGAAGGGGCCTTAAGGACTACCTAGCTCCAAATCCCCTCCATGGCAGGGCCACCTCCCACTAGAGCAGGTTGCTCAAATCTCCATTGAACCTGTCCTTGAACTCTTCCAGGGATAGGGCATCCACAATTTCTCAGAACAACCTGTTGCCCATAGAATTTGTCTGATTCAATACTTGAAGATTTCTGCAGCTGCTTAAGAAGTATCTCTCTCTCTCCTGTAGAGGAGCAAGCAAGCACTTGCTCTGGAGGGAGTACAGTATTGGAAGCAAGGGACATTTGGGTCCCCAGGATTTCAGCCTTGGATTCATAGAATCAAATCCATAGTAGTTTTTTTAGCATGGTAAGTGTTAGAGCACTGCTCCTGACTGTGTGCTCAGTACTCAGGTATTCTCAGACCTCCTCAGCTGCTGCTGCATTTCTGTGAAAGGAAGAACTCCAGCTGGAGTTTTCTGAAAATCCCTCCCAGCAGAGGCAGAAGTGCATGGCAAGTTTCTGCAGACAGGGTCAGTGAGGTCTGGGGATGGCAGGGCTGCAATGTGAGAAAAGCCAGAGGGTGAGTGGCAGCACGATGGGTCCATGCAGGTGCTGTGCTTGCTCCAGCAGCCTTTGAGGGTGGGGGCACACCATGAGCCCTGAAGAGTCATGAGAAGAGGAAGAAGCAGGGATTTTATGCTTAGTCTCTAAAATACTGCTGCCAGACTATTTTCCCTTCTGTAAGGATGTCAAGAATAGGCAGCAATTTCATTTCATCCATTTGTCATATGTCAGATTATAGCTGGCTCTAATTGCAGTGTAAAGCTTTAGGTGAAGCAAACAATTCTAATGTCTTAGAAAAGGTTAGAAGAGATCTAACTCAGAATAAATATTTAGAGATTTGAATTATATTTTTGCAATCCCTTGGGCTATGACTGATTCCCAGGTTACAGGTCTGGAAGACAATCAACATGTTAAAGACTTAAAAGGCATTTGAATCTGCAATCTTTGCTAAATTTCAGGTGAATTTCTTACCCATGAGATTAATTCAAACTTCCCAGAGAAGTTAGGAAATGTAATTTTATATGATCATTCAAAACTGTTGATAATTAAAAATAACTGCCAAGATATTTTTAACTTAAAAAATAAATAAAAATGTTACTAATGTTTGAGAACATTCGTATTCTTAAATTCAGGTTATAAATGAGACTTGTGACCATGTTCTTTTTCTTAATCACCCTTGCTCAGCACTATAAAAAAAGGATAGAAAAGAAAAAAAATGGAGAAACAAGGCTGCAATGCTTATAAATATTATTTCCTCAAATTAGCCTATCTTTTCTTTTAATTAAAATTATAGATAAACAATGTTATTAAATCAGACTAAAAAAATTAAAAAGTCTTCAACCCTAATCCATTTTGTTTAATCTTTGTGCAACATTCACACTAAGATGAATGTTTAAATAGTTAGAATTAATATTATGACTTTGTCACACCTATTTCCTTTTTTGCTTCTCATGAAGTAACCAATAAATAAATTTTTCATAATATACAATAATAGACAATACTTACCTATTGTCTGAGGTGTGAAAGCTTTGTAATAAAACAGTCCTCTTGAACTATTTCTCAAATTTCTTACAGTTATGTTCAGATTTATTTTCCTCGATGGTTGGAAATGTATTTCTTTCATATAGCACCCAATATTTTTCTTCCTTGCATTTTTTATATATTGCTGGCATGCAAAAACCTTTCCTACATGTCTGTGAGAAGGAAATAGAAGGGTTTTTTTAAATCAAAAAAGGTCCAAAATCATGGTTTCATACTTATTTTGCTAAACATCCTTTACCTGTATGAGATAAAGATCTGGATATCTTCAGGAGCTTCTGCTTTGATATGCCAGGTGCAATTGAAAAAAGAAATGTTATATATGATGCATGAAAGATTCTGAATATAAACTGCAACAAAGAAATGGTAAAAAGAAAAATTCAGTTTATTGTACCTTGATTTCCTAATAACAAGATGGTTGCCTTTACAAACCCATTATATTGGCTTATTTCTAGAAGCATGAAAAAGTACTATCAGAAAAAGTAGGTCTTTTTGCTTTTTAGACAGTGAAAACTGGGAAGCACATCTGCTACTAACACCAGAGCCTTAGTAACCCACTTAAAAATAAATTTAAATCTCTAATCTTCTAAGAATTGCTGAAATCATGTGATACAGAAGGCAATCTTTATGGTACATGAGTTGTTAGGGAAAATGAAAAGAGTGTTTGGGTCATACTGCCACCTTGCTCAGCAGAGTTGGAGTTTTCTGAATCTAAGCACATCTAATAAAGGAAATAATTCTGCAATGTCTCAAGGTGTTATGAACCATATTCTTAGCATAGCTGTACCAAAAAAAAAAGTAGCAGAAGATAATAATGAGATTTCAGAAATTCTCCAAGTAAGACAGGAAATTATCATAAATGCTTGGATGTCCTAACAACACGCAGGAAATAGCTGACCTGGAGGTGCCTTGTAAGTAAATTCTGTCCAGTCACTCTCCTTAATTATGTCTTCTGTTTCTTTTGCAAAAAGTTGTGTCTTAACTTTAGCATTAAAACCAGAGTGTAATTGAAGATGTATTATCTTTTCCTTCTCCTGCAGTCTTTCCTAAGAGGAGGAAGAAGAAACTCCATGAAGGTAAACAGTTCTAAGTACTGAAAGGGAAATTATGCAAACTCATCTACTGAATAATACAATATGTTATTTTACTTTGCACTATGTGCAACCTCTGAAGAACTTACTTTCCTTTCCTTAGTGGTATTGAAGAACTTATAAATCAAAATATACTTCACAGTGTATTTCTTGGTTTCTTCTTTTGTCAGGTTATTGTTCCAGGACAAAATAACTCTTGAATCATCCTTGGTGGTCCACAGAGCATTATGCAGCCTAAGTGCATCTACAATTACAATGAAATTACACAGTTATAGGATCCTCCACTGTGTACACTAAGGAATTGTCTCTCATCAAGGTTTGCATGACCAGTAGCTCTACCAGGACCTCTGTTCTTGCATGGAGCATGAATTTCTGAGCTTTGCTGAATATGACTTTCAGCAATGGGAATCATGCTGCTCTTTGCAGCTCTCAAAATTAAATTATTCACTTTTGCCTGTCTTGGACACCTCCCCTACTGCAGGTCTCTGTTTCTCTCTGTGGGCCCTAGAAAGTGCCTTGACAAGTTCAGATTAGAGATCTGGGAAGGTTAGCATAGGATGAACTGTTAATAGTTTACTTACCCTTTATGTGTTCTTTTCCACTTGCCAGGATTGTGGAAAACAGTGCCTTATGTTGGAAAAGGCTTAATATCAGCAGGACACGAATGACTGTCACACGTGCCATAGCAAATGTTTTAGGCCACAGGTCTGAGGAAACTGAGACCCTTTAGTTCCAAGTTTGGTTGAAAAAGTAGTTAGAACATGCCCTTTTCATTTTGCACCTGTGAAATATTAGGAAAGGGTCACCTAGATGCTTAAAAGGTGTCTAAAATACAAAAGGTAAATATGAAATGACATCTCTTTGACAGAAATTGTTGACTGGTGCCTGCTGTTGCCAGGACATTTGTACTCAAGCCCACTCTTTGGCTGGGTGCCAGGGCCAGAGAGAACGTGTGCCATGGAGCACTGGTTCTGAGTGACAGCCCAGCTTTGATTGCAAGCCAGCAGCACAGTTTTGGCACCACTGACACTGCAAGTGTTTAGGCAGGACCCACCTGACAAAACCATGACCAGATTTAAGCCCAGTAGCTCTACTATTGTGTGTTATCTGGCCTCTTGTGACCATAGAGAGCTGTCATTTCTAGACTGTGACTTGTGCTACCTGGTTTGGGAGGATATGAACCATAAGAGATGAATCCTGCCATTTGAAAAAGCATCAGCAAGAGAATTTCAGGTGTTTGCTAAATTTGGAATACAGTGAGCAAACAGATTCAGACTGATCAAAGTTGGTTATAGCAAGACAGCATTGCTATTTCTCTGAAGGGTCTGATTCAGTGGTTGCTTTCATGTAAAACAACGTGTTCATATCCCTCCATGTTCAGAGACTTTCACTCACTGACTGATTTATCTTGGCTCTGATTGTTTTCACTTTTAAATTCTCAGACATCCTGTATCCAGGGATCAGCACCTGGAGCCATACCAAAAGGTTCACAATACACTGGCTAATAAGTGGCACTGGTCATGTAGAGGAAAATGTGGGAATGCTCAGCACATCAGAAAAATCTACAATGAGGTTTCCTGGAAAAAAATAAATAAATACACATACACTTAAAATTACATACATATACAGATTCATTTATGATGCCATTTTATCACAATGCAGTGAAAAAAAGGGCCCTTAAGGAATGCTGGCCTTATTTATGAGTGCTGTGAAAAAATCATAACAGAAAGCTGTAAGGCAGAGGTTTCCCCATGCTGTTCATTCTGGAGTGATCTCAGCTGCAGCACCAGCAGCAGCCACAGTGTGCAAGTCACAATATGCTCATGGCCAGCCAAAAAAAAAGAGTAAATTCTCCTGCTTGGTGTCCCCAGGTAAGAAGCCAATTCTAATTGTCTGGAGAGGAAAGGGGTGAGCTGTGCTATTAATTGTGCTCCTAGAACAGCATAGTGTGTGCAAGAGGAAAAAGTCAGGAAAAATATAAAATAAAACAAGGAAATTGTGATGGTTTACTATTCAACACATAGTGGCTCATTCCTCTTCATGGAATGAAGCAATCAAAAATGGTCCTAGGAACATAAAAGTACTTTATTTAAATTAGCAGAAAGGGAAAAATGAGGATGGAAAACACTAAGCAAGTTAGAATACCTGTGGCTAATATTAACATGATTTTTTTTGGAAAACACAAGTCAAAAGGGGATGTGGGACAGGAAAAGGAACAAAATAAATCTTACAGCAGTGACAACTTTTGGTGTTAGAAACAAAAATGGACATAATATAAATGAATTTACAGTTGGAGAGAGGACACACAGGGAAGACTTTAAAAGTAAGTCTGAACAAGCTTAGAGAAAAGCCAACCAACCTGAGCCAAAGAAAGGCATTTCAGGTGAGACCAGTGGTGTTTCCCCAAGGTGAGCTGCTCCTGGGAGTACCTTCAGTGCAGGACTGAGAGGCTCCTCTGCACTCAGAGTGCAGTGAGCACGGGCACCTTCTCCCACCAAGGCTGGGAGGCTGCACAGGGCGAGCAGGCTGCAAACAGGAGCAGGGAAATGCATGGGAAGCAGGTACTTGGAAAGCTACCAAGAAAACTATTAGAGGTGCATGCACAAGGTCACATCCCTGATTCAGCAGCTGTAGGTGCTGGGGGAATGCTTAGGGAATGGGCTGGAGGAGGTGGCCAGAGTTGGGGATTATTTGTGAGTAACATCTCCTGTTCTCACTGCTGCAGGCAGAACAGCAGAAGGACAGCTGGGCTGACCCCACAGGGTATTTCTAATGTTTATATACAATTAATTAGTCCACAAAAAACAGTAAATTGAAAGCACTGCAGCATAATTACACCCAAAGTGACCAGGAGGGAACAAAACCTGTCCATACATAAAAAGCTTTTGATTCACAGCTTGTCAAAGAACACATATGTTCATTTATGCCAGCATAGATGAGTTGAAAGACAGAACATTTCTTCTCAGACATATGCAGACAGGGCTTTGTGCTCCTCATCCTGTGTTACAAAGAGGTTTGAGTTAGCATAGGGTGCTGAAATTCAGTCCATGATGTGCAAAATAAGATTCATTGCCTGACAATTTTTTTTCTAATAAGACTCTCTGGCTCTTTTGTCTCTGAAAAAATACATTCTAGCCAAATATACTATTGCAGACAGTCCAGTTAATCTAGTGTGACAGAAATTATCTCAACAATCTAAATCATCAAAACAATAACAATAATGGAAAAAAAAACCCCAAAAAAACCAAAACAAACAAAAACTCCCAAATTCTTTCCAAGCCGTGTCCTGTCAAAAATGGGGCTTTATAAAACCCAAAAAATTACACATATTTTACCACTTCTTCTTTTTTTTTTTTTTTTTAATTTGTCCCATCTCTTTCACTTCTGAACTTAACTACAGCTAATACCTGTTGGTTGGTGCCCAGCACTGTCTGGTTTAAGTAGTGCATTGCTGGAGAAAGAGAAAATAGAACTGACAGGAGCTGCCAGCTCTGCACTGCAGCTGCAGAGGTTGTTTGTACAAAACCCACCTGGTGAATTTGGGAAGTAGACAGAGAAATAAAAATAAAAATAGCTAAAACAAGTTTCATAAAACTTAAGAGCTGTTAGTTCAAGTGGCAGAACACTAAACTATTTAATTTTAAATCTGCATTATACATGTGTTTGAATAAACTTACTTTTGAAAAGTTTCTGGGGCTGATTATTACATCCTCCTAAATGTAAAAGGCAATTTTTTAAGAAATAGTTTTTATATACATGTATTTTCTTTGAAAAATAAATAGTAAAATTGTCCAAAAAGACAATTTCAGGTGGTCTTGAAAATTATATTATGCCAAATTTGGAAAGTAAATTCAACCATTAAATGATTAAATCTTTTATTCATTGTTCTAATGCACAGTTTTAGATGAAGGGAATCACTGGGACTCTTTGTCTGATTAAAACTACCTAAAACTTAGCCTTAATTAAAGGTTGTCAGGTTTTCAACTCTCCCCACCCCATCCCATATTTAATAGTAAAAAATGTAGAAATTGATCAATGAATGATGAAATAAGCAATATAGATCAAATAAAGTTTAAATCTCTTGGTAGCTGAAGAGTCAAAAGAGAAGTACCATTTACATTCCTTTTTTCAAAACTTACCTTAATTTTAATGCTTGTTAAACCCTGGGTACCTATGCGTCATTTGGGTTGAGAAGTAGAACAGATCAGCACTGGAGAATGTCTTGGTTTAGGAACAAAGTGAGAGATTGACTCAGGACACTTCCCTTTTCACAAGGCACTCCCTCAGAAAAGCCCATTGCAAGGGCCACTTCCCACTGAGGGGCTGAAGCACACCTCTGAATAAAACAAACACTGCCTGGAACCTTCCCCAAGGTCTTTGGACCTCTAAGGAGACAAATCTCTGCATGACTAACTCAGAAGTTAGAGCTGTTTCTATTTTCCCCTTTTTGTATATGGAAGAGAAAGGTTTCAAAACTTTTTAAAGTATTTTAATAAGCTTTTATCTTTAAAAAAAAAGTCAGATTAAAGAAGAAATTTAATCATGCAGTTCAAGTGTGACCTGTGAAATTAAAATCCCAGAAATATCCTACCCTACTTGCCATTGTTCTGCTGGCTTTTAGTGGCTAATATGCATCTTTCAGTGTGCACCAAATTGAGAAAAAAAAAGTCACAGAACTAGTAAGGAAAAAGAATGAATAAATGTTGCATCTTGAACAGGTAGGATTGTCTGTCTAACTCTTCATGTCTGAAGGTTTGCCCAGCCTAGTCTCTGAAATTGTCCTTTTAACTGGCTTGCTTTATAAAGTTAATTTGCAGTTATCTCAAATGCAGTTGTGAGACACACTGACAACTTATGAATGTCATTCTTGGGGGACTTGGCTGACTTGATAATAAGTGGGCTTGAAATCAACAACTTGTTCACAAACACTGATATTTTGCATTCCATCTTTCCACGTTTAGCTGGATTTGGAGGGGCAATAATAAATAAAAAATTTGGGGGTTTTTTGGGGAGGATTTTTGGTTTTGTATTTTGGCTTGGAAGAGATATTACACATTGTTCACATTAAAAAGTTTGTTCACTAAGGATCTGATCCCAGATTTTGCTGCAAAAATGAACTTCAGGTGTCAAGACTGCATTTTTTATTGCCTTCCCAAAAACTGCCAAATTTGGACAAAATATTTTACAATCCCTTCTATAAAGGGCTGAGAGTTCAAGTAATATAGTTTTTATCATTTGCTAGCTGGTGTGATCCTTTCCAGAGCATGGAAATTACCTCTTCTTCCTTGTTTTTCCCTGTCTTTGGGTACTGGACATGTGTGTCCAGTAGAGAAATGCTGAAAAAGGAAGGATCCCATAAAACACCTTTGATGGTTGTTCAGTGAAGTGTTAGAAACCTGAAGATCTTCACTCTCATCCCAGGCAGAGTCTGTTACAGTTACATATGGAAATAGTTTTATTCTTTCAATACTGAAACATACATGTGTTGAAAATACATTTTTCAAAGAAAACACAAACAAATGAACAAAACAAAAAAAATCCAGCTATAGAAATGTTGTAGAGAAGATCAATGAAATGTTTTGGGTTGTTAATAGTAAAGTCTTAAAAACAGCTGCTTTGTCTTTTAGGTGCCTTTTTCTTTCAATAAAATATTTTTGACAGTGATTACTCTGACTTGTATCTAGATTTTCCTGATACATAGATTCAATAAATTAATCTTTATCTTAGATTAGAAAAGGATATACCTAGGTCCATGTAGTTTTGGGTTTTGTTTTTTTTTTTTGTTATAGCTAGATAGTACAATTCAAGGTAAGGCTAAACCAACTTTACCTCAAGTGTTTTAAGCCAATTACTTCCTTGTTCTGGTGTTAATCAGACATGATCTTATGGTGGGGATGTACAAAACCCACATTATTCTAATGATGAACTAAGATAAAGGAAGGTAAATGCTTCTGGAGAACTCTGACTATATTTAGAAGTATGTTTTATTTAAGTGAGAAGAGTGTGGCTTGGAATCTCAAATCCAATGGTAATAGTGGCAAATCTGACCAAAAGCCCAGTACAATTTTTAAATTTTTAAAATGTGTAAAACTTCATTTCCCTTCTGTCTACTGTTTATTAGAAAAGCATGCAAATTTTTTCCAGTAAAGGTGTGATTTGTACTTTGAATTAATGGTAGCACCTCAACAACTGCAGTATGTTTCTTCCTCTTCTCTCATACCATAACTCACTGCCATTACTGACTTCAGAGAAAAGAAGTTAATTACTTTGCACACATTTTTTGGAGCTCTCTTAAAATTTTAAAAAAATAAGATTTTTATTTATTTTTTCTTATCCTATGTTGTTAATTTATTCAGGAAAGCGGGAATGGTAGGAATTCAACACCTCTTTTTCCATCCTTAATAGACTCTCACACTGAGTTGTGTTACAGTTTCATTCCATCAAAGCCACACATTGGAACCACGTGTGGATTGGGGCTGATCAAAACAGCAAGTCATGTAATTAAAAATATCCATCAAGCCAGTGCACTCTGCAGTTACTTCAGCAGGGTTTAGGTGCCTGTGGAAAAGAAGGACTGCCCACACTCCATAAAGCCTGTGCTCTAAGCAGTGTTTTTAGCACTTGACAGCCCTTTCTGTCTCAGTCCTCTGAAACCTGTGTGGGGCCAGTGAAGTCCCATGCTTGGGACTAAAGGACAAGGTCTTTCCCTTCTCACAGTCTCTGCAGTCTAGCTTGTTCTGCCAACACAGCTAGTGTTTGCAATCACATGCTGGGGATATTTGGGGTGCTCTTGAGTTCCACCTCTGTTTACACCAAGGGAGGAAGAGGGGAAAAACTCATCTTTCGCTTTGTACTGAAGTGAAAATGAAGTTTCAGAAATTTGGGCTGTTAGTAACACATTTCACTGCAAAGGAGTAATGAGACAGGCTTAAAGGATAGCAAGGAGTGTCCTGAAAGTGATACGTGCTTGGTAACAGAAGGGAATTTTGAAATCACAGCTTTCTACTGCAGTGGCTAAATTTCCTCCATCTGGGTCTCTTAGTTCTGTTTTAAATCTGATCTCATGTTTCTGTTCCATATAACAGGGATGGCATTTGTCATGCAGCCCTTCTACTCTGCATCTGCAGTCTCAAAATGTAACATTTCTTTTGTCATGAATTATTTTGTAATACTTTTCAAACTATGTGTATGTACATGCACCAATGCGAGGCTTGAGAAGAGATCTCCTGGAGGAGACATCTCTTTGTTTTCTGGAAATTATCAGCTGCAACAAATAGCCAGCTGTTGACAGTGAAGGTCAGCCTTAGATAAGATGCCTCTGTTCCAGTTTCTCTCAAATCTTGCAGGCAGAGATTTATGAGAGAGCAATGTGCAGGTTTTGGGTTCACTGTAGGGAATTTCTTAGTTCATCTTTTGCATTGGGGTGAGAAAGAGTCCTATAAAGGAGTGCAATACTAGACAGCCACGTTTGGCCTTGGCTAATCAAGAGGAATCAGTAAAAGATTTCAATTGTAATAGTGCTGTAAGGGTTGTGAGTACGAAACCATTAGACTAGACCATTTAACACCTGCCTTAGGATATGCACTGCATTTAATGGGAGAGATGGGGGAGGGCATGAATACAGAAAATCAGAGCCCTAATCTTTCCTGAGTGAAGAACTGAGGCACAGAGAGATTATACAAGTTTTCAAATCACGCCAGATATATCTGAAATAGCTAATTGCTACTATTCTGTCATTTCCATTTTAAATTTAATTAACTACATAAAAAAACCCAGCACTGGTCAGAGGCTGATGTCTCATTATGCACACAAATTTCCTCTGGGGTGATGGTCAGACTACTGATGCATCACAATAGTTGTGACTACAAGCAGCCTAAGAGAATAAGGCTTGAAAGAATGATTTATCTTTTATCATTAGAACAATAGCTATGCATCCTGAATATTTCTAGGAAGAGATCCTTCTGTATTATTTCAAGGGGACTGGTGAAACATAGCCTAATACAGAGAAAATTCCTAGGCATTTTAGAACATATATATCATATATCATAAATCACCTGATTATTAATTTGTGCTACTATTCCTGATCAGATATTCAAGTGCTGACAGCAGAATAGTTAATTTCTGCTTCCTCTGTTAAGATAAAACCTTTAAAACCAAGCAAGTTTTAAAAAATTATAGATGCCAAGTAAGAAAAATTTTCTCCATTCTACTCCTTTCATGAATCGTTGTTAAATTATCTCCATGCTGCTTCTATGCAATTAATATATGAATGCTCTTCAGAATTATTCCTTCTATTTCCCTCCCCTGTTGGTATGCAGAAAATATTTTAGGTATTAAAAAAAAAAAAACTCCTTATGACATTTTTAAACTTCAGGTCTTAATTTTCCTAATAATGCCACCATCAAGAACTAGGATTGGCACTGGCAAAGTGTCTATTGATTTACAAGTAGTTACTAAAAATCTGCTTCCTGTCTTGATTTCTGATATTAAATAAAATGTCTTCTAGTGCTCCTATAGGGTGCTTGTGGCCTAACCAAATATGACAACATATATGATCAAATGGCATTCTCAGTGAAGACAAGTATGTCAATGTTCATTATAGAACTAAACATGGAGAAGAAAAAAATCTATCCACCTGCTATAGCCATCATTCTAGGAAAAATTTTCTTACCCTTGCAACATTCCTCCCTACCAAACTCTATCTGCCCAAGAGCACAACCGTGAAGAGCAGCATTTAACACTCAGCTGAAAGAAAACTGACTCTCAGCCAAACAGTCTGGTGATACAAAATTCATCAGAGACAGGCAGAGGGAAAATGTCCATCCATCTGCCAAGTGAAAGTAAGTAAAATGCTTGTTTGTGGAACAGCTTTTGCTCAGTTTCAAAACATGTCAGCTTCTTCCCAACTGAACCATCTAAGAAAATAATTCCTCTTGGTCACTTCACCCAGAGAGATATTCAGAAATTCGTTCTGTGTTAGAGAAAGATACATTTTTTAGGCACTCTGCTCATCAGTATTAATTATTGGTCAACACTGATAATTGCGCTTGTTAAAACTCTTTATTACTAACCTGCAGCTCATTAATACAGTTCTTCCATTGAGGTCTTGTGGTGTCTCAGCCTCTGCTCATCAAAGACCCCTTACTGCCTCGTGATCCACAGTCTTGCCTCAGACAGTGGAACACACTCTGCCCCATGGGTGGTGTCTCAGCATCCTCACCAAGTCTGAGCACTGAGCTTTGTGGGTTTTGGGTTTCCCCCATCCCAAATGGATCAAGACTGTGGCCATCACTTTGACCAGTGGGCATCAAGGATATTGAAATTGCAACAATCAAGTCTTGTTTTGGGGTCTTTCTTTGTTTCTTTGCCCTATACATTTTCTTAAGTGTTTTTTTATGTTTTTATATTACTATGAATAATAACTAAAACATGTACATACCTGCTTTCCATTGCAACCAAATTGTTCTAAAATAAACCCTGCATATTTATATTTATGTTTATATTTATATTTATATTTATGTTTATATTTATATTTATATTTATATCTATATTTATATTTATATTTATATCTAGATTTAGATCTATATTTATATCTATATTTATATTTATATTTATATCTAGATTTAGATCTAGATCTAGATCTAGATTTTTTTGTATAATTTTTATATTCCTCTATCAGTCAGTGTCACTTCTTGCTAATCTGCCTCCCCCAAAAAACCCTGACTTACCCTCATCTTCTGGGGCGGGTAGTAACAGCAATGAGAAAGCAATGAGTTGAAACAACTATATTCTCACCGAAAAGATTGACCTATCTACAGACAGTGTTTGTCATCAGGAAAAAAAAAATAGCCAGGAAATATTTTGATAAAGTCCTAAAATGTTACATAGTTAATAAATTGCTTTTATTCTAAATTTTAAAAAGATTTGTAATGAGAGCCATCTGAAATCTGCACCTGTGCTTCAAAATAACTTGAGAGTGCAGAGTGGAAGTTATTTTTCAGTATCCCAGTGGAGGGTACTTGATTTTTCTGACTAAAATATAATTTTTTGCTTGAGGATTGATAAAAAACAATGAAGGTGGAGGAGAAGCTGAGTTTAAATCTATCAGACAGAGGAAGGCTGCTCCAGCACAGAGAAATGAGGGAGGATTCCTGCCTCTGGAAACTTGAGAGAAGGGAGTGAATTGTGCTGGCATTTCAAAAAGGAATGTTGTTAGGACTTACCTTTGGCAGAGGTTCACAGCAGTTTCAGTCCATCCATGGTTTTCAGTGCCCCAGGAAGGACACATGCTTTTCTGATGGAGATGAGAGCATGCAGCCCTCTATGATGCTATTTCAACTGTGAAGCTTATATAATTCCCCATTTAGTGTTCTGGGGAGTCCCAGGGTGACATACTCTTCATTCTGAGATGATGATTTCTCAAAACTTTAGCTTCCACTATGGATCAAGCTTGCCTTAACATTTTCAAATCGTTTTCCGCATTCTGTCCAGTGTTAGTTCCCTTTTCCCACAGATCAGCTTACTCACCTCCCTGTGTGCAATCAGATCAGCTAACTGGTAAATCAGTCAGATCTCTGCCCTTTCAGTCACAGATGTTACTTTTTTTTCCCCCAGCCCTTAGCAGTGCACTTTATCATGCAAGTAGTACCCCCAGCTCTATTGACATCAGTTCACTTGTTTGCCCTGCTGATTCAGGATTGTCATGACTCTTTCAAACTGTTTCCTATGTTGGGCTGAATCACACCAATTTAGCCACTTCCACTTCATTTTTATCTGGCAAGTGTGTGTGGCTAAATGGTCATCTTCCTTTTAAACCATTGCTCCTTATTTTAACAAGGTTTTGTTTCTGAGGAATCACAGAATCATAGGATGGTTTGGGTTGGAAGGGACCTCAAAGATCATCTTGTTCCTCCCCCTGCCATGGACAGGGACACCTTCCCCTAGACCAGGTTGCTTCATGCTCCAACTGAACTGGCCTTGAACACTTCCAGGAGTGGTGAATCCACAACCTCTATGGACAACCTGTTCCAGTGATTCACCACTCTCTCAGGAAAGACTTTCTTCAAATATTAAAGAGGTGTTTTTCCCTCAGAGCCATCCCTTCTGCTGGGTGAAATACTAACATTGATTATCTCCCATTAGATCAGACCTGTGATTACATGGCTGAGTTTTGTACATGTCCTTTGAACAAAGGGATTAGCCAAATTAGGAAAAATTGTGGTCAACAGGTCAGTAAAGAAGGCTGCTAAAGCTCAAAAGGACATGTCAGTGTGGCAAAGATGGACTGCAGACAGGGATCTTTTCTTCTTCCTTTACAGCTAAAACCAGAGATGCTTTCATAGAGTGACTGCCCTCAGTATGGGTGAAAAGCATACTAAGAGCTATTCAATATTTAGGGTTTTAAGAGTACTGTATCTTTTCTAAAACTCTCATAAGAAAAATTACAACAAATTGAAAAATGTGGGGCAAATAGTTGTTAAAAAGACTTGAAAAAAAAGAATAGCAGAATTTTCTTGGATAATGTATCTCACAAGCTTCGACAATGAGTCAATGAATGAGGTACATGTAAGAATAAAATAGCTCAAATGCAAAACTTCACTACTAGAACGTGATAAACCCAAGTCTTCTACGAAATACAGAAAGGCAGAGGAAGCATGTAATTTGTTTGCTTCCTTAATATTTCTCACACAAAACTCAGAGTAGCCTAGACCTGAAGTGACTTTAGCACAATTCTCTCTGTGAGACAGTACAATACTAAGTGGGAAAGAAATGCAAGTACTTATGGACTGTAGAACCACAATTTCAGACTGATGCATATCATCTTTCTAGGAATAATCAGGTAAATGTCACTGTAACTTGAAAGGCAAAGGAATTCTGTAATAAAGAATTTTCAATCTTTTCTGTTAAGATACTTTTGTCTACACAAATCAAATTCAGCTATCATTATTTTCAACTAAAATAAATACACTCTGATAAAGCAGCACCCTCCTCCCCCTGTTCATTTTCACCCAGAAAGAATCCATTTCTGTTCACAGAGTTTAAAATTAGCATGGAATCTCATAACTGAATTATAGGTGAATACAATATGCAGTTTTAATCTATGCTTTAGAAATTAATCCCATCTTTGAAGTCCTGTTTAACACCCACTGTATGGAACTTTAATCCTGGAAAAAAATACTAAATATTAAAATAAAGTACTAAAATGAAATCTAGGACTAAGAACTAACAATATTTGTAGCTAAAAAACCTTTATTTAATCTGATCCAGAAGTTGGCTGGATAGAAACCTTCTAGCACAGTTTTGAGTATTAGAAAGCAGGCTACCTTATTGCAGTATGCTGGTCACCCTGAGGATATTTCCTCTACTCAAGTGTACTGAGCATCAGGTGAACAGAGATTGTACCATGCACACTGATACATATTCATTAGATATCCCCACCTCCTTGATTTTATTTTATGTAATCACACACCTTATGTTGTTCTTTGGGCTCTGTCTTAAATGCCCGGTGTCCTTTTAGGTGGCTGCTCCTCAATTCCCACATTTGAGTGAGCAAAATATCATTGCTTTGCATAACTTCTGCTTTGTCAGCCTTGCAGAGCTGAGCTGGCACCCTGCTTGCATTTTACATGATTTCTGTCTGCCTAAGTTACACCCTTTATCTATTTCCTCCAGGCTGTGTTTTTCTGTTTTACTGTCCTTGATAAGAGTAAGATGTTATTCTATTCTACTGAACTTATCAAGTGAGGAAAATGCTGTTCTTCCTCTCTGTACTTATCAAAACTATTTCCAATTTTCCACTTTTTAAACAATTTGCTGTACATCAAGAAAAAGCTTAAGGTGAAATGTTAACACCACAATGAATATCCACTTTGGCTGGAGACTGGATTTGGGTTTCAAATTACGGTAGACTCCAACTCCAGTGTGGATTATTGCCTGATAAAGTGCTCTGACAAATGAACCAGTTTGGTTCTGCAATGAATATATCAACTGTGTAGTTTCTTTTAAATTAATATTTCTGTCATTGCATGAATAAAAATGAGTCTACAATAAGTACCTTTACTTGGTGCAAAGTTTTCCTTCACAGTATAGCCTTGTGTAACCTGCAGATCTCTGTTCCTACCCTGACAGCTGCAAATATATTGAAGCAGATGTTTCTATATCTGGGTCACAGTCTGAAATACTAGCTCAGATGCATGAACTTAGGAGAGTGTTTACTGCAATCATATTTTATAAAATACCAAAATCTAAGAATGGTTTGGATTAGAAGAGATATTCAAACACTATCTAGTCCAACCCTGCATCCAACCTGATCTTGAACACTTCCAATGAGGGAACATCCACAGCTTCTCTGAGATTGGGAATTGCCACAACTCATGAGCAGGATTTTGTTAATTCCATTAAGTTTACATGAGCCCACTCCTCCAGGCTGTCAAGCCTCAAGCCTCCCTCTGGATGACATCCTCTCCCTCTAATGCAACAACTGCACCACTCAGCCTGGTGCCATCCACAAACTCACTGAAGGGTGCCCTTGATCCCACTGGCTGTGGCACTGCTGAAGAGGTAAAATAGTGCTCAACCAAGCATGGACCTTTGTGGGACACCACTTGTTACTGATTTCCACCAGGACATTGAGGCACTGACTCTGTCTTTGGATGGGCCCATCCAGCCATCTAACCATCCAGCTGTCAAACTGATGTCTCTCCAACCTAGAGGCCAGGCTGTTGAGGGGGACCATATCAGAGGACTTACAGAAGGGATTTACATAAGCATGATCTGAAACTGAGTTTGAAATGTGTGGGTAGAAATGTGTTCTAGAGTTTAATGCATGGAGTGACCCAAGGCTGCTACTTACAGAAAAATTTTCCTCCTGAAATTAGGGTGGTTTTTTTCAGTATTTGCAGGGTGGGAGAATCAAAGCAGAATAAAACAGACACAAACCGAAGAACAGACTGTCTAAATAAGGGATGACTGAGTGCCATAAAGAAGCAAAATTATGCCCTCAGAAATCTCCAGGTTGTCTTCATCTTGTGTGCAGGCAGTGCCTTGCTGCTTTCCAGGCTCAGTGAGTAATCAGCCTTGTTTCTGTTACTTGGGAAGATTCTCAAAGTGGCCACATGATGGTAGCCTAGGATCAGGTACAAACATGCTAAATCAAGACAGTAAAGGAAGTAAGGAGGAAAACTAATACTTGTAAACTAAAACAAATATCTGGATGCATCATTCCCACACAGTGAGGACCTGAGCTTTAATTCAGCTTTCAGGTATTGTAATATCCAGGACAGAACTGCTAAGTGTACCTACTGGATAGACCTGTACTGAGATGTGCGGTGTTTGGAGCTCTTTGGTCCTCTTATAGACAAATTCACATCTAGCAAACTTCTGCTTACACTTTCCTTCCTGTTTCTAGATACCTCACACAAAAGGTGACTGGTTTAAAATACATTAAACCAGAGAAAATAAATCAGAAATGAAGAAAATATTCCATTTTGATTATAACCTCTTCATTACTATAACTGCAATGTTCACTCCTGGCATTAGCTGTGAAGAAGACTAAATGCAAATTGTGGAATTCCTATGTTTTAAATTAAGGGCTGCAAAGCTATTAATATAAAAGTGGTACACTTATTCTGGTTTTAAAAAGAATACAGATTGACCCAAAAAGTCTGTGGTAAAATGTGCTGATCTTGAAAAGGATGCCTTTAGACTACTCTGGCATGCACCTTCCCTCCCTTTCATTGAGCAAATCAAATACAATCAAATCAAATCAAATCAGATCAGATCAGATCAGATCAAATCAAATCAATCATCCTTCAGACTGCATAACAGCTAAGGAGAACTTCATCATCAGGTTGCCTGGCTTGCTGAAGTCATCCATGTCTAGGTCAAACATTGCTATGAAACTCTATTGACAAGGCTGGGATGCCTGTGTAGTACCCCAAATCCACTGCAGAGGTGATCTTGGGTATAATCATGAAGTCTTACATTCCATACAATTAATTAAATTGCCTACACTGAAACTGATAGAATGTTGTTTCCTCTGTATAAATATTGAAGATTCCAACTTTTCCAATCTGTATGAAAAAAAATTATTAAGAAAAATTACTTGAAAATTAATTAAGACTTTTATTCCAGCTCAGCTTCCGGCAACCGAATTCACCGTAGCAGTTCCACCATCACCCAACTTCTCTAGTACTGGGACTCAGAGTTCCAAGAATAATTCTGTTCTGAGAACAGAACAGGGTCCAGTTTTAAGAATTACAGAAATTGAGTGGTTACAAAAGTCTCGGTATTATCACAGTCCTCCAGCAGACCTCTTTCAATTCCTCTACAGAGCAGCAATCAGAAGTCCTTACTTCTGCAGGTCCTGAAATGAAATGTCATAGCAGGGTACATGACAGTGTCTTGCTGTTTACTCTGTGAATAAAATTGAGGAATTGAGACCTAAAGAAGAGGAAATATCTCAAGAACCATCCCTTACCTATTCCTTCTCTGCCCACAAGAACAACAAGAACAAAGACTGATGGGAATGAAGATGCACAACACACAGACAAACAGAAGGAGGACAGAGTTTATATGATTTACCTCTCTTCCAGTGAGATAGAACACTAAACAACAGTACACTCCATGAATACTATAAATAATGAGAATTAAATGTTGTTGTCTACTTTAATGACTTCATTTTTCTGTTAAAAATATTTAAAGATGCAGAAGACGGGGTGGGGCTCTGTACTCAGACTGTACCATGGGGTACATGAAGAGGCAGGTTCTGTGCTTCTCAGTTCCAGAACACCAGTGACATAATGTGGCTTTGGTACACTCAGGCCATTTCATAAACACAGAAACTTTTCCTGATCTGTGCATTGAATTTACCCAGCGCAGAAAAAGGTGGACACAAAGCAGGAAGGCTGTCAAGACCAGAGACATGGTTTGTTACCCACCTAGAGGGAATGAAGCTGGCTAGTGCAGAGCTGGGAGCAGCTCTTCTGCAGGCCAGAGCAGTGGGCTGATACTCCTGTACCAGGCAGCATCCCTAAGCAATTAGCAGAAAGCAGTGGCATGGCTTGGAAAAATGACAGCTGACCTACACCCGAGCCAGAAGGAAGACTCCTGTTCATCTATCTTTCAGGTGGCACCCTGTACAAACATTTATATGAAAAATGTGTGACAGAAATGACTGAAAATTATGTGAATCAAACAATGAAGAGGGCATCCCTCTATTCTGACCTTTGTCCCAAGGCTGGGAGGGACCCTGCTGCTCCCCAGGGTTTCACGGAAGTAAGGATAAGGGAAATGAGGCAATGAAATCACATTGTCAAAACATGCAAAAATACACCAAGGCAAAGTCATAGTTTCTATTCTTCTTGTTCTCCATACTGTAAGCAGCACAGGGAAACAGGTTTTCAAGGAGAAGGTAGGTTTAATATTGTCTGGTTTTCTTTTCTCTTTTCTTTTCTGTTTCTCTTTTATTTTACCTCAAAGAATCTAAGCAAAGAAATACTGAGTTTTGTAATTTCTGCTAATTTTAATATTAAAATAACTGTGAGGTTTGGATAGACCCTACCTGATAGCAAATGCCTGCTTTCCTCTGATGAATGTCTTAGCCAATATTTTGACAGTGTATTTTTTCTACAATCTGAAAATAATTCTATAATTACATTTTAAAATTTGCAGTTTCCAGTGTTACTAGTCTCATCCACATAGCACTATTTGTTTGTTAAATTAAACCTTAATTACAGAATTGGAGGGCCTGTGTTACTGTCTCTTGAAAACACAGTCAAATTGGAAATGTTTGGATTTTAGGTCTTTGCATCCATACAGTAAAATCACTAAATGGAGTGAACTCTTTAAGAAGTATTGCATTTAGGCACCAGTAGAACGGAAATATGTCAGTATCTTTTCTCTTTCATGATTTTAATACTTTAGAAGATTTAATATACACAATTCCCTGAAAATTCTGCAAGAACTCAGGCATGACCTTTCCCTCATGGCACATCCAGCATGGAAGCAGTAATTCCATTTCATATTTTCCAACTGACAGTAACGTCTTTAAAAGTCTTTCAGGAGCAAAGCTGGGAAACAAATCTCAGAGGTCTAGTTTAATGTCCTATACTCAATGCAGACTTTCCCTTAACAAAAAAATAGCCATATTTATAGTCATTTATATATCAAATATTTATATATTTTTATTTATAGTCAAGTATAAGTTGTGGGTTTTTATTTTTTTAAGTTACAAACCTTTCTTTTCATTGGTTTTAAAAATCATCATGGGATCAAAATATGATAAAATAAATGGCTTTGTGTTACTCATAATCAGCAGGTTACTGGACAGTTTTTATTCTCATGTAATCACCTCTCCAATCAGCCTAGATGAGATTAGACACTGCAGCAGCATTTCAGCTTTTGAATTCCTGACATGACCATCCCCTGTGGGAGGGTGTTAGGGTTCATGCTTCTCTGAGAAATAACTTGTGCTGTAGCACAGAGTTTAGCAGTAGCCAATTTTCATAGAAACTTTATAAACTACAGTACAGAAAGGAAACAACATCACATAGAAATATTTTGGTTTTCTTAAAGATTTTCATCAATAATCTGCACAGGACCTATTTGAGATGTGGAAGGAAGTTTGAAACATCTCTGGGGAAAATAGTACTGCTCTACTGCAACTGTTTTTCTAAAGACAAGCAGCTCTGATACATGCACAGGTATAAGAATGAGGAGAAAAAGACATTTTAATAATAAATTTTCAGTTGAGAAAATAATAGTAGCAGTATTTTTTTTTTAGTAATTACATGTGAATTCCAGATGATGTAAGAAAGGAAAGGAATGAATCCTCTTGGATTTAGCTGGCAAAGGTGGATAGCTCAGAATTAGAGAGATTCCTCTGGGCTATATTTTTGGTGCATTGCAAAAAGCAAATATGGTGAAGCCTTCATTCATCTTGTCCCAGACTAGATTGAATAAACTGGTCTAAAGGAGCTGTTATTTTGTTTTTTCCCTAGACATTGTTAAGGCAGTATAGAATTACTGGTTCCCCTGTGATCACGTACACAGCTTTTTGGTAGGTTTAGGTAAGAAAAGCTCCACCTCACACCTAACAGCATCTTCAGATTGAAAGAGTAAAGTTATTTGCATATTTTAATTTTTTTTTTGTTTTAATATTTTTTATTTTCAATGTTCCAAATGGTTGCAGAGCCAAATTTTCTTTTCTCTGCTATTTTTCTGAAGCTACGGTGCCTGCATTGTTTCTGATGTCTGCCCAAGGGTTGGAGATAATCTAAGCTGAGAACATAGACATAAACAAACAAACAGATAAAAAACCCTCTAGGTGCTTGAAACAGTGATGGTTCTGCATTTGCATGCAATTATAATTGTCACATCTCAGTTAAATATCTTACCTCTTTCATGAAAAGAATTTCAATCATTTCAAATATATCTAAAGATAGTAAAATATGTGAAAAAGAGTTATTTGTATCTGAAAATAAAGCATGCTTCAGAGGATATTAACGTATTTGCATGTGTATTTTACTATCATGATCAAATAATACAGGAGACAGTTCAGAAGGATGAGTACAATGTAGAGAAACTAAAATGGTTTTTGCATCACAGTTCACAGAAAAGACTAATAAGAATATGGTCCTACCATTTTTTAAGGAAATAAACATATGCAAGTGACAAATATGGGAGTGGTTAAGCAAAAATATGCTAGAAAAATGTAGGTAGTCCTCAGTATAAACTGGAGGCAGAAAAATATCAGTGTCTCTTTGAAATAATGTGGGCTAAAAGTCTCATGAAGACTTAGCTCTATTCCAGGTGTTAATAAAAACAAAAAGGTAGTGCTGACAGTGCTGGATGAATAGAGTAGGCTCAAAACCAAACCTTACTGAAAGGGTAGTGGTGTTTATATACTTTGTTAGATTCTCTTTGTCATAACCACAGAAATATGAATAAATAAAAAATGGAAAAAAAATTCCTCAAAACCTTGGATAAAATGTCCAGTCAGCAACATGTATAGAGAGACTCATATCTATTCCCAGCATATGCCTGAATATTTCCTTTGTCATTGAGTACTCAACTGCTTGTTGGCCCTCACAGGTTTTGAACAGATTTAAAATCAGAATAACCCTTTTTCTTTAGATTTACAGCATTGAGGAAGCCATCTCTCTAAGACCCTTGAACAGCACCTGTGATCATACTTCAGACTGCGTCATTTACCCAGCAATTTCTTCATGGGAAGACAATTTCTCTATTCATTTTTTAAATGAGGGAGTGAAGTGCCCAGACTTGGATGGCCCAGGGTCTTAAAGTGAATCTGCAGCAGAGAACTGCTCCGAGCTCTCCATCACCTCATCAAGTACGGTAATGACCGAACTCTCAAAAGCAGTTTGGTAAATACTTAACTTACACATAAATGTAAACTTGACCATAAATTTGATACCTCTAGTGACTAAGTATTGGTCAGTTTTTATTACAGCTATGGAAATAGCTTAGGCAGCTCTTCTCTTAGTTGCTAGCCCACACTGTCAACTCAGATGAGCTTGTTCCACTTTTTCTGATGGAGGATAAAAAAGACCAACCAAAAAGAAAAAAACTGCTGAGAGGAGCATTAGTTGTAATGATCATGTGTTCAAAACCTCTCACTACAGGGCCCCACAAGAAGTGGCATTGGCACAGCCAGGGGGGCAGGATGGAATCGGGCAGGATCGATGAAGGATGGGGAAGGACAGGGCATGCTTAGGCCAACACTGCCATTGAAAGAAATGCTGCTGAACCAGGCTCTTGAAAAAGTTTCAAGATTTCTCTTGGAAGAGAGAAAGATTTCCAGAAATCCAGTAGTACTTTGACAACTTTTTCATATCTTTGAAAATTTCTCTTTATTTCCAAAGATGTAAGAATCAGATGTGGAGTTTTAGGGCTGACTAGAGAGGTAAATGCAAATGTTGTGTGTGTGGTGCTTAAACTCAATTGATAGTGATTGGGTTAGTCTTGGAAAACTGTGGCTTTCCAAGCTATCACTAACAGTGATAGCTGTTGAGGTACTCAATGTTCATCATTTCCTGTTGGAGATCTCACCTTTTGGTGGGGGAGAAACAAGGAATTCATTCAGATTGTGAGTTAACTTAAGCAAGCTATAAACTTCTGCTCCAGCTTTGTCTTGATTTTACATTAATTATATGGATATTCAGGCCTGTTTCTATCCCATTCAGTGCTAATAAGATTCCCCCTATCCTTGAATCCAAGGTACTGGATCCAAGGATAGCTAGTTTCAATTCCAAATTAAAAAAATACATCATTCTCTCTTTGAAATTGGAACACTTCTGCAGGGATGAGCTTCAGGAAACAGTCTCAGGGTTAGATTGTAACCAACCAGCTGTCACACAGAAGAAAGTGGACAGCTTTAAAATCTTATTTAAATTATTAGTGCTTTGTAACCAAGGGTCAGAGCACTTAATACAAGCACTGCAGAGAGAATTTTGCCACCCTGCTCATGCTTGCAGAATTTGCATTTCCATTGTAGACTGGGCCTCAGCTAAACAGGGCATCTGAACAAAGGACACCATGGTGATTGTCTCTGTTATTAACTTCCACTAAATCTCTATACTTGAGTTGATTAAAGACTCAGTTAAATCCCAGTCACATCTATGGCTTCTGGAATCATGACCGATAATCCTCATGGCTCAATAGAAATAACACCATTGACATCTTCAAGGACAAAACTACAAGACCAAAACTATGTACAGTGGGATTTGCCAAGCAGGTAGCTAAAAAATTGCTAAATGAGCTTGCAAAGATCTGTTTGTATTATTTGAGGAGCTATTCAATCTTTCTGCAGAATGGACATGGGGCATTCTTTCTGTGTTTGCAGGCATGAATGAGACAGCCATTGCAAATTTTACCTGTGTCATTTTTAATGTTTCCTTCATGAACTGCACCTGGCATGTGGGCAGGACTGCTACAGAAGATACCCAATATTTCCTGTACTGGAGGCCCTTGAGGTAAGTAGGTCTGCTTGAATACTGGGAATTTTGATTTGTGGTTGGACAGGTGACATTGTCAATGTTTTATTGATACAATATTTCATGTACAGGAATGAAGATGTCACAGAATGCCAAAATTACATCAAAGATACCTGTGGAAGGCACATAGGATGCCGATTTCAAAGTGTGACAATAGCAAATAACTATGCTTATTTCCTGGTAAATGGGTCCAGAGGTGGACAAAGCATTCAGTCATATGAGAAGAAGATAATGCTATACCAAATTGGTAAGCATTTTTTGTTTCCAGTTATATGTTAAAAGAATGAAGAATTCATCCCTGGGAAAATGCATACATTTAAAAAATATTTCTTCCCATAATAGCTTCGTGGTTTTTTTCACTTTTTCTCAGCCCTAAAGTATAAGAATGGACAGAAACTAATGAATACAGAAATAATCTGGAATCATAGGTCAGAAAATTTTGAACATTTCCATCAAATATTTATTCTCTGAGAGAGAGGTGTCATCTTTTAGAATTAATTAGCTAAGGATTCCTGAGGGGGACCATCTAGATGTTGGACTTATAATCTCGTAATGCTGTTCATCCACATAATGAAAAGAACCAGTTATGTTAATAAAAAAAATTCTGTTTAACTTGAATACAGTATTTAAAAAAAAAACAAACCCTTAAACCCAAGAAATAAAACTAAACCCGAAGAAATCATATGCTGAATTCAGTAAAATGTAATAAATGTCTTGTGTTTTTAATTTTCCTTACTGTTGCACCTGGTGCTCCAGGGTCCTTCTTCAAAATATGGGGACAATAAAGAAATTCTGCTAAAGTTGCATCTTTTTAGATCAGTTGCTTGAACATCTACCTATATTTTTAAAATGGCAGAGTGAAGAGAGTTATTATTAATCAATAGTATTTCTGGTTATATTATTGTAGAAAAGCTCACCCCTCCATTAAATGTCACAGTGGACTGTACAGAAGCTTCTCATAGATGTAGCATTTGGTGGCAACCACCTCGCACAAGTCATGTGAAAAAAAAGAGTTGTTTCAAATATGAAATTGTCATAGAAAACAAGGTAAGAAGAATGATGACATTTAACAGCATTTTGTTTGTTTCTATTTCCACACATACAACCCTGTTCTCATCCCCTCTTTTGAAAGTTTGAATGAATATGGAAAGTAATATTGCATCCATCAAAAATAAAGTTCAAAGTATTTGTGAGCTTATTTTGTTCCAACAGTGAAAAATTAAAAAAAAAAAACAAAAGGAGACATAACTTAGCTGAATTAAATGTTTAAGAATGCAAAAGATACACAGGGATAAAAAAAACAATGGAAAAAACATTGTCCAAGTTGATTTGTAAATTTTAGATACCTCATTTTAAGAATCAAAATGTAAACATTTTGTCAACCTCAGCCTTTTTTGTTTGTTTGTTTAGTGGTTTGATACTCAATTCTGCAAATTTAAATGGTGCAATATTTCAGAGCATCAGTGGAGACGAAAAACCACTTAGTGGAAAAACAGCCTAAATTTCACAGTTTAAATGCCTTCTTTAAAAGAAGGTATTTGAAATATTACACACTTTTTCTTTCTGAAAATCAAACATTCACGAGAGAAGACCCTTTATTGTAGAGTAACAAAAGAATAATCCTAAAAATTGAACTTTTTTTTTGTTGCTAGGCTGATGCTGAGAAAAACACCAAAACTGCATCTAAAACAGTAAGTCTGTATTAATCTAAGATTTATGCTATATTGAAATTTCTTTTGTGTCAGAGTGTCCTCCAACCAAATTGGTTTGGCTTCACACTACCTGTTTCAATTTACTACCCATGCTCATTATTCAAAAGTTTTCTAAATCTGAAGTTTTAAACTGTTTATAAAACTTGATACAAAAACACCTGCACATGTGGAGTTTGATATTACTTCACATAATCTTCCATTTTACATTCTTTTTTACTTCCTAACAGATTCATATATGTGTAAAAATATGGATCATGATTCTATGTAACACAAAAAATGTGGAGAACTTTTTATTTTTTAATACTCTCAGGAAAAGATTGAGATGTAAGAGGCCAGAAAATATTACCTCAAAGATTAGACCAATGTAAAGATGGCAGGAAAAAAAAAAATCTGTCTGTTGAACTCTACTTCGATTTTGAAAATATCCACTGTAACAAAGTGCCAGATCTTTAAAGATTTTTTTCCTGTAAGTCCCACTGTTAGAAGAGTCTAAGGAGCCAGGGAAACATACAGCAAATTTCACCTTTGTTTTACCCAATAATAAAAATGTTCAAATAAGAGGAACTAAGATAAACAATCTAACTTACTAAGGGATATTTTTCTAATTATTTCACTCTAATCTGTTCACAGAAAGATTATGTCAATGTAAAATATAAAATTTTATCATAATTGCTTAAAAATAATGCAAAAATTCTCATTCTACTTATTTTGCATTTAGGCAGCAATCATTGAAGATAACTCCTACCTCTATGAAAGCTTCAGCTCAGAAAAAATGTACAGCGCCAAAATCAGAGCAACAGATGCAGGCTTTTGTTTAGTCAGCTCAAACTGGGGAGAGTGGAGTACACCTGTGGAGTTTGGTAAGAATAAAAATCCCTTCCTTGACCTTGTTCAGTTGTTACCTGTCTGCCTTATTATTAGTTTGTGCTTACAGATGGAAACACATTGATAATTGCAGGTTAATTTGCTAGGACAGAGAGAGTGGAAGAATTGTCATGTCTCTTGCTATTAGGGGGTTCTCCAGTCACTCTTGGGAGACAGTGCTTCTTGCCCAGGGATAGTGAATGGAGCAGACCTTTTGGAAGTCTGTTGCCAGCTGTTTTACTTCTTCCATCTCTGCTCCTGACTTTATAATCTCCTTTTTCTTGCTGCTGCTCTCTGCCACCTTGGATATTTAAATACTCTGTAGGACTCAGTTCCTCAGGTTTCAAGTTCCTGTAGACACTCCATATGGTGTTCAGCCACTCTGTTCCTTTCCATGCTACAGGGCAATGAGGTGCTGAGCTAAAGTCATCCCTTCATACAGCATTTGACACCCTGATGCAAAGCAGATTGCACACAGCTGTGCAATTATTCATGTCCTGGGATGCTAACTAACACCTTGATGATTGCTTGATTTTCAGGAGCACAGCAACTTACATCTACTTCATCATATATGCTGGTTCTGATACCAAGCCTGGCAGCTGGACTGGCAATTCTCCTTTGCATGACAGTGTAAGTCTTACTTCTTGTGCGAAATTTTTATTCTATAGTTGAAATAACACTTCTTCCTCCAACAGAAAATTTCTGGCTTCTTTTTAAAGGAGACAAGGGAGGGAGAAAATCAACACTGAGCTATACTGGGAATAATCTGCTGGATGTTCCTCAAGTATCCTCCATGCTTCTGATTCACAACTTATCCACTTGATTAATATAATACAATGCTTTCTAATACTGGGCCAAGGCCTTATATCCATACCTCTTTCCCACCATCTGACCTTGCAATGTAGAGGGGTGGTACATTAAATTTTTTTCATGTTTTGACAACGTTTCCTTTTCACATACTTAAAAAAACACCTTTTTTTGAGACCTTATTAAGTCAGAAAATAAATTAGTGTCATCCAAATTCTGAACAAAATTATAACATTGTATCCAGCCTGTGTAATTTTTATCTACTTTTGAATTAGAAGAATACTATTTATGTCTTAGAGAAATAAAATAGTACCTCAGGAGCATTATTATATAGTATGTGTTCATGTGTTTGAAAACTAAGTCTTTTCTTCACCAAATCTTTTTTGTCACTGTAGAAGGGCTTATTTCAAAAAAACATCTGCTACAGTACCACGGCCAAGAGACCCATTCCGTCAGCCCTCTCCAATGGACTTCCAGGTATGCTCTCTTTCCATTTGCCTGAAATTTAAAAATTTAGTATCAAGGGTATGACCTAACTGTCAGAAATATGCACACAAGCAAGAATCAATTTTCTTTCTTTTTCTTATTCTTGGAATATGGACAGAGAAAGTCCACACACAAATAACTTGTCTGTTTTACCTTTTCCATTATGAAATAATTGGGGAAAATGCAGTTTCACCCTGCTGTCCCTATAAGCCATATGCTATCACTAAAATAGTGCTGAGCAGAAGTTTCTCAGCACAATAATAATGCAGAAGCAGGCAGGGAGAGAAGGGACAAAGAAATCTCCAGTAGTTTTGCCATGCTAGTATTTGGCAATGATGCTAAAGGGGGTAAAAGTTTCTAGGGTATGGTAAGCAGGAAACTAGAGCAGAATGTTGAGAGGTGCTAACTTATGTGGAACCCTGGAATGACTCATAAGAAGGAGCAAACAGAGACACTGCAGGAACTGTCCTTCTAGAGAGCATGTGGCAGTTTGCTGCAATTTGCAAAGTCTTTAGGCTGGCTGCAGGCACGTCTGGAAGACAAAATTTATCTGCAGAGATACACTGAATTACTGGCAAGCCCTTATAAATACTTTTATTTTTTCTTCCTTCACCATGTTAAATTTTTATGTTTTAAAAGATGATTTTTACAGCTTTTTCCTTGAAAAGCCTCTGTTCCTCTTTGGGAGCTGTATGGAGGGATCATCTAGACATATGTACCTTGGTCTTCCAGTTGACAGAGTCCTGCTACAGGTTTTATACAATAAATAACAAATTTTAATGACAGAAGATTCATAAATCATGACCTTGTGACTAATCTCATGCATGAAAAACTAACAAAATGTTATATTCTTCCTTTAATAGATAGAATATATGAATCTATTAAAAAAACAAGAAACTGAAGAAATAACAGATATTGAAGAAGTGACGGAATGCAAGTGAAATGAGCAACTTGTTTTTTTCTAGCATATAGACCTTATTGGCAAGAATTAAGAGGATTTTCATATTCTCTCACTCCTGGAAACAGGGAGAAGAGTGTCAGCTGTAAAGACAACTCCCCAAGATCTTATCTCTAAAAGCCTTCTTGTGTTTGGTTACATTTTCTATGAACAGTAAAGTTTGGACTATTTCTGGTTTTTATTATGATGAACACTGCAGTATTTCAGAAAAAAAAAAAAACAAAACAGTATTGCTTTGGAAGCTATTTTACTGTTTTTCAACAACATGCAAAAAATATATATAAGAACAAACAAATTTAAGGGGTTTATTCAGGATCTCCATTGGTTCAGTTTCTCAAAAAAGGTACAGCCATACTGAGATTGTTATCAGGAATGGAATTTGACATCTGTATGAAAGCTCACTGCATGAAGCCATATCAAACCTCTTAAGAAAGATTACTTGTTCATACAAAGTGAGTACTCTTAAAGAGCTCTGGATGCAATCTTCCCTTAAGTCTATTTGTTGCTTCCTGTTTTTCATCCCTTCCTGTCTGTGTTAGATGAAAAAATTACTTAATATATGATTGCTATCAGGTAGCAGATGTACATATGTATATGTACTGAGTGGGAAATGTTGGAAATTGAGCATTTGAACTCTCCAGCAGAAGCCTGCCACTCGCTAATTTTAAATGGTACAGGCCAGTTGTGTGTTTTTATACCACCTGGATGAAACAGAAGCATAACAGCCTGAATCCTCCAACTAATAAGGAGATATGAGAGAAAATCCTCAATTTTCAGGAAATTGAATATGAGTCAATCCTGCCCTGGCAGCCAGGAGGGCGAACCTTGTCCTGGGCTACATCAGACATGGCATCTCCAGCCAGGCAAGGGAGGGAATTGTCCTGCTCTGCTCTCCTCTGCGCCAGGGTGGCCTCACCTTGAGTGCTGGGGACAGTTTTGGGTGCCACAATATAATAAAGATATAAAGCCATTAGAGCGAGTCCAAAGAAGGGCTACAAAGATGGTGAAAGACCTTAAGGAGAAGCTGAGGCCATTTGGTCTGCTCAGCCTGGGGGAGACTGGGGGGAGACCTCATTGTAGTTACAATTTCCTTGTGAGGGAAAGCAGAAGGGCAGGCACTGATCTCTTCTCTCTGGTGAACAGTGACAGGACCCAGGGAATGGTCTGAAGCTGTACCAGGAGAGGCTTATGTTGGGTATCAGGAAAATGTTTCTCTCCCAGAAGGTGTTTGGGCACTGGAACAGCTCCCCAGGGCAGTGGTCACAGCACCAGCCTGACAGAGTTCAAGAAGCATTTGGACAACACTCAGGCACATGGTGTGACCCTTGGGGCTGTCCTGAGCAGGGCCAAGAGTTGAACCCAATTACTTTTGTGGGTCATTTCCAGCTCAGTGTATTCTATAATTCCATCGAGTCTCAAGATGGTTAAAGTCATCTCAAGAGGCTGAAATCCTATCACGGAAAATAAAGTCCTCTCAGTGATAAAATTCCACTAGACCAGGTTACTGTCAAGAGACCATCTTTGGAACTAAATTTTTCTATAGTTCTGTGTTTCTAAATGAGCTTTCAATAAAAGTTTATTTTTAATGTCTGTTTAAAACAGAACCAGAAAAAGATCCTTTTACTTGAGTTATAATTGCCAATAGATAAAAGCGCCTGCATTAAATGGGAAAACTAAAGCCTACACTCGTTGTAATCTAAGGACAACTAAACAGATACAGTCTACTGCATCCTCTCCATCTTTCTTCACACAGAGTTGATCATTGGTGCTTTCACTGCTTTCACTCTGAGACAGAAAAGTCATTACGAAAACTTGTTCACTACCAGCAAACCAAAAAGAAAACCATAAGCCATGGCCATGAAACAGTGGAGGTGGTAGTAGGTGTGGGACTAAGGTATTGCTTTCCCATCCCTGGGCAAAGACCCCAAAATCAGTGGGAAAGGATGGTCAGGCTTTAGAATCTTTTAACTAACTGCGTTGGATGCTCAAATAGGAAGAAGTCCTTTATTCTGGTCTCCTATGGCTGTTCCTCTGTTCTGTGCTAAAAACTAGAAAGTTCTTGATGCAAGGAAAAAATTAATGGTCTTGTCTACCATTTGTATTTTTGTGACATTTGCAAAAGCTGCAACACGCCAGTACAGCAAAACACCAGACAGACAGCTCTTGTGAACACTCCTGGTTTTGTTGAAGCAATAAATTATTCTTCAAGTTTTTCTGAGTTCTAAGAAACATTTGGTTTGATACTGTTTCTGCAATGACTTCACTTCCCGTAGAGCCAAAAGTCTGTAAATAGTCCTAGTGTCTCTGCCCACATTTTTCTTCTCTCCTTTATTCTTTCTCTTTTTTCTCTTTCTCTTCTTCTCATTTTGCTTCCAACTCCTGGGTGCTCTCAAGGCCACTCAAGTTGTCTGGTCTCTGAAAGATGACAGACTTTGGTAGCACTCTTAGTAGCACCCTCTTTGCTTGGGAATTTTTAAAATGTGTTTACTTTGTTTGCATTTTTGAAAACCTTAGGTAAGGAGTTTGCTTAAATATAGACAAGAAAAGAAATCCCCTGGGTAGGACAGTTCCCTTTTCTGCAAAAACACCACTGTCCTTCTGGGCTGTTTGGATTGTTCTGCTGCAGCAATTCCAGTTTAAAGACAAAGTAGCCAAGTCAAAACCTCAAACTCCACTCTTTCTCACTGTGTTTCAGAGATACAAAATCTGAGAAAGGACACAAAAACACCCTGCTTCCCTGCTGCCTTCTCTGCAGGCTCAAGAGATTTGCAGAGTGGGAGCATGGAAAAGCAGGCAAAGAAAATTCTCTGTTTCCCAGAGTCCCATTTGATTCTCCATTATATTTCTTATGGCTCTGATTTTATTACTTGGGTACTTGTCACTCCCCTTCTCACCACCACAAAGCTGAGTTCTTTCTTCCAAAGATGAGGACACAATAAACTGTGGGGTTTTACATTTTTTGTGATCAGAAGTCCTTTCTTCTGTCTTTACAGTACAGTCAGTGTTCAAAAAAATACATAGATGGTTGTGTATGGAATTCATTTAACCTGGAAGTACACTGAAACTTCTGAAAATGGTCTGCTTTTACTGCTGAATAACTATCAAGGGCTTTGTCTGATGATCACCAGGCAGGGCTTTGTCTTGATCATCACCTGATGTCCAAGCTTTCATTTGCTTTGTCTGTTGACATCTATAATGTGATCGGGGTAGGCATAGTGATTCTCACCAAAATGAGCTGCATATTTGACTAAATCTGCTTTTTTTGGTAGAATATCCATCTATACATACATGCTTGTCATTCCCACCCTTTGTCTCTTAGATATGCTCCAGAAAAACTTTGTCACATTTTTATTTTCTACTAACATACAAAGAGAGTGAATGTCCGTGAATTGGGGCTTACAGAGCCAACATTGCCTTAGGTCATTACCTCTCAAACCACAAAAGCCCAGGCAAGGCTCTCTTGACTCTCTCATGGCTCTTGATTCTGCGGATGACTGAAGTTCTGGATGCTCAAAGTGAGTTGTTTGTCTCCTCAGTCAACACCGAGTTATTAACAGATGTGATTAAATGCATGAACACAACCATAGAGGGCCACTTAATACATCAGTTCTTTTATCATGCCTTGCTCTATGTTTTTAGTACTGCTTGTGAGCAGAGGTGAGGCAGATTTTTTGGTGGTTTTTTTTTTTGTTTGTTTGGTTTTTTGTTGTTGTTGTTTTGGTTTCTTTTTGTGGTAGAAAATAATTTTGCAGTCAAAAAATTTCCAACATGATGAGTAGACTAGCTTCACTAGACCTGTTCACTTTATACTACATGAGCTGAGGAGAAGAAAGCATGTCAGATATCCTCTTTGTGGTGCTGGCTGGCCTCAGCAACAACTCAGTATAACTGATATTTGCAATCAACATGAGATAATGAACCCAGAAAATGACTGCCTGCTTCTATCTCATCAGTCAACAATCTCACACCTTAGCCAGAATCCAGAAAGAAGAAATACTCATGAGCCTGGGCATTTCTGGGTCTCTAGAAGGGAAGCTCTCTTTGTCTCTGGGGAAGACAGCAAAGAGCTACCTTTGGCTTCCTCTCTTGGACACAAGTATATCCTCCTAGTCATCTGTGAATAGCTGATACATAAGAACTACTGCTGATATGGTTAAATTATTCCATATGGCAATAAAGAAGCTGTAGGATCTGGATGACCTCTCCATTTTGATAAAGGCAATTTTATATATATATATATATATCTATATATATATATATAATATGCATATAATATAATGTAATGTAATGTAATGTAATATAATATAATATAATATAATGTAATGTAATGTAATATCATATAATATCATCTAATAATAGAATAATGTACTGTAATGTAATGTAATGTAATGTAATATAATCTACTATCCTACTCATATCATCTCATATAATCTAATATCATACTATATACTATAATCTCATCTCATATAATATACTATCATTAATATACTATCATCTAATATACATATCATATAATATAATCTACTATACTCTCATATACTATCATCTCATATCATATAATATAATTAATATACATTTTATATACTACAACGGCCATATACCAAGCCGAGAATTTGAAGTGTTAGAGACATCCATGGACTGTTCTCTTTCATACAAAGTTAAAAAGAGTTAAAAACTCCAGGCAGAAAGGATCTGTGTGTTTTTAAGAGGAAAATGGTGACATATCTTGATGTTTGAAAAGTGTCATATTTTCTAGCGATGCTTCAATTTCAGTGTGAAGAAATGAAATTACTTTACATGGATTTTATATCTCCATATTAAGCAAATTACATTGCCTTCTGTGAAATAAAGCTTTTCAGGGTTTAAAGGAGCTTTTGATGCTTTATACTGTTTATAATAACTCTCTTCTTTAGAAAATGCACAGCTGTGACCCAAAAAGGTAATAAATGCCCAAGAGGAGGGCCTGGAGTGGCTGTTTGTGGTTGGATGCTTACTACCTGCAATTTTTTTTCTGTTTTAGTGGCAGTTTGTAGTTTGGCTATTTTCACATCGCGAGAAATGAAATGAGGACAAACACACATCACACTTTCTTGTAGTGATATATCTCATCTGAAGATATCATATCCAAGATGTGAAATCCCCTTTTCCCATCTGCTTAAAGAACATTTACAGTTTACATTGTCATTTCCCTGGGAACCCCCACAAACCTGATTATCCCTGCCTAGTCCCTGGAGCTTCTCCCACCATGCCCAGAGCCCAGGACCCCACATCAGCCCCTGTATCCAGCAGCCCCTGCCCAGTGGTACCACAGCAGGGCCATTCTCCAGGTTCCCACAGCCCTGCCCTGCCTGGACATGGCCCCTGCCAAGCTGGGCCCATCCTCAAGCCCATGGCCCGTCCCAGTCCCCCAGGACATGCCTGAGGTCAGGACTGGGGCTGCCCTGGGCCCACAGCTGCCCTGATCTGGGCTGGAGGTGGGGTGGGCTGGCCTCATCCTGATGCCCTCCATGGAGAATCCCCATCTTCCATCCCCCAGAGATGGTTTGCAGGGACAGATGCTTTGTACTTCTCAGTATTGTTTAGAGCTAGAGAGAAATACCTGTAAAAGTAAATTTTAGCACTTTCTGGGTTCCCAAACACCACCATACTCTGGTGCATCAAAAGGGGAAATTTAACCAGCTAACTTCTTGTTTACGTTTTAAGAAATCCTGAGTTGTGCAATTACAAAATTTGCTATGAATCAGGGGGGAAGTGATGAATATTTATTTTGCAACACTTCCTTTGCAAAGATGGTTCCCCAAAACACAAGCAGCAAGGGCGACAGCCCTATTTATAGTTATACAGCCTTTTAAAATATAGTCTTTCCATCTTCTCTGAACCTGAAGATTATAATAGAGAGATAAACGAGGTAAAGACATTTTGAAATAAAAGGTAGGTCCGTCTTTTTCTTTCCAATTGTTTTGTTTGCTGAGGTATTTACTGAGTCTCTAGGAAATCCAAGACAAAATCTAAAAAGCTGTCAGAGGAGTATATGGAACTAAGTTAAATGAAGGTTTTTTTCAAATAAAGTACCTGTGGCATGCTAAGAAAGATCCTAGACACAATTTTGATTTTTTCCTGGGTTTGATACTGACTTTTTAGAAGTGAGAGACTGTTTCTCAGTCATGGAATCATATTCACAGAATGATTTGGGTTGGAGACGACCTTGAAGATCTCTTAGTTTCACCTCCTTCAGGGACGTGTTCCAGGACATCTGGTTGCTCAATGCCCCAACAAACCCATCCTCGAATACTTCCGAGGATGGTGCATCCAAGCTTCTCTGGCAACCTGTTCCATTGCCTCACTGCCCTCACAGTAAAGGTTTTCTTCCTTCTATCTCATCTACATCCTTGAAAGCACATGAACTAACAGCCTCAGCAAACTTACCACATTCAGCACTGGGTAACTTGAGTTGATGGACAATACTGTGACCTATTTTGATATTTTCTACTTGCAGCTGTTTACCCACTTGCCTGACATCTATTCACCCTTAACTTTGTATATAGCGGATAGAAAAACAATATTTAGACCTTAAAATAGCAGCCATCCAGTGCATGTCCATAGTGCTTATGCAGTTCTCCTGAGATCACCGGCTCATTTTTCCACACACGTTGGTTTTTGCAGCTATAATCACATCTTTGGGGGATTTATCCCTAAAAAATTCTTCATTTAATCTATCAGGGCAAATATCTTTCAGTGTTAGAAAACAAAATGAAATAAGTAATTCCTTTCAAACCAAGTCATTCCATTCAAACCAAGCAATAACCAGCTGGAGTCTAACATAGCTAAGTGTGTGCCATGATCCTCCAGCTTGGAGGAGTCACATGATTTTTCCTCATCATGGATATTCCCGTGTTTGCAGGCATGAAGGGGTCGGCCATTGAAAACTTCTCCTGTGTGATTTATAACATCTTCCTCATGAACTGCACTTGGCAGGCAGGAAGGGATGCTCCAGCAGACACACAGTATTTTCTCTACTGGCAGAATTCAAGGTAAGTAGGTCTGCTTGAGACAGGGAAGCCTGAATTCTCATTCAACACATCACAGTGCCCATGTTTAACTAAAATACTTTGCTGTATACAGAGATGAAGAGGAGATGGAATGTCAGCTTTACATTAAAGATGAAAATTGCAGAAATGTGGGATGTATCTTCCAAAATGTGAGCATAGGGATGGAAAAAGCTTACTTCCTGGTGAATGGGTCTAGCAAAGACTCCCTGATCCAATTCTATGATGAGTACATTGACCTGTATAAAATTGGTAAGTCAATACTTTATTTTAGCTTTATTTTAATTATTGTATGAAAATAGTAGGGCATTTATCCCTGAGAAGGAACCATGTACCCTGTCTCACCTAGAGTTCAGAGTGAGAGACTGTGGCTTTCTCAAGAAAACCTATTCCTCAGGCAAAAGACAAAGAGGAGAATTAAACAGGAAAGCTCACAGCTGTATTGTGTCTCAGGTCCTTTAGTAATCCACCCTTATGAATTTTAGGTTTTTCTCAAGCAAGGTCCACAAGACTTTGAAACCTGTACTTTCCCTTGCTGCTCTTTCAGTGATGGCCAAACACCACCCAACAGAAGAGAGAGGAGACTTTTTAGAAGTTTATCTGAGCACTAATTTCTGCTTTTCTTTGCCAGAGGGGATGACATACAGAACACTGTAGCCTGGAGTAAATGAATTAAGACATGTACAACATCCCTTAGGCACGTGGGGCTGTACTTGAAAGCATCCTGTGCACTCACTGTTTCTGCTGCAAAGTCTCACTGGAAATGTCACACTGGTTCTGGTATTGTGCTAAAAGATTGAACAGAAAAGTTTTGCTCTTTAAGAAAAAACTGAGCTGTAATGTCACTCGTGGCAGATAAAACAGGATTGCTCTTTGACCAAGTAGCCCATCACAAACAGGTCAGGCCTGTCCCTAAAGACTGACGGAAAGGAGTATTCTAGCTCATACTAAACCTTCTTCCATTTTGTCACCCTTTCTGCCATGAGTGACTGTCTTTTGCTGCTCCAATAATCAAGTCATTGGCAATGATCAAAATATAAAGGTCCTGATATTTTTTCCTACATCTGTGAAGTGAGGGCAATACATGAAGAAATTGGCTAGACTACTAAAAATGGAGAGTCTTTCTAAAATTTTGTATGTCTATTTCTTTTGGAAGGAGGGAATAAACTGCAAAGTTCACAACAGATTGAAGGCAAAACCTTCAGGTCACAGAAGCATCATGAGGAGGCTTAGAGAAAAAAGATCTTTGAATTTCTTAAATTAGGGATAGCAGCCGCTAGTTCGTTCACAGTAATAAACATTCTCTTAAAAAGAAAACAGTATTTATATGACAGACCTTACTCCTCTAGAAAAATAAATGGAGGGTATTGTTTCTCTGTAGCTCCTATATCGTTTTTCCTGTCATAGTCCATTTTCTTTTTTTCTGTGATCCTGTGTAGATGATTTAGAAAACATTGGTCTTTATTTCTAATAGGTTCTAAGAAAAATAGATAAACCAATATCTTTGTTCATAGAGGTGTTACTTGCAATTTCACTCTCTTTCATCAAATAAAAAAGAGATCAAATTATTTTAATTATTTGAATTCTTGGTTATGTCATTTCAGAAAAGCTCATGCCTCCATCAAATATCACAGTCAACTGTGATGAAATTAAAAGTGATTGCATAATTCAATGGCAACGACCCCAAATAAGTCATTCTAGCAAGGACATGTGCTTTAAATATGAAATTAACGTAAAGTATAAGGTAAGAATATCTTCACTTACATTTAACATTAATTAGTGTATTTGCATTTACCAATACACATGAGTGAAAAGTAAATAAGTCTCTCTTCTGTGATGTAGCCTTCCCCATACATAGCACCCCATTCCTTTTGACTGCACTTTTCAGGTCCATACCAAATCCTGCACTTCCATACTGCCCCATTGTTATTTTCTTTTAATCCCTGCCTCCTTGAGTAATACACTGCTGGAGATACACTGGATGTCTAGGACAGTCCCAGAGGAGAAGCATGGTTAATCAAGATTCAAACACATCACAGCTTTGTTTGTGACAGCACTTAGAAAAAGGCTCTTCTTTCGCTAAAACTTGTTGGAGTTGCCCTGGATTGGAGTATTTCCAATGGAAACTGGATCTCTGTGGAAGGCCAGATCTGGGCTTTAAAGAGTGAAAAGGGAAATGTGCATTCACACAACAATTTTGAGTTAATAGAAATGAATGAAATATCTCTATGTATAAAATACAAATAGCTTACCCAGATATAAGCATCACACCTGTTGCTCCAAAAGTTGAAGATTTAGAATGATAAAGGAAAATAAATGTGAGAGAAAGCAGAAAGGTCTGATTAAGGACAGGTTAGTGAGGGGGTGACCTTGGCTTTGCGAGTCTTTTGGCAGCAGCAGGGGAGCAATGAGGTTGCTGTGCTCCCCTGCGAGGGTAGGGGTAACCACGGCGGCAGAGCTGCACCGAAAGGCCACGGGGTGGCAGAGAGAGACTGCAAAGGAAAAATCTTCCTGAGCTACCCCCAGATTGGGCCTCCTACTTAGTGGCTGATTGAAGGTATTCTGGAATTTGGAATTTCTTAGTCTGGGCTGGGTTTACTATTTCAAAGTCGAGTCTTTTTGCACGCCCAGCTAACTGCAGTGAAACAGCTTTACTTCTCTGAATCACTCGGCTGTTGTAACAGGGAAATGTTATCGAAAACTCTGTCTGACATTGGAATAAAATCTATTGCAGTAAAGCAATACATGCTTTCTAATATCTTTTAATATATGTAATATGCATTTTATAAAGAATACTCAATTCATACTTTGTCTGAATTTTCTAGCTATTTTTCATCATCATTAGCAGTTTTCACCCAGCTAATTATGTCAAAGTACAGCAATTATTCCAGCAATTGAGCAGTGTAGGCTCCTCTGACTCTTATCAGATGCAGCTATAATCATATCTTTGGAAGACTTACTCACAAAAAATATGTTCTGCCAAATTTATTGTTTTATCACTGACAACTCTGCTGATCTGTCCCCTGATGCCTACACACAAATTCTCTTACTGGTTCATTATTTATCCCAAGACAGAGCTCTGTGCATACAAGGAACTCCTTTATACACAGCAGAAGGCCCAGTTGCCCAAACCTGTTTGCAAGGATACAATCACCCTCCTTGGAGAGATGTATCCCATTCCTGCCCAGTAGCCCCTCCTTCTCAAAAAGGATCCCAAGGTCATAGAGGACAAAGCCCAGCCTGTGACAGCAGTTATTTAGCCAGGTCTTGACCTGCTGGATGACTGCAAATTCTGCTCAAGTCTTTCCCTCTCACTGGAAGGCCTGAGGAGGTACCATCTGGACTTTCTGCCCTTCACCATCCCCCATAGTGCTCTGTAATCACCCTTGAAAACTTTCAGGTTACCCCTGCACCAATAAAGAAGAACAAGGGGTTCATTGGCCAAATATTTATCCTAGATTGGTCCCTGTGCATAGTTTATCTTGAGTGCAGATCCTAGAAGGCATCCTGGACAGCATCTTGCTTTATGCAATCTTAGAATGGTTTGGGTTGGAAGTGACCTCAAAGACCATCTAATTCAATCCCCCTGCCATGGCAGGGACACCTTTCACTAGACCAAGTTACTCAGAGCCCCATTCACCCTGGCCTTGAGCTCTTCCACATCTTCAGGGACATCCACAGCTTCTCTGGACAGTCTGTCCCAGTGCCTCACCACCAGCACAGTAAAGAATTTCTGCCTAATATTTCATCTAAACCTACCCTCCTTCATCTTAAGGCCACCCCCATGTGCTATCAGTACATACCCTTGGGAAAAATCCCTCTTCAGCCTTCCTGTGGGACCCTTTAGGTGCTGGAAGCTCTCCCCAGAGCCTTTTCTTCTCCAGGCTGAACAACCTCATGTCCAGATGCCACATGAGCAGGCGTGGTATTATTTGAAAAAATAAGTCTGGATTGATTGAGTTTTGTTCTAAAATGGTGCATTGCAAAATAATTACAAAAATACCTAACTAGTTGTCTAATGGAGAGGATATAGTCTGCAGCCATTAGTTGTGTGTGGTCAGTACATTATGTGGTAGTTATTATGGTTATTCAACTAAAATTAGTAAATTTTATTCTATCTATCAAAAATGTAGTGGAGGACAACCTAAAATATCTGTGATTCCATGCCAATCCCAAATTTCTTCATCTAAAAGAAAACAAAATAATATTCACATAGTAATTGCAATTGCATACAGTGACATTTATTGTAGCATTAAAACACTGGGTGTAAAAGAAAAGGTCTATTTCACAGATTATTTCTTTTTTTTTCCCTGGTGTCTGTAAGAATAAACTTATAGTTTTCATTTAGGTCTGGTTTGCTTTGTGTTTCAATCTGAAATAAAATTTATATCTCAACTGTGATGAAAAGGAGAACAAATATCTTTCAGTAGCAGAATTAATTACTATGGAAACTTGGCATTGTAGATGAATTAGATATTAGATATTAGATGTTAGACAAATCACAAGTTTTAGAATGCAGAAAAATGGAACAGGAGATAAAAATTAATTATTACTGAAACATAAACCAAGCAATGATAAAAATAAAGTTAGTTGCTTTTCTTTTTCTTTCAATTTACAGGATAATCCTAAAGGAAAACCCATATATACTTCCATACAAGTGAGTCTGTTTGTTTATTCATCACCAATACATGTTCATTTCATTGTCAACTGTGAAAAGTAAATAGTATGGAAATACCTTTAAATCAGTGTGTGCTCAGTGTTCTATGCTTTATGGGAACCTTATTTATAGATTTCATGAGTACATCAAACTGCTGAATCATCATGGCATATTTACTTATGTAATTTACTATACATTCTGGGGCAGAACTTTATTACTGTGTCAAAAACATTTATTTTTTGTAATTATTTTGAAAATAAAATTATTATAAATTACATTTATTTTCTGTAATTATTTTGAAAAAGCTCCCATTTTTCATTACATTGTCCACTCTCTTCAAATATTTGGAAGAGATTTTGAAGTTATGCATCACTGGCTACAGAGAAAAGATAAAATATCTGCTAGGAATTCAATTTTGTTTATGAAAAACATAGACCACAAAAGTCCTTTTGGGATGGAAGCTGTCATCCGGGTATGCTGCACCTCTTTTTAATCACTGCAGCTTGCACATCCCACCTCTATGCAAAAGCCACCAAGAGCAAGAATATTATTACATTAAATTCTGGTAACACTGAGTATTGCAGTCATCTACTTATTTTACAGGTTTGGCTGGAAAGTTATGCTTTTTCTGAAAACTCATAGTGCAGAGCTGGGAAAGGTGCATAGACACCTTATTCCTCAAATCAGTGTTCTAGCAGTACATGAATGAGATGGTTAAAGAGGATTTTCTACTTCTCTATGTGCTTAGGGAAGCTATCAATAAATCAGACCATATCATAAGAAATCACAGGTTATACTTTTACAGTGTAAAAGATTAAATGCTTCTAAATGTAAAAAGTTACATGAGTGTCAGGTTATTTTTGAGATACATATTTGTGTATATATTCTATAAATATTTTTTTTTCTCTGTAAGAGCAGTCTTCTTTAATAAGTGATGCTTTCATAGCCTCTTTAAAGTTTCACTGGTAAATGGCACGTGCATATTGTCAACACAGGCATGGAACAAAGAAAAGCAACTCAGTTTTTTGGGTGTTTTTTTAGGAAGGGGAAAATAGTAACATATTTCTAAGATCAAATACAAGAAAGAAGTACATCTTGAAAATGAGAGCAGCTGGCAGTGCCTGCTTTGTGAACCCAGCCTGGGGGGAATGGAGTGCGCCTGTTGAGTTTGGTAAGAACAAATCCATGCCCTGGGCTACTCTTCCCCCAGGGATGTCCTGTCTACATCACACATTGTCACACACCTATGGACACACACACATGTAAAAAGGATTAGCAAACGTTTTGTTTCACAGTACACTACAGAGAAGAGTGGGAAGAGACTTAAATGATTTTTAACACTCTAACACTGGAAATAACATTAAAAATTAATTACATCTTTGCAGCTGTAGTGAGCTCCTGCTTACTCCAGGGGCTGGACAAATAGGATCATATTTAATTCTTCCCATCAGACATTTCTGCTAAAGTGAAAAAAGACAGAATTCATTTTTATCCCAAGTGAAACCTTTCAGAGTGACATTCACCACAGTCAGTCACCACAGCAGATGTTTGACACAGCATGAAGTTCAACAAGACCGAGTTCGAGGTGCTGCACGTGGGTCAGGGCAGCTGCTGGTATCAACACAGTCTGGGAGATGAAGGAATTGACAGAAGCTGTGCTGAGAAGGACTTGGGGTGTTGGTGGATGAGAGGCTGGACATGACCCAGCCATGAGCACTCACAGCCCAGAAAGCCAAACGCGTCCTGGGCTGCATCCAGAGCAGCGTGGGCAGCAGGGCCAGGGAGGGGATTCTGCCCCTCTGCTCTGCTCTGGTGAGAGCCCACCTGCAGTGCTGCATCAGCTCTGGGGTCCCAGCACAGGGAGGACATGGACCTTTTGGAGCAAGTCCAGAGGAGGGCCACCAGAAGGATCAGAGGGCTGGAGCACCTCTCATAGTCTGAGAAAGTTTGGTTTCCTCCACCTGGAAAAGAGGAGGCTCCAGGGACATCCTCTTACACTTATCCAGTATCTAAAGTGGATACAAGAGAGCTGGAGAGGGACTTTGTGCCAGGACATGTAGTTGTATTCAAGGGGGAATGGCTTTAAACTGAAAGAGTGTAGATTTAGGTTAGATTTTAGGAAGAAATTCTTCACCATGAGAGTGATGAGGCACTGGCACAGGTTACCCAGAAAGGTTGTGGATGCCTCATCCCTAAAAGTGTTCAGAGCCAGGCTGGGGCTCTAAGCAATCTGCTCTGCATCCCTGCCTGTATCAGAGTGGTTGGAATTAGGTGATCTCTAAAAGTCACTTCCAACCCAAACTATTCTGTGTTCTGTAATTCAATGATCTATTCCTCATATGATGACTTCTACTACTAGAACTAATAATATATATATATATAATATATTGTATATAACATATAAATATATACTTTTATTTCTATAAAATAATATATCATTAATTTACTATAAATTTCTATATTCAATATTTATAATATATAATAATAATAAAAATAATAATGACAATAATAATTGATGACTGTTTCTCTTTCAGGAAATGAGGAACTTGTATCTTCTTCAGTATGGATTTTACTTGGGGTAGCAGTTGCAACACCCTTAATGGCAATCATCACAATTTTTTTCTGCAAAAGGTAAATTCAATTTATGCATTTATTTTATTTTCTCTGTTTGTGTGTAACACCTAAAGTTTTTAAACTAATATGGTGGAGGTGTCTCTGTAGGATAGGTAAAATAAACCCCATAAGTGAAACAGAAACAGAAAGAAAAAGTATATTCTCCTGTATGATGCACTTTGCATAGAAATGTACAGAGAAGGTACAGCCCTCTCAACTTGTCAAAACTTTTACCCCCACTTTTCACTGTTTGTAGTGACATAGCAGGACAAATTTCTTTCTCTGTCAAAGAAGGAAATTTACTACTAGCAAATCTTCAATAAAAAATTAGTCTATTACCTTCTAAATGATTCATGTTTTCCTGATATATGGTCAGTCTGTATTGAGATTATGTGTATTTTTCAGTTTACTTCTAAGAGTGAAGAGGAAGATAAGAGCTGGTTCAAGGGTGCAATGGTGTTGTCACATTATGGCTATTCAATTTTAGTTTTGTATTCAATACGTTGTGATTTCCAGGACTGGCTTTTGGAAGGCTGCATTTCCAAAGATCCCAGGGCCAAAACCTGCTTTTTTTACACTGGCTGATACAAATCCAGAGGTATGTTCTCTTTCTGTTTTTAAAATAAATGTGTGAAATACATACAAGACTCTACTGGCTGAATTTTTAAATGATAAGAAATTCATTACAGAGGATCACTCTTCTCTTTGCCATATTCTGAAGAAAAATAAAAGAAAATCAACAGGAGAGTTTTTAAGGGAAGTCAAATGCAGAGCTCTTCCAGAACCATGGGGTTTCTCCCATTCCAGTCTCACAGGGGCCCAGGCTGATGTGCCCCTTGGTAGATCCAGGCAGCAGGAAGGGCTGTTCACTTTCCCAACACAAGGACGTAGACAATGACACAACAGGGCACAGTGAGGCAGCCAGAAACAAAACCAGCACAGCTGCCTCTACAGCCCCTCACCAGCACCAGCAGCACCCTCTCAAACAGGGTCCTGGACATCAGAGGCCTCCTGCTACTCCCCAGCTGAGCAAGGCTGAATTTGCCAGTGAGATTAGCACATCTCCTCATTCTCTTCATCTACAACTGATGCATAAATTTAAAAAATGTATAAAATTTAAATAAACAAACAAACAACTAAATTAATAAATAAAATGTAACGCCACATACAGCCACCATAAAATTCCTCACACCTGATCCCAGTGTCTGAACCATGTGTCACCCCATGTCCCACCCTCCAAGCTGTCCCCTTGAATCTTTCCAGGTGTACACCTCACCTACTTACCCACTAGCAAGTTACACATGCAGGAAAGAAAAGAAGGTGACACAGAAAACAGTTCAAAATAGGGTTTTGTAAGGAAGCAGAACAGACTGTGGTGGTTACACACAGCAAAAACAGGTGAAATACTCTCAGAATTGTGCATAGGTAGAGACAAATATAACATTATGTATAAAACTGATGGAAGTTTTTATTTTCCTTTCAGCTGATGGAGAGCAAAATACAGTCAATAACATCTGAAAATGAAGAGATAGTGTTAGTTGCTGACATCATGAGATAACCAAGAAAAATGGAGGAGTCTGAAAGTGCATTTCATAGTCAGCTGTATATCCCTGTGGAAAGTCTGGCATTTCTTTACTTTCTTCTTTTTCTTGCATAAAAGAGTGATGCAGCCAAGAGAGAATGATACCTCATATGCAATCTTTTTAAATCCTATTGTGTTTGCTTTTAATTTTGGCTAATTTTACCTCTTTGGTTAAGTTGTCCTTATTGGATATCTTCTATTTAGTAAATATGAGTGCAATATTTTATTCAACAAATTTTAGTTACATTTTAATCTTAAGGAAAAAAAATTGTCTTTCTGTCTCATATTAAAAAGATTAATGATTAATTTATGGAGATGAATTTTTTTTTAATTCTGATGCCTGAATTTCATTGTTCGACTGTCAAAAATGGGCCAGTTCATACTAGAAGTATCTTTGGAGCTCTTAAAGTACACATGGGCAACTAGAAAAATGAGATTCTCTCAGATTTTTACACTAGACATTTGAACATTGCTATTTGATTATTGGATTAATTTTATAATGGTATTAGATGTTTTATTATTAGACTAAACATTGCTGGGACTATTTTCTTTCACAGAGGCCAATTACATATAAGAGTCCAGACACACTTTCTTAAACCCCTAAATAAAGTGGACACATGCAAACTACCTTTAGAAATTAGCCCTGGCCTGAGCTAACCTCTGGACTATGTCCAGGAGCTGTTCAGGACATTACTTGTAAATCCTGGCTGAACTAATGCTGGGAACAGTTGTTCCTGGACACGTTCCAGTGCTGGGGAGCCTTCCAGTGCTGTACTTTCTCCAGCTTGTACCATGGCTGAACACAAACAGCTCTTGGCACACCTATTGCCTTTGACACAGTTAATGATTACATTCTGGTCAAAGACTCACCTGGGAAGCTTTTTGCAGCAGGTCAGAACAACAAAGCAAATTTCTAAAAGAGGCTGAATTCATGCTGGACACACTTGTAAACCATCTATGTATTTTTCCCAGTATGCAGCAGCGGTCAGAGTGGAAATGCTCACAATAACTTACTAAAGGGGTGGTGAGGCTGTAACTGCACTGGTTTATATAACCTTGCACAGCAACTCTCCTCTTGGGCAAAATTGCCAGAGTGAGGCACAGTTTGGCTCCAGTCCACCAAAACCTAGCCATGAGCTATGAACAACCATCTGGGGACTCAACCTGAGGAAGGGAATACTAAAGTATAATAAAGACAGTGCCAAGACGCTCAAGAGATGGCATGGGGGTATTGGTAAGTAGAACCTAAACAAACTGCCCACTTGTTTTTTGTTTTCTCCTGGAGAGGGATAACATATTCAACTGATTCAGGAAAGGTGTTACAGACAGAACTCTGATAAAGTAGTCCAGGCTCCAATGCAAAATCATTGAATCACAGAACAATCAAGGCTGAAAAAACCCTTCAAGATCATTGAGACCAGCCCTTGACCTAACACCACCACCTCTTCAACAAAGCCATGCAACTCAGTGCCACATCCAGTCATTACCTGAAAACTTCCAGGGATGGTGAGCCACTCCTCATATGGCTTACAAATGGATTAGTTAGAACTAATTCTGTCCCTGTCTGGTTAGCCTGAAGGTACTGGTCAGGTGAAACTGTAATACCATCTTCACATCACCTAGAACCTCATCAGACATGCCAGACATGCCATCACAACAGCATGCAAATCCCCTCATCAAAATTAATCGGGCACACTGACACACCCCTTGCATCACAAATATGTGTGACACGGCAGGATGATGCTTCAGAAAGGTTACTCAAGGTGGCAGTGGTCACTGGGGAGAGTGGTGGTACCCAAGCAGGGCATAGTTGATGAATAGACAATTTCAGATCACACTGAACTGGGACTACACATGTACTGGATGTGTTTCTTTTAGGCTGCATAAAGTAGGTAAATTAAATCCTTTAGTGAGTAGAAGATTTGAAACACGCATGTCCTGTTCCCAAGGTACCTGAAAAGCTGACAAGGACTGAGCCAATGCCAGTATGTGGCTCTAGAGACAAAATTCTGTAGCTGTGCCCTGCCTCACACATGCTGTGACTAAACTGTTACTCATTTCACTTAACTAGGTTTTTTCACCCAAGGATTTGAAAAGGAAAATAGTATTAACATGTCCTTCTAGTGGGAACCACTAGGTAAAGGTGGGCAAAACTGAGCAGTGTGAACTGAAAGACAAAGAGGTTTAAAATTTGAAGTCTGTATTTGCTCTTGGGGGATCTGGGCATATACACTAGCAAAACAAACAAACAAACAAACCCACCCTACAATTTAGTTCACTGACAGCAGGGTTAAGAATAGTTCTTCCTTTAGCAGACTAACTACTAAGGATGCTCCTTCACACCTTAGAAGGCTAAGGAATTCTTCACCTTCCTGCTATTGTGCCTGTGTTGGGAGTGAAAGACAGGGGTTAAATGAACTCCTGTTTGCTAAAAGCATCGAAGAACAGCAGGAAAGAATAAAAAAAAAAAATCCATTACATGCAGATTTCAGAACTGCATGTCAGATGTCGTGTAAAACAAATGGGGAAGTGACTAACAGTCAGAGCCACATCTGAAGTTGCTGAAATTTAAGCAAATAAAATGGATTATACCTCTCATACTTATATGATTGCAAAGATTTTTGTAACATGATGCTATTCAGTAAATGCTTTGGACATTTTAATTTCTGCAGTCAGGCACTTTTTCACCCAACATGATATTGTAGCCTAAGATGAATCAAACAAAACAACCCACAGTCGGCAGTGAGAAAGTTCAGAAATTTGGGTCTGGTATTTTCCTTGGCATTTCTTTGCCTGCAAATATGCAAGGCAGAACTTTCTAGACTGTTTGTATATACCTGCTAAGAACTGATCTTCCTCAAAGGAGAACCTAGGCTCGTGCAGGGGCCATAACCAATGCAGACAGGCAGTCACTTTAAACATGGACTAGTCACACAACACTGCTGTTATTTCCAGAACATATTATTTATGAAAATCTGTTTATTTAGTTTACAGAGGTGGTATTTCTATGAGCATGCTGATATGCTGTGACTCTGCTGAGTATTTCTGTATTTTTGGGTAATGTGTTTGCATTTTGTGGCTATTAATGCTTAGTTCATCTGACATAACAGGAAGGAAGAGTTAGTTGCATGATCTCTTCATGTGAAATTGTTAACATCTGCCAATCAGGAAACTTAAGGAAGCTCAAGAATAGTAAGGGAAATGATAAAGTGAGCAGCTTTCTAACTTGCAGCATTTGTTACTTAATATTGTCACGCAGTAAAACGAAGCTAACTGGCAGAGCAAAACATTTCCAGATTGCTGCATGTGACAACAACTACACATTAAAACGTCCTTGTTGCTGCAAACCAAAATCAAACAAGATAAATGAAGAGAGTTTTTCAAGAGGAGGTATGTCTCTCTATGTTGTGCGTTGATTTTTTTTTGTGCCACAAAAGATTTTTTGCAGGATTCAAATATTTTCCAGGGATTAAGTTAGGTACAGTCATATTTGCACATGTACAAAGTATGGATTAGCGTCCTTTGAGTTTAAGGAATTCTGTAGATTATTTTGAGGATTCTTTGGCCTATTTGATTAAAAGTAGAAATGAGTAAATACAAAATTTCTAAGGATTTCTGCAAGATCCAAGGAAGACTATGAAATGTCTGTGATATCTACTGCACTATTTGACATTTATTTTCTGACATCTATTTTTCAATAATTGAAAAAGAATGCTATTTTCTGTACCCTTTCTATAAATTAACCAGAAATATATAGATTTCTGTTTCTTGGAGGGGGGGAAAAGGTAGATCACAAAATCATGGGATGGTTGAGGCTGGAAGACACTCCTGGAAACTGTCCTATCCCAAGCCTTGCTTAGAGCAGGGTCAGCTACAGCAGGTTGCTCAGGGCTTTGTCCAGTCAGTATCTCCAACACTGGAGACTTCAAAGCTTTCCTGGAAACCCTGTTCGAGTAGTTGACTTCCTCACAGTAAAAGGTGTTTTCTTGTGTTTAAATTGAATCTCCATTATTTCATTTTTTGCCCATTGCTTCTTGTCCAGTCAGTTGTCACCACTGAGCAGAGCTTGGCTCTTACTCATTCCCCACAGCTGGGTATTTGTGCACATGATCAACATCCTGCTGAGCCTTCATCTTTCCAGGATGAACAACCCCAGATTTCTCAGCCTCTTCTCATGTGTCAGCAGAGCCCTTTTGCTGGACTCCCTCCAGCAGCTCCATATCTTTTTTCTCCTCAGGATCCCAGAACAAGGCAGGGCACTCCAGAACACCTCCCTTGACCTGCTGGCAGCACTGCCTCGTGCAGCCCAGGCTGCCTTTGGTCTTCTGTTCTGCAAGGGCACACCACTGGCCCGTGGTCAGCCTGTGCTCTTTGCAAAATGCTTTCCAGATGGATCTCAGCCTCTGTTGGTGCCAGGGGGTATTCCTCCCCAAGTAGAGCACTCAGCACCTTTCTTTGCTGAATTCCAAAAGATTCTTGTCATCCCATTTCTTCAACTTCTCCAGGTCCCTCTGAAGTAAAAGTATTCGCATAGCACCCACTTCTCCCAGTTTTGTATCATCCACAGGAATCAGAATAGTTTAGTTAGTTTATCAGAATAGATCAGAATATTGATCTAAAAACTGAAATAGTTGTATTTAGGCAGCAATTTGATAATATTTCATTGTTTGGCATGCATTGTAAGGTTTCCATTCCTATTTCAATGCTTCCAGGAAGGCTTAGCCAGTGTATGATAGTCTCCATATCTCAGCAATGTATAAGTATCAGTTTATCCTCCCATTACCTTATGAGTAAAACACAAAGTTTCATTTCTGGAAGCATGTCATGGGCAGGAGACAATGATTTTTTATTTTTTTCTTCCTAATTTTCTCAGAGAGACTGAAGAAACGAGTCACTGGTCTCAGGTGACATTTTCTGGTACCATCCTGCACTCACAGCCTAAGAGCAAAGACAATAGACTAGGAGGGGAAGAACTGATAGTGCTTAAGTCAGTATTCAGTGCATGCTTTCTGTAGAAACCACTGCAGGCTACCTGACAGCTTTTTGCTTCTGACACATTGATAAGGAGGATAGACTGGGCTGATAACAAACTGTCCTGGAGAGAGCTAGGGAGTGAGCTAAGAGCTGAGGTGTCTGGAAAACAGGTGCTTGAGTACCCCTGGGGCTCTCCCCTGTGTAGCAGGGTAGACACACCTTTCTGAGGCTGGCCAGGGGGGAAAAAGGAAAGAAGAAAGGCAGAAAAAATCATCCAGTTTGGGCATTTTCATCCCAATAAATTCTATTTTGATGAAATATGAGGAAATACTGCTTACAGCAGAATATGTGTGGTTCTTCTGGTCTGATCCTCCAAATAACACTCACAATCATTTTGACATGGGTGCTCTTTCTGGCACCTTCAATACTGAGGTGAGTTCAGACCAGAGAGAGCTTTACCACACCTGTCTGGAGAAGACCAGTCTGTGAGAGAGTGGAGGTTCTGAAGGCAGAAAATTCCTGAAAATATGATGTTGGAGCCACTTGTTTGGCCACTGTACAGAAGGTGTGGATTGCTCAGCTGAATGGCTCAGGGCTCACCACAGCTCCTACGCTGCCCATCCTGCCTGCAGGCAGAGAAAAAACAGAGAACCTGGCTATGTGTTGGGGCATTCAGCTGGAATGGTCATTTCTTATGAGGAAAGGGATTGCTTACAGGCCCTGCAATTCCCACTGCTTGTCCAGTGAAATGACCAGAGTGTGGAGACCATGATGTCAGCAAACACTTCTCTAAGCAGACAGGGCTGTGGATGATTCCTATGGCAGTGTCCCAGATGAGCATTTCCATGAGAAAGCATGAAGGGCACTTGCAATATGGGGTTGCAGTCATGTGTAGGGAACCTGAGGGAGATCTTGAAAGAACAGCAGTAATCAGAACAGATAGAGGGAGATCTAAAGAAAAATGAAACAAAGAAAATAAAGGAAAGGAGAGTAGACAGTTGCCAAAGAATAGGAAAAAATGCCTACATTGAACATGAGGAAAGGAAGGGGAAAGTGCTGAGTATCTGAACAGAAGGGCCGAAACAGAGAAAATGTGATTAGGAGGCTAACCAGAAGGACAACAGGTCTCAAGGTTCTCATGTGAATTACTGGGGTGGTCCCTGAGAGCATGGGAAAGTGGAAATAACTATTGAGACAATATCTCATAGAGAATTCAATGTCCAGTCCTCCGTACTGTTTGTACTTGAGATTCTTCAGTATCGCTTCCCAGCAGCCTTGGCCACATCCTTACTGTAGCATGATGATTTACAAATATGGATGCTGCAAGAGATAAGCAGGTTACAGTGAAGGGTCTGTCTCTGTTGGAACCCCAGTGTGGTGTACTGGCCCAGCTTGAATCCTGGGGACCGTGATGGAAATGTCACACCAAGCCAATTTCCAGGAAATGTGACACGCCTTCTGAAAATATTCAAGATTACAGAATGACTTACTTGGAACCTCAGCGTGGTTTTTTGCTTTCATCACAAGTGGAGTCAGTTTGAAATCAGCCTTCTGAGATGACCAGAAAAATTAATATAGAAGGGCTGACTAGTAACAAAATATTACCACCTTGCTCTTTTTCCTGAGTTTGTAAGAATTTATTTCAGTTTAAGACTCATCCTTAGTACTACCTGTAATCAAGAAAATTGCTACAATGAAGTTGCACTGGTAGGCAATGCTAAAGCAAATGAAAATTTAACCAGAGCTGCTTGTAGAAAAAAAAAAAATCTGGGAATAGAGAAATCTTTTCCAAAGAGTTTTAACCTCCTTGGAGAAAACAAAAATTGTACATAAGATGAGCAATGTTTGTCAAGAGCTGATGCCAGTGTTTGACTAGCTTTGCTCAGTCCTCCATACCACATGAATGAATGTGGAGTTGACCTTTGCAGGTGCTCACACTTCCTTTGTAATTTAAATTGCCTACAGTGATCTGGAACATCTGACTCCTTGGTTTCTGACACTGAAGCAACATAAAACTGGAAGTAGACTATTCTGTATGGATGGAAACCTCTAAGACCAGTGGGAGTCATGTAGTTTGAAAAGTGGAGACTCATTTGTAACAGGAATAAATACTGTAGTGCCCTGATCTTGGTTGGCCACCAGCTGCCCACTAAGCTGCTTTCTCACTCCCCCACTCTTCCTTCCTTATTTTCTACTTCCCCTCAGCAGACAATATCCAGCCATTCCCTGGGAATGCTGCAGTACACATCACAGTTGCTTTGGACGCCAAATGTCTGGACAAGAAATGCCTCATCACATTCCAATCCTTCTTTCTCCCAGGTTTTATTGCTGAACACGATGCCATATGATATGGGATATCCATATCAGCTGGGGTCAGCTGTCCTGGCCATGTTCCCTCCCAGCCTCTGGCTCACTCTCATCCCACTGGTCTCTGCAGAGTTGGTGGGATGGGGTTGGAGAGACAACCCCGATGCTGTGCCAGCACTGCTCAGCAACAGCCAAAACACTGGAGTGTTGTCAACACCATTCTAGCTGCTAATGCAAAGCACAGCATTGTGATGTTCATGGGATCAGAAAGTGGGAAAACCTGACATTCTGATGAAGATATGTGGGAAAAAGTAATTCTCAGTCATGGTCTCTGCACTGAATACAGTGAGTGTATTTATCATCATGAGAGTCCATGGCACCTTTATCTCAAACTACTTTGTTATAGGCAATATCATGGCTATTCAGTTAGTTCAAAGAAGAGGTGCCTGAAGCACATCCTCTGCTTGGCTTTTCTAAAGAATATTTTGAAAAAATTAAGTTTTGCAAAACCAAAATACACTTCATCATGATTTCATGATTTTCCTTATCTTTTTTTTAATATTCCCCTCTTTCTTTCTGAAGGTTTCATTATCTGTTTCCAGAGAAGGAAATATGTTTGATACTCTTGGACTCATTTGTATGATTTTGTGGTATATGATGCTATTTCATCCCTTGCATGCTGACATCCAGTGTATGGAGTGTAAGTATGTTTTTGCAGATATAATCTGAGAAACAAGGTTTAATTCTTCATTTATCAGAGATACTTGCAATGAAACTTGCAATTGCTATCCTAAGCCTGACAGATACCATCCTCTGTATTCAACAAAAGCAATAGCATATCCTTACTGAACTTATGCTGCAACACTTTCAGCAGACAGACAGGAATCAGCTATTACAAATGTGAATGCGGACTGGAGAAAAATGGAACTGTCCTGGGAGAGCAGCAGGAATTTCTCTGAGTACAAGTGTATCATCATGGACAGAGGCATGGAATATATGGACACAGAGGTAAACTTGTTATTCATTGAGATAAATATTCATATCTTCTATCAATTTCATTTGGAAAATTTTGGAAACTTGCTATTCATTGAGATAAATAATCGTTTCTTTTATCAATTTCATTTGGAAAATTTTTCATTTTGGAGAAAATGAATGTTGCAGATAACATCTGACATGTGGCTGTTTGCAGTCTACAGCTTGATCTCTTAGGGGCTGTGGAAAGCCACCAGCAATGCCAGGGTGCATTTACTGTGAGATGAGCACCCAATGCATATTAAAGAATTGAAATTCTGACATCAAAGTAGAAAGAAAGTGATAGCCTGAACTGCAGTTATGTCATACCTATAATGAGTAGGGATGGAGCTGCTGAAAAAAGGGGGCTATAAGATTAAGTGAAACTTCTAGAGACTTTGAAGAGACATAGCAAGAGACCCCCCACAAAAAAAAAAAACCAGAAACACTGCCATGGATTATGGGTATCTTAAATTCTTCACTTGTTTCCCAGTAAACAGGATCATGGCTGTAGCACAGGCTATGTTATAAACCCACATTACCAAAAGAGGAAAAGGGCAAGCTCAACAGAGATAGAGATGGCTTATTTAGCCTGCAAAGCAGGTGCCTTAGAAATACATAGAACAAAATACATCACATCTTTATTGAAGATTGTGTCTATATCACCACAGACACTTTTTAAACCCTGGGCAGGTCAGATAAGGACTTTTGTTTTGCTTAATCCTTTGATTAAATTCCTTTGTGGCTCCCCTATGTATTTGCCATCTTCTGTTATGCCACTGGGCTACTATTAGTCTCCTAAAATAGTTGCACACTAGTGTAGCATCCAACTCCTGAGATGCAAAACTTTTTGTGTAGTTATGTTTTTGATTCCTTAGTTCCATTCTATTACACCCTTGAGTGCTAAAGGAGACAGCTAGTTTTTGAACCAAAAACTTACAAATACATGGAATTGCAGTTCTGAGTTGCACTTCCATAGCCAGCCTCACCTAACATCAGAAAAGGAAAAGCAGAGAAATAAAATGCCATGTTCCCTTTACAGGTGGATAGTCCACTGTGCAGTTTTCCAGTGGAGCTATACATGCCTCTGCACAAAGGGATAACCTTTATCATTGAAGTGCCAAACACAAACATCTCAAAACAATGCAGCTTTCTCCCTGGAGGTAATGTATGTGGTCTGGCTAAAGTTTTATGCATTTGCAATTTTTAAAGGTAAACATTGCCTTAGAAAACAGTTACTTACATAGTAGGTAACTGCTATATTTTCTATTAAAAGCTTTTTTTTTTCAGATCACTTAAAATATTTGCTCTGTTATAAATATCTCCATCATTCTGCAAGAGATGCATTACAACAAATGTACCCATAAATGCATTGTTCTCTTTTATACTAAAGCTCCAAAATGCTAATAAATTACAGTGGTTTAAGGGTAATTCAAATAACTCTTCTGGCTGTTACAAATTAAGATGCTAGTACTTATTTATTGAATGCCTTTCTACTGGGCTGTTGAGGCCCATTTTTCCCTTCCTTCTCATCTCAGAGTTCTCCATTAAAATTCCCCAGCCACCAGTGCTGCAGCAGCTGTGTGTAATTGGGGTATTTAAAACATGACAGAGGTGATGGATTAGCATCTCTCTTGTATCTGAGCTGAGAAAATGCTCGCTGCTCTTCTCTTTAGATTTGCCAGCAGAAACCCTCAAAATAGAAGCCAGAACACCCAAAACTTCGGTGTGTCTCCCCTGCTGGCGCTACCTTCCAAGTGTGCAGCTTCCCCAGAGGATTCCCCTGTTCTTCCACAAAGTTGCCCTCTTTACAGGGCACTGGAGAGGGATGGGGTCAGTAGCACAGGAAGCCTCCACACTTTCACTGAACTTAGGACATACCACAGAAAGAAGCAGAAAAGTGGTTGCAGGAGAAGAGAGGAAGAGGCTGAGCTTGCCTGCACAGTCCAGCCATGAGGAACCTCCAAAAGGAACGAGGTTCCTGTTTCAATGTCCTCCAGAAAACCAAAAGAACAAGTCACTGTCACCAACATAAAAGTGGAAACATCTAAGGAGGAGCTTGCTTGATTGGAGAGCAGGAAAAATCCAACCTTACTTCTAAAAGTCTCAGCTTTTTAAGTCCTCTGTGTAAACACGTCAGGAGTAGTTTCCTGTGCATTAATTGCAAAAGGAGAAATACTTCTCTTTGTAGCAGCATGGATGGTAATAAAAGGCCATGTGCCTTCCTTTACTTGTGGAATGCTTCAATGACAGGTTTCACAGTTCAGAGGCAGTTAAAGTGGAGTGAGAGTAGAGTTTTTTCTCAGTTGTCATTCCCAACCCAAGCAATAACTAGCTGGGCTTGCAGGTATCTAACACAGGTAAGTGTGTGCCATGATCTTCCAGCTTGGAGGAGTCACATGATTTTTCCTCATCATGGATATTCCTGTGTCTGCAGGCATGAAGGGGTCAGCCATTGAAAACTTCTCCTGTGTGATTTATAACATCTTCCTCATGAACTGCACTTGGCAGGCAGGAAGGGATGCTCCAGCAGACACACAGTATTTTCTCTACTGGCAGAATTCAAGGTAAGTAGGTCTGCTTGAGACAGGGAAGCCTGAATTCTCATTCAACACATCACAGTGCCCATGTTTAACTAAAATACTTTGCTGTATGCAGAGATGAATGTCAGCTTTACATTAAAGATGAAAATTGCAGAAATGTGGGATGTATCTTCCAAAATGTGAGCATAGGGATGGAAAAAGCTTACTTCCTGGTGAATGGGTCTAGCAAAGACTCCCTGATCCAGTTCTATGATGAGTACATTGACCTGTATAAAATTGGTAAGTAATTGAACATTTTACTTTATTACTATTTTATAAAATAAGGAAGTGGGGAATTTTTCTTGAAAAGCATATTAAAACAAAGTTGCAGGATCCTGCACTGCAGGGCAGACTTTGCTTCCAACAGTTGACAGAATACAGCTCCAAAACTTGACTAAAACAAGCAGAGGCAGCCTGAAAAAACTGCTGAGACAAGAGGTGTGGACATAGTCATGGATTCCAAGTAATGAAACACAATGGTTAGATTTTCAAGGCCACCTTTCCTAAGGGCTTACTTTACCATCCCTTAATTTCACACCTCTCTGAGAGCCACAAGAGCTACATGTCCTAAAACCAGAGTGAGGTTCAGCTTCCAAATTTAGGATGGCGTTAGTTAACTATGTGGGTACCTTTGTGAGTTAGGTGTTTAAGCCCCAAGAGAAATCAGGTCACACTGAGTCAATTATATTATAGGCACTCCAGTTCAGATGTCTTGAATGCATCATGAATAATACCTCACACAAAAAAACTTCCTTCCTTTTTCCTATGGAAACTTGCATTGTCAATGTGAGGTTGGAAAACAGATGTAGAAGAAAATGGCACTCTGCTGATTGCATTAGTGAATTGCACAAAATCATAACTTTTCTTCATATGAACTTCATTTACTTCAGATGTCCAAAATCTGCAGTGATATATTCTCAAGTCTTGGTTAGGTATTTTACTGCTGTTTAGCAGATAACTTCAGGTAGCACCAGCAGCCCACAGTTGTACATCAGCTGCCTCACCTTCACATGTATTTTGCTGTGAAGGCTTGAGTTGTAGCTGTTTACTGACCATGCCTATATTAATTATTCCATTTTTTCTCCAGAAATACTCACTGCTCCATTAAATGTCACTGCCCATTGTACCAGAGATCCCATGGGTTGCATAATTACGTGGCATCCACCCCTTACAAGTCATGTGGAAAACACAAAATGTTTTCAGTATGAACTTAACATACAAAATAAGGTAAAAATTTCTTGGTTTCTGTTTGGTACCATACCTATGCTCATGCATATCTATAATATGTACATTTCTGACTTCCTTACTCGTTAATTTTTCTCTCATAAGCTGTAGTGTCCTCCTGCTACAGTTTTCCTGGTCTCATATCCCAGCTGTCATGAACTTCTGCAGCTCAGAGGCTTACCATGGTAGCAACTGCTCAGCCACAAGACATTACAGGAAAGATCAGCTAAGGGTTAAACATAAATATACAACTGCAATAAAGCAACACAGCCTTGAATCTCATTTGTTTATTACAAACAAGACCAACAGCTTGCAGGCTGTTTGGATTATCTGGATTTTGTATCTTTCACACATTAATAGCATCTACCTTGGTACCTATTGGTACAAGGAGCAATTGCAGCAATGCTGCTTTCCAGCTGGTTGGTAGAATTTGACAGTAAGATCTTGTGTGAAATGCTTATGAATTTTTACATAAATATATAGATCACAATACAGCAATATTGTCAAAACATTTATTTGAAAGAAATACATGTTAACTGTTGTTTCCTGTGCCACAATCAGAATGGGTGGGGTTCAGTGTAGATTTCTATATTTGGGTAGGAAATTCATCTCCTAGACTGAGACACCTTAATGTAGGTGTCTGCACAGGAGCACGAAGATCTCCTAAGGGTCAGTGCACATCAGGGCTCCCTGCTGTGGAGCAGTAGGTGCCTCACAGCCCCTGAGGTGCTGAAGGTACCAGCAGCACTGACATGGAGATGGCAGCTAGAACTCACACCTTCCAGGAGAGACCAACAGAGGTAAGACAGCTAAAGCAGCACTACACACCCAAGGTTTAGGCAACTCGTTTGCACCCTGCTCATTCCCAGCACAGGCTGACAACTTCCATCACATCCTAAGCCGAAAGCATTCAGCTGACAATGAGTGATGGGGAATGCTTGTCTGCTTTCCAGTCAAAGACACACTGTGGGTGGGTTTTCTGTAATGAGACATTCCTTCCAGTTCTGCCTTTCTGACTTTTCCATAAAGCTGGCTATCCTGATATTACATGAGATAGATGTTTCCAGGACCTCAGCTTTTCAATGCTTTCTGAGATCATTGCTGTGAATTTGTTCACTCATTTTTGAACCTATCCTTTTCTTCAAAATTTTCAGGTTCTTGGATCCAGGTCAATGTTTGATTGCAGTTAATTAAATTTTGACTGTATGGGATGTGTAAGCAGCTCTTCACAGAAAGGCCCTGAGCATGGATAAGTCTAACAGAGACTTTGACTGGAAGGAGAGCAAATTTGCTATTCACATCAATTTTCACAAACTATTGTGAAATCAAAGCTTCCAGATCTGCTGTGTTTGTAGGATGATATGTTTGCTTGTGTAATTTTGATATGGATGAGAATGCATAGTGTGTATAAAAATACCCTTAGTGGCAAATAATTTAGCTTCTCACATCTACTGATAAATAATTAATGTTTCCTTCCTTTTCTAAAACAAAATATAGGAAGACAAAACTCTGAATAAAATGCTGTTATTCTGGGACATTACTGAAGAATAATATGTGATTGATTTTTCAGTTTAAAATAATTTATGATCTTCAAAAGCAAGAAAATGAGAATATCGAGAAATATCTAATTGATAAAAAAATAATAAAAATGAAGATTTGTCTTTGTTTTGCAGGATGACCCCAAAGAAGAGAAAAAGCTTCCTCGTGTAAGTATTCTTGTCACATACAAATTTGTGCTTTTGTCTACTTAAGCATATAAATACCATTACAGAAAATACTTACAGAACTACAGGTTTTGCATCAATGTAGCAATGAGAATTCAGAAAAATATGTTCCTGTGGTATCTTGAGATGTAAACCTAATATATCCATTTTGGATGGGGTAGGCAAAATTTTCCATGCATTTCACAAAACTTCATACATTCCATCTATTGCACAAATAGATTTTGTTCCTGACAGATGTGCTTACTATAAATCTTTCTCACTGGAATAATATCACTGATAGCTCAGGACAGCTAGGCAAAGGGAGTACAACAAGCTTCTAAACCTGGGGAATTTTATAAATTTAATAAATCTAATAAATACTGTCAGTCTTCCCTTGACAACGAGTGGTCTTCTAAGCCTTGGAAGGGCTAGACAGATTCCAGACTTTGTATAAAGTATCATGAGGCCAAATATTACATAGCTGTTAATGTATTGTCTCAAGAACATTAAATCTTTTTAGTGATGACCAACACCATCCACGCTTTTTTAATCCCCATGAAGGTTGCAAGGGGAGTTTACAGGGTACTCCAATTTCTGCTTTGTGTCTTTCAGATTTCTTTAGGGTCCACAAACAAGGACACAAAAAAAAACCCCAAAACGTGTCCATAAAGCATAACAAAAGAAATCAAAGACAAAATATACTTTAAAAAAATTTTAACCTTCAAAAACCAGATACTTTTGCTGGCAGGATAGTACATACCTAAAACAAAAATCATAGAAATCATTTTTTTAGAAACTGTACCAGGAAATTTACCCACAAACTTTGTAATATTTGCCTATGAGGTGAAATGCAGAGTCTGATCACTCTCGTTTTAGGTAAGGAATGACAGATATGAATTCCAAAATTACAATGAGAAAAAAAGATACACTCTGAAAATCAGAGCACGTGGGAAAAACTGTCTCGTAAGCTCAAATTGGGGGGAATGGAGTGAACCCATTGAGTTTGGTAAGACTATGATTTTTTTTTTCCAGTATTACTTTGTTTGCTTCCCTTTCTTCTTCACAGTCACAGAAATTAATAAAATCTTAATTTTTACCCAGTTGCATGAAAGGAACTGGGGGAATTTTATTAACACGGAGGAGTAGCTCCAATACTCTGTCAGGAGAGCCTTTGATTAGCTGGGATTGAGAAGGCAGCAGCTACTCAGATGCCAGAGCTACAGAAACAGACTGAGACAGGCAAAGACACCCTTATCTTTGGTCTGCTGTGATGAGGCTGCCTCTCCGTTCTCTTAGGTTTTTACATAAATATCATCCCCTTCCTTCTGCATCTTTCTTTTCACTATTTTGCTCTATTAATTGTTCTGTAATTCTGTTTATTCTTCTCTTTTTCCAGAATTAAAAAAAAAAATCTCTAAATTTTAAATATTTGAAAATGTTTAAAATGTATCTAGTCTATCTGCATTTTGGGACAAAATTCTATAATGAAGTCAAGTTGAAGTCCTTTAGAACATTAAAAAATGTATTGAAATTCACATTCCTTACATCACACAGTCACAAAGGCAGTTTTTTACCATGCTAAAATATTTCTCTCTCTTGGCTGTTTCAGGTCAAGGGAAAGATTACTTTATTTTTGTGATTTTATTTCTGATTGCACTTGGAACAATCACAATCACGCTTCTCCTGTATTGTCTTTTCAAAAGGTAAATCAATCTTTTTTCTCTAGACACTACTGACAGAGTATCATCTATATGAAACACATTCCTACAACATCCTACTTTCCTACCTGCAAATTAAAATAATCTCATTATCAATGTCATGAACTATTACCACCAGGATTGCTGTTGGAGGGCCCTTTGGCATGCAAAATCACTAAGTGGAAAAGGGGGAAAGGATGTTGAAGTTATTAAGTGATTGATTCTACCAGATCCTACAAAAGCTGTTTTGTTCTTATTTTTAAGTATTTAACATCTAGGTAGGTTTGAAGCCATTAGCTGTATACAGTACAGACAAGAGGGAATCCAAATTAGCATATTCTTATTTTGAGAAAACTTCTCAGTGGTGAAAGTTATGTCACATGATTTATTAAAAGTAATTTATTAATAACATATTTACTATTATTCTAATCACAAAAAGATCTTAATAACCCAAATGCTAAGTGCAATAATAGTTACCCACCAGTTACCCACCAGCTACCCCACTGAAAATATTTTATTTCTCATTTAATTTGTAGAGCAATAGATATTCAATCTTGAAAGTAAAAAATGTCCTTAAGCTACACCACAAAAAGTTTGTGTAAGTTATATTAGCAGTATTTTCTATTTCTCCACAATCCCATTTTCTAACCATAGGTACTGCAGTTCCAAGAACCTATTTCCTCCCATACCACAACCGAGAGACAAATTCAATGCATTAACTGATGAAGATATCCAGGTATGATTTCTTCTCAATTCAGTCAAATTTGTTAACTATAAACCACAACAGGCCAAAGACTAGAAGAACTGACTTCCAAAAATAAGTGTTAACTTTTGGTCCAAAACTAATTTCTGTCATGCAAGCTATTCTGCTTTGAAACCTTAAATGCTCTATGCCAACACTAAAACAAAAGTCTGTCCTGGATGTATTTGCAGACATATTTTAAGACCAGAATTTACACTTTTACTGAGTATAAATTTACTGTTATTTCTGTGTGTACCAGCTTCGCAAGGTTGCTGTTCATACTTTAAAAAGAACCAAAGTGAGGATACATTTTCCATTAGCATTTTCAACCATCAATGGTCATAATATAATGTGAATATATATTTCATAAGCCTGACCTATACCCATGTGAAAATCCTGTTACACTTAGTGCAAATCAACAGGCTGGAAAGATTTAACAGTTAAACTTCCTCTTGCTTCAACACAGGATTTTCAATTTCAGTGTTTGGTGCAAATTGTATTTGACCAGTATACTGTAGCACACCTGTGCAGCCTATTCTGAATGTTTATTTAGCCTTACTTTTAAAAAGCCTTTTTAATAGCTTAATTTAATGTACCTTAATTTAATTCAGCTTAATTTAATGCATCTAAAATCCATTACTTTTTACCCTTGTTCTTTTCCTGTTTACAGTATCTTACACACTTGCACACTGTCAACAGCAAGTAACTCTTCTGTCTATCTGCACACATCACGACAACCAGGCTTCAAACCATTCATGCTTGTCAAATCCATCCCTTTGAGCAGTGGTTTGTAAGGTGACTGCATTATGAGGGGATGCTTTCTGTCAGCTGGCTAAAGCAAAGACATACTTGGAGTCAGCAAATCAGGTTAGACATTAACTGCCTAAAATTCAGTGAGCAACCACGCTCATATCCACCAATGAGTATTCCAAAAGTGACACATATATTTTCCTTCAATAGTTTACAAAGAATCCCCATATCTCTGACTACTAGAACTCTCCAGTTTTGCTAACTGTATACCAGCTTGCTGTCCTGATTTATTTGCGTTTGGTCCTACCACCTTTGGCTTTCACAAAAAGTAGGTAGGAGTGTGACTTATGTAAGTTTCCTCATGCACCTTAATTCATAAATACCAGGTATCTCACTTCCTACCAGGCTGCCAGAGCTAAGGCTACAGAGCAGCAGCAGTCCACAGTCCATCACATAAATAATAATAGCTAGGAAAGTAACAAGCAGTTTTTGGAAAATTGCATACGGATTGCTTGGTTTTCCTGAACTTGAGTGGCTTCCAAATTCCTGCGCATATACACTATCAAACACACTCAAATCACTCCACTACAACCCAGAGGCCTTTGTGGCTGAGGTCTGCGAACTGTGGCACATCCATGCAGGGAGAAATGCAACAGCAGCAGCTGCCTGAGTTAAATGAAGCCCTCACATTACCTCACACTTGCCAAGCACCGCTGTGAAGATAACTAATATGATTTTAACATGTTTAAACAGTTTGATCTACTCTTAAAACCTAATCTTATTTTACCTTTTCTCTCCAAACTCAGTACCTTTAACACTGATTGAATGTTGTAATTCTTGAAAGTTATTAAAATAACACAGTACAAAAAGTACATTTTCAAAAGCTTTCTTCCACTGAATACCAAACATTGTCCCTGACATTTAGTGCTAATGGATTTTTGAGCTGTTTTGAAAACTGCAACATCCTTTGCTAATCACACCTTTTTAAAGTTTGCATTTCCTCATTTTCCCTCTATTTACTCAACGACCTTTCACATTTTCTAATTCTTTTCTCCTATTACACAATACTTTTTCTGAGATAGCTGAAAAAGCTCATGATTAAAAAAAACCTATCATTCTGCACTGCATCCTTAAAACACTCAAGTTAAAGAACTGCCAATTTCATTTGCTTTAAGATCCTACCAACCAAATCATTCTGTGCATCAGACAACTTGCACTCCTCTAATCCATTCTATTTTACTCATCTTACTACAGACCAATGATTTTCTAGTCATTCTCCCCATATGCTTTCCTCACCATTACCGAGTTTTATCACCTCTTCCTTGGAGATAAATACATTCCAAGAACTTGCAAGACACACTCTGTGTGCATTTTCCTTGGAGAGCAGTAAAGTAGCCCAAAACACCATGACCACAAAGCCCTGCAGTGCTTTACCCATTCTTCAGCTTTCCTAGAATACAAGTTTCCAGAACACCCTGGTTTGATGTTCCACAACATGCCCTCAGTATTACAGTAATTACAGGAGGCTTGCTTTTTTAACCCGTTTTCCTCACCAGTACTACCCCTCCTTTTTTTTCTTTTTTGTTATCTTTCCTCAAAACTAAACTCCAAGTGCTCTATGAGTACTACAATCTTACCTAGCAGCAGGCACTCCCCTAGAACTCCAGGTTAGCCAATGTAAAAATGTGTGATAGCAACAAAAATATTTTATCTACATGTCTAGCCAATGCCTACATAGGGAAAATTCAGCCAATACTGACTGAATAAATTCTTTCTATTGCCTCAGCTGAGGTTGTCCAGTGTCTAAACCAGCTTCTGCTCTTCCTCCTGCTGACAGCTAGTACTACTCAGACATATCAAAACATTCCTTAACTGTCCTTAAAACTGTTTTCTCCTGCCTTGCAATTGTTTATTAACTATTAAAAGACCAAGATGGGATGTCTTTGATACCGCTGAAACTAATGTTCAGAATGATACCAACTTGCAGCTTACTGCATGATACAAAATTGTTTTTGCCTTCAGACAGAATACTTAAATCTACCAACAAAAAGTCATACTGAGAAAATAACTACAATTGAAGAATTTTAAGAATTGAAGAATTGATCCAACTTTCCAAAAACACACCCAATTCCCCAACATGAAAGAAAACTGTGGATCCTGCTGACAAGTACTTCAAACCAACCTATAAAAGAATGTAATCACCTATAGAACTGTTTGGCCCTTTAAAATCCGCTTAAAATGGAGCAGATGAAAAAAGGGAGAAAAATCACCGAAAATCACTGAAATTTGATCTTTTCCCTTTGTTCAAACACACATTGCCTGGCAACTAAGCTTTTCTGCAAGCAGCTACTTTGAAGAAGTGCTTAAACCTCACTAAGAGGTTCTTCACAATGTGAGACAAACCTTCTTAACCAGAATAAAGCTGTTTATTGTCGTCATTGCTATGAAGCTTCTTTCCTCTCATTATAATGATATCCTGTAGGCTGACAGCCTTGCTGTATAATGCCACAGCAATTTTACTGTAACTTTTATATGGCCAGTAATTTTCTAAAGCACAAACCAGCCATTTAGAATGTGCTTAAATTTGCTCTTTGGTCTTCCATCAGTACTACCAAGCTACCCCAATATGTGCAATGAACTTTATGCAAGACAAGAACGGAAAATATATTTGTCAAATATAATTATTAATAGTGTTCTCAGTCAGCCATTTCATGAGTAGTGTAACTTTAAACAGACCTCTGCAACACCATGATCCTGTGCAGTTTTCGTATGCACTTAAGTAACATAATTAGCATTGAAAGCCTTCAACAAAATCTAGCAGTTGTGAGAAATGAAATAAAATCTAATATTTAATAGCTAGATCTTAAATGCAAAAATTCCTCACAAATGTATTTGTTTCTCCCTTCAAAGGGTGCAAATGCTATTTTCAATGCCTTTTAAAAATAATATAGGCTTTAGATGCCAGTATTTTCTTTTACAAAAAGAAAACACTGTATGTTTTCCTGTTTATATGATTCAAAAGTAATGAATTTTCAGTGTTTCAATAAGACAGAGAACAAATGTGTTTTTTAAAAGTCTCATTTATTGTTTGCCTCTTACATCCCTAAACTGCATCACACACTGGAAATTGCTGCTGCATGACTAAGGGAAGCATATATTAAAAAAAAAAAAAAGAACAAACCTGAACACCGTAAATTAGTTCATGTTCAATGTACAGCATGGGGAAATTGCAGATCGACTTAAACTGTGTGCCTGGTTTAGGGCAAATTTAGGATTTGTTTCTTTTCCTGTTTCTTTTGGTTAAACCTTGTTCTGAAGGAGAGATTGGGTGTGAAAGTCCTGTCCCTGTCAGGGGCTGCTGAATTTACTACCACATTTGGTTTCTCTCACAAAGCTCAAGCTCACTCACAGGGAGGTATCCCATCATTATCTCTACCCTTGCAAGGCACTGATACAGAAAGAAACCTGAATAATGTTTTTATAATAGACAAAAGGTCTTCCCCTGCTCCCCCAGATAACTGACTTGCCGGGTTAACACCGTATGACCTGCCTGCACGAGAGGGAGCTGCTACTCCCACACAGGATATAAGAACCACTTGCAGTGGGTACACAAAGTTTGCCAGTAGCCTGTGTACAAGGTACCTGTGTAATGTCCTTACATTCACATACAGATGTTGAAAGCAGTGCTTGTGCAACAGTGAAAGGAAAAAGGCAAAGTACACTCAGGAGGAAGGCAATAACCAGCCAAAGCCAAGCAGGTAATTTAAATACTTCATCTTGAATAGCAATCTCAGAAGGCACACAGAAGAACTCAAGACAGCTCAGTCAGCCTTCAATGAGTCATACAGTGACACTTTTGTTTTCCTCAACTGGTCCCTCTAGGGTGTCTTTGCAGATTACAAAGTACAAAAGATTATATACATATGAAGAACGGCACATAGGTATTAAATTATCTCAAAGAGCAGTTATGAGAAATTACTCAATGGGGTCTTCTGACCATCTCTAAACATCAATCAATTAATACTGAAGGCTGACCTATTCTGATCTATTATTTTACAGCTACACAGAAGTGCACATTCCCTCCCCCACGACCCTTCAACTTCACCTATTAGACTGCAACTCATTTCAGATTAAATTCAACCTTCCACAGAGCTACTGACCACTGCTACAGATGAGGCCAAACAGTACCTGAATGGCACTTTTAATATTTCCAACCAGCAGCAACAATACAATACATAGGTCACTCAGAAGTTGAGGGCATTTACTGGGTTTCTTGGGTTTTTGCATGAATGCCATGATGCTTTCCATACTGATTTGACAAAAAAACCATTTATTTTAGGCTGTTTTACCAAGGGCAAGAACATTAATTTTTAAGTCCTTGGTACTTTGGGTTTTCCTAGCACTACAACTGAACCCCCACCCCAGAATTTTAAATCACAGAAGATGTAAATAAATTTTTAAGAATCATGCAAAAAGCCACTTGCAGCAGCCCATCATACACTATCAGGCACAAAGAATGGGAGTGATTTATATTAGTATAGCCCATGCTTCACCACCCCTCCTCTCTAAAGATCTCACATTTAATTATTTTTTTAAAAAGCTTATTTGTGTAAAGGTATCAGAGGACCCATTATCTGAAACAAGTTTTCAAATACAAGAGGCTTTTCCAAAGCATTTATGTAATAATTTCAACACAGACCGAGTAAGTATGTTTATTGTTTTACAGCAGAATGCCCCAATTTAAGAACAAAGTTGCTAGATGTTCAGCTGTGCAAAATGGTACATAGTGCTTCAGTACAAGTGGAAAAAAACCATGATTTGTTAGCAAATGCTTTCAAATACAATTTTATGGTCCTATAAGATAGGACTTGAAACTGAAGAATGATCCACAGGCAAATGATAGTTTTTCTGCCTAAATTGGACCTAACAACTTTGGACCCAGAACCAACACCACTCATTCCTTACTGCTGTAAAGAAAAACTGTCACACTGAATTGCCAGATTCAGTGTTTTCATGCACGTTACAGAGAAGTGGATCAGTACACTATGTCAGTTTCTAGCCCCATCCAGAAGTATCATCTGGCTCCGATAAATAAGACTCACAGGAATTTCTTGAAGGTCAATGGTCCATAATGGTAGTTATTCTACATGATCTGCTCAACTTGATTTCCAATTCTATTTAGGCTGTTTAAATTACTTTCTTGAATTCATCATACAGCACAAGCACAAAAGCACCCCCCATGCCTCTGAGAACATTAGACCATGCACCCTTGAAGAAGGCCTTTCCTCCTTCATCCCTTGCAATCTTCCGCCAGCAGTCAATTGTTCCAGAGTACATGATATCAGCTGCAGGAAAAGAGCAAAGAGTTATTCTTAATTCCTATTGCATCTCAGGTAATTTTAACAACTGCCCTGTTTCACTTAACTGCTTTGTGATGTCCCAAACCACAATTTAAAACTGAAACACATTACTTACGAAAAATATTATGCCTCCTTTTTAATATTGTTGTTTAATCGAACAATTCAAACAGACAGTCTATTTTTTTTAATTTCATGTTCCATAATGAAAAATCTCGGTATAAATCCTGATAATCTCAGGTCGAGCCTTACTGCATTTCCTCATTCGAGTACAATATAATAAACTAGATTTATGGAACAATGAACTGTTAACTCTCAGCACGGCTATTAGTAAAAAAGAACTCCATCTTGTTAATGCTGTTTTAACAGCACTGACAGCTGTGTGGATTTACAGCCTACCTCCTTTGCGTCCTGACTGCATCATCATCCTACGCCGCACTGTATCAAAAGGATAGGAGACCACGCCAGCCACAGCAGTCACTGTCTGGGCAATCATCCAGCTGATAACAATGTGAGTGTTTCTGGGATCTGGGAGCATGCCTGCAGTAAAACAACAAAACAGCAATTAGCTTTTAACCTTGCGTATTCTCCTCTGGTTCACTCCCTGCATGAGAGCTATTTTATTACATGAATTAGTAGAAATACTGTAGACCCATACTCTAAATAAAATTCCAGCAAAACACTTCACAAACTTTAAACATACTGAAGCCGTATTTGGAAGACTTTCTTCTCAGTAATCACAGTAGGTTACAATTTAAGCAAAAGCATTTTTTTTAGACTGGCATGAGAAGACTTGCCTATTCGCTGCTTTTAGTAAAGAAACATCCTTAATTTAAGTTGCTGTCCCTCTGGATAACATTACACTACAAACTAGCATCAATGGTATATTTCCCCAAATGCCAAACATATAAATTACTTTGCAAAAGCACTGTTCAGTCCCATTCTGCTAAACACATTTGGACTGGGGTCCAGTATAACTTCAGTATACACTGAACAAAAGAGAAATTATTCTAATTGTGTCTAGTCACCAACATACTCTCTTGGCCTTAAGAGAAACTGCTTGAAGTACAAAACCAGTACCTGCAAGCAGGCTGCTGCCATTAACAAGTGCACAAGTTTTCCCTTGTATACAGCAGTGTTACAGATGCAGCACTGATATCCCCCTTCACATATCCAAAACCAGACAATAAAATTCTAAAAACAGGGGTTTTCAGATCCCCTCTGAAACATTACCTTTTGCTGTATCATAGATCCCAAAGTAGGCAGCTCTATAGATGATGATGCCTTGGACAGAGACATTGAACCCTTGGTACAAGCCACGCACACCATCAGACTTGGTGATTTTGACTAGACAGTCCCCGAGACCAGAGAATTCTCTGTCTGCACCAGCTTTTCCAACATCAGCAGCCAAACGGGTTCTTGCAAAATCCAAGGGGTAGACAAAGCAGAGGGAAGTGGCTCCAGCTGCACCACCAGATGCCAGGTTACCAGCAAAATACCTCCAGAACTGAGTGTGCTTGTCTACACCTCCCAAAAACACCTGCTTATACTTATCCTTGAAGGCAAAATTAAGAGCTTGAGTTGGGAAGTATCTGATGACATTTGCCAAATTTCCTCGCCAGAAAGACAGCACTCCTTGTTCCTTTGGAATACGCACTACACAATCGATGATACCCTTGTACTGCTTATCAGCAGCAATCTGTTTACTGGCATGTTGCACCTGCAAATAAAACGACAAATATTGATCACTTGCCCTGACAGATCTATGCTGCAACTGGGCTTAAACCTGCTTCTATTATAAAACAAAGCTGTTAATTCCAAGTGGCAATCATTGGTATTATAAAGAAAAAGACTTAAAATTGCTTCCAAGCTTTTTCAGAAATCAGGACTTGGCAAAACAAGAACAGAAAACTGTGAGCAATTCCTCTACAACTTCCTGAAAGGAGACTGCAGCAAGGTGGGGGGCAGCCATTTCTCCCAGGCAACTAGTGACAGGCCAAGAGAACACAGCCCCAAGCTGTGCCAAGGAAGATTTAGGGGGAAACTAGGGGAGAAATTTCGTCAGACAAAATGTGATTAGACTTTGGAAAGGGCTGCCTAGGGACTTGTGAAGCAACCATCCTTAGAGGTGTTTAAGACTGGACATGGCACTTAGTGCCAGAGTCTACTTTAAATTGGACTACGTGGCATTAGGTTGGGCTTCATAATCTCTCTGAGATCTTTGCCAAACTGATTCTGTGAGGTACAGGGCAAGTGTAAGATAAATACATCACGACAAATACATTGAGCATACGTAGAGGTGAGAGCCTTTACTGACAAAGACGGGCCTACGGTGGAAATCGCCTGATAGAGCCGCGTTACCCGACAAAGCTGCCATCCAGAGGGACAGGGGCTGGGGGCGAGGGAGGAGCGGCCAGCCCCGCGGCCGGGGCCGGAGCCCCCGCGAAGGTCACTCGAGTCACCTTGGGGCGCCACCGGGTCACGCCGGGCCGCGCGCGCCGGCCGCGGCCCGACTCCGCCCCGCCCGCGGCCCAATCGCGGCCCGGGCGCGCATCACGTGAAGGTCGCCAAGATGGCGGCGGAGAGCGGCCGCCCTCCCCTCCCTGCCGTGCCCTCGGCGCCGGGAGCGGGGGCGGCAGGAAGTGACACCAGCGGCGGCCGCCCCCCTCGGCCCGGCCCGGCCCTCCCTCCGCTCCCCGCCCCGCATGGCGGAACCGGCTTCGGCTTCCCCGCGGCCGCTCACGTGACCTTCCCGCCAGCCGCCACCGCCGCCTCGCTCGCGCTCTTTGTCCCGCGCTGGCCGCGGCCCCCGGCCCCGCCCGTCCCTCTGTCCTCGCCCGGCCCGGCGCCCGCGGGGGCAGAGAAGGGCGCTGCCCGCGCCACCCGTTCTCATCCGCGCCGCTGACCTGCAGCAAGAGCTTGACCCGCTCGATGGGCGCCACCGCAGTCTTGCTGATGGCGGCGGCGACGCCGCCGGCCAGAAAGTCCTTGAGGAAGGAGATGGCCTGGTCCGCCATGTTCGCGCCGCGCCGGAGCCGCCGGGAAGGAAACGCTGCTGCCGCTCAAGCCGAAAGGGCGGGAGCGCCCCCGCGCATGGGCTTAATGCCGGGCCGCGCCGGCCACGCCCTCCTGTCCCATTGGCCAGCCCGCTACGGGGGCGAGGCCTGCGACGAAAGGGCCCCGCCCCCGCCCCTCCCCTCGCCCTCCGCCCCGCTGCGGCCCCACTGTCGCAGCGCCGCGTCACCCGGGGACACCCCCGCCCCGGCCCGGCCCCCGCGGGGCAGCCTGCGGATCCGCCGCTGCTCACACCATTGTCTCGCGCTCTCCGCGATCGCTTTGTGCCTCTGCCAATAGCGCCCGCAGCAGCCTGCACAGCCCCCGGCCCGCTCGGCACGCAGGCTCTGCAGAGGGATCTGGACGGGCTGGATCGATGGGCGCTGCTTGCATGAGGTTCAGCAAGACCAAAGGCCAAATGCACTTGGGTGACGACAGCCCCGTGCAGCGCTACAGGCTGGTGGCAGACTGGCTGGAAAACTGCCCAGCGTAAAAGGGACGGGGGGTGCTGGCATCGGAAAATGAGCCAGCGTGTGCCCAGGTGGCCAGGAAAGTCAGTGGCATCCTGGCTAAGAGGACCAAGGTAGTAATCCTGCTCCTGCACTCAGGAGTGGTGAAGCCACTCCTCGAGTACTCTGCGCAGTTCTGAGCCCTTTAATCCAGGAAGGACACTGAGGTGTTGGAGCGGATCCAGATAAGGGCAATAGGGTGAAGGGTCTGAAGCACAAGTCCCGTGAGAAGCGACTGAGGGAGCTGGGGCTGGTTAGCCTGGGGAAAAGGAGGCTCAGGGGTGAGGCTGTAGCCAGGTAGGAGTTGGCCTCTTCTCCCAGGCAACCAGCAACAGGAGAAGAGGAAACAATCTTGTGCCAGGGGAGGGTTAGGTTGAATGCTGGGAGGAATTTTTTCACAGGAGTGGTGAGACATTGGAAGGGACTGTCCAGGGAAGTGGTGTAGTCAAAGTCCCTTGGTGTATCTAAGAGTAGATGTGGCACTTGGTGCCATGATCTGCAGACCTGTTTTTGGGTCAGAGGTTGTAATTGATGAGGTTGTATTAGATTTCTTTTCCTACATAACTGATTCTGTGATTCTGATTCTGTGAAGGTGAGTGTGAGCTGCTGGAGCACTGGCTTTGGGGTGTGGGTCTGTGGGCCCAGGCAGCAGCCAATGAGCAGCACAAGCAAGTGAACTAGGAGGCTCTTTCTGCAGCAAGTGCTGGAAGCAGTCTAGCAGGGAGACACAGCTTTCTGCATGGGATCCCCGTGGGGCAGCAGAAGCTGTCAGGGGACAGGTGAGGGGAGCAGATTTCAGACACTGTCAGTTTTGCTCCACGCTCACCACCCTCTGGGTATTGCTGATCCATGGCATATTCTTGTTCCCACCTCCTCCCTGCCAGTGCCATGGGGCTTTTCTGTATGTCACTGAACTGATCCAAGACGATGGAATGCCAAAGGACTTAGCTTCAGTTTCCTGTGGGACAATAGGACAGGGTGATTCCAGCTTCTTGTATGGGCACTCGAAGTTAGATGCTGTGAAAACCTCCTCTGCAGGCTGTCACAGCAAGCACTCATGGCAGGACTCAGGCCCTAACAAGACAGGCCTGGTTTCCATCAGTAACTTTTCTAATTTTACTGTATGCTGAAATTGGTATTTTGAACCTATCAAACTTCTGTCTGAAATTATACCAAATTCTTTCTAAAATGTGTTGAAATTGTTCTAGCTGGAGGGCATTAGTTCACATCACCTGCTTTCACTTTTTGTGGGTGTTTCCAACCAAAATAAATAAGGCCAAGCCTTTTTTTTAAACACATGACTGGTGAACCACAAAGCTGCAGTAGCTGAGGTGCCAGTAACCACTGCTTACACATGTATGTACTTTGCAGGATTTCAAAATGAGCATGTCTCTTAAGAGGGCATGTTGTGAGAAGAAAAAGGTGCCAGGCATAGCCTTTGTCTCTGCTCTAGTACAAGACATGTCACTGTACTTTTTTTTTGCACACCGGAAGATCAAAAGTAAACTGTGTGCTCTCCTGAAGCATAATACAGACAGACTGAAGTGACTCCTGTGTTCACCATAAAATTTTCTATTGACTTAAAAAGAACTTCATATTCTAAACTCTTGAGTATCATCACTGTGAAAAATGAAGGTAAGAGGCACATAACTTGTAATGGGGAACTTGTTCAGTCTGTAGTTGTCATATTCTGTTCAGCTTGGGTGCTCACCTGCACGACTGGGGGAAATCCTTTCTTCTCCATCACCATGCTTGTTCTTTCTTCCGTTTTTTTCCTCCTTATCTCATATTCTGCTATCCACTTTTATAAGAGCTCACAAATTAAGTAGGGCTAAAAAGGTGTAAGATGATGTTCTTGAAACAAACTTGGTGTCCTCACATTTAATCTCAAATTACAATCACAGAGGAAACTTGTGCTTTTATATAAGTGCCTTTTTTTGGAAGCTTCTCTCAAAGCAGAGCAGTCTCTCTTGACTCTCTCAGGAAGCTGCTGCTCCAGTTCTTGTTTCCAGTCTTACACCATTGCAGTAGCAGTTTCCAGAGTTGATTAGAGTGTGTTTATTTAAAGTAGGGGTATAATATAAAATGATACTAAAATGGATGGTGATGGAGCATTAAAATGATACCAACATTAACTTCCTGGAACAGGGGCAAAGCAATGTGTGCTGGTCTAAAAACTCTACTATTCTAACTGCAGCAAGTATGTAGAAACAGTGATTTCTCAGCAGTGTGACTACTGCCCTTGGGCTGATGACACCATTTGTGTCCTACACATGTTGTGCAGCCACAGAATCTCCTGGTATCATTCTACTGAAGTCTAAAATAAATATAATCAATCTTTCTCCCTTTTTAAAAGTAGTATCCCAAAACTGGCATTTTTTGTTACGTTTCTTGTTTATGGTATTGATGGGAAATTGAGAATGTATTTGGGTAATTACAAAACATCAAACACAAGCATAAGACATCCAGACTACTGCTTAATACATTTTTTCTAGGTCTTAACACAGAGAATGACATCTAACAAATTTCCTGTTATTCTGATTTTGACATTTGTGAATCCATGTTGTTCCAGCAAAGCTTGATATTCAGAGCCACTTCTCTCCTTTCCCTCTGTCTGCACAAGCATGTTCAAAGACTGCAGCAGAGCTGTGCTCCTGTTCTTCTTTTCATCATCCAACACCATTTCAGCCAGCAAAATTGCACAGCCTAATTTAAAAACAAACACAACAGTTCTAATCCATTATCAGGCAAGAAAATTTCTGCTGCCATACAGAGGGGTGCAAACTACAAGACCTGAGTGATTTCCTTTATCATTTATGGATTTTCTCTCCTATTAAATGACTAATCCACTATTAAATGAATAATCCACTCCTCTCAGAAACCCCAGGAAACTCCCTTTCCCAGTATAGAGTGACCAAACACTCACAAGTCAAGTCACGTTTCTGTTTTCAGGGGAAAAGGGGATGACTTCTGTAGACTTGGCATGAGGACTATAGAAAGCAGTAAGACAGGAATAGAGTTGCATCTCTTTGGGATATACTGCTACTTCACATTCATGTTGAAATGATGGCAAGGAGAGAGAAGAGTGAATGGCAAGCATTACAGAAGCAGAGGAGAAGTCAATGTTTCTGTTCAATACATTCTGTATGTTATTTCTGTAGGACTCGAATTCTTTGTGGTGGGACTGACCTAAGGATGAAAGCAGAACTTAAATGATCTGATTTACAGAGAATTCTTCTCCATATTCAGACCTGTGAGGGGAAGGGAAACCAAGAGAGGCCTATTGACAAAAGCACTGCGATACATACTTGCCTTTTGGCCTGACATCAATTCAGATCAAAAGAGCAGAAGTTCAGAGTGATTTTATTATTAAGTGCAGCATAACATTCATACCTTTCTGACTTTTAAGAAAATCTCCTCAGAGCCATTCCAACTTGTACAGCTCAGACAATTTTTGATTCAATAATCATCAAAAAGTTTTAAAACTTAACCCCCGTCATTCTTCATGTCAGGAAAATTTTCCTCGGTTATGTACAGTGTTTATAATCTTTTCAGTGTTAAGACTATTAAATCCACTGCTTCTACCAATCAGCAAAAGATATTTAGAGCAACTGAAAAACTTAATTTGTATATTAGTAAGATGAGCTTATAATTGTTCAGGTGACTGGGTCGTATCACATGACTGTAGAGCACCTGAGCCTGAAACAGACCACAGGAGATCTCTAGTCCAGCCTCCCACTCAGAGCAGGGCAGCTTTGCATCAGCTCAGCTTCTTCAGGACTGGCTTCTCACATGGAAGCCTCCAAGGACAGAGATTCCACAACGTCCCTGGATCATCTGCTCCAACACTTAATTATCCTGAGAGTGCAGAGCTGTGGTACATGACCACAGACACCATGCCCAAGGGACTAATGCTTAGTGTTGTGCATTAATCACAGAGTAAATGAAGGCTGGTAGTAGCCAAACACGTTCTATTCTAATTTTACAGTCAGAGACATAGTACTTAGGGGCACAGTTTTAAAGTCTGTGACAGTTACAGGTGTGCCAACTTTAGGCTTTCATTGTTTCTGACTCAAACAGCTTAAAGCACCTTAAGGAACAGCATTATGAACTTCATGAGTAACTATGCAATGAGACACATCTGATTGCCAGAATGAGACTCTCTCAACATACAAACCTGTTAAGCTAAAAGCAAGCTTCATGTCCAGGTGGAAAAGAAACATTTTAAATTTATTAATTTGAATATTCGGCCTTATCTATTTTAAATGTCTGTACAGATAAGATCAGTCAAAATTCCATTCATAGAAACCTTCTGCTAAGAATTAAAACCCCCAGTGTGGTTAAGTCTGACATTTCCCTGATTCTGTACATCTGAAATGGTCTGTAGGAAGCCTGTTTCTCCTAATGAGTTGAGCCACTGTGACACTTTTTCTTTACCCATTGGTCAAGGAGCAAAGTAATTCCTGATTAACTAACATCCAGACAGATGCAACTCTTAACCTTCCTGCTTAACCCCCTCTAATTTGCTGAGGTTGGTAATTCAGTATTGGCACAGCCTCTTGCACACTGGTTTATTGGGACTACTGCTGTGCAAGCAACAGGCAAAAACCTCACAACTGACAGAAAGAAAGCTAGTTTGAAAGTGTAACTTTAATTTCCAGAAAGGCTTCCATTACACTTTGAAATGAAAAAATAAATATCAATGAAGTATTAGGAAAGAAACAAACATTAGGAGAGGTGACATTTGTGACAAATTACTTGAAGAGATGGGATACATTATGCACTTCTCCAATCAAAGACTGAAGCATGAAGCAACTTTTATTTTTTAAATTTTCATACAAGGTTTTATACATAAACCCTAAAACTCATCTCAATTAATGAGACAGAAAGCATATATGGCCATTCAACCATATTTAGAAAAACCCCAGAAGTGACAGTAAGCAATATGAAGAGCTCTCAAGTGCAGCCTGTGCAGTACATACTGTGGCTGGAGGCCAGAAGCTGCTGAAGTTCCTCTGTAACACTACAGGTGTTGTAGAGATGTTTGATGTTTGTTCTGTTTTCACTTTTGCTTGTAGAAGAAATGCTTTAAAAGACTATATATGAGATGTTTTTGAGTGAAGTCCCACACAGCAGTGAAAAAAAGGACTATCATCCCCAAATTCAGGCAGATGGTACAATATTAATTAAAAAAAAAAATCTGATAAAAATTAGTAGTAACCACTGAATGCACTGCAGAGGAAGAACTCTTTAATTTTATGGTCCAAGAAAACTAAGATATTAATGTAGCTCAGTACAAGCTTGCAGTTTTAACCTGACATGCTATACACAGCTATACCAAGTCTAAGCTTAATACAGTGTGCAGAAGAACTGGACATTAAGGTATTTCACATGCAGGAGTTTCAGCCTGCCCCAGAGGCTTTTTAAAATGCACAGAATTCACTCTGGCAGAAGCTGCACTCCAACTTGTATCCAAGGCCTGTAACAACTATGCTTCAGACAAAGGGCCAAAATCATCCTTAACTGCCAATATGAACCAGTTGATGATGGGTATATTGCACAAGGGGTAAAAATTCAGCATCCCAGATTGGTTCTGGGCACTCTACAGTGACAGATTCTTCTTGAAGCACAGAACAGCATCTAATAAGCTTCCTGTGATCTTAATTTGTACATCTGTGAATCCGTATTTCTCCAGTAGCTGTTTATATTCTGAGCTGCTTCTCTGCTTGCCTTCAGTCATACTGAGGGATTGTAGCACAGCTACTGAAGGATGAATCTTCTGTTCATCAAGCACAGTTTCTGCCACTAGCAAGGCACTTCCTGCATTTCCAAAACAACCAAAAGTGGATCTGTGTAAGTACTTTTAGGTTAACTTTAAAGTGCTTTTTCAGAGACAATTACAGAGGTCCCCTCAGATTGATTTTTTTAATGGCCTTCAGTGGAAATTAGTGAAAGTTTACTTTCAGTAATCTCTTCTTGGAAGCAACCATTTAATTGTTAAAAAAAAGGGAGAGTTTAGAGCACTGTCTCCAGAACTTCAGATCACTTCCTCCCTATGCTCTTAAACTCACCCTTGCTTTCATTTGAACCAAGCAATTCCTGTGGGCATCTGTCAAAACCCAAACTTTGCATAAGATTAAGACAGTCACCCAAAATTTTCTTTCATAATTTATAATCAGTTTATGGGCTAGGTCTTATTTTGCATCCTCTCCTCTGAAATAATAAACTTCAGACCTACAGTTGCATTAAGGAATCAGACGATCTTAGTGGTCGGGCTCTTCTGCTTTTTGTCTTCTTTGATCTTTAATACTGCCTGAATATGAGTCAGCAGTGTGCCTTGGCAGTCTAAAGGGACAGCCATGTTCTGGGGTGCATCCAAGCAGAGGATACAAAATCACTAAATAGGTGATTGTCTTATTCTACTCTGTGAGTTCAGCCTTGCCTTGAGTACTGTGTGCAGTTTTGGGCACCACAGTACAAGAAAAAAAATTATATATATTAGGCTATTAGAGACCATCCAAAGTAGGGCCACAAAGATGGTGAAAGGTCTCAAGGGAAAGTCTTATAAGGAGCAGCTGAGGTCACTTGCTTTGTTCAGCCTGGAGGAGACTGATGGAAGACCTCTTTGTGGTCCTCCACATCCTCACAAGGGCTAGCTAATGGAGGGCAAGCACTGATCTTTTCACTCTTGTGATTAGTGACATGACTCAAGGAAATAGCATGAAGATAGGTCTGGGGAGGTTTAGTTTGGCTATAAGAAAAAGGCTTTTCACTCAGAGGATGGCTGGGCACTGGAACAGGCTCCCCAGGGAACTGGTCACAGCACCAAGACTGTCTGAGTTCAAGGGATGTTTGGACAATGTTCTCAGGCACGTGGTCTGACCCCTGGGGCATCCTGCATAGGGCTAGAGGTTGGACTTGAGGATCCTGATGGGTCCCTTTCAACCCAGTATATTCTTTGATTCTGTGTGTAATTTTGGGTGCCTCAGTATGTGGCCAAGATGGTGAAGGGCCATGAGGCCAAGATTCATGAGGCGCAGCTGAGGTCCCCTGATCTGTTCAGACTGGAGAACAGAAGGCTGAGGTGTGACTTCATCACCATGTACAACTTCCTCAAAGGGAGCAGTAGAGGGGAAGGTGCTGATCTCCTCTCTCTGGTGAACCAGTGACAAGACACAAGGAAATGCAATGAAGCATCAGGGAAAGTTCAGACTGGACATTTGGAAAAGATTTTTCACCCAGAGTGTGGTAGGCACTGGAACAGGCTCCCAGGGAAGTGGTGACAGCACCAAACCTGCTGGAGTCCAAGGACCATCTGGATGACATTCTTAGTCATCCAGATGGTCCTTGCTTCTTGAAGGCTTAACTAGTTTTAGTTAAGCCTTCAAGAAGCAAGGATGATGATCTTTATGATCGCTTTATGATCTTCAATTTGATGATCTTTATGGGTCACTTCCAACTTGAGATACTCTGATGATTCTATGACTCCATGTAGTAGAAAGTCATACAGGCTGCATATTCTATGTAGTAGAAAGTCATACAGGGTGCATATTTATGCACAGGGTATGTGTGCATAAAGTAGTACTGAACTTCAGCCAGTTTACCATATTCTGGATACTACTGAGATAGCAAAACAACAGCAAAACTGCTGCTTCTTGATTTATACAAAGGAACTTTAGTTAGGCTAATTTTATGTACAGAAATAAGCACATGCTTACTTAATTGATGATACAGGGCTTAGTAAGAAAGACTGGGCATGACAGAGACTGGGGATATGATACAGGTGTATGTGAAGCTTGCAACTACAGTAAAAGCTTATTATATATTATTTGCAGCTTTGTTTCCTTCTTTTTCTTAGTAGGTATTATCATAATGCAAGCCTACACATTCAATAAAAGGCTACTATGATTGAACAAAAAAATATCCTAACTTTATACTAGAAAAGCATTAGTCAGTGCTCATTAAAGGTACTTTAACATGCACCTTTAAGTTCACAAGATGAAAAAAACATACCTGGTTTGCAAAGAGCTGATATCTTGCTTAACAGCACATGTATCTTTTCATCAGGCCAGTCATGAAGAACACGTGAGAGGATGTAAAGATCTGCTTCTGGAAGATCATCCTTGAAAAAGTCACCTGTTGAAAAACAGAGTTAGTACATTCCTACAGAAACCACAGAGTACATCCTGTAAAAACAAGGTGCTTCAGCAGAGTACAAAAGTAACAAGAATGAACAGGTACAGGTATGCCCTGATTTGCAGATAAGGAAAGTATAGTTAAAGAGCAGATCATAGGCGAGAATTGTCTAACAAAAAAATGGAGAGCAAACACAAAGCAAGGAAGGAGACAAAGTTCTTTGTAGTCACCATTTTGATCTTGTCTAGAAATGAAATACCTCAGACAAGCACATGCAGACTCTGCTTCCAGTGGTATTCAAAAAATTACTAATTCATACCTATTTAGCCACATTCTCCAAGCATTTTTTATCCCCACAGTCTTGAAAAATACTATGTCCCCTTTGAGCATGGGTGAACCTATATTGCCTTGTACTAAGATATGATTGGGATTGGAGCAGCAGCAAAAGAGCCTGTTTGTGCTCAAGGACAAGAGAAACCAGAAAAATTATCATGGGCTACATTTACCTGACACAAATGTCACTGGAGCAGTGTGTTGTTCTGAAGGCTGAAAGAAGGAGGTGTTTGCAATGACTTCTGGAAGGTCAAATACTGTGACCTTGAGGTTTGGGTATACTTGTACTAATTCATAAGCCAGAGCTCCAGTGCAACCTGTTAAAAGTTTGAAGAAGTCAATTCAATGATTTTCTCCCAGAATTTGCAGACATTTTTAAAGACAAGGCTGAATATAACATTGTGAAATAGAGACATTTAATCAGAACCAGAGGTAGACAGCTCAACAACAAACATGGGCAACAAGACTTCCTGGTTGATAGAGCAAGGTTTTAAAGCTTGTGGAATGCAGGCATGACTCCTTACTGACAAAGAATTGCAAATGTGACCTTCAGTATCAGTACCTCAGGGTTTTTCTGCGGAGCATCAAAATGTAAATCAAAAGGCAAAAACTTCTATTTATTGAAGGAGAACACTTCTAACTGTTTAGCATTTACAAAGCACTGATACATGAAATCTGACAAATGCTCTACAGCATAGTAAAGATTGTGAATTTCTGGAGTCTCTGCACAAGTGGCAGCAGTTGTACCAGTATTGGGTTAATTCCTCTGAGATGCTGTTTACCTCCTCAGCCACTAAATACATTATTCTTCCTTCAGTGGATCTTTCCCTATATATTAACACTTCCTCTGTGCAGCTCCAAGCACAGGCTTTCCTTTAAAAAAAAAGAATGCTAAAAAGCAGAGTTTCTTCAGATATATCACTGGTCTTCAACATTTTGATGGACAAATAAATATTAGTAACTACAACAATACACAAAAAAAACCCATTAGGAAAGAGTCAGAAATTTTGCTTTAGCAGTGCAGTGTTTCAAGTTTGACACCCTAGCAGTGGTGGTTCACTGCTTGCATTACTTTTGAAGATCTTGGATGTGCCTAAGGAGAGCAACAATACTGCTGAAAATGGCACTCCCACCTCAATGCTGTGTCACATGAGCCACTATCTTATTTTCTACCTTGAACTGTGTAACTGATTGAGACAAGCATTGAGACAAACATAAGGTGTTTGAGACAAACATCTTAAGCTATTCTAATACCATTTAGGTAATTCTCACTTAGCTGCACTGTTCTTTTATTCTGACATTGCAGTATCAGAAAAACAACAGTAGGTAATATTACTGATGTTCTATTAAAAATATACATGTCTTTTAAGTAATAAAATGCAGAACTGAAATCAAGCTTTTTCCTTTAATTCGTATACAAGTTCAATTACAAGCAATACCTCCTAAATCACAAGCAGATTTAAACTGTGAAAGATCAAACGCTGTAGCCACATCTCTTGCTGTCAGGTGAGCAATGCTGTGCATGGCAGCCATAAAACGTTGCTTTACCTCCTGGCTGTGATAATAGTCCTAAAAAGGGGGAAAAGCAGCATAATGAAAGTTTATTTTCAGAGTTAATTAAAATTATGTACAACCAAGGCAGTAGGTGAACATCAGAGTTCCCAAAATGAAAAGGTCCATTAAAAGTGCCACTAACTATTTGCTCATCCAAATCATTTGCCTAGTGATAAGCAGAATTTTGCATCCTCTCAAGAATTCTGATCACACAGACACATTGAAAGGACAGATTTAGCAGGATGAAAGAAAAATTCTAGTGCTCCTTCTTGATATCCTCACAAATTGCTCTCATTTCACTCAAACATGTATTCTCCCATGATGGAAAAATAACCAGATAATTGGACCATACCATAAATCAGATACGTTAAAGATCGTTCTGTTTTTGTTTTGATTAGGGAACAAGCAAGCATTCAGTAGCAGAATCCCATGCCTTTACCTATTCAAGGACACATACACACAAATCCCTTTACCTTTCACCTTTGCACAGATTTCACCACTTATGGCTGGCTTTGCAACTACCATGAAGTGGCAGTATCTCCAGGCTGTGGTGTGCAGAGTGCCACAGACAGCCCATAAACTCTGCTCAGGCACACCATCCTGTACATATATGGAGCCCAGGTCCAAACGGACACAAGCATCATCCAAGCAAAGTTGATAACCCAGATGTTTAGCAAAGGAAGAGCTCCAGTGGTTAATTAAACCACTTAATTTGTATATAAAGTCAGACATCTACTCCAACAGCTATCCTAAAGCAAAGTATCTTAACTCCCTTCAAGACCCTTTGAATGATTTCCAATGGAGTTTTTGTCCTCCAGTTATTTAAGTACTTACATGAAGCTAGCAGAGCTTTTAAATCTCCACAAGTCCTTATTTTGTTACACTGATTATAAATAAGGGTTGTAGACATCTCCTTCAGGAGATTGCCTTCATCACCATCTTGAAGTTTAATACAAATTAAGGACCTCAGGATGTAGTCTGAAGTACAATTTAAGCCAGCAGTGCTGTCAAACTCATTCTCCTGCTCACACTAGCAGCACTCTGCTTACACAGGCACAGATATATATGCTTCTCAACCTGCTTCACCAGATGGGTAACTGACAAGTTAGGCTAGTTACACCCCTAAGTTATTCTCCAGTCTGATCACATCCATTTGGGCTAGCATTGGGAAAGGAATACCACAGACTGAAAAAGAAGGCAGAAGGATTACAATTTTGTCAGTAATAGATATCAACTTGAAGCTTATACAAAACTTCATAAAGGAGATTAGATCTCTTCTCCACTGCATCAACACAAACCAGCTTTGACTACACAGCACAGCCTAAACTGGATCACAATCAACTGACTGGCATGCAATATGGAAGGAGTACATGTGTGCTAAGGTATTATCTAGGGTTATAAAAGGGACACAAACATAAATTAATCAGGCCCAGAGGTTGTTCTGAGAGGGCATCAGTGGGATGGGCAACACTTCATCTGGAGAATTTTTGTCAGCAGTCAAATTTCCCAATATACTCTGTGATTGCTCCATTACTTCACAGCCTCAAGTTGAAGGGAACAGAAGCCTGGGACTGGTGAATTGCATTGGGTTTCTACCATTTCTGAGACTGACAAACTTTCTTCTCTGATAGCTCTGTCTCCATTTGTCCCTAGATCAGTTCTGGGCTCCAAACAGCTGGTTTTGATACTAGTAAGAGTTTATATTACCTTAAATAGATCATCTGCTTTCTTTCCAAAGGCTCGATGATTCTGCCTGCTCCCTTCTTTGACAGCATACTCCAAGTTTGTGAAGAGAGGCCAAAGGTGGTCATTAGAATGGATAATGTAGCCATGAAGTGAGTATTTACCATCTGAGGTCAGGTAGGTATTTGCTGAGTCATTATTACTGTAACCTTATGGGAAGAACACAGTTGAAACCAGCTTTGTTTCAGTACTTTGCAACTGTTATTTAAAATCTGAAGACATGTTTTCCTGCATAAATAACCAGTAAATCCTGATCTTATGATCTATTACTAAAAATTTTGCACAAAACGTAATTCTGAAAGTCTTGTCATTCTTAAAGGAGCAAGTATTTTGTTTCAAAACAGAATTTAGATACTGGGAAATATAGATACACACTGATTTAGTTTTTATATTTTAAACACAAGTACCTCAGTTAGATACCTAATATTCAAGTGACAGTATTAGAAGTTCCTCATTCTTGACTGTATTTTTGTTTCTATTATGGCTGCTTCTTCCCTGAATTCAAACTTTCTCTGTTTTGTCTTCAGAACTTTTTAATTTGTCTTGTCCTCTAACAGAGGTAAAAAGACTCCTTTATTTTCTTTTCTTCATACCTAATTAATTTCAAGTCTTACTATGTAAATGATATGCATGGAAACTTAGAACTACATAATGTTGATTGAAAAAGTTAATCCTAATACTGACTCCCTCATTTACATACACTTTCATGGATTGTTCAGTTAGGAGCACTAAAATTTATGTTGTTGTCCACCAAGAGGGACATATTGCAGAACTCTCCCCATTAAAAGCCTGATCCTCTGCTGAAGGCTGACAGCACTGCTGCAGCAGAAAATGGAATTTCACAATCATTTTAAATAGAAACACAGAATCACTTCAATGGAAAAGCCTTCTAAGGTTATCAAGTACAACCTTTAACCCAGCACTGTCAAGCCCACCACTTAACCAGGTTCCCAAGTACCACATCTACACACCTTTTAAATACCTGCAGGGATGGTGAGGCAGCCACTTCCCTGGGGACCTGTTCCAATGCTTGGCCATTCTTTCAGGGAAGAAATTTTCCCTGATGTTCAATCTAAATCTCCCCTGGCATACCTTGAGGCTGTTTCCTCTTATCCTGCTGTTAGTTACTTTTAAAAAGAGACCATCTCCTTCCTGGCTACATCCTCACATGTAGTTGTGGAGGACAATAGGATCTCTTCGCCCCTCCTTTTCTTCAGGTTGAACACCCCCAGCTCCCTCAGCCACTCCTGATCAGACTTATGCTGCAGACCCTTAATCAGCTCCATTATCCTTCTCTGGACATGCTGCAGCATCTCAGTGTCTTTCATATCATGAGAGGCTCAAAAGTGAACACAGGACTCAAGCTGTGGCCTCCCCAGTGCTGAGCACAGGGGCACAGTCACTGCCCTGGTCCTGCTGGCCACGCTACTGCTGATACAGGCCAGGATGCTCACTGGGCACCTGGGCACACGCTGGCTCATGCTCAGCTGCTCTTGGGACACCAATAGGTTCCTTTTCCACTGGGCAGCTTTCCAGCCACCTTCACCCCAGCCTGCAGTGCTGCATGGGGTTGTTGTGACTCAAGTACAGATGACAGATGTGAGCTATTACACTGTTCCCTGGGACTCTCCATGCAATCTTTTCTTAGAAATGTGGTCAGTATTATGCTCAGAGAGCAAAAACAATCTAAGGTTTCCATAAAGGAGACTTGAATGTGTTCATTACATAAAGCCTTCCTCCACATGAAACAATTCCAGCTACTAATAATGAAAGCAAAGGAATCCATTCCCTCTGCCCCAAATCCAAGTTACCCACAATATCATGTCAGAACCTGTGACCTTAAAAGCATCTCTTCCAGTCCTGCCGGTCTTTTAGTATATACAGTTGTGCAGAGGGTAAATTAATCACCTTGTGGTGTTTTCTCCAGTAATCCAAGAGAAGCACATGCATCAAGGAGTCTCTCAGTTCCACATACAGAGGTTCCAACACCATTTGCAATATCCACAGCCTTTATTGGACCTTTATCTTTCAGATGATCAAATATCTTCAGCTTAGAGGCTACAAACAGAGCCTATGTGTAGGTAAGAAATTGTTATCATGCTGTGTTTAAAAGACTGCAATCAGAAAACAGAAGAATTATATTGTTTGCCTAGAATTATTCTACACAACTACTGTTAAACTACTGCAACACAATCTAACAAACCTCATAAAAATTATTCCCTTCCTTCTCAGAGGGTTTCAGAATCTTGGCCAAGTAACAGAACTTTTAACAATGGTGTTTAGGAGAGAAGGGAACTCACAGTATTCTGGAATGCAGCCTACATATTTTGTATGAAGACCCACTTCTTTATTGAGATATTTAGCACTCCCCGATCTATATGACTGATGTAATGGAACATTCTTAAGCATATGAACCAATACCAAAATTTGATAATAAAAATTATTATTAAATAATAATGAAAAATTAAATTTGATAGACCCAAAGCATTAGGAACTCAAAACTCTCCTCGAAAATAGTGTAACAGCTTCAGCTGCTAAAATACAAGTCTTTATTTTATTAAAATTAAGGAAAAACCACCAAAAGACTAAGAACAGAAAGAATAAAACTTCATAGGACAACTGTACTACAGGCACACCTTAACAGGATGTGTACACATGGAATGGGGACAAAAAACCAGCAAGTGCTTCATGGTGAAGAAAAGCTCATGGGCAATGGCTGCCTTTAATTGAAAGCCTTAGCTGAACTTTTTTCAAGATATGCTAACCAAACCAGAGAGTAAAGTTAATGAAATATAGTAATATATACATCTCCATTCAAAATTCATTTGCAATTCTACAGTTTGTGTATTCTGAAGCAGGCAACACACCTAAAATCAAGGAACTTTTGGAGAGCTCAACAGTGGAGGCAAATGCAGCAATCACAGACTCCATTTCTTTATAACTGCAAGCAACTATAATGAAATTTAAATCTAAAAATAATTAAGGAAAGAAGGGCCTTGACACTCTCTTTAATAAAAATCAAAGGGAGAAAAAGAGATTAACTTTGAGAGGTAGGTCTGCTACTGCATGTAGATGATATTCTATCATCTTCACACCTTTTTATTCTATAACAACTTGGTTATTCTAATAAAAACATATAGCTGGGATTTATTATAATTCAGGCTTTCACAATACTGAGCCAATTACATATAGCTGGGATTTATTGTAATTCAGGCTTTCGCAATACTGAGCCAATTACACCTAGTTTACAACCAGATGGCTTCCGAGACCTGCCCAGTCTTTGGACTGATACCAACTGGAAACTATTAGAACAGGAAAAAGAAGGTGAGAAGATAAGGCAGAAAACTTGGCTGACCAACTCATTCTAATTCTCAGTTAAAAAAAAAAAAAAAGGAATTAAAGAAGAAGATACGTAAAAGATATGAGTATAGATCAGACTATGTAAATTTGGAACATGTTAAAAATTCAAAGTTTTTTAGCTTGCAAGTATTTAATCCTGATCTCCTGTTCTGCAAGAGAGCAGTTCAGAAGAAAACAGGCAGCAATGCCTTCACCTGCAGGAGATTTTACTCTGCTTTATAAAGGTCTTGAATCAAGATGAAAAAACCTTGAGAGTTTTTGTGGAAATAAATGCTTTTGTGTACTTATACCTATTCTGCAAATGGAAACATGATGAGTTTTGTCTGATCGCAATTCATCACTACTGGCAATTAATTCTACAAAGATCCATTTAGTGGGAAAAAAATTCCACTAGTCCAACATGTGATTCAGTACTTCCTCCTATGACTTTACACTGGAGTAGTGAGAAAGTAAAGTTGTTCTTTTTGTTTCCAGCCGCCACTGTCTTGCACTGCACAAAACTATTCAGCATCACATCACTGTAAACAGTAAAAGTAATGTACAGCCACATGCTGATGATTATCCATATTTATTTTTACTTAAATTGAAGAAATGCTAAGCATCATCTCACCCATTCAAATATGTCACTCTCCATAGGTACACAAGAAGTTCACAAATGCAGCACCCTCAAAGCCACTTTATTCCAAGCCTCTCAGGACAGCTTTGTATGCCTACAAGCAGCACGCCCACAGAACCACATGATCACACTACAGTCTTCCTTCAGAGCTGAGCACAACTCTCCACTGTTTCAGCAAAACTATTGTTCACTGTCTGGTGTGCCCCCCTCCATTCACCTCCAAGTTACTGGATCTTTAGCTCCAAGTTTGCATTTCACTGCCGCTTTAGCACTTTTTTCCCACATCTTCCCAAAACACAAAAAACTTGGAGACCAGTGATCTATTAGAATGATCACTGTTCAATTCTTCTTCCTCTTCTTCACTATTGTCTTTGCCACACTGAAACCATGAAGAAAATCTGGAAGTACTTAAAATGTCCAGCTATGCATTTCTCATCACGCCTGGCTGAAACACAGGGTACATGACCTTGTTTGTGAGCTGTTATGAGTATGCCTCCATCAGATACAACATGGATATTATCAGTTAAACACATCCAGAACATGAAACAGGTTATTAAGAAATAATATTCTGAAGAGACAATAAAAAATTAAGATCTTCCACAGAATTCTAATGCAAAGCATTAAAAGTTACAAAGGAAATATAATATATTCAATTCTTGTCACAGTTTAAAGTCAGGTGAATTAACCTCATCAAATGGTTTTTTTTTTTTTTTTGAAGAGTATATAATTCCAGCTTGGTTGTGCTCTTCTGATCAGTAAAAAAAGAAAAATCTGCAACTTCTTCTCCCTCTCAACTCAAGGGATAAAATTATCCAATAGGTAACTGAAATTTCATAGAACACATAAAAAGAAATACAAAAAGACAAACCCAGCAATGTTTGCACTGCACCAGAAATTTCAGCTATCTAAAGACTCTCCAGAACGTCAGTGGTCCTTTTCTACTAATTATTAATACATTCCTTCCCCAGATGAAATATTACACAATACCTGTTACATACTGAAGTCCAGTGAAACAAATGGATCAGACAAGCATGTAATGAGTAGGTTTTTTTCCCTTACCTTTGAAGCTCTAAAACCATCCATCAGCTCTAGAATTTTGGATGGAAGTTTTGATGCACTTTGTGACACTCCATTCTGATTTTCCAAAGGTACTGTAAAACCAGTTCTGACAGCAGAAGTGTTTTCAGAAGTATAAGCAGCTCCTGAGGAATGCATCCCACTGTGGTCCAACTTACTAGCAACTTTGTGCTCTGTGAAATTTGAAGATTCACTTTCTCCATCACTTAAGTTCTCAAAAGTGTCCACAGAAGGGATAGAGTCATACTTTTTATGCTGTACATTATTTTTAGAGGGCGGATAGTACAATTCTGCTAGCTTTTTGCAGAAGTGATTCAGGGGAAATCCCACCACATTCAAGAAGTCTCCATGGACATACTCAACTAACATTCCACCAAGGGCCTGGATACCATATCCACCAGCCTTGTCCCTGAGGAAGAGAAAGCAAAACCAACATAGATCTAATTAAGGTTAGGAGCAGAGATATCACAGAGAACACTAATAATACACCAAAACTGCAGAGGCTGGAATAAAGACTAGTGTACCTAAGTTACAGGCAGACTAAATCTACCAGGTAGGCTCAACACTTCAATTTGTAAATTACAAGATAAAAATAAGGATCAGTATTTCAACTTAGGGTGAGGAGCCAAAGGTCTTGATGCTTCAGACAGCGCAAGTGCAACAGACAACTAAGCAGCAGGTGACTGCAGTCAGAGTGTGTTGTCAGAGGTTACCAAGTCGTGGCTACCAAAAAGGTAACAGTGTCACCAAGAGCAACACTGTCACTGGATCACCAAATGCATAATGACCCTCACCCAATTCCACAAGAGGCTGGAAAGCCTTTAGGTCCCAAAGGAGCTCAATAAAGATGACCATTTAGAACTCAAATTATTACAGAATGCATCTTGCAGATCTCAGTCATAGGAATACTTAAAACAAGGATTGGGAAGACAGGACTTTCTTAGAAAAGAGCAACCTATTTCAGTAAGATCCACTGCTCTATTTAGCCCTATCCATCCATCTGTTGTGCAACCATCTGAGACAGAATAGTGTTGTGGTTCACAACACTGTGTTCTTAGATGTCATGGTAATAATGGTAATTTGGCACGGGAATGTACATGCACAGAAACTAACCTTGGAAATCTAATTTGTCTTTAGGTGTAATTATGCAAATTCCACAGATTGGAACCTTACATGTTCACAAATGGAAATATGTACAAGTCAGATAAGCTGCAGGAGAGCCAACAATTTTATTGTTCTCATACAAGGAACAAGGGAGTTAAAAGTATGTTTCCTACACAACAGTAGAATCTGAAAGCCTACGTCAGCAAGCTTAGAAACCAAAGGTCAGTCGATCTCAGATCTATTAACTTAAGGTAGTATGGAATTACACAAACTGCTTGAGAAAGAAGGTTACTACACACAAAAATTATTGCTAAGTTTTTCATCTTAGATTTGATCAGAAACAGCTCTTTATTTTTAGTACTTACCTCTGGATTCCCTTTCTAATAGCATGCTAAAACAAACAGAGGAATCAGCATACCAGCAAGTAGGATTTTCTGAATTGCTAAAAATTGTAGAATAGGAATTTTCCTTTAATCCTGCATTGTCAACACTACCTTATAACTTTGTCATTGTTTAGATTATTTTTTCTTTTATAACATTCTTACGATTTACATCAACTTCATTAGGAATATTATAATGACTAAAATGTCTTCTCATTTTTCAATGAAGTTATAGTTATTTTGGTATATGCTTACAGGCAGGCAAAAAACATAACTATCAAAAGCAGTAGTATCATACTCTCAAGCAAGAAGATTAACAGAAATTGCTACATATTTATTTTTCTGCAACACTTTATGTTCTGAATTGGATCCTGATAAGAACTTTTATATTCTATATTTTATTCCTTCACACTAAAACGTGAAACTGTAGAGATGAAGACTGTGTCATCGCCTCCTTCCCAGACTGCAGTGGAGTCCTTTGGTTTCACTGCCATCAGAGGAGAGCTACTAAAACTACATTGGATTTTTAGGCTAGCAGTTGTAAGCAGAGACAGATAAAGTTGTTCATAAGGGAAAGATTACAAAATAAAAAGCTAGGTCAAAGTCCACTCATTATACAAGCCCAAAAAAGTCAGGATTACTGTGGTACAAGGTCTACTCATTATACAAGCCCAAAACAGTCAGGATTACGGTGGTACAGGCCTCTTTCTGCAGATACACAGAAAAAAAGGAAAGAGACAGTGCCTGCAAGGAGAAAATCCTTGGTTAGAAAGAGGAACAGGAATAAAACAAAAAGCAAAATATCTTTCTGAAGCCAAAATTTGGGGGTTTTTATAGACTCAACACGGACTACCTTGAGACAGCAATTTCCCCTCCTTCGTTACCCATACTTTATATCAGCTATGTATTTCTAGTATTACTCTCTGTCACCAGTGACTGACTTAAACACTACATGCCAATTTTCTTCTTCAGTCCCATCAAGAACCATTGCTGTCATCTTCCTGTCGCTTCTCCAGAGATGACAAGATTATTTCACACTCCTGCAGCTGGAAGTGGATGAAGGAAAGTGCAATAAAGTATTGCATATCTGGGTATGGACCCTACTGCATATGGTACATTTTTTTCTTGCTAGAAAAGAACTCAGTTTAATCCTCAAGAGAACTAGTCATTTTCTTTTATTTTTTTCATGTGATTATTAAGTCTTGGATTATTTCAGAAAATTACTTTGCCATGTAAATTAAAAAAAAAAAAAAAAAAAAAGAAGGAATGGTCAAATGGTCACCTTTTGTTTAGAAAAACCTATATGCATACAATCGTGTAACCTGTATGAGTGGACATGGAGGAGGGAACAAAAATCACCAAAAAAACAGTGCTGTGAGATACTTCTCCTTACTGAATTTTGCAAAATTTATAGGACACCATGTTTAGTAGTTCCTTTGCAAAGGCAGAACAAGTGCGTCCTATTATATAAACATAATAGGAACATATATAAACAGGATTACATAAATAAAGATCAATTTGCTTCAGCCTCAGAGAATAATAAAATACATTTTTTGAACCTTTGGTCCTTGGGAAACCCTTGATGTCACACTCCTCTTTCAGGAGAATTAACAGAACAACCCAGCACTGCTTGTGAGCCATTTTGGTACAACAAAGAACTGCTAAAGCCATTGCTTCCAGAGGAAATACTCAGAATATTCCAAAATAATTTTCAACCTCATATTCCTGACCTAATCCATGGTCATTTCTCCTTCAAACTGCAACTTTATGGCCCACTAAATCTAAATATCATACTAACTAGCATAGTAAACATCACCTTCCAAAAACCTATGTAGCAATTTATTACAAGCTGCAGTCTTGCCAAAACATTCTCTCCATATAATCCAATTTAAAAATCAGTCTATTCAATAAGCTGTGAACCTTCCATGTTCACAAAGTAGGCCTCATCTACACATAATCATTGAAGTATATCCAAAGTCCACAGTGCTTTCTTTTCCCCAGTAAAACGTGGCTTTATTGTTTTATAGCACAAATGAGTTTAAAAACCACCCCAATTTCTTACATGGTCAGAATTGAAGCTACGGGGACAAAAGTTCACATCAGATCACTTGATGTGCAGCCCTTAGTGCTAACTATGCCTTCAAGCAGGTCCAGCTAACACAAAGGTAAAACAAATTCCTTTCCCTTGTTGTCTCCAAACAAGTACTATTTTTTTTTTTAAAGCAATCTAGTGAACTTCATCTTGGGACTTGTAATTAAGCATTCTGTTCTCATCCTATTTCTTCCATGGAATAACTGTTGTCTGGTATATTGTCTTTGCAAATGTTGCCTATATAGATCAGTAACTATATTACCAGTATAGCAGAAACTCATAAACTGAAGGCCACAGCAACACACACAAACTGTGTTTTCACTTTTCACAAGGATAAGTAAAAATTAAGCTGGTGTTCCTTGCATTAGAGCAGTGATTTTGATAAATTAAATACACCAAGTTCTAGCTTTCTCCCAATACAGTTCTATGATGCCCTAATTATCCAACATTCTTTTCACCTGTTTGTAATGAACTATGCATTGTCTTGGGCACTGAACATCCCTAAATGTCTCTGCTAACAGAAAGATAATTGTATATTGCACAAATGCTTGCTCTAAACCAGAGTATTTCAAGTCTAGACTTTTCAAGTTCATTAGGGTTCTAAAAAGGTAGCACATTTTCCCTGGAGAAATGACAGCTTTACACAAGAACAAAAGAATAGTGCCCTTGCATCACCCATACTATCTTTTCTCATATACACAGAACAAAATTTCACAGAACACAGGATGATGTTTTACACTGGCTAAACAATGTACCCTAAGGCCTATTCTCAAGTGTTGCGGCATCTTACTTACATTGGCTCCCCACTGTGAATGTACTCCCATAAGAGCTCTTCAGACAGCTCAGAAAATTTTACTTTAGTCTCTTCATAGAAATCAGTGATTTCCATCTCTAGCTGATTGTCTACAGAAAGAAAAAGGTCTTATTAGACACAGAAATTGTAGTTTAGAGAGCATAACATCTAGGTTGTATTTCCTATTAATCATTTGACAATTTTACTTGAGAAAAATTAAATATGTTGCACAGATGTATGAAATGACAAATAATGTTCTTCAGGGACAGTGGACTCAGCTTTCCCAAAACATTAAGAGTTTGCATTTTCAACCTCTGCAGTACTGTCTCAGGGATAACAGACTGCTCTTCCTGTGTGGAACATAATCTTAAATTAACAACGCTTACACAAAGCTATTTATGGATGCTGGCACACACATCCAGCACTTAGTACAAAGAGAGCTACAGCCACCCTCCCAACTTTATGAGTATTGTCAAAGAACTCTTAACAACATATCAGAGTTCAACATGTAGGTGTCATAAAAATGGGTACATGCAGCTCCACCTGCACTTCAGCCTCGGGTATCCAGCAGTCCCATCAAGAACTATCGCTGTCATCTTCCTATCATCTCTGAAGTGATGACAGTATTATTTCAGACTTCTGTAGCTGGAAGTGGATGAGGGAAGGTGCAATAAAGTACTGCAAACCTGGGTATGGACCCTGCTGCATGTGATACACTGTGGCCCTGGTGTCACTGCAGACAGAGGCTTTTCCAAAACATGCTCAAAAGAAACAGCCTTGCACAGATGACTGTGCACATTGCAGATTATTAGCTCTCTCTACTCTTTTCTATAAGCACCAAGCATCTCCCAAGCAGAACCACAGTTCTGGTAGCAGTGGCAATGCTTGAGGAGGAGTAAGAAATATCTACAGTACAGACCAAAGGAAGAATGCTAACCAATTTCTAATGGTGATAGTGCGAAACCTGAACAAAATAAGAAAACTGTGCTATTGATTGCATCTCTTGGGGAAAGCTGCAGACTAAAGGTATATTGCTGTTCATCTGACTGTGATGCAGTTCAAATTTGTACACCTCAAATGAGATGTGCTGTTATAATATCACTACTACAGCTGGGTGCACCTAACCTTCTTCCTAGAGTAAACAGTTAAAGGTGTTATTTACATTCCTGGGTTGCTCATAGGTACATGCCCTTGGTAACATGTTTTATTTCTTTTGCAGCAGCTGTCCCTCTACTGTACTAGCATATTAGCAGCATTGCATCACTAACTTTAATTCCATTTTACAAGAGTTAAGTGCAACCATTCCAGAAAAGATTAAAAACTGTTAATTTGTGTATAGAAAGACTATGTCCAGAGAAATGTCTGCAAAAGCTCTACTAAAAGATTATTGTCACAATTATAAGACAATGCCCTTCAAACACTCCTCAAATTATATTAATGGTTTTTTCCATAAAACTGACTCACTTTCTCTATTAATTAGGCAATAAGGAACATTGATGTATTGCTTCCTACAGCTTCTTAACAGTCTGAGGCATTAAGCCTCAACTGATCTAAGCACAACATAGAATAAAGTTGATATGGATCACATTCAGCTCACTCTCACAGTCTGTAGTACCTTACTTGAATTTAATTTAGAATATTGCACCACTTACACTGGCCTTTCAATTAGTCTCCCAGCTTTCAGAGACAGTATTTCTGAACTTCACTGTCTTGTTGCTTTCCCTTCTGTGGGAAAACTGAATACAGGAAGAAGGTTGGCTTTTGTGGGGAGACTTTAATTTATATTTTGATAAGGTAGTTCTTGAGTAGAAAACCAATTCAGACTGTATACGAAACATTTCCATCCTGTTTCTTTACTTGTACAAGCTATCATGAGAGTAATTTTTAATACAAATATTGAGTTGTAATAAAGTGATGTGTACCTTTACTGCGGCAGTGTACAATAGCCACCCCTGTGAAAACACTGTGCTCTTTCCCATTTAACCTGTCAGGCAAAAAATGTCCGTTAAGCAACAGTCTTATGAAATATTCTACATGATTATATTGATACAGCCTGAGAACAGACCATTATATTAATGTATCACTCAATGGATCTGACATGCATCCCAAACAAATAAATTTTATTTCAGTATCACTGCAAAAATAACAGCAAAACACACAAAAAAATAACCACATAAAAAACACTATCAAAAGCTGCAGTCATTTCAAGTCTTCAAAATATCACTTGTATAAGAGTAGTCCATGGTATCAGCTCATTCACCGTACATCAGAAAAGTGACTATTTCAAATGCATTAGAAAAGGCCAGTTGGCATAAATTCTATTGTTAGGGCCATCTTCAGTGAAAGCTGGCAATAAATAGCTAGGTGATGTAACTCAGACTAAACATGTAAGAGAGAACTAGAGCATATGTTCTCATTTCATCCAGACTGGTCCCCAGAGATCCCATGGCAAGCCAGAGCACAGAGGAAGAGCCCAGATTCCCTCACCCCCGGCTCTCTCTTATAGTGGCTCCAGAGTGCCACACTGTGGCCAATTAGTTCTGAGGACTTTACTACTTGCTGTGTAAGCAACAGAAGTATAATAGCAAGGGATTGTGAATCTTTGAAGAGACTATTTAAGGAATAATCTTGTAAAGATTAGCCAGGATATTTTTGGATGAGATCACAAACATCTCACATGTTCTGTCCCCCACAAGATTCCACACCAAATTGTAAGGTGAAACAGAGTGTGAAAATTTTCACTTGACACCTTGGATATATGCAAAGATGCATCATCTTGTCTGGCTTTTTTCCTGGAGTTCTAAAAAGCTAAATATTAAGTGCTTTTCATACCCCTAATTAATAGCCTGACCTACTAAAATTAAAACAAACAAAACAAAACCAAAAAAAATTTGCATGTATTGGTTCTGTGGAATCCTTTTGAGAATCTAAGTGATGGAGAAATTGCGTCTTCAAATTTCCTATCTTACTTAAAACTACAGACCTTGATAGCATCCTGTAGGCATCTTGCTTATCAACTGGTTTCTCCAGGATCTGCTCATCCACAGACTAAAACAGAAAAACAGAGTGACTGTGATATTTTTCTCATTTTTCAGAAACTGAGGTCAGAAATCATGTTCATGTCATGATTTCAGCCAGGGCTTCAAACTTGAGTCTGTTGAGTGGAGCAAGAAGCACAGATACTTCGGTAGAACAGGTAATTTAGTTTCAAGCACATTGAGTGCCATATTCTACCCTCCAATGGCTGCACCTCTCAAACAAAAGGATAATTCAACTTTTTTTGTCCTTAACAGTTCACTGTCTCTGTGAAGATGTCAGGTACAAAGTGACCTCCTCCTACAAGGCACAACACAGAACTGTTCACATGATCTGGACTTCCCAACAGACAAGTCACCTAAGAACAGAATTTCCATTACATATTAGGAGATCCAAGGCAATATTTATGGCTGCATTAGTGTCCCCAAACCAGTAGCAAAGCTTCTAGCTCTCAAGACTTCAAAAATTACCTTGTTGGGAAAAAAAAAACCCTAAAAGCCACATCAACACACCCCAAAAAGATGTATCATAATGCAGGTATAACTTCACAGTGAAGGCAGATTTCAAACTTAAACCTAAAGATACAAGTATTTTCTACACTTGTCATAAATTAAAATAATGCTAAATCACTAAAGACTTCTTACCACAATAGTGTCTGCTCCTATGACAACATCAGGTGTTCTCATATGCTTCTGCAAAAGCATAAGAAGGCATTTGTCAGAAGATGCAAAGAGAACAAAATCTTTGAAGACATAAGGAGAGACAATAGCAGTTTACTGGTTTAGAAGTAGGGCTCTACTGAAAACAAGACATTATTTCTCCTTTTGCACTGTTCACAAAATAGTAAATGTTTATATCACCCTAAAAGTGAGGCTTGAGCCCACCATTCTCAAGCCACAAATCTGCCCAAATATGTTACTGATGAATAAATGCATCCAGGAAATAAAGTGGATTCTCAAAAGTCAATCTGGTCTTCAAGGTGGCAAGCAATTCCTTTAAAGGAAGCCACAGAATACAGCCCTCGAGGATCATTTCTCCAAGCAAAATTTTACAGAAAAATAAATCCCCTTTTTTTTTGTTTCACTTTGTGTTTTTCTCTTATAAGGGAACACAATATATTTTTTTAAATATGAGAGGTAGTGATATATAATAATTCCTTTTAAGCCTTTCGTGACTTTAAACAGTACCTGTCCTTATAGCTAAGTTTTGATTCACCTGCATATTATAAGCTATACTGCTTGAATTATAAGGTATACTGCTGTTACTTATCACAGCATGACATGAAACCTGCCTGTAAGTGTGACCATTATAATAAAGCATTTATAGGGAGGCAATTTTAGACAAAGACTTGATGTGCTCCAAATTGTTTAATGATATCTAGAATTAGTTCTACTAATTCCTGTATGAAGAAGCATTTTGAAATCCACTGAACTAGCATTACCACCAGCACAGTGTTTTGCAATGAAAGCCAAAGAAGCAATTTAATGAGGTTGGGTTTAAAATCCATTCTCCTATCTTGTACCATTGTCTGGAAGGTAGTTGATAGAAAACTGGGTAACGATTTACACTGGAGATCATGCAATATTTGCTTTGAAGAATGGTGACATCTGGCAACACTGTTAATTTAAATTGTTCAACACTCATTTTCTGCCACTAGAATAGGATCTGCAAACACCCATTTC